>NC_053136.1:20145494-20759825 GCF_016808335.1 Panicum virgatum
AGAATCCTAGCGTTGCCAAACAAGGCCATGGTTCTTCCTCACCGAGAAACCCGCCGCCGCCGGCGAAGACGACGGCGCCGTCGCGGTCTTGATGCTGCCTCTTGGTACGACTACGAAAGCAAAACTCCAAGTGGATCTGCTCGCTTCAAGATCTGGCGCCTGGGTCGTCCGTCAGTGCGGTGATAGACTATGATAGGCGATACGCGGATATTTCGCAAAACTCACGTACCGGTATACGAAAACTCACGTACTGGTATACGGATATTTGTACTTGTACTCTACGGATACTCTCGGATACGTATTCCGTAAATATCGGATATTTTTAAATAATAAAAATAAATCAGATACTCATAGGATACCTGTGGATACCTATCTGATACCTTCAAACTCTAACAACACCACTCAATCGCTTCATATAAAGGTACTCCATTCAGCTGTGCCACCCTCTCATCCCCACTCGCGCAGCCGCAGGCCCGCAGCAGCCTCGCACGGCTCCCTTGCTGTCACCGCCGCTCGGCCATCCGCCCACGCCTCCTCCTGCTCCTTCCCCGCTGCTCATCGCTCCCTTGCCGTCACTGCCGCCCGGGCACCTGCCCGTGCCTCCTCCTGCTCCTTCCCTATCGCTCGTCGCTCCCTTGCCGTCACCTCCGCCCGCCCACCCGTCCGTGCCTGCGCGGCCTATCTAGACAGAGGCCCGCACATCTGTTAAAGCACTATTTAGGGTGGTGTTGCGGACTCTGGAGAGGGAGAGGAGGAGCCGCGGCCGCCGGAGTTGGCCGCTACACAGAGAAAGAGAGATAGAGTGCCGGAGGTTGGGGAAGAAGACGACCGACATCCATTCGTGGAACAGACGAACATGTAAGATAAAGTTGGTTCTTTTTTCCTTTGCCCCTTCTATTTTCTAATAATTATAGAATATATGAATATATGAGTTTATGACGCACATTCTAGTTCGTGAAACTTTTATTTATTTTTATTTTTTTATATATATTGGCATATCCCTGTATCCTTGTTTTTTTAAAAATGACATATCGGAATATCACCGTATCGCGTACCGGTATTCGTATCCGCGTATCCGGACAACATAGGTGATAGATCTCCCGGAGACATTGCCTCCAATTGCGTACACGCTTCCACCGGCCCGAGGCAAGATCTACAGCTTGACCAAGTCTGGGCGCATTCTCCGGTTGGACATGACCGCCGCGAGGAGCTCTCTTCTCCGGCAGCCGGAGAGAGCAAGCACGGACAACCTCACGCTCTCATGTGGCGAGGAGGGTTCTACGCTGTTCCTCATCCACGCCGAAGGGTATCTGCTCAGCATCTGGCAGCTTCCGACGACCAGCAGCGACGCCGATGAGTGGGCGCTGGTGTATGACAGAGTTCATGTGCGTGAGGCGTGCAGCCGTCGTGAGGATGTTATGGTGCTGGCAGTTGATGACAATCTGGAGTTTGTGTTCCTGCGGCTGAGGTCGAGTGCGGTTCTCATGCATTTGCATCTGAAGAGCGGGAGCGAGAAAGTGTATGACGAACTGATGGTGCGTGATGGGCGCTTCTTAGATATCAACCCCTTCATGATGGTTTGGCCTCCGGTCTTCCCAGCATTGAGGGACGACGACAATCCTGATGGATGATCTCTTACCTTGGTACGAGATTGTATGAGTATGACCACACCCCACTTTTTGTATATATTTCCTTCCCTGTCTTTGACTTGAAAAGATCTATCTCACTATGCTTGTGATACATCTGTTGATTCAGAATCTTACCTGGCTGTGACTCTTTTTTTTTTTTTTTTGAAAAACCCCTGGCTGTGACTTTTGTAGAGTGCTTGGATCTCTTATTGTTGCCTTAGTAAGACCATGCTCAATAATTCCTTTACTGGCATAACTTTTGTAATGTTAAACTTTTGTTCTGCAGTGAGGTAACATAGATGCAGAGGAAATTGAAAAGATATGAGTGCGCAATCACAGGGTCATGTCTCTCTACTTTGTGTACAAATGTACAATTGTTGGTGTATTGGTGTAATAGGTAAATATGTAGGGACTATTGTATAAAAGAGAATGAATAAAGAGGAGAAGAGAGTGGCTGTGGGAGATTGACCCAGCCAGATAATTTCCCCACTCTACAACATGGTATAATAAACCACGCCATGGTGTGTGCCTGGCGTGCATCGTCACGTGGGAGTGCATGTGTTCATTATTGATCATTTAGGTTGCTAGGGTCTGATCGAGTCCGTAGCATGTCCACTGACGCACGAAGTTCGTGCTTGTGTTCACGTCCAGTGTCGAGTAGGATGGTGTATGCACTATCTCATAAAAAAAATGTACTATAAAATACTGCACTTAATAAATGAATATCAATTAAAGTATTCGTATTCAATAATATTTTTATTTTTGAAGGTAGTTGAGTCTTGAGTTTACAGAAATTCAACATCGATAATATGTATGCTTGACTTGTTTTTGTTATTGAATAATTTTTATGCGTGATACTAATTGCAGTTGCTTATTTGATTTTCCAAAATAGACGTCCTTCTCATGCATACATATTATTGAATAATTTTATTTTATCTGGTTTTCAAAAAACACGTGCCCTTCATAACTCTTATTCGAACTCCCAACGAACAAAACCCTCCTGATCTGCCGGCTGCCGCCATGTGCACAACGAGCTAGTCACCCCTTCCGCCGCCGCCGCCGCCGGGTCACGGCCACCGTCATCGCCTCCATCCTGATTCCTGAACCGTCACGGAACAATTTAAGGCGGCGCGCAGCTACCGTCGGCCGCGGTGTTCGGCTCCGACGACCTCCTCCGCGAGATCCTCCTCCGCCTCGACTTCCCCACCTTCCTCGTCCGCGCCGCCCTCGTCTCCAAGCGCTGGCTCCGCAACGCCTCCGACCCGGCCTTCCTCCGCAGCTTCCGCCGGCGCCACCCTCCCCGCCTCCTCGGCTTCTACGCCGTCGTCGACTACCGCCCCAGGTTCATCCCCGTCTCACGGCCCCGGAGCTCGCCGCCGCCGTCCGGCGCGCCAGCAGCTCCACAAACGGCCGCTTCACCATCTGGGCCGCCCGGGGCTGCCACCTCCTCATCTGCGACGGCCGCGCGCCCGCGCACCGGGTGCTCAGCCCGCTGCACGTGATGCGGCGCGCGGCCTTCCCCACGCCGCCGCCGAAGCGCCTGCGCGACGCTTCCCTCTGGTTCTTCCACGCCGAGGACGGCTGCGAAGACGGCGCCGTCGTGGTGGAGGTGGTGCTCACCGATGCCAAGGTGCAAGCGGAGGTACGCGCCATGGCGTTCGGCGCCTGGGGCGTCGTCTGCACCACACCGGCAGAAATGGAGCTCCAGCTCCCCGCCGTGCCATTGCCTTGGGTCGAGGAAATCCTGCCGCCGGTCCAGGGGAAAGTCCACATCCTTACTAACCACCCGTGCATCCTGGAGCTGGACACGGTGGCCGCGAGCATCTCCGCCATCCGGCTTCCGGGCAGCGTGGTGGTGACGACGAGGAACTTCAAGGTCTCACGCAGCCAAGATTTGGGGCTCTTCCTCGTCCATGCCAAGGGTTCCCTGCTCAGCGTCTGGCACCACAGGATTGGCAGCAATGGCGCACGCGACTGGGTCACTACGACTTTGTTCCAGGCCGTTTGTCCCGGCAGCCTTTGGGCCCGGGACAATAGGTGGCTTTTGTTCCGGGTCCAACGGCTAGCCGGGCCAGCGGGGAGACAGGGGCCTTTTGTCCCGGTTGGTGGTACCAACCGGGACAAAAGGCCCGCGTAGCCTTTTCTCCCGGTTGGAACCACCAACTGGGACAAAAGGCCCCCATTTTGTCCCGGTTGGTGCCTCCAACTGGGACAAAAGGCCTTGGGCCCCTTATCCCCTTCTCTCTTCCCCCGTCCGAGCCATTCGGCTCACTTGCTTTCTTGCGCTTCTTGGCTCGGGATAGAGTTCTTACTCATTTCTTCACCACATTTGTGAAGATCTTTGATTCCCCGTCCATTCATCGGCGCTAAAGGTTTGGGGCTTGTTTTTCTCTTCTTCCTTGGCTTGTATAGCTCATTTCATGCTTTAGAAATAGAGAAAATGTGTAGCTAGCTTATTTCTTGGACATTTAGCTAGCTAGATTGCATATGTAGGTGTGATTTTCTTTTAGATTTAGATGAGTATGTGGATAGTAGGAATTTTTAGAATGAGTGTAGATACTTCATGTGATGTACTTGTATATATGACCATATTGTGGATAGTTGTTTTTTTTATTCATGAATGAATTAATGAAATGAGTATATTATAGAATTTTTTGTATTATGAATGGATTATTATGACTAGGGTTTCAATCATAATTTCTGTGCTAGGAAAAATTCCTTATTTTTACCGGAGCCTATAAACAACTAGTTATTATTGCTAGAAAAATGTGAACACTTGAAGTGCAGTATAACTGTTTTTAAAAATCAGTTATGCTTTATGCCTTAATAACTTGTGTTATTTTTCATACCCTGTAAAGTTATCCATTAAATCTGAAAATTTTGCAGAGAACTCATAACGTCCACCATCCCGCCCCGGACCCCGCCGCGCGAGCCCAACGTCCCCGAGCGCCGCCGACCTCACGCCACCGCCCAGAGCCCCGCGTCCTCCGGCTCGCCCCGCCTTCGCTTGTGCGAGTCCAATTATTTGTTTGAATTTGTTTAGAAATTAGTTTAAATATGGATTATTTGTTTAAATTTGAAAATATGGATTATTTATTTAGAAATTATGTTGTAAAATATATATTATTTGTTAATGGTGCTTTAATTTTGATGACAAATAGGGTGTTAATTACTTTTGAAATTATATTATTTAGAGTTCATGTTATTTAGAGTGAAATCATAATTTGTTGTTTAGAGTGAAATCATAATTTGTTGTGTAAATAAAGGTATATTTACAAATTCTCGAAATGTATGAATGTATGTATGTATGTATGTGTAAAGTGAGTTTAAGGGTTTTATTTGTATTCATATTTTAGTTACGATGGACCCGCGACACACATACGCGGAAGACGAACAGTTCCTGTTGAATATGATTGGCGAAGGTCAAGGAGATGTCCCTGAACAAGCTGATGATGGCAGCAATACCGACATATATTTGAATATGTCCGGTGATGGAATTGAGACACCATCTATTCAGGATAACACTGCTGCTGAACAAAGTGCTAATGTACGTATCACAACTATACTTATTTGTAGTGACAATCATATTTTCATCTGAATCTATATGAATACTATGAATGTTTTTTTATAGCCGTCTGGATCATCGTCGTAGCAGAAAAAGACGAAGCGAGGCCCAACAAAAAAACTGGAAGGGCGGTTCATTATAACGGAAGTTGGTCCAGATGGCGAACCGATCGCTCCAGAAGCTGCCGCCAAAAAATTCATAAGACAATCCGGATGTATTGTCAGGGACCACATCCCGATCAGCTTCAGGCTTTGGAAAGCTTCCAATCCAAGCGAGGAACGGGATGCGGTACCCGAAAGAGAAAAAGAATGGTGCTGGCGGGAGCTTAAGAAAAACTTCACGGTTCCAGCTGAATCCGAAGAGATATGCAAGCGCTGGACCCTGAGTAAGATGGCCGAACAGCTGCGATCATTCAAGAAAATTTTGACGAAGAAATATATCAAGACCGGGACCACACCCGTATTTACCGGCGAGCTCGAAAAGCTCAGGGGTCACTGGGATGCATTTGTGGAATATAAGTCTTCAGAGCTTGGGCTTGAGAAGGTGCAGAAGGCCAAAGACAACGCCTCGAAGAAAGTGTACCATCACACTCTAGGCCAAGGAGGCTACAAGCTTGCAGTACCCAAATGGGAGAAGATGGAGCAGGATCTGCTTGACAGAGGCATCCAACCTGCGACCATGAGCTGGTCTGAAAGGTAAAGGACCTGGTTTTATGGTCACGGGGGAAGCTTGGACCCATTGACTGGTGACTGCATCTGTGGGCCAAACATCCAGCGAGCAGCCCAGAGATTACAGGAGGCCATACAAGCAGCGGCCGAGGGAACATTCCAGCCGGATAGAGAGAGGGACGAGCTGACTTACGTCCTTGGGAATCCAGAGCATCCGGGCCGCACAAGAGGCAAAGGCGTGGTTCCGTGGAAGTATGGGTTCAGGGATTACATTGAATCATATAGAAGCCGGCAAAGAAGAAAGAAAGATGAGCGGGAGCACATGCGAAGGCTAGAGGAATGGCTCATGTCACACGATCAAAGACTGGAGGAAGAGGTTCAATGCCAAGTGGCCATAGCAATGAGCCAGTAACAGTAAGCCCAAATGGTGCCTCCAGAGCCTAATGTCGCAGCCGATCACATGTCTCAGCGGAAAAGCAGCTGCGCTTCCACAGACGTCGCCGTCGCTGAGCCAACGAGGATGCATGCCGCAGTTGAAGCGTCGGCCCCGCAGCGATTTCCAGTGGATGAGATCACCCAGCGGACACCTTGTGACCTGCAGACTGACGTTAAGAACTTAATGTTCACTGTTGCGTACGGTACCGCCATGCTAACCCAACCAGGCGACGTGTACCACGGGCAGCAAATTCCGCCTAGATACACAAGAGTTGGCATGGAGCAGGTGTGCCAGGGTTGGGAGACGCTCGAGCTTGATATTCCTGGAGGCGATGGGGAGAGGACACTAGCAGAAGCCATTCATGGCTACATCCTATGGGATAAGCGTTACATTGTCCAAAAGTCGGATGATCAAACACCAAGACCGGCATCTCAGCATGCCTCTCCAAGACTGGCATCTCCGCAAAACTCCCCAAGGGTAGCACTGTCTCGGCAAGGATCACCGGCGCATTCTCCATCACCATCATCTCATGCGCCGATGAACACTCAAGCGTCACCGTCGCCTCCATGGCCACCCCCTCCACCGCCGGCAAAGAAGCAGAAACGGCCGCCGGCAAAGAAAGTAGCTGTACCGGCTAAGGAGCCTCCAAAGAAGAAGGAAAAGGAGAAGAAAACCAAGGAGGCTCCTATTAAACCCTGGGACATGAGCCTCGAAGAATGCGATCGGATAACTCAACAAAGAGTTAAAGAGCACTTCAAGCCGAAGCCGAAGCCGGAGCCCGAGAAAGTCATAAATCCGATAAATTTGAAATTTTTTAAGGGAATGTGCGAAGCAAATAAGAGAAAATTCATTCCTGGAGACCCCCCTTCAGACTACGAACGCACAATTATCAAAACTACTGAGAAAAAGAAGAGACAATCAAAGTCGTCGTCGTCCGACGTTCCACAGCTCGGAGCCCAAAAGAAACAATCAATAGAGCCTCTCGTAGTGGGACAGACGATGCAAGAACAAGACTTTGTTACATTTTTGAAAGAATCAAACCTGACGGCGGCTCAGATTGCAGGGGGAGAAGATATTCCAAAGGACGATGTGGTCGTCAAATGGACGTTTGAGATCGGCAAAACTCTTGTACCCCCCGAAGTAGTGTCTGTGCTTCCAACGCAAATGTATAAGCTGCACCAGCACTACATGCGTGCGATGGCAGATTGCATCTTCATGCAGGGCGCAAAGATTAAAGATGACGATTTCTTACGGGGGGAGGCCATTATATGGATAACCTGGGAAGAAATTTACCAACTATTCCATCAGAAGGCCCTCGACATCTCTATGGTCGGCTTGTGGGTTCTGTAAGTATTTTACTCTCCTTACGTATTATTTTGCATGATCTCAACATATTGATCTCTTGATTTATTCGGTATCATGTAGAATGGAGATACATACTTGCAGAAGAAAGGATACTCTCACCTCGGCTTCATCGACCCAATTACTTGTAATTGGAGGCTTCTACGTGACAATTCCGATGAGATATTCCAAAACTTATTCAAGTACATAAGCGTTCATCACAACAAGCAAATGATATTGTTTTCTTACAACTTTGCGTGAGTGATTCCTTTCGTCTAACTCTTTCTATTCTGTAATCGAATTGTTTAAACCTTAACTACCAAGAACTGCCTCCGTATAATCTTGCAGTGAACACTGGGTCCTAATTGTCATAATTCCCGAGAAGAGCCTACTCGTGGTTATGGACTCATTGAGGAGACCTCCAGAACAATACGAAAATCTTCTTAACATGATGAAAAAGTAATTCTACCACTACTCCGTCGATGACCGATAATTTGAATCATTTTGTTACTTTACTATAATTGTTCTAATCATGCACAGGATTTGGAAAGAATTCGCTAAAAATCATCCGGGCAAATTTGACAAGGAATTGAAGATCAAGACAGATTTTCCGGTACGCACTTGGATGATTTGTTGCACGATTCATTAGTTTTATTATATATTCATGTAAATACCTAATAATTTCTTCTCTCTTAAAGTGTATGAGGCAGAAACAAGGCACTGTATTGTGCGCATACTATGTATGCGAGAACATCCATGGTCTGGTAGGTCCTCCAAAGGGCTGGACAGATTGGGAGGAGGAAGTAAGTAAAAAACTTATTAATATTTGAACTTGTATTTTAATTAGTCAAAATTAATTATCCCCTTTTTCCATAGGTCGGTGAGATGCGCGATAAACTAATACCGGAGGAAAAGATTATGACGATTCAAGAATAATTCTCCGGATTTATTGTTGAGCAAGTCCTCGATCCAAAAGACGAATTCTACTATGATAGAATATCTAATATTGACAATCACAGCAAATATGACAATATACGCGTATATATGTAATTAAGAACGAATATACCTATGTAAATATATATGTGTGTCTATGTATTAAATTTCTATTTATGAGTATGTATGTATTAAATTTCCAAAAGACGAATTCTACTATGTAATTAAGAACGAATATACCTATGTAATTAAGAATGAATATACCTATGCAAATATGATGGAGTATGTATGTATTATATATATAAGCACTCCAATAATATATATGTGTATATATATATATTTATATAATATTGGTCCTAGACATTTTCATATGTAAAGGAATTCACATGTATAGATATGTGTATACATATATATATAAGTGAATTAATTTATATATGAAAACTATCTAGGACAAATATTATATAAGTAACTATATATATATATATGTACATATTAGTGGAGATCATACACACTGAATTCCAATACATAAGTTTATTTGAAATGCAAAAGTATAATTGAAATAGAAAAAAAATTGAGAAAAGAAAAACATGAAAAAAGGGACCTTTTGTCCCGGTTGGTAACACCAACCGGGACAAAAGGGTGCGCTAGCCACGTGGGCGCTGGCTGCACCTTTTGTCCCGGTTGCCAGACACGGGACAAAAGAGCACCCCCTTTTGTCCCGGACTGGCGTTCCCGGTTGGAAAACCGGGACGACAGGGGTTTTCCAACCGGGACAAATCAAGTTTTTTTTAGTGGTGGCAGGTGGGCGATAGGATTCCTGTGCGCGAGGTGTGCGACCGTGGGGAGAATGTTTCGGTGCTTGCGGTTGATGACAACGCGGAGTTTGTGCTCTTGGGGCTCAAGACAAGTGCGCGACTCGTGTGCGTGGGTGTGAAGAGCAGGATGGAGGAAGTGTACGAGGAGACGCCGATGCTTCCTGTGCGGGGCAATGTGTTCCCCTTTATGATGGCTTGGCCTCCAATCTTCCCAGCGTTGAGGGAAGAACATACTCCCTCCGTACCAAAATACAAGCCATGCTAGGAATTCTAGGACAAATTAATAAGAAGGTAAAATGATCATGTTTATCCCTATTTATTATCCATATTTGACGCTAATTGATTCTTGCATGCACATGCACTTTCTAAATAGGGTAGAATGACATGTTTTTTAGGACAAAATTTGAATGCTAGGATGCTATTTTGGGACGGAGGGAATATATAATCAAGAGGAATGATGTCAGGACTTCTCACGTTGTATTTTTTTTCCGCATTGAGGTAATGTGAGCGGACAACAAATTAAATCACAAAGGTTTGAGCGTGGCCGTCATATGATCATGTGTCCTCCACTTGGTGTAAAATGTTTGTGATGCCTTTACTGGGTTAGTACAGGGCTTGTTTGTTTGAGCTTCCTAGCAGCTTCTCAACATGAAAAGTCAGAAGTTCAAACAAATAGCGAACTTCTGGTGCAAAAGCTTAGTTTATATGGAAATCTGGAAAGCTCAGTTTTATGAGCTTTCCATAGCTTGAGCTCAGAAAGCTAAACACGTCTTCTAAAAGGTAGTGTTGGCCAGGATTTTCAGAAAAAAAGGGCCAAAAGCTCAAAAGTAGTAGCTCAAACAAATAGTAAATTTTTTTGAATATGCCATTTTACTTCCAGAGAAGAGGAATTCCACAATTTAAATAATAACTACTACCTCCTTCCCAAATTATAATTTGTTTTGGCTTGTCAAGATACATAAATATAAAGGCAGCTCGAAGTTAGCTGAACCCAAGGCGGTCAGCCTTGTAGAATTTGTGAAGAAATTTGTTGAGCAAGGCAGTGTTTTGTGTTCTCAGAATTATTCCCAGGCTACCTTCCTCTTTAGAACGATTGGCATGCTTCCATGCCACTAGGCATCCACCTTTCTGAGAGAGATCCAGAGACACTGTTTTTTATATATCAATCTGTTACAAAATCTTCTTTGGTAACTTTAAGGTACAGAGATAAAAAGTTGGCATGGAAGAGTAAATGGAATTGACCAAAACTAATCTACTAGCATAAGAAAGAAATATGGTGATACCCATTAAATATTTTCCCATTCTTGTCAATATTGGTATAAAGTCATCTGCTGCAGATCTGGCGGTGCAAAGAGGCAAACCCAAATAAGTAAAAGGCATGGTTCCAATCTGACAATCCATGGTACATATCAATAGTGCCAACTTCTCATCAAGCACATTAATGGATACTAAAAGGATTTGTTAAAGGGGACCTTCAGTCTTGTCGAGCCTGGCAAGTTGGGTAGCATTAGCTGGTAAAATGATGAGGGTGACATCGGCATACTGGATATTGGGAAATCACCACCAAACTCCTGTCCAATGGGGTGGCTGATGATGTTTCTGCTTGCTGCATCATAGATGACTGATTGTAGGAGATCTGCACCTAAAACAAATAGTAAAGTAGGGTCCCCTTGCCTAACTCCTCTTCTACATTGAAAGGGTTTTCTTAGCACCCCACTGAGCAAGACTAAGGAAGTACCTGAGCTAAGGATTTTTTGGATCCATTTAGTAGAGAAACCTTTGTTTCTTAGAGCTTTCAAGATGACTTGGTGTTCCAGTTTATCGAAAGCCTTTTCAAAATCCAGTTTCAGAATAACAATATCTCTTTTTGACTTATGGCAGATAAGAAGAAATTGATAAGCCCAACCTAGACAATCTTAAATTGTCCTGCCTTTAATGAAACCATATTGATTGGTATGCATCACTTTCAGAATAACCAACTAGAGTCTATTCGCTAGGAGCTTTGTTAGGAATTTAACTGAGTAATTCATCAGTGAGATAGGTCTGTAGTCGTTCATTGTCTCTGGACAGACTTTCTTTGGTATAACCGTATAAGAGTAATGAGACCCCCATTGATGCTAGAAATATCCAGATTACTAGCAGCAAAATCATTACGCAGTCTGAAAATGTCTCGCCATTGGAGGCACGGTGTCGAGGTGACTTGTCTAGTTATCTTATTGTTGCCAACAACTCTCGTTAACCAAGGATGTAACTGAGTGGCAATTGTTACAGAAAATAACCATCGCCTGGGCTCTTTTTCCAAACATCTTCTGCATTAGGCGCGGGGAAGTCAGGTGCCAGACCATGAACGGATGGACTCCACCTGGTGCCCTCTGGTACCCTTGCGCTCTGCTCCACCGTCCACCGGCACTGCATCATGGTCTGCGATATATATTTTCACCATGTAGAGCTTGCAAGCTCGTCCAGAGCTCTAGGGAAGCTTAGCCCAATCACCGTGACCACAGGAATACATCATGTAGCGTCATTGTTTAGATGATATTTTCCGTCCGTCTATCCAACTGAAGGAGCTCAAAGACTAAATGGTCCGTGTCAAAATATTGAAGTGGGATATATGATTCACAATACAATGAATATCAATATCCAACACTTTTAACATTGTTCGTTGCGGAATCCAAATCCGAGTAAAAATAAATATTTGTATTCGTATTTGTATATATTTGCCCATATCCGATCCGTTTTCATTCATAGTGGTCAGAGGTCAAGTAAACAGCGGAGGCGAGATCGAACAGTCATGTCATGCACACCGAGTTTCTGGAGGTGACGAAAGAATTAAACTAGTTAAAAGCATTCATAAGAAAGAATAAGGTTCGATGCAGGCAACCAAACAAAACAATTAGGAGGCACGAAAGAATTAAACTGGTTAAAAGCATTCATACGAAAGAATAAGGTTCGATGCAGGCAGCCAAACAAAACAATTAGGAGGCTATCAAGGGTACAGCATGTGCATGTCATCACGGCATAATGTCCATGTACCTTGGCAGGAGACTGACCATATCACGTCAGTTCAAACTACCAACACAAGGGGTCTCCATATGCATTGCAGAATAGGTCTGCCTACAAAACTACAAATAAACTGTGTCTACGGCACAGTTCCTGCTTACAGATCAAGTAGTTCCGCTTTCACCGGGGTTAGAACATGCTCGTTCCCATAAGGTTGGGTTATTTTATCTGATATCTCGTCAAACTTGCGCTTCCTCTTGTTGAACTTCTCCAACAGTTCCTCATAAACTATTTCTTGTTTGCTTATTTCGGTTTTGATTGCTTCCAAAAGCTTCACTTTGTCATCCAGCTTTCTTGCTTCCAAAAGCTTCACTTTGTCATCCAGCTTTCTTGTCTTCGTGACAGCATCCTGATGACCTTTTAACTCACCCGGAGTTTCCATCAAGCCGGAGACAACAGGAAATGTTATCTTTGGATCACTGGAAAATAGACCAGATTAATTTAATACAATATAGTAATGGAATAAATATGCTACCAAAATAAATAATGATTTTGTGATGGAAATGTATTACAACTAATGCTAAATACATTACTTAAGTGAATGTTCTTTTTGTATCATAATATCAACCTGGTGATTAAAAAGATTATTCATCTTGTGTAATGGCAAAAAATCAAATGCTTTAGAATTATTTCCTAGTAAAGCTCTCTAACAAATAAAGAATGAACCGAAAATTCAAAATAAAGCCAAATGCAGTGGTCATTGGCCAGTTAGTTGGCAATACTTCATTAAGTGTCATTCTTGTTATCCCAAAACCATCTAACAAATCGATAGTCAAGGTGTCATTCTTGTTATCCCAAAGGAGCTTATGAAACATAGTACTGACCTGTAACCAAGAAGAAGTTTTCCTTTTCCTTTAATAATGCCACCATCCAATGATATTGCTCCACCGTTCAAATAGTCCTTGGCTCGGAACATATCATCTCGGGTTTCATAAACTTGAAGCTCTCCAAAGAGACTATAAAATAAAGTTTCACGGAGTCCATGTCCACCTTTTGTTGTTATGTTCAAGTTCTCGTCAGAAAGATTTATCATATTGACAGCAAATCCTTTGAATCCCTTAGGTCCATTAACATGTGGAAACGGCCACGTCAGGTTTAATTCCTTTTGTGGACTGTTCCGCATAAGACCTCCTTTGAAGGGCCTGCCAAAGAGGTGCTGTAAATATAAATGCTTTCCATGGGATAAATTGCAAGACTAGATTACTTTCTCTACTCGAGAGAGATTTGACAATACATAAGACAGTTGGCACAGAAAAACTATTATCTACTTCAGAGATTTGTCAATACATAAGGCAGTTGGCACAGACAAGCTATGTAAGATAGATCCATAGCCCAGTTTAGTACTTTTGATGATACAAACAACAAATTATTCTCATAAACTAGTATTCTAACCCAACCCACACAGCCAATTTGAGGAATTTAATTTTATATTAGCTTGTTTGATAATGTCGTGTATGCCTTAGGAAAGGCTTACTCTGCAGGCGACAGTCAAGCAAGGCTGACATGAGACACTTATCATCAACGTCAGAGATAACCAAGCTATCCTAGAAGATTAGTTAGCTCCTAGCTACCAAGTCAAATATATTTTCACCAAGATTGTGTGTGTCAGTTAACATTAATGTCATAATTTTCATTAGGAAGATTTGTTAAGCAAGCATCATACTAGGCGTATACCTATGGAAATAAAAGAAGATTAAACCTAGTCTCCATCTAATCAGCTGCTCATACACATAAGGTTGCATATACTAGTGGTAGGTATAATTCTAATACTATTTTAGAAAGTTTATTATATGTGTGCTTGTCCTTGGTCAAAATTACTTAACACTCAAACGGGACAACCACAGAAACAACTTTATAATGGAAACTACAAAATGTTGATCTTACTCTATATCATCCAGGCAAATGGTAGAAAATCTACTCTTTATGGGAACTCCTAGAGCAGCTGCTTCATGATGAATGCCAAAGCCAACATCCACATCTCCATCAGTGTTGTATTTCTCAATGCAATTAGCAGCATCCATTGTCTTGCAAACTACTGAAAGCATGTCATCTTTGCCAAGATATACAGCAAGCATCCTACAAAATAAATACCCAAAGATCCAGAGGAAGAAAATGATACATCACCTTAGAAATGACCAAAAACGAACTACATACAGTCCAGTGTCAGAGATAAATTTAGCCACTATTTTAATTGTTCTTACAACAACACTTACTTGCCAATTTTGCTGTTTGGAACAGTTCCAAGTAGGGCAACAATACCGACAAAATCATCCATGAAACATTCACTAGAGCATAGAACAAAAGCAGCAGTACCAGGTTTTTCTCTAATTTTATGACGAATTAACTCCTTTGCATCAATGAAATAACCAACCATAGACCCGACCTCACCTGGTTAAAAAAAACTGAAGTTACATAAAGCAGCAAACCAAAAATGAAAGCAATATGGTCTTTCCTCTTAATACAAAGATACGCAGCTCTCCTGCATGTTCGAGGAAAAAAAAGCAATATGGCTTGGCAAAATTAGTAGATTGATTATGAGGTGCAAAGCACGTGTACATGTATAGGCAGGGAACCTAGGGTATGGCTTATGGAAACAGAACCAACCGGAAGTCCTTGCTTAACACAATCATGGCCTAAGGCCTGTGCGGCCAGCCACCCATGGCCCACGGCCTAATATAATTACCACGCTAACACAAAAGCTATCTGCTGTAACCATAGTGATGGCAGAAGAATACAAGGACCATTGCAAATGGAGCTGAAGCTCAAGTTAAGATTATAACACAATGATTATATGAAAGCCGGAATATTTCGCAATATAAAGAATGAACACACAATCAATACAATGACTGCGCATAGAAAAATCACCTTTTAGGGTGTCAATTTCCTCCTCCAGTGAGTCCTTGCGAGAATAAAGAGTTACAAGTCTCTTTTTTGTAGACTCTATCTCTGAAAAGGTATCTCCAACTTTACTTTCGGTTTTCTGCATAAGTCACGATATGGAATAATAACAGAGATCTTAGTGATGGACATGCTTGAGAGTTTCTTTAATCTTGCTTGTAAGTTTGTCATAGTTTTAAGAAAATTTCTATCTAGAAAACAGTGTAGTGCCCTGTACTTTTAGGAATGTCAAATTCTTACCTTAATAACATCTTTTACATATGTGACAAGATGACTAGGTTGAGCAGGAGCAACTTGAAAGGGAATTAAAAGATTTGAACTGTCAGTGGATAAAATTGGATCTCTCAATATAGGTTCAGGTCCATCCTCAAAGCTGGTCAATACTAAATCGAAAGGTTGAACTTGAAGCTGCAATGGTTAAAATTTAGTAGTACATTGGAAACAATATATAAAACATGTCAGAAATGTTATATGCAATTGGCACCTGAATCGTTATTTGCAAATCAGGATAATGTGTGTGACATGCCACAATAGTGACATTTCCTTGTTCACGAGGAAGCTGCACATGAGAAACTACACACCTTCCATGTTTAATGGCATATCGTGCTCCTTCCGCTAGTGGTAACTCATTCGATGTGATGTTGAGTGTATGAAGGGGTCCATCTATGGATTCATCAATTAGACCGTTGCTATCAGAAACTTCAAATATTATGTCCAGAAAGGATCCAGCCGGACAACTTTCAGGAACCTGTCAAATAGCAACACACATAGAAACCTCAAACACTATCTCAAAATTAAGGGCCAAATCACAAAAATAAGCATTCATTTAAGGAAAAAAAGTATCTTACATTTACTGCCTTTAACTCTCTTATGGCTATTTGAAATATTTGTAAGAAAATCTTCTTCCCATTGTGAAAAATTGATATACAAGCTGCACATGATAGGCATAATAAGTAGAATGAAAATTTAGTATAAAATGTTGACATAAGCATAATCCAAAATAACCAAACCTTCTGAACCAAAGCCACCCAAGACTCTTAGTGCTCCACGTAGGTCAATAAACCCCTCACCATTGACCTGCAAAGTTCACTCTTGAGCATAAATGCTGGCAGATAGACAACTGCAGAACTATTGATCAACAAAATGGCTGCTATATATGATGGTCAAAACATGAGGTAGGAATAAGGGAACAGTAATGTAACTGTTCTCTAACAACATACCATATTCCTTTAATCACACAGTAAAGCTCATTTGCCATTCAATAAAAACACCATTATAGTGCCATCACTATCTCTATTTTGAACAGGCACAACAAATTGTGCTAGTTTGTAAATAAGAAAATTCTTTCAGAGTCCACATTAGTTGCCACCGTGAACAAAATCCTGACATGGCATATATGATTACTAGTCCAAAATCCTCCTCCACTCAAGCCTCTCTCATTCAAATTTAATTTGATGAGGGGATGACAGTAAAATATTATCTTTGAAAGCAGAGGCCTAGAGGGTCCGAAATTGGACTTTCTGAAAACTAAAAGCAGGTGGCATGGAACTTTTCTTCTACTATACCTGAGCAGTTCAAGACTAAGTACAACACACTACTTTATTTTTCCTTTTGTGCAATGAACAAAATGTTCCTTCTGTATGAATGCAGCGGCATGAATTGGAAAGAAAAAGACAAAGGTAGATCAACTAATGTGCCACATTGCCCATTCACTATAGTTACAATCGCAGGTTACTCATCATGTAAAGTGCAAACAATGAGATTCTGGCATCTGGCTGCAATTTATCTTTTCTGGATTCTGCAGGGTACAGTGGGTTTAGGATAGGCTTGGGCTTGGAAAGAAATTGAGCAGTTATGCTCAAGCTGACCACTGAACAATACTATAAAAAATGTGGGTATTCCAAAAAAAGATAAATCTAATGTAATAATGCAAATCTAATGTAATAATGCATTCAAATTATTTTATTTTGTACATTCAAAAGTCTTGGCAATATACTGACCAGTCAAATTCACCATCATACTTAAAGTAGGTTGATACATGTGTTAGAACCACGCACAAATTTGAATAATATCAGTTCAGGCCTATTGCAATGCACTGGATGCATTTGAATAATCATACATTATGTGAAAGGCTTACCTTCTGAACAGAGATTTTTTTGTCTAGAAAACAGAGTCCATCAACATGGATATCAAGTATGGTTCCTTCTTCAACATGATTGCTAAATTGATCGAACACCTGCCACATGAAGTGGTTGGTATTCAGGGTCACAAATAAACACCCAGTAAGGATTTACTGAACCGGAATGAAGTATTACACTTTATACAGTCCCCAAATTCAGATGTAAGGCATACCTATTTTAAACTGAAGAAATCTCATTCTTCATGATTCTAGATTTTCACTCAAAAGTAAGAATTTTGTTATTGCATGGTCAGTTGCCAGCTTTTTATCAAGAAAGTGAGTACCACAGAAAAGTATTAGTGTAATTTGCTCCTCTGAAACAATTTTCTCGCCCTAGATCAAAGAATTAGCTTCTGTTTTTTATTCGAATGAAAAGGAGCCTAATCTTTTGTTAGATCGATATATGATTTAGAACCAAACAAATCTTCCTAACAATGTCAAGACCTACATTCCTATTAAATATGCTATCAATGTACAATATGTTCCGATCGATGAATCACTGATACGCCAGGAAGGGCACGGTGCCCGTATCCAATACGGTAGGATACAGCGATACAGCCCGATATGCGTATCAAAAAGTATCGAGAAAATAAGATTTAAAAATAAAAAATATAATTCTCAGTACGCAGCGGATACTTCATGATATGCTTCTCCTGACACATTGGCACAGCTAAACCTCTTCTCAGAGCCCATCAACATCTGAGCCGTTGGTAGTCAGCACATGTGTCCTCTAGACCTCTACTCCTCTGATCTTCTAGCATGTGCGCCACCACATGACCGTCTGCTAGCGCCGTCCCTTGGTAGCTCTGCGCCCCCACCATTGGGATCATGCATGCTGTCATGAGCGAGCATAGCCACTGGGATCCGAAGCTGTGGGATCTGAAGCCACGGGCGCGAGGCGCGCATCATCAGGAATCTGGCGCATGCTCCGGTACCTTGAGTGAAAACTGCAGCCTGCAGGAGAGTCATGAAGCAATCGCCGGTCAAGACATCGCACTCCAGTCTCCAGAGTTTCTTTGTCGCATAGAGGGTCAAGACGAGAAGAGTTACCCATGTACCAATCGATTCTCTTGCTGGAACAGTCAGTTTGCCTTCTCATGCCATACCATGTACCAATCAATTCTCTTCCAGGAGTGACGTGTGTGGAAAGAAATGTGGTTGTACTTAGCTGTAATGGTTATTAGTTAATTTAAATATATATTATTCATCGTATTGGCGTATCCTTATTTTTCAGCTATTGACATATCGGCATATCACTGTACCCTATCGCGTATCGGTGATACTCAGAACCTATGTATCAGTGATACAAAGGTTCCGATGGTTCATAAGGGCTTCTAATAGCTATGTTGGGCCCTTACTGGGCATCTGCAATAACCAATTCACCATGCTTATTTAGGTAAGTATGGTGTACAAGTTAGGATCATAATTTAAATACCTCAAGAAGGAAATTATCGATCACTCTTCCAGGAGTTAAATTCTCTTCCAAGAAGAGGGACATGTCCATAACAACAGTTGATGGAAGGCCTGGTTTAACTGCAGTAAAACATATCAACTCTTATAGTGTGAATAAGGATCAGTACTTAAGGAATAATAAAAAAATCCTCATGAAATAAAAATTAACCAAACTATAAAATTGCAATACATGAATGTAACAGATAAGCAAACAAGCTTTGTATCTAACCTTTACATGGCCATATACCAGACAACTTATTATCAAATGAAGATAGCTTCAACTTCGCCTCATACTTTGGCCGTAGTATGTCTAACTTGCTGGTTTTAAACAAAAAATCCTTCATGCACAGCACAGCGTCAAATATGATTAGCATTGAAACATCAAATATTACCAAGTTATGGTTGGTATTGTGATAATGGATGTTCATATGGCATACTTTGACGTTCATCGTTAATGAATCTGATGCGAGTTCCACTTCAACGTCATCAACATGCGCAAGGACATCATCACCATCGAACAAAGTTATAGTAATGCCAGATGTATCAAGGAAAGGAATTTCATTTCCATATTGATCAACACTTTTAACAGCAAGGCATATAACTGGACATCCAAGCCTGCAATATCAATTCTTATCAACTGAAAAGGCAAAAGTAAATGTAGCAGGAACAAATATAACAAATGAAGCAAACAAGAGTTCTGTGCAGAACTTCATATGACTATCAATCATGGACATTTTTGGGCATGTTTGAGGGACGTGTTGGAGTGAAGTTTAGGGTGAGCCGTGTTAGGGCCTAATTACAATACTGGTACTGTTGGAGGATAATAATTGTTATATTCCTCCAACCCTAGAAGGGTGGGTATATATAATGCATATACATAGGCCTCTAGATGGGCCTCTATACACACGGGCTCAATATACTCCAACACCCCCCCGCAGTCTGAACTACCGGCACAGTGATGTTCAAGACTGGACAACAAGAAAGCCAACACCCCCCGCAGTCTGAACAACCGGCGCAGCGGTGTTCAAGACTGGACAAGAAGAGAGTACAAGTAGAGTACAAAGGGCTAATACCCCCCGCAGCCACAACTAGCCACCGGCTACGTTGAGGCTGGATCGAAACTCCAAGAAGGTCGATGAGGGCAGCCCCTTGGAGAAGATGTCAGCAAACTGGGAGGTAGTCGGGACATGGAGTACCCGAACATCGCCAATTGCGACTCTGTCGCGCACGAAGTGTAGGTCAATCTCCACGTGCTTCGTCCGCTGATGCTGGACGGGGTTGGTGGAGAGATACACGGCGCTGACATTGTCGCAGTAGACGAGCGTGCTCTTGGCGAGCGGGCTGTGGAGCTCCGCCAAGAGCTGTCGTAGCCAGGACGCCTCCGCCACGCTGTTAGCGACAGCACGGTACTCCGCCTCGGCACTGGAGCGGGAGACAACCGGTTGCCGCTTGGACGACCAGGAGACCAGGTTGCCGCCCAGGAAGACGGCGTAGTCGGAAGTGGAGCGACGAGTGTCCGGGCAGCCAGCCCAGTCGGCGTCGGTGTAGACCACCAGCTCTGCTGAGGAGGAGCGGTGAAGCACCAGGCCAAGGTCCACAGTGCCTCGGACGTAGCGGAGGAGATGCTTCAGCGCAGCAAGGTGTGACTCCCGGGGATCATGCATATGGAGACAGACCTGCTGTACAGCGTAGGTGAGGTCCGGCCTGGTGAAGGTGAGATACTGCAGAGCGCCGGTCAGACTCCGGTAGGCAGTAGGATCAGCCACCGGATCACCCAGATTAGCAGACAGCTTCGCCTGAGTGTCGACAGGAGTGGAGCAAGACTTGCAATCAGTCATCCCAGCCCGCTCCAGAATATCGAGGGCGTACTGCCGCTGGTGAAGGAGAAGACCAGACGGGCGAGGCTCAACAGTGACGCCCAAGAAGTGGTGGAGCTGACCAAGATCCTTCATAGCGAACTCCTGCTGCAGAGAGGAAATGACACTCTGAAGCAAATGTGGACTGGAGGCTGTGAGCACAATGTTGTCGACATATAGCAGCAGATATGCAGTCTCATCCCCACGGCGGTAGATGAAGAGAGACGTGTCAGACTTGGCCTCGTTGAACCCCAGTGTCACCAAGAACGTGCCGAACCAAGAGTACCAAGCCCGTGGAGCCTGCTTCAGTCCATATAGAGACTTGTTGAGCCGGCAGACCATATCCGGACGACTCGAGTCCACAAATCCCGCAGGCTGAGAGCAGTAGACAGTCTCGGACAAGATGCCGTGAAGAAACACATTCTTCACGTCCAGCTGGTGCACAGGCCAAGCACGCGAGAGCGCAAGTGAGAGGACCGTGCGCACCGTAGCGGGCTTCACGACCGGGCTGAAGGTCTCATCATAGTCCACACCAGGCCGCTGAGTGAACCCCCGGAGAACCCAGCGAGCCTTGTAGCGCTCCAGTGTGCCGTCAACCCGACGCTTGTGCGTCCAGATCCACTTGCCAGTCACCACATTGCAACCAGACGGACGCGGGACGAGGTCCCATGTCTGGTTGGCTAGAAGAGCCGCGTACTCCTCTTCCATCGCGTGACGCCAGTGAGGATCCGCCAAGGCGTCGCGGACAGAGGAGGGTACCGGAGAGACCCGCGGCTCTCCCTCGGTGGCGGAGAGAGACGCGGCCTGGGACGCCATCCGCCGAGTCACCATGGGATGGATATGCCGAGGATCCCGATGGATGACCGGCGGGTGGTACACCTCCGGCCCGGCTCGAGAGGGAACCGGAGGAGGCGGCGGCGGCGGCGGCGGCGACGGCTCCGGTGGCGGCGTCGCAGGAGCCTCCGGAGCAGGAGGCGGCGCCGGTGTCGACGCCGAACGACGCCGGTACACCTGTACCGGCTGAGCGTACCGCTTAGGTGCAGGGGAAGGTACCGGGGCTGCGCGTGGCGCAGTGGGAGACACCGGGTCCGCGCGAGGCACGACCGGAGGTCTGGGTGCCGCGCGTGGTGCGGCCGCGGGCACCGGGGTCGCGCTCGGCGCAGCAGGGATCACCGGAAGTGGTGTCGGTGCGCCGGGAAAACCTGCAGGAAAAGGACAGACAGGTAACGGTGGCTGAACCGCCTGGTCAGTCGGAAACAGAGACGCCAGCTCGGGATCAGACGAAGGTGTGGAGGAGGTGGAGTAGGGGAAATCCGACTCGTCGAAGACGACGTGTCGGGAGATCAGAACGCGGCGAGTGGTGAGGTCAAATCATCGATACCCCTTGTGGTCAGGAGAGTACCCGAGGAACACACAACGAGTCGAGCGGGGCGCCAGCTTGTGAGAAGCGGTGGCGGAGGTGTTAGGGTAACACGCACACCCAAAGACCCGAAGGTGGTCGTAGCGAGGAGGGGTACCGAAAAGAGCGTGGTGTGGAGTGGGAGCAGGAGAAGCAGTGGACGGAAGGCGGTTGAGCAGGTAGGTGGCGGTGTGGAGGCTCTCAGCCCAGAAGCGCGGGGGGAGAGAAGCCTGGATCAGAAGGGTGCGCACGACGTCGTTCGTCGTGCGAATCATCCGCTCAGCCTTGCCGTTCTGAGGAGAGGTATACGGACAAGACAAACGCAGCTGAACACCCCGAGACAGGAAGAAAGACTGGGAGGTGGAGTTATCGAACTCCCGCCCGTTGTCGCACTGGACGGCCTTAACGGTGAGGCCGAACTGAGTGGACACCCAGGCAAAGAAGTGGAGAAGGGTGGTTAAGGTCTCAGACTTGGCACGCAAAGGAAACGTCCAAGAGTAGTGCGAGAAGTCATCGACCACCACCAGATAGTACTTGTAGCCAGAGATGCTGAGTACAGGGGAGGTCCACAGGTCACAATGAAGAAGGTCGAATGCATGCATCGCATGCGAGGAAGAAGAGGAAAAAAGAAGTCGAACATGACGACCGAGCTGGCACGCATGGCAGAGGGGCTGAGCAGGAGCCCTAGTACCAGGAACATCGGTACTACGACCGAGCTGAGCCAGAACGTCGCGGCCTGGGTGACCAAGACGACGGTGCCAAGTGGTGGAAGACGGCGTCGCGGCAAAAGCGGCAGACCAAGACGGCCAGGGCGAAGAAGAAGACGAGAGTGGCGCAGCGGAAGAAGGAAGGCGAAGGGTGTAAAGGGGCCCCGTGCTGTCACACCGGAGTAGGGGACGCCGGAAGGCCGAATCCTTTACAGTGAGGGCAGAAGAATCAAACTCGATGGAACAACAATTGTCAGTTGTAAACTGACGAATGGAAAGAAGATTATGAACCATCTGAGGAGCAACAAAGACATTGGGAAGACGAAAAGAGCCAGGAGCAGAACCCACGGCGGTGACAGGAAGGCAAGATCCGTCACCAACCATGATGGAAGAAGGACAAGAGGGGTGTGGGGGTCGAACAGAAAAGAGGATACCGGCATGTGGGGTGTTGTGGAAGGAGGCACCCGAGTCGGCGATCCACTCGGTGCTGACCGGCGGCGTCCGCCCCATGGCGCTGAAGGACTGCCGAACAGGGGAGCAGCTCCGGCAGTAGCAGCACCGGCGGCGATCGGCGCGGCCGCGGGGGGCATCCCGACCGCAGGCCACACGGCGGCGAGGGAGGCAGTGGCCCGCGCGGAGTCCCTGGGCGCAACGGCCTGCGCGGCGTGCGCGGCGGCGAGGGAGGCGGCGGCCCGCGCGGCCTGCGCGGCATGCGCGGCGGGCGCGACGGCGGCCACAAAGGCGGCGGCGGCGGCCAGGTCTGCGGGCACGATGGCGGCCTGCGTGTTGGGCGCGACGGCCCGCGCGGCATGCGCGGCGGCGAGGGAGGCGGCAGCGGCGGCGTCGCGGGCCGTGGATCCAACGGCAGGGGCAGGACCAGCTCCCGGCACAGCAGCCGCAGGGGTAGCCTGGTCGGCGCCGCGCCACGCCCCCGTGGGTCCGCCCAGGACGGCTGGAGGAGCGCAAGAGGTCAGCCCGGCAGCGGCAGAGGCGCGCCATGGCAGAGAGGCAGCGGCCGCCGGGGCAGGCGCATGCCAGGCCGAGACGGCAGCGTCGGCGGCGGTGCCCGCGGCGCGTGCAGCACCCGTGGCGCCCGCGGTCTGCACAGGCAGAGCGGTGGCAAGCAGAGGAGCGGCGTCCGGGGGCCACACACACGCCGCGCCGGTAGCAGGGGAGGCCGCGCCGCGCCCGAGCACGGGCTGCGGTGGCGCAGGCTGCCCAGGCGGCGTCGTGCCCGCGGCCCACGCGTCGGGAGGGGCGGCCCAATGGAGGGTGCAGGGCAGGGGAGGGGGCGCTATCCAGGGGAGCAGCAGCGCAGTGGCCTGAGCGGCGCCCCTGGGCGGCGGCGGCCTAGGAGAAGGGGCCCCGCCCCTGGGTGGCGACAGCGCTCAGGGGGCAGGGCCCCTAGGCAGCGGCGGCGGCGCAGGTAGGGTGAGGGCGGCGGCGCTGAGGAAGGCGGAGCCGCACGCAGAGAGGGGGGCGGCGGCGCGACGCCCACGCGAGCAGGGAGGGCTGTGCGGCGGCGGCCCCCAGCGCGACGGGTGGATCCGCACCGAGGGCGGCCGGATCCGTCGCGGCGGCGGTCTGCGGCGGCCCAGCGTCGAGGGGGCCGATGGCGGCGGCTGCAGCGGCGGGCGCCCAAGTCGCGGAGGGCCATGGCGTCGGCGACTTGGGCTATGCTCATTTATAGGCTATGTTCAACAAGCCAGAAAGCAAGTAATTACACAAATATTACTATTCCAACTACGTATGCATCCCAGCACAAACCTTATATTCACAGGATCACTATTAGTGGAAGAGCCAGTGAAAAGACAACGCCTAGAGTTCAAGTCAGGACAGACTGTTATAGTTGTCTGTTTCTGAATGACACTTGTATCTCTGCAACTCTACAAAGCATTTCAATATACAGCATAAGGTTAAAAGAAACAAAATCTTGCAACTGATTCCATATGAAAATGTTACTATACTTACCACAGAGAAATTAAACTGGTAAACTCCAGATTTTTTAAATATCCACGAAGCTTCTCTCAATGGAAATACGTACAGTCCATGTATGTCATTATGCAATGAGGTTTTCTTCACCTTTTTATCAACAAGTTTTGCAGGACAGTCTTTACTTCTGGACAACTGTTTAACCTCCATTACCATCTCCAGCTCATCCTTCACAATATACTTCTGCTCAAGAAGACCAGTGGAGCTAGGCGTATAATTTCCTGGTCGTAAAACAGCTACAATTTCATGTGGAGGTCGATAACCAGCCATTACATCACCTTCATATGGTAGATCCTATCAAAGTAGAGCAAAAAAAACAGCGGGTGCGCGCACGCACACAATTTAAGGACCTCCAAAGGGTGTTTGCAAATACTTCACATTAAAGTTTGAGCCTATTATATTAAATTACTGACCCCTCTTAGTCCAAGAGCATCAACTTCAGAATTACTGATGAGTTCAATCCATGCAGGAGCCTTCTCCTTTCTCTTTTTCAGCATTTGATTCCAAGAATCATCATCCATAATTTTGTACTGCAAGTATAGCAATTAAAAACACACCAAACGCCAGAAATTTGTATGCATTTACGCAAGAATTTACCATTCTATTATCTATTATGCTGACGGGAAACGAGACTGATTCTTGGATATATATATTTGGACTCGTGCAGCCGGCTTCATCGAGCCAGCATCCTTGCTCAGCAGAGTAATCGATAGGCCTGGAAAATTTACAAAGTTTCGCATTTCTAAAATAAAAAGAGGAAAGCAAATTTTTTACTGGATAAACTGGGATTAAAAAGGACCTGCATATAAGGCGGGCTTCACCTGTGAATAAGGCAGTCCAACATCAGAAATGAAAGATATGCCAACCTCTTTCAGAATGAGGATATGTCATAAAAGACGAATACAATAGAACATGAGTGAACTCACCACAAATATCTCCTTGAAGACCTTCAACAACAATGTACTCCAAAGTGGTACACAAAGAAGTTTTCAATGAATAGAATGTATTTTTCATACGTCCAGTTGCTCCAGGAAGAATTTTCAGATGATCTCCTCTCCTCCAAGTCTTCCCTTTTCTGGTAATTGATCTATGAACTCTAATGACTTCAACTGCAGGATTGTAACAAGAATATAATAAAAATGTTCAAAGAATTTCATGATTTGTTAATTGAATAAGCATACAATAAGCACAACAGTTATGCATCTGTAATCCCTCACCATCATTGGATATTCCAAGTCGTTCCTTGCACTTTGGATTGATAATAAGGGTGGGTTCATCATCCCCACCATCCATTTCCACATCGTACTTGTCATGCATTTCCTTGATCCAATCATAGTATTGTTTCTCCAGCTGATTATAACTTAGTAATTTTTCGTCCTTGTCACAAGCTTCAACTTCAACCTCAGCTATTTAGCAAAAGAATTAGACCAACCGCGGATATTAGAATTATTAAATTGAAATTTAGCTAGTAAGTGTTAAAAGACTACTAGAGCAGTAAATCAGATGGGCGAACAACAAAACCTGAGGTATTGTTAAAATATTTGCTACCCCAATTACGAAGTGCCTTCGTAAAATGATTATGTTGTGCTAAATCAGTCTGCAAAATTAACATAACCCCAGTTAGTAACTCTACATTGAGTGCATATCAAAGGAACAAGTGCCTGACTCATAAAATATGGGGATGTCTAATAGTATCAATGTTGCAAGACAATAATGTTGAGTGCATTTCATAAGAACATTAATGTTATGCACTATCTGTAGAATTCTACTTTCTGAAATAACAGTTTAGTGGAAATATTCCATTCTAGGAATTTGTAACACTTAGATGAAAGAATCCTGACATTTTTTTCGTGAGACATAATAAAAGTGCACTTGGAACACTATGTTATATTTGTGACTTACAGTGGGTGAATCGAATGAACCAAAGAGAGAGAGCGCAAGGATAGAGAGCCAGTAGATAAGCAGTCAGTATGGGCCACTTGGGCCTATAGAGTATATGGGCCATACTTAACACCCCCCTTCAAACTTAAGGCGGAAGTGGAGGATCTGAAGCATTAAGTTTGAGTAAATGAAGTCTATGTTGCTCTCGAGTTTGTGCTTTGGTGAAGAAATCTGCTACTTGCAATTCTGATGGCACATACTGAAGAGCAATTGTTTGTTGATGACAATGAGATCGAGTAAACGAGGCATCAACACCAATATGTTTTGTGAGTTCGTGCTTCACAGGATCATTAGCAATTTGTATGGCTCCGGTATTATCACAAAGGAGCGGTGTGGGGGTATCACAGGAAATACCAAAATCAGCTAGCAACCATCGAAGCCATACAATCTCTGAAGTGGTAGTGGCCAGGGCTCGAAGTTCTGCCTCTGTACTTGATCGAGATACAGCTGACTGCTTCTTGGACTTCCAAACAAGGGGAGAAGAACCAAGAAGGATACAATAACCTGTGACTGAACGACGATACGTGGGATCACTCGCCCAAGTGGAGTCCGAGTAGGCATGAAGATGGAGTGGACTGTCATGAGCATAGAGCAAACACTGATATAAAGTTCCCCGTAAGTACCGTAGAACACGAAGCAAGTGTCCAAAGTGAACCGTTGTAGGGGCACTCACAAACTGACTCAAGATATGCACAGCATGAGCAATGTCAGGTCGAGTGACTGTGAGATAAACAAGACTCCCGACAATATGCCTATAGCGAGAGGGATCCTCCAAGGGAGCACCATCAGTAGGACGAAGCTGTAAGTGAAGATCCATAGGTGTTGCAGCTGTCCGATTATCAGTAATGCCAGAGCGAGCAAGAAGATCTTGTATATATTTGGACTGAGAAAGATAATAGCCCTTGGGAGAATGCAAAACCTCAATGCCTAAGAAATAGCTGAGAGGGCCTAGATCAGACATCTGAAATTGCTCCCCAAGTTGCTTCTTCACTTGAGAAATGTGTTCTATATCATCTCCCGTGATTAACATATCATCAACATATAGGAGAAGCAAAGTACGTCCATGCGGAGAATGATGAATAAAAAGGGCTGGATCATGCTCACTTGGTGAAAAACCTGCAGCCCGTATCACAGAAACAAAGCGCTCAAACCAAGCACGAGGAGCTTGTTTGAGACCATATAAGGCACGACGAAGACGACAAACATAGCCTGAGCCTGAGGGTGCATGAACACCAGGTGGGGGCTGCATATATACTTCCTCATGTAAATCACCATGGAGAAAAGCATTCTTAACATCCATCTGAGAGATAGGCCAAGAACAAGAAGCAGCCACAGCAATTAGAGTGCGAACAGTGGTCATGTGAGCAACAGGAGCAAATGTCTCATCATAATCAAGACCTTGAGTTTGCTGAAAACCTCTGGCAACCAAACGAGCTTTATATCTTTCAATAGAACCATCAGATTTGGTTTTAATTTTGAAGACCCATTTGCATGTGATAGGCACAGCATGTGACGGCAGTGGAACAAGATCCCAAGTACCTGTACGATCAAGGGCAGCAAGCTCCTCAGACATAGCAAACTGCCACTCTGGAATACTAGCAGCTTCCTGATAAGTGGCTGGCTCAAAAATAATAGCATTCATGCTGGGAAAACCATACTTGTCTTCAGGATGAATAGTACTACGATCCCGTAGATTATATCGTGGACCAGCCTGTAACTCATCAGAAATAATATGTGCCTCATCAATATTATCATTAGAAGTAGCCTGTAACTCATCAGAAATAATATGTGCCTCATCAATATTATCATTAGAAGTGTCAACAGCGGGCACATCAGGACTGGCCGAGATGGGAGAGGAAGAAGAAATGTCAGTGGGGATTTTGGAACGGCGCGTGAAGAAGCGGGTGATAGGTGGTTTTGAGAACAGATGAGGTGAAGTAGGTGTCTCATAGTGTGGAGGCGAGGTGGAAATACAAGGAGCAGGAATGGATGCGGGAGATGAAGTGACATCATCTGTGGATGAAATAGGAGGAAGACTCATAAAAGATGTGGACTCTGTGGGAGAATATGAGGGTTGTGTAGAGGGGTTATAAAAGAAAGGACGGTCCTCAACAAATGTCACATCACGAGAGATACGCATGCGACGAGAAGAAGGATCATAGCAGCGATAACCTTTATGCTCAGGACTATACCCCAGAAAAACACACTCAATCGATTGAGCAGTCAATTTAGTGCGCTCACGAGGTGCAAGCAGAACATAGCAGACACATCCAAAAACTCGAAGGTGGTCATAGTTGGGAGGCTTACCAAAGAGGATTTCACCAGGGCATTTGCCAGACAATTTGGATGATGGTTGTCTATTTATGAGATATACAGATGTGGAGACAGCTTCCCCCCAGAAATGAGAAGGAACAAAAGAAGCAATCAGAAGGGTGCGAGCAGTCTCTATGATGTGGCGGTGTTTACGCTCAGCAACACCATTCTGAGCATGAGCACCAGGACATGAGAGCTGGGCAAGAGTGCCTTCAGAGAGTAAAAATTTGCGAAAAGTGTCAGATAAATACTCTCCACCAGAGTCAGAACGAAAAACACGAATAGAGGTAGAAAACTGAGTATGAACCATGCGAGTAAAAGTCTGGTAAATGGAGCACAATTCAGATCGATGTTTCATGAAGTAAATCCAAGTGTATCGAGAATGATCATCAACAAAGATAACATAATATTTATGACCACCCTTAGTAGCAAAAGGTGCAGGACCCCATACATCAGAATGAACAAGATCAAAAGGCCTAGCAGAATGTGATACACTAGAGAAATATGGAAGTTGGATTTGTTTTCCAAGTTTACATCCCTTACAATGAAAACCAGGCTCTATTGATGTATGGCCTAAGCAACCACTATTGATTAATGTCGACAAGCGAGAGCCACATAGATGACCAAGCCGATGATGCCACTTCGCAAAGGATGATGTGGAAGACAAAGCAACAGATGACACACGAGCGGTGGAGGCAGTAGAGGAAGGAAGGCGCAAGGTGTCCAAAATATAGAGGCTATGAGAACCTCTACGGCGATGGCCAGTCCCAATCACATTCCCGTTTCGACGATCCTGAATAAAACATGATGTATCATCAAATCCAACAAAACAATTATGGTCGGTGACTTGACCGACTGAAAGAAGGTTCATAGATAATTGAGGTACAAAGGAGACATTGGGTACAGAAAAATTTGAACCAGAAAGAGAGCCCTGATGAGTGATAGGACAAGATGTACCATCAGCTGTTTGAATAGAGGCATCATCGTTGACCGGCTTGCAAGCAACCAACTGAGAGCGATCAGATGTCACATGAAAGGAGGCCCCTGAATCAAGAACCCATGACGACTGAGCAGCACCAATAGGAGAGGCAGCAGCAACAGATACAGATCCTCTAGTAGTGGAAGTAGTACCCCGACCACGAGTAGCACGGGAAGTACCCCGACCACGTGTAGCACGATACTCAGCCAACTTCTCAGGATAGTGAGAAAAACAATTTTCTGAAGCATGGTTCTTTTTGCCACAATGCTTACAAGGCTCAAAAGAGGTAGCCTTTGTCATATTGAACCGCTGAGAGGCTGCCAACACACTGTGAGGCAGTGATACTGAAGAAGATATTGATTGAAGACGAGTTTCTTCAGCAAGTGATTCAGCCAAGGCTTGGTCCATAGTGAGTGTAGAAGAATTATGAAGCAGCCGAGTACGAATGGAATCAAATTCTGGCTTCACTCCCATGACAAAGCGATATGTTAGAAATCTTTCAAGAAATTTGTGAGCTGGGCAGTCAGCTGTTGTGCACTCATTCACCATAGAAGTCAATGAACCCATCAAACGATCATAAGCAGAATAATAGTCATCAATAGACATATCACCTTGCTCAATGACATGAATTTGCTGCATGAGATTATGGAGAAGAGCACCACTGTCCTGAACATAACGCTGCTTGAGGGCAGACCATATTTGCTTAGCTGTTTTGAACTTTCTGAGACTCATAATCATAGACTGTTTAGTGCTATTAATCATGGCAGCCATCACCTTCCCATCATTAATTTGCCATGTGGTGATAATACTAGCATTATTGCCATCAGATTTAGGTGGATCATCAGTGAGATGAGAATAAAGACCATGACCTCTCAAAGCAGTTTCAACACAAAACGACCACTCCGGATAATTGGAACCATCAAGAGTGATATTAACAACAATGGAACTGGTCTGAGCCATGGTGAAGATTGCAAGAACTGAATTGAACGAAGCACCAAGCAGTAGGTAGAACAAAGAGCAAGCACCAGAACAGAACAGCCCAGCAAGCAGCAGGTAGAGCAGCACCAGAACAAAGAGCAAGTAGAGCCGCACGGCACAGCAGTGGAACAGAACAGCCCAGGCAGAACAGAGCAAGCAGAACCTGCGGGTGGAGGCGGAGCCGCACGGGGCGCAGCCGCGCGGACGGCGCACGGCGCGCTGACGGGGCGGACGGCGCACGGCGCCCGGGGCGCGGACGGGGGCGGAGCCGCACGGGGCGCAGCCGCGCGGACGGCGCACGGCGCGCTGACGGGGCGGACGGCGCACGGCGCGCTGACGGGGCGCACGGCGCACGGCGCGCAGAGAGGGAGGCGGACAGGCGGGGCCGCTCCCGCACGCGAGTCGCGATGGGCGGTTGCAAAACAGCGGCGGCCGGCCACCGGACTGTGGATCTCGGGTGGGATGAGTATCCCTAACCCTACCTGCTCTGTACCATGTGACTTACAGTGGGTGAATCGAATGAACCAAAGAGAGAGAGCGCAAGGATAGAGAGCCAGTAGATAAGCAGTCAGTATGGGCCACTTGGGCCTATAGAGTATATGGGCCATACTTAACAATATTGTTTGGTTCAAACTTCTCAAACACGCATGAGAGCTGCATATCTTTATATTAAGAAGAAAAGGGGTAAAAGAGCCCACAGAAACAAAACCAATCCACACAAACTCACACAGACACGCTTATAAGACATAACACAGTAGCACCTTTGCACAAAAGAAAAAACAAATGACCATGACTAGCTCAACTAAGGCATATCCGGTTCAAACTGCTTTCATAAAATATGTAATGCTGCCACATATAGAACAAGTGATGCCATACTCCTAGATTATATGAAGTAAAATAATTTTTTTTTACTTTGGCCAATAAAAACTTAGGAAAAGAAATGAGAATACTTCACTCGAAGATTTTGTAACTCTATAATGTTTTACAAATATGTTCTAATTTAGATTGGTGATCAAAACATATACAAGATTGAGTTTCTACTACATGACGCAATAACTGATTTTAGTCGTTTACTAGTCCAAACACCTTCAATTTATGGTGCCCAAGGAGAATTATTTTAGATGTTTTTAGCTTCGATCTACAAAGGTATCCTTTCATAGATGATATAACAATAACTCTCTTGTTGCGAAGGATTATACCCTAGAAGGGCCAACAATCTATAAGAATTTGAACATCAAGTTAATTCATACATCCAGGTAGCACATGAAATGGAAAAAGAAAAACAAGTAGAAACAGATAAGGACTAAAATATGACAATTTACCTTTGAAAGTGTTGGAGAGAACCCTGCATCTGTTTCTGCAAAAATATATGTAGCAAAAAATATTCAAGCGATTTAATAATAAAATCTTATAGTTGTTTGGACCAGATGGGTTAATAATAGCTTTCAGGAAACAAAGTAGGGTTTTAGATAAAAAAAATGAGTTTTAAGTTGTTATTACATTGTTTAATGGGCTTAGATAATATTTTGCTGCTCTAGTGCAAAGATGTTGCTCCCTCCAGGCTCTGTTGTAAGGGTGGACCCAACGAGTCCAAGCCTTTTCTTTAGTTGTCCCATTGGCCATTGCAAACTAACAATCACAAACGGAGTCCAAGCCTTTTCTTTAGTTGTCCCATTGGCCATTGCAAACTAACAATCACAAACGAGGCCAGCATAGCTTCTAATACCAGGACACAGGTTTTTATGTAGAGGACCCTTCAAATTTTTCAAAGAAAACTTTGTTGCCGAGTTGCAGGCTCTGAAGGAGAAGTTGGAGGTGTACTTTCAGGCACATGACAAGGAAGGTGTGTGACTGGGTGTAGTTTGATGTGGCATAACCAGCAGGTTAATTATCACTGCTATGGATGCGAGGTTATATATGATCTTGAAGCAATCCTCTCCACACTACCAAAACAACTGCCATGTTTGGACTTTGGCCTACTAAGATAAACATGTGCCAACAACATAGCATTTCCAGTTTGATTGTGTAAACTTGTTTGTTGCAAAAATACAGATTGTCAAATTCAGAACTATCCAAGTTAAAGCAAAAAATGCAAGGTTAATGGGAAACTAAGTTTAAGTTCACAAGTTAGTGAATATCCAATATTAGCTTTCTTGGGTTTTCAGAACTAAACTATCCAAGTTAACACATCCACAAAGTTGGTTGTCTGGTAACAGTTAGTATGTTAAGCTTACCTACAAAGCATTTTACCCTCTTGCAGCATCGCCTAAAGAATTCAGCCTTGTGGCCTTTTCTGTGTTTTGCTTCCATGAATGGAAGAGGACCCTACAGTGAATAAATCATGATGTGGTAATAAGATTAATGTAAAAAGGTAAATCAAGCAATTAAATGCAAAAGTACTCTGTTTGGATGCTCCCTATGAGTTTCATATGCATTAAGTCTGCCAATATCCACACAAGATAATTTCAATCCAAATATGAAAGAGGAATCATGTAACGAAATTGGTATCTATTGTGCTGAAAAAAAGAGGCAAATCATATTCATTGTATGAGTTCAGTGTGATCAAGTTAACAATTTCCTCTCAATTATGATTTTCCCAAGCATGAATCCTCCTTAGGATCCGTAACAAGGGGGAATGGAAACATATCATTACAGTTGAGAATGAGAAGTATCTCCAAAGTCAAACAAAAAGACAACTTGGTCAATTGGGCAGACTCTGAAGGATACTGAGTGCATCAACTATTTGTACCAAATGAATGTTTTGGGCTGGTTGGCAATCGGCATTATCAAAAGGTATCAAACAATTGAGGCAACATAGGGTTTTGCAAGTAACTCTATCCTGGCATAGTACCAGATGATGTTATCAAGGCAATACGTTAATCAAATGGGTTGTAATGATTTAAGTGCAAGCAGGCAGGCTCAATATCATGATAACCTAATTTGGTTACATGCAAAGTTATGCAAAAGGTATATGGAATAATCCAAATCAGTTTTAAAAAAATGAGTCCCATGATTACAATATTAAAATACACAGAAAATGATAGGTGCTAAGATCCTTACTACTAGCAGCTTGTGAGAAATTGTAAGATTTCATTAGCATGAATCATGAAGGGTAAGGAAATGCTAGGATGCTACAAGAGTATATTAAAAAGCAAGAACAGTAAAGGAAAAACATTAGTACGGATGCAAGGTGACAAAATGCTTTGCAAGCTCAGACAAATGTTTCACAAAGAACACATCATAATGCCAGACTAAATTAGGGTGTGCCCTTAATAGTGTTACCCATCTAGCGTCGGGAAGTAAACGCCCAAGTCGACGAATTGATACACGAGAGAAGTTCTCGAAGTTCTCTTTCATTTCATAGCCATCATTCCTTAACTTTTCCAAGATAGAATCTATAGATTCTTTTCCCTAAAAAGAACACAAAGTTAGTATGGGCACACTTCAATATATTCATTGCTCATTACAAATTCTTTAATACCTTTATAATTGGAAAGTAGACACACTTCAACCGCGCATGGGCTTGACAAGAAGCTAAGAATACAACATGGAAACAAACTAAGGCAAATAAAGAAAATTTATCATATCCTAATTTCAATGCAAGAGATATATCACCTGATTTGATTTCTGTAAACTTTAGGTGAAAAATAAAATCAGGACCATTTGAAGAGTGCATATTAGTTACTGTGACTTCACCCTCTTGTACCTCAGCTAAATTTACATCATTCACCTGAAATATATCAGCAACAAGGCATCTCTCAAAAAAAGAAAGAATGATAGATAGAGGTGCACATTTTCCATGGCATATTGAGCATTTGATTCCAGTCATGCAAACTTTCCATGTGGACTATTTATTATGGATTGGAAAGGCCAGACCCATAAAAGTAAAAGAAAAATATTTACGAGGCCCTCATATTCCCAAGAATCGGTAAGCTTGCACCATTCACGTCTCACCTAACAATACACATGAGTTTTCATGACCGCCATTGCATTTGATATATGTACACAATGTACCCATGGATTTCATGTGGAGTTGTAGGCTTGATGTTATTATTAAGGTTATAAATATATCCATAAAGGAAAAAACCACAATTAGTGTAAGGTGGCTTAGATTCACATCACAACACATCAATGTACGAAATAGCCGGCATCACAAGACCATTTTGGGGGGGGGGGGGGGAGGGGGGGCGGGCTTGGCATCTCTGATCTCCAAAACTTAGGGTGGGCCCTATAACTCAGGTGGAGGGTGGGCCCTGAAACTCAAGTGGCTGTCGTTGCAGAAAACAGAGCCTGAAAAGTTGTGTTACCGCGACACGGGTGTGGGTGTCGGATTCAGCAAAACCAGAAAATAAGGATTCGGGGATTCGTCTAATATATATTTTTTAAAATTGTAAAATTGTATTTTTAGCACTCAATTGTCGAGTACAATATCAGCATAAACCTAGAACACATGTTTACATGGCCACAGAAGATCCCACTAGGTGCTTTACCCAAGAAAAAGGCCCACCACTTGTAGAAAAAGTTGTACACCAGCTGTAGGCAGTGCAAAAAGTAGTGACAAGTACAGAACCAGCAGTCAGAAAAAAACATTTCTCTCTTCTCCCACGGGTTCCAAGGTCAATCCCATGCTCTCTTATTCGTGTTCCTTCTCTCCGCTCACTCTCTCTGAGCTGGTTCGCTCCCAGCGCTGGCAGGACTCCTTTAAACGAGTCTGATGCATGTCCAGCCGCGTTAGACGCGAGTCGACACCGTGATACGTGTCGACGCGGCAAAAATTTTTTGGATACGCGTGTCCCGGTAACACAGCTGAAAAGGCATGGGCTTTCTTCCCATCCAAGCCTAGTCACAGGTCTAGTCCTTCTTTGCATGGGCCGAGGAAGGAAGAGCTAACTTTCCCAAGGGGTAAAAAGGTCTTTGCTGCTAACACCGTTAGCAATCAAACTAACGGAAGGGCCACATTAGGGAGAAACTGAATTAATGGGTCATATAGGGAAGTTTTGAAAAAAAAGAGATCAAGGAAGGAATACCTAACTTTAAATGGGCCAAATAGGGAATTTTCTCATTTGCAATAGCTGGGCTCCAGGGAATGCAAGTTCTTCATGTGGACTGTGGCCCATAATCGGTGTTGGAAAGCAGATAGACTTGCTAAAAGAGGCCTTACCCACCCACCGAATTGCCCACTTTGTGATTAGGTTGGACAAACAATTGATCATCTGTTGGTCTCTTGAGTTTCCACCCGGTACTTTTGGTTCAGCATCCTGCAGCAGTTTGGTCTACAAGCTATTGCACCACGGTTAGATGATCATTGTTTTATTGACGGGTGGGCAGGAGCAAGCAGCAGGTTCTCTGATCAGGTTAAAATGGGAGTTAATTCCATCATCATCTTAGGGTCTTGGTTAGTTTGGAAGCACCGTAACTACTGTGTGTTTGATGGGGGTGCCCCTAATTTGTCCCAGGTCATGACAGCCTTTAGAGAAGATGTCCAGCAGTGGTCTATAGCAGGGGCTCGAGGAGTTTCATATCTCCTTGCCCTAGCTCCTACCTCCTACCTACTCTAGGCAGGTGGTGTGGTCTGGTAGCAGAAGTTTTTTTGTTTAAGAGAGAATTTCTAGTTTTTTTTGTTTTGGGGGCTCCCCCCCCCCACCCAAATTTTCTCTTCTTAATATATTGATGTGCACCTCTCCTGCGCGTTCGAGAGAGAGAAAAAAAGACAGCTATAGCCTCCTCTATCTCTGAATGAGAAGGGTGCCGCTTTTTGCTTGCATGTGCAATTTAGCCACTATTAGCAGCTATAGCTCCATTTACCCCGCTATTAGTTGTTTTAGAGGATCAAACACTAAATGGCTTAGCATGCTATTTTGTACATTGCAACATATAGCTACACATGAAAACCTGCAAACATAATCATTTTAGAACCACCAAGCACTTGATAAACGTCCTATTGACGCTTGTAACAGTAACACTGAGGGAATCGAACACCACTACAAAAAATCATGTGATCCATGACGATTGATTTTCGTCACGAATCACTGAAAAACCGTCATAAAATAGTATCTGTGACGTTTTCAAATTTCGTCATGCATCGAGCGTCATAGATTACACCTCGTGACGTTTTAACTGAAATCGTCATAGATTACTCAATCCGGTAGTGCATGGAGAAAACTAGGAACATACCCATATTTCCAAATTTAACTAATGAATAGTAGTCTGATATTGAGGCTTAAAATACTGACAGGGAATAAAAGGCAAACCTCGAATTCAACTGGGTTTCTTGTATTCATTGATTGAGTATCATCATCACACTGAACAAATTCAAATAAATCACATTAGTATAATAGCACCAATTAAAGCCTAATTTGCAAATACATTCTCCACAAGAAAGTGTTTACAAATAAAACATGTAAAATGAACTGCATCAATACAGCAGTCAAAATAGGTTGACTCGGATGACTATTAACGATCCTCTTGAATTCAGAAATTCAACTTGCAGCCTAGCCACACCAATGTTAATGTTATCATTTTGAAAAGTTTGTGCCTGCCAAGAAGACCGGTAAGGCTAGGCCAGAGGTGATTATCTGGATGCCTCTGTTAGATGTATATGTACTCTTTGTAGTTTCCCCATTGTATAAGAGGTTTTGTGCATATTTCTTAATGCATGTACATATATATATTCGGGTCTAGATCCCTCATATATATTGAATACTAGTACTATTCATAACATGGTATCATAACCTGGTTATTCTAGGTTTCTTTCTTTGATTTATATTCCCTCCATTCACTTTTGATAGCTTGACGCAGAATCTCGCACGTTGCACTTGCGTGCTTTTCACCCACCACTATCGTGACCATAGAACTGGTTCTCTGCTGATTTGATCTTGGGCACCTCAATTTTAGCGTCGCTTCTTGCCATGCGCACCGTCCGCCAGCAATTGGTGCAATTCTGCGTCGACTCCTCGCAGTGTGCGCCGGCCGCTCGTCAATTGATGCTGTCCTGCGTCAATTTGCGTCGCCTACTCGGTTCCGACGTGGTCCTGCATCGATTCCTCGCCGCCGCGACACGGCCGCCGGGGTCCTAAGCGCCGACGCCGGGATTCATCCGTCCGCCCGCTCGGACGCCACCCGCCGTGATCCGCCGCCGCCGGCCGTGCATCCGCCAGGTTCCTCCGCCTGCCGCGCCGCCACCGGGTCGGGCTCCTCTGACACCACCGCTTCTCCGCCGGGACGCGCCGCCGCCACGCCTTCGCCGGGCCGCGCGCCGCCGGCTCCTCCGCAGCCTCCGCGCGTCGCGGGGCTTCTCAGCCACGCGCCTCCGCCGCGCGCCTCGTGGTCCTCTTTCTGTGCGACTGAAGCACATAACATAGTCCTCTGTTTTCTGTTTTCTCAAGCTTAGTTTCAAGCTTGTACTTCTTTAATTGAATCTTAAGAAAGACACTAGTTAATCTTGGTTAAATTAAACAATTTACCAAATGGTCACACTGTATAGGTGCATTGCGCATTTCAATTATGTGAGGACAAATACAAATGAGTATTATTATATCAATTTATTTAGTTATAATGTCTGCATTGCACAGATTGGTTTCCAGGACCTAGTCAAAAGGTTCGATGGCTTTGGGCTTTCTGGCTATTGTCTTAATATTCTACAAACAACTAAACCGTTGAACAATGTCGCTCTTGCTGGTATCAGAAAAAACTCAACACGAAAATCTTGCAGTTCAAAATGGATTCATAGAACAAGTGCACCTATTCATGTTAACAGTAGACTCAACCAAATACAATGCAAAAATGGAAACTACAAAATTAAGTACCTGAAGAAAAGAAACTTAATCCTGCTAAGACAAAATGGAAATTTATCTCACTAGTTTCTAGTATGGAATAAATTCACATAAGAACCTGGATATATGGGAAATAGATGTCCTTCAAAAAACCAAGAAGTCTGTCTACTTCCAGATGTTTTTTCAACCCATAAATCTCCACCTGTGAATGTATAAAACACATGCACAGCAAAAGGTGAATAACTTGATAAAACATTATCAAACCACACAAAGTTACAATTTCGATTCATTTCCTAAAACTGATTTGTAAAGAACGCAAAGGTGAAAGTGGGTTGCAAAATAGACATTGAAAGAAGTATATATATGACTAACTAATAAGAATATTTTTCCAACCAGTCACAGCAGTGTTCAATTCTTTTTTAAAATGAAGCTCTTATGGAAGCTCAACTCCTCATTTCTGCTGTGAAGGGGAGCGTGTGGATTGCGTGGGAACAGATACTACCTTTTGACACACAACATAGTGTTATTCACAATATATATCGATTGGAGAGTTTTCACTAAAAGATGAGTGCGCATATGGAAAGGACAATTTTCCCGTGAAATATTAAGTGATCAAATATGTTAGATGTATATGCATCCTTTGTATTTAGTCACTAGTATAGGGTGCTCTTTGCATATTGTACATGACCTTATCAGCCCAATTGGGCAAGGCAATAGATTTTGAGTTGCTCATTTGTAACAAAATATATCCTAGCAAACTGCTATAGGAAACTTATGTTACTTATCACACCAGTTTTTTCTGGGAACTGTATTCAACGCAGGACACACTTTCAGGAGACCAGAATGTAGGAAAGTAGGATGCGTATAATGTGGTCGATTGTATTGCAATGAGCCCCTTGGGCGGTATATATAGGAGTACAAGGCTTGGAGGGCAAGACACCTCCCCTAGAGATAAGGAAGGCTATCACGGGATTACATCAATCCTAAACTACCATATCTGGAGTTGCCTAATATACTCTAACATCCCCCCGCAGTCATAGCGGTAGCAACACAAACGGTCAGACTGAAGAACAATGGAGACGTATCCCCCCTGCAGTCGGAACGCCGGTGCGAAAGCTTTGACTGGAGACTCATGCAGATGATAGCCCTTTAGTGCCGTAGTAGCCGAAGTCGAGGTGGACGTGGTCGAAGCCGTGGAGGGGGCGCGGGTCGAAGCGTCGTCGAGGTGCTCGAGTACGCAAACTTAGCAGCTTCTTACCGAAGACAACAGCAGGACGGTGCGGCGGATGACGAAGGTAGACGGCGCGGTTTGCGACTTAGGTCACGCTCAGGACAGGGGTGGCGACGGCACAGGTTGCAGCAAGTGTCGTGCTCAGGTCAGGGGTGGCGACGACGTCTTCCTTCAGGAACATCGGCGGCGATGTCCGCGCGAGAACGGCTGGAGGCGCGGAGGTGGATCGAGCGCCTGCTTGACGAAGACCGGCGGCGAGTGGCGCCACCGCCTGAAAAGGCGACGACACCGGTAGGGTGGCTTGAACACGAACGTCGTTGCTGCAGCCTGGAGGGCGCAGCAACAACCTCGTCCTTCGGGAGGGTCGACGATGGATCGAAGACGAAAGGCAGGGCGACGCAAACCCGATAACGAATCGGGAAAAACCTAAGAAAAATACACAGCAGCAGCAGCAGGGTGACCTCCGGGTACAATCTCGGGTGCCGTAGCGAATTCCTCTCTCCTCCTTGTCTCTTCCCCGCGTGGTCAACACGGGACAGAGAAAACAGAGGAGATTGGAAAACCCAAGCGGCTCTCCTCCGATCATCAGGCCAAGATCTGCCCCCGCAGCCGCGTCTTCTCGAGAAGCAGAGGCGGCGCTGGGGAGGAAGGGCGGCGGTCGATGGCGTAGGGGAGGTAGCCGGCGAGGGAAGGGTGGTGGGGCGGAGCCCACGACGCGGCGGCCCGACAGCGACGTCGACCGGCGATGCTGCGGCCCGTCCGCCCGACGGCGCGATCTTGGCTCCTCCCCTCCAGCCGTGCACACGCGCGGTGCGCAGGCCGTGCGGCGGCACTGGGAGGGGCTCCTCCCCCTCGGCAGCCGCGCACGCTCGCTGTCGTGCGGTGGCGGCGGCTCTGGGAGGGGGGGCTGGCCTGAGGCGCGGAAGGGGCGGGGAAGCCGTGAGCGGGGCCGGGGACGACGACGTAGAGGCGGCGGCGGCCCAAGACGGGGCCATGGCGATGCCGACGAGCGACGCGGCTACGGCGACGCGGCTACGGCGACGGTAGAGGTCATCCCTCCTGCTGCTTGTGGACGACAACGGCGGCGCGGATCAGAGGGATCCGCGGCGCATCCTAGGAGGGCGCTGCCCCCGGTGGAGATCAATCTCGATCTCTCCGGGGGCGCGCGGGTGCAGCGGAAGCGGCGGCGCGGCTAGGGTTAGGATCTCGTAACCTAGGCGTCTGATGCCATGTAGGAAAGTAGGATGCGTATAATGTGGTCGATTGTATTGCAATGAACCCATTGAGCGGTATATATAGGAGTACAAGGCTTGGAGAGCAAGACACCTCCCCTAGAGATAAGGAAGGCTATCACGGGATTACATCAATCCTAAACTACCATATCTGGAGTTGCCTAATATACTCTAACACAGAACATTCAGAAAGTGATTCGAAAACACCATGTAACAACCTGGGTAAAACTCTTGTGTGGTGACAACGTCATCTCCTCTTCAGATGGATCCCTTACTCCTCCAGCAGTCTGCAATCCAGAGGTACTGATCTGATTTACTTTGGAAAGTACAGCAAATAAAGTAGCAAGCAAGCAAAAATTGGAGAGAGAGAGAGAACCTTCCAAGTGGGTTTGGAATTCTTAGATAATGTTTTTTTCAGCAAGGCGTCCCTTGATAGGTGTAAGGTAAACACTTTTCCAGATTCCTTAGTTTTAGAGTTAACAATAGCAATTCTGTTGCACAGAAGAAACAGAACAAGTTCATCAAGCACAACAACCACAACTTTCTACCTAAATTACGTGATAAAAGCATACCCTCCAAGATGCATTGAAGCAATAGTTCCACCGTAACCAAACATCCCAAAGAAGGGCTGCAAAATTTAACAAAAAAATACATAAGTACAACACTAACAAAGCCTTTTAGTCCCAAGCAAGTTGGGTACACTAGAGATGAAACCCAACATGAGCAACCAACAAGGAAAGAAGAAAAAAAAATATAAAAATTTAAAAGGCATCAACAGAGTAATATTATTGGGGAATATAAAAGTCTCGTTGGTTCAAGCATGTGGATGGCTGATTGGGGTGTTGGACAGGTGGCCACACGGGCCTGCACCACCAAATCGACTACCACAGCCAAGTTAGGACGCTCCACGAGTTCTTGGCCGCAAGGCCAATGAAGGCTTTTCAATTGAGTTCATATGCTTGCAGAGTAACAAGCAAATACAGTCGGTGCCACCAGTCTAGAAGAGCCTCACTTCTTCAAAAAAATAATAATAAAAACAAAGAAAGAAAAACTGCTCAATTTGGGGCGGCTGCCAGGTTCTGGTTTTTATATCTATCCCATTTCCTGAACCATAATCCAAACAACCGAAATGTGGATGTAAATTTACTCTGCCCAATTTGGTCAACTTCAAATATCTGCACATTTGCATAGTCAGGATTCTATCTAAACAATAATAGCCTTTTTCAAATACAATGCAATGCAACTGAAATAAATTGAAGTCTCGAGTCAGTCAAGTATTCTCACCAATAGATATGGTGCTTTCCCACCAATACCTTTCTGCCGAAATACTCTATGGTTAGAAGAACCCAATGTACCCCTGTACAATGTGTCAGATTAACTATTAACATACTATTAATACCTTTCTTGAAAGAATGTTACAAGATTGTTCATAAACTTAATAAAACCACTTTTTTTTGTCTTTCAAAAAAAAAACCACATTTTTCCTCATGTACCCTTCCAACAAATATAGATGCAAGTATCAATTGTTGAGAATCAAATAAACAAAAAGAGTTAAGTACTCTTGTATCTTAGCTCTGGTTCATATTAATTGGACAGAACAATTCATAGAATTCTGTGATCTAGATATCATAGTTTTAGATTCAATCAAGTGTGCAGAAGCAGAATATTCAGCCACTACATTGGAGCCTTTGCTGTCACTTTGGTCATCAAGTATATAAGATTAAAATACTACAAGGCATGAATCCCGATGTCATTAAACAAAGCACTCACTACACCATCCCCGGTACTCCCGGTCTCCCAGCATGGTTCACAGCATGAAAAATGACCCATAAAAATATATCATGTTTGAGCTTCCGGCATTACCATTTAGAGATAGAGTTCTGATCCGAACCATCCATTCCCCTACCAGTGTCAAAAATCATAATCTTTTCTTTGTCAACAGTTATCCTGTAAGAAGATTCAAGTTTCAGTAACCATACCAAGTTTGTGCAGTCTGGAAGACATGTATGACCCAAAAATTAAATACTGTAACGCTATGGAAGCAGACTTGAAGACAAAACTCTAAATAATGTAAGATCATAAATATAGCCTGACAACACCAGCTGCAGAAAGCATCATGATGTATGAATATCATGGAAATAGAGCAACTCAATGTAGCTAACTGCTTATTGTCATACTAATACTAATGAACAATCACACCTCTTCAGATTAAAAAAAATCAAGCCCGATACATCTACATTATTATTTCTATACTTTTTTTGTTTATTGATGCACTTAACTACCCTCACATTTTTTTTTCATTTAAAGCCTTTTCTTTAGAATACACAACTAGCAGTATCTCCCCTCATAGATTCCATGCGAGTTTTAGCTTTTAGCTGAGCTGTTGTTAATTCTTTCTTTCATTGCCTTGCCTCAATGAAATATTACTTGTCTGGTCACCTTAAACCGAACACCCTACTCTCTGGCTTCATACAAATAGTCATTTAACAAAATCAAGCTGAAAATAAAGTGCAGCATAGCAACATTTCTTAACCTGTTGACCTAGCAACAAACAGTAGTAGCTTCTTTTGCTAACAGCTATCAATTTTCTTTTCTTTTAGGATTACATTCCAAACATAGATTACTAGCTAAAAAAATATAGATACAGGTTGAAGTAGAACGGATAAAGAAAACAACATTAAAGACTTATGATACAGGTTGTAGTTGAATGGATAAAGAAAACAATATCAAAAGACTGATTCTTTTAATTCGGGAAAAAAAAACTGGTTCTTTTAGACCCTAGGACTTTGATGGGAAAAATATAAATGCATGGGGTACTAACCTGATCAACTTCCTTTCTCCTGTACCATTTGACCACACAGCTTGCAGTGCATTATCCTGAGAAAAGGAAAATAGAACAAAAAAGGGCCAAGGGAGGGGCCATCAGAAAATGTTGCCAACCAGATATTAAAATATATGATTCTAACAAGAAAACTAACAGTAAGGTCAACAAGAGCACTCTCAGTGCTATATTCTGCCGGAAGCTCTTGAACCAGATCAGTTTGAGGGGTAAGGTCCCACATATTCTGCAGATAACAATTGTTCGAGTAAGAACTAAGATAGGGATTAGTCCAACAGGTTGATATCGGCAGAACTCAATTGATTTCTGAAAGTTATGAATTCAGAACACAAACACAAGGATCTTAGGCTCGCAACAAGATACTAGTGCAGAAATTGTATCTTAGCAAGATAGGATGCGAGCCTCAGCTCTCAAAGAAGTCTACAGTTCTCAGTACTTTGTATCAAGAATAGGCAATGAAGTGCTAAATTGTCAGAGTAGAGAATCTGAATAGCATTACATCACATACTCACCTCAAATGTACCGACAAATCCTCCTTTTTCATCCTGACAAAATAAACAGATATCAAATACAGCATCTGATAGTATACATAGCCATTTCATGAACGAAAACTTAACCCGTAGTTATGATAGAAAATACAAATGGTTAGGGACTCACCTGGAGTCTTAATATGTTTGTACTCTTGGTGTCAAAGTTGCTCAACTTGATTTTGTCTGTAATCTTCTGGTCAAGGATGTCCGTTAGAAATATATTGCCATCCCAGTGTATCTCCCGTACCTTTCCACCTCCCACAGGGGCACTGTTCAACTCCCTCTTGACACTACGCAAGAGATCACGAACCGGCATCTCCTCGCCAGGGTTGTTCAGCGTGAGGCTGATGCTCACAGCATTTGGCAACAGGACCTGAAACCGGTACATTGTTGGAGCATCTTCTTCCTCGATTCCATCCAAATATTGTACTAAAGCCTTTCTCTTGGCTCCTCTGCTTGCCTCTGCCATCATAAGGCAAGACCTGCTCACCATGCAGAACAAATTGCAGAAACTATTTTTCAGATGAGATTTGCACAATTCGATATGGAAGAAAGAACGGCACAAAGGAAATTAAACAGGTGAAAGAAAACAATCCAAATTCGAGCGTGCAAACATGAAGCATGATAAATGCTTTAAGAAAGAAAAAAAAATACAGGTTTAATTGTTCGAATATATATGAGCTCAAAGATGCAGTTTTCCCCAGCTGAAAGAAATGTAAGCACCGCTGCACAACTTACAATCCGATCATGAAAGCGTGTTCGCATCCCCAACAAAAACCCCAGGAAGCGCAGCAAGAAAAAAAAATTCACGCATCGGGTCAAAGCAAATCGAAGGTGGGAAAACCCACAGCGCAGGACCAAAAGAGCAAATCTTTCCGCTTCGATCGACCCAAAATCGCCCGGCACAAGAAAAAGAAAAAAAAAGGCAGGAAGAAGAAGTTAAACCGGCGACGAGAGGCCCCCTTACCGGCGGCGGCGGCGCTATTACCCTGCGACCCACGGAGCCCTCCGCGCTCCCCCTCGAAGCAGGAAGAAGAACAGGGTAGGTCACAGGAGAAAAGATTCTGCAATGGAGAAGGAAGGCGGGGGCGGACGGCGGAGTTGATGTGAGGAGGAAACGCAAGGGGAGTGACTGAGTGGGAGTGGGGTTTAGAATGCTGAGAAGGGGGAGAACAGAGAACACCAGGGGTCGGGGCATCCCACAAAGGAAACTTGCCCTTTTATGTGCAAGCGCGTCTCCACCGAGCCGCTGGCCAATTACGCTCTGCCAGCAGCATCGCCAGGGTTTAAAAAATCGGTGGTACTGTTCAGAACCGGAACAGTAGTACAAAAAATTTACTTTTGTATTTTTGAATTTAGAAGTCTAAAATATAAAAAACCGGACCCGGTTTACTGTCTCGGACCGGACCGGAAACGGGAAAAAATCCCGGAAACCGGCGGTTCCCGGACGGTTACTGCATCGCCCCCTCACTGACGGTGCGGCCATTGAGTCTGCCTGCGTTGATGGCCCACTTAGGGCTCACCATTGTGTTATGGCCCACTTAGAACATCTACACTGTATGGAAGCTGAGGTGGTGTTAAGATCGGGCCACATCATACTCCCTCCGTTTTCTCGTTTATTAGGCGCGAGGCCACGGAGCACTGCAACAAGAGCGATTCTCAGCGCACGCACGGGCTCTAAACGCGGCGAAATTTAGTCACCGTAGAGTAATTGCTGCATGGCTGCATGCAACATAGGCACCGTAGAGTAATTGATGCATGGCGTCCCGTTGGTTGTCAAAACACCACGGCAAATAATTATCTCGCCATTTTTTCCATCAAAAAAACATTGCCGGCCCAACCGCCAAATTCTTTTTCGCCATCGTCAATTTTTTCCCTGCCCGCGCTCATCGCATCTGTCTTCTGCCCCGAAATTTTGAATTGCATCTACACTTTTCAGTCTGCGCCAAAAGCAAATGGAAAACATGTGTATAAATAGCCTGTCCAGCTCTCACGTTCTCATCTCCACTCCTCTTTCTCCAATTCTTGTAAGCCATGGCGGATCCACACCCAGATGGAGGCTTTGATTTGAATAAAGATGTTGTTGGGCTTGATCTTAATGTTCCAGTGCTTGAAGAGGATGCTAAGGAGGTGCAACGACTACCTGCTGTAGAGGTTTATCTACACAACCCGATTGACTGGGATGAGCTGCATGCGGATTTCATCCATTGCTGTCGCATCTTCAAGAACATCACTGCTGCCTGCACCGAAGTACAAAGGAATACAGAACGGCCCTATTATCTTCAAGAACTTCAGCTCCGGCGGAGGCGCTAGCCATGGAAGCAGAAAAGAAAAAAAAGCTAGGTGGACTGGATGCAGAGGGCCAGGATTTATATGTATTCATGGGCTGTTTGTTTTCCGTGGGCCAATTCATTCCGTGATTAAATGAGCAGAGAGTACCGAGACACACTGATGCGGCGACGCCCTACAAAAACGAAAAAGCAGAAAACGGACGGACGCCTAATAAATGAGAACGGAGGGAGTAATTACTAGCTTAGTTAAATTCGGTGTAGTGTATTGCACTATCTTGCACCTCACCATGGATTGAGATAAGGTTCATAAGTGCAGCTTTTCCACTACTCTCTCTCCTCTAGCACTGGTTGCCCAAACAAAACATAGACGCTTGAAGGTGCTAGTTTAGCATCCGCCCTCCAATGTATTGCACCAGAAAAAAAATGTCTGTCATCTCTAGCACTACTTTGGCACACCCGTTGGAGCTGCCCCTTCCAGTGAGAAGGCTGGCGTGTTTGCTTGGCAGGATCATCTTAGGCTTAATTATTGCAAAACACGGCAAACTCAGACCCTCACCTACACGGATCTCGCTACGAGCACCTGTAAGTCCTCATACTAGCTTTTAGGAAATAATGGTCAGGGATTCTCGATTACTAATTTACCTTTTTTTTCCTCAAAGATACATAAATTAGACTAGCAAACCCTCTGCACTTGATATTGATAAAAATGCGGCGAACAACAAGAAGCATCAGCCGTTTCAAAATAATGCTACGGAAATCAATACCGACTCATTCCGCAACTTGAAATATGTTCGACGCAAAACTATGCTGACTAACGGTTAAACGACTAATTCTATTTTTAGGGATCCATATGTGATGGTAATTTGGGGCTGTGGTTCAGTGACTTCCTCCATTCTAAATTATATATTATTTTATTTTTTAAGATTGTATTTGTTATATGCACCTAAATATACGTTATACCTACATACATAGCAAATACTATATTTCTAATAAATCTAAAAGGACCAAAAAATCTGTAATTTGGAATGGATAGAGTATTAACCAAAGTTCTCTGATGCTCACTCTGTTCTACTGGCTGTTTCTCCAGCCAACCAACAGTGTTTTTCTCTCACATCAAACCAGCACCAGCCACCAGTCACAAGCCAGCCAGTAATAATTTTCTCTCACATCAAACCAGCACCAGCCACAAGCCAGCCAGTAGTAATTTTCTCTCACAACAAATCAGCACCAGCCACCAGCCGCAGCCAGCAGAACAGAGTGGTCAGTGCGGCCAGATCGGTGTCTGAGTCGGGCAAAGTAGTCAGACTAGAACGCATAGCATGGTTCCAAACTCGAATGATGTGGCGCCTAGGGGCGGCGCTAGGGGTATGCCCCTTTATGCCTAGGCATACCCAAAATTTGGAGAAAAATATCAACATGTATTCATAGATGTATATACTCCTTTCATTGCACAAAAATTGTAGTTTTAGAAAATTTCAAACACATTACTCATTCAAAAAAATAACTTTGTTACCCATAATTACTTCTACCAATTGTGATAGAAAACTGTATTATTTATTTGGTTTTCTAGATCCTTAATGAATGCATACACATTGAAACTAGAAAAATAATATCTACTGAATATTTGCTCTATACGTTCTTCTATGCAATGCTTTCTTGGTATAATTGGTATTGCTTTAATTAGATGAATCTCATTACAAGCTAAAACTACATTCTTTGTGGGACAAAATTTGGATGCCAAAAACTATACTTATATTGACTCGGAGAGAGTATCATATACAACTTATGGACCCAATTCAACAAAGCCTAGCAAGGAAGCCCCAAATGCAAAAGAATCATTCTCTCCGTCTCTGCTCACAGCTCGCCCTGAGCCCCCGTCCCCCCCGGCTCCGCGTTCGCCCCAGTGCGCCTCCGGCCCTCGGCTTTGAGCCCTTCGCCTTCGGCCCTCCGCCTATCCCCTGGATCGGCGTTTGGCGGCACTCCGGCGACCGGCATCCGGCTCTCTCATCCTGATGATCTCCCCAACTCAGCAACGGCAACTCCGGCAGGGGCAGGCCGCAAGCCCCTCGCCGTCCCAATGCCAGCACCCCAGCATCAGTGCGAAGGAGGCCGCCACCGGTTATTATTCGCACCGTTCAACAGCGCTTGGCTGTAGCTACCGCATGTTGAGGCAGCGCAAAATGGCGGTGGCAGCTGTAACAGCAGCGAACGGTGCGATTATGGATTTGTTATGCAACTTATCGTCAACTATATTGCATATTAGCTTCAAATTTTTTTCTATATTCGGCATACCCAGCCGCAAATTTCTGGCTCCGCCACTGGTGTGGCACCTCTCCTCTATCTTTTATGCACCAACTCATGGCTATAATAAGTAACTTTCTCCAGTGGCTAGTAATGTAGAACACATGGTCTCGAAGCAAACTTAGAGCATCTCCAAGAGCTCTTGTATTTTATTTGCTAAATTTGAAGGTTGTAGACCATTTGTAAAAGTAGAAAAGCACCTACTTCTATGGAGTAATCCAAGAGATTAGCTAAAATTTGATGGTTATATTCAAAATCGTGGACTGAGGAGTGGGAAAGGCGGCCGTGCAGGCAGCCGGCGGCGGAGCGGGCGCAAAGACTAGGGGCGGCGGCCGCGCGAGCTGCCGCAGCGGAACGTACGCGTGGGCTGGGGTTGGCAGCAACCATCGCCGGTCCTGACCATGGCCTTGTTCTCCGCCTGGTACCACACGGGCTGCACCATGTGGTCGTTGCGCTCGCGGAGGAAGTCGGCCGATGTTCACCAGTAAGCCGGCGGAGCTCGAACCTCTCTTCCGTGCCGTGGAAGCTGTCCAGGTGCGCCTCCAGGTTGTGGTAGCACTGAGATGTCCATGGTCTTCTTTAGGAACGGCGATGCCTTATGGTCCAACGCCAGCAACATGCCTAGGTGACTGGGAGGCGGCCGCTAGCCGCCGACGGTGCAGCAGGCGCGCGGATTGGGAGGCGGCCGCGGGCAGGGGCGGAGCTACGTTGTCTCCGGGGGGTGCCCAGGCACCCACGCCGAAACGAAAACTCAGTGCTAATCATCAAATTTTCACTTCATAAATCAGAGAGCTAGTAGTAGAACCATGGACAAGGCACCCCATCGATTCAGCTCTCTAGCTTCGCCCCTGGCCGCGGGAGCAGCCGATGGCAAAGCAGGTGCACCGCACTCCCGGGGACAAGGGGCCAGCCGCTGGCAGAGCAGGCGCGCCGCTCATGCGGGCTGGGAGGCGTCCGCGCACGCAGACTAGGGGCCGGCCGTGCGGGCCGCCTGTGGCGGAGCGGGCTCCCAGATTCGAGACGGCGGCCGCGCGCACAGACTGCTCCTCCAGTTCGCCTCGTGCTCGTCCAGTTCCAGCCACACCTCGCACTCCTCCAGCTCTGGCTCGCACCACCACCCCTCGTGCTCCTCCAACTCCCGCTCACACCACCGCGCTGGCTAGGCGGTTCGCCTGCTTCGCCTGCAAGACGCAGCGCTAGCAGGGAAGGCCCGGCGGCGGAGGGACGGGGCGCAGGCATGGGAGGATCGGCGGAGGGACATCCCTGCCTGGGAGCGCGGGAAGGTGGGGCCAGAAGCGCCGGAGTGGGATGGCGAGTGCCGCACGCTGGGCAAAGATGCCTAGCGGAGGCGGAAGAATACAAAACCAGAATAGATGACGAGTTGTTTGCAATAGCTGTTGGATGTCATTTTTTCTCCTCTTTTTGCTTTTTTAGCTATCCCACACCATATACAAGAGCTCTTGGAGATGCTCTTAGTTGCAACCACCGTGTGTAAAGTGATGGTTGGTCGTCTTTAAATATACGAGTGCTTTGCGCGCGCCCCTGCGTGCTTAAAATGATAGTTTGATTCTGTTGGGCAATGTATTTTGGTTTACATCAAGTAAAATCAAGTAGAGTAATTGCAGACAGATATACATAGATATATAACATATGTAAACAAAGATACTACATACATATTAATTTACATGAAGATGGAAATAAACTCAAGCACATGGTAATGTGCGGAGGTACATCCTAGCATATTTATTTATTTATACACATATACAGTTGTAAAATGGAAGGTAATTTTTTTTATTTTAAATAGGTTTGCCTAGTTTTGGTTCTCATCGATACTACTTGATGTTGTCATGGAGTTCAACAAGGGAACATGCTATCTTGTCTAATGGATTTGCTGAATTATCTTCACTAGTATAGACAACTTTGCTTCTCTTCTCGTCATTCCATTACTGATTGATATTGGAAGCATGGATGAAGCTTCTAAACAAGCAGTACTCAGAGTGGACAGCGTTTTTTGCAACCCTTGATTTTAAAGTCCAATTCCCTTTGGGTGAGGTCTTCGCTTTCTTCTGAGAATATGGAAAGAGTTAAGTGGCAATTACATAAGGTCTAGCACACACGCACTCGAATTAAAAGTTGACACACAACATTTCCTGACGGGTGAAACTGGGAGTTTGCTCTTTATTTTATTTGATGTGCTTGAAGATGTTGCTCACCCGCTGGTTGGTGCAATTCCTTCATGAAGTTAGTAGCAATAGTATTTGTTTAGAAGAGTATTGTTTTGTATGTAAGAAGAAAGGCTATTTATTCGTGTAGTTACCTAACATTTGTGCAACCGAAGTATGACTGATAACAAAGTCAAAAAAAGTGAAGGCATTACCTTATCAATTCAGTGGATCCCTGCAGAACACACATGAAGAGGGGCAGTGTCTCCAATTATAGCATTTCTGATGAAAGGTGTTCCTCGTATGAACCTAACAATCTACAAGAGCCAATAATTGCCGCAAATAAAGAATTGAATATTCTGACATTACGTTGAAGATATGGCAAAGATATCCAATCAAACAAAATAACTTATTTGGATTTAAGGCGTGTTTGGTTTACGGCCATTGGTCGCCACACCACGTCGTGGCCAGGTCTGCGGCGGTCGTTTCCTCTGCCTCAAAAAATACTGTTTCGTGGGCGAAAGTACTTTGCATGTGGCAATGAGTGGCTCCCAACCAAACATCCCTTTACTCCACTGAAATTTTAGTTTGCAGCAATACCCTATTCATATAATCACAGTAATTTGCGGTCGGTTTTCAAGAGAATGAAAGAGGGTACTAAAATGGAGTTAATAGTTCATCAAACCAATGTACCACTGCAATGGTTGAAGGAGCAAAGCTTTTCTTCAACTGTTTCGAAAACCGACGATAAAAACTACCACGTTCTATCCAACAATGGAACGACCTACACAAATTTGAATCTTATAGTTTTGTGTAGCACTGAGAATGTTACTTCAACCATTTGTGTTGGTTCCATATATAAGCATATTACTTTGAGCATATATATTTCCCTTCTCTCAGAATTTGTGTTTGGAACATATATGAGTATAAGCCTGTTTGTGACCATCAAAATTTGTTTGATGGTCACATATATGAGCATATTCTTTCAGCCTACACAAATTGAGAGATGGGTTCCATATATGCATCTTTCCATATATGTTACCTACACAAATTTACTGAGAACTGTAGACCATATATATTTCAGAATGTTACTTTCAGCAATGAGAATTGAGAAACCTTCTGCAACACATTCTGTAGCACTTCCTGAAATCGACACTTTTATATGAGCACCGCCATCTCCTTTGGTCACATTTGACGTGACATGGACAATATTGTATACTGTTGTGGTGTGGCAAACCACAGCCGGGTGGCGGAATGCACCCGCCTAAGCCCAGAGGGTGAGTACTCGGGGGTTAGCTAGGACTAGTTCGATCTCGCTCAAGAACACGATGAACACAGCCGGTTTAGAGTGGTTCGGGCCGCCGAAGCGTAATACCCTACGTCCACTGTGTGCTGTATTGCTTGAGTTTGGGTGAGCTCGGAGAGAGCTTGGTTTGTGTGTGCTCGAGAGAGCTTGATAGCCTGTGTGTCTGAGGATCTGTGTTCTAGCGGGCGTGCTCTCCCTTTTATATGTACAATGGGAGCACGTACACTGAGCGGGGCCCCGACATGTGGACCCGGCGATATATTATAAACTACACTTTGGCCTTCAATGCCTCAGATCCGGAGATCTTGTCGTCGGCTTCTGTGCGTAGCTTCTGACCAGGGATGGTCTTGAGCTGTCCTGTCATAGTAGAGTCTAGCCTCTGCAGCCGCGCGTCGAGGTCATGATGAAGCGCCGAACTACTGACTCAGTCATTGTAGCAGCGTGCATTGTTGCTCCAGTCAGTAGCTGGTCATCATGACTCGTCGTCCATGCGCACGGCGCTGAGTCTTTAATGCTTGTCTTGGTAACTGACGAGCCGCCTTGGTAACTGTCGATCCACAGTGTGGACTGACAAAAGCTGCCCCGTGCCCAGAGGCAGCAGAGCCCGCCTCAACCACTCGCACTTAATGCGGGTGAGTGAGGGAGCTTCCAGCGGAAGGCTTGCGCCCGCACCCGCGTCTGCGTGACACGTGGCGGCTCCGACCCCCCCCCAGCAGCTAGCTGAGCCGAGAGCTCACGGGGGTCCGGATAGGCACGTGGAGGTCCCGGACCCACCTGCGGGGGTCCGGGTCCGCGGCCACAGGTGCTGAGCATTTCCACCTCTGGGACACGTGGTGACACCGGACCCGTCCCCGAGCGGGAAGCGGGTCCGGACCGTTGGTCCGGTGAGATGGAGTCGTATCCCAGGGGTCCGGCTGCTCAGCTCCTTAGGGCGTAGTTACGGATAACTACGCGAGTCTTGGCACAGTAGGAGTGGGTACCCCAGTTGTAGGGTACCGACATATACAATTGATCATAAAAACACAGCTCCAATCTGCAGCAAGTCATTCACGTTAGCGGCTGAGTATTGTAAATGATTACCAACATATGCGGACTTATGTGATCAGGAAATAATACTAAATGCCCAAGTAGAATTGACTTACAGGCTTACAGACATTGAGAGAATGAGAGTGAAGAATATGCTAGTCCATAAGTCTGACAAAACACCAGGTTCTACAAACAAGCTTCCCTTTCTCTCAATCTCTCTACAAAGAGCTGGAATGATGATGAGAAAGATATTGCCCGAATTGCATGCATCCATCCAGCAAGTTAACTATAATTCTTTAGAATATAGGAAAATGACAAGATATGGGCTACTGGATTAACTATCCGTGACCAATTGACTTCTAAAGGCTAAAGCCTAATCATGAATTAAATAAGTTAACCCACAATATCTTGTCATTAGATTCTTGGCGACTTGCTACCTGGGAAGGGTAGATTCCACTTTGAAGCCTTCTGGCCTCAACTTGATGGTTTCCAGGAGGTGGTCGCAGATTCTTGGAATTCAGTAGAAGCAAGATACTGCCCTTTGGAGACACTGTCTATGAAGTTTAAAGCCCTCACAAAAGCCATGCAGAGCTGGAGCTAGAAGAAGATCAGACATATCAAAACACAGCTTGCTTTGGCCAAGGAAATTACCCACCAACTCGAAATTGCACAAGATAGTCGGCCTTTGTCGGACAGTGAATAGTGGCTGCTATTTTCTCTGAAGAAGCATTCACTTGCCTTGAGCTCCCTGCAGAGGACAATGGTCAGGGTTAGATCAAGAATTGGATGGTTAAAGGAGGGGGATGCAAATACTGCCTTGTTCCACTCTCAAGCTAGACATCGCAAGAGGAAAATTTTCATCTCAAAACTGATCTCAAACGATCAGGTGCTTACCAGCCATGAGGAAAAGGCCTCTGAAATTTTCTCCTTCTATGAAACGCTACTGGGATCTTGTGAATAGAGGGAAAATTCGATCAACTTGGATAATCTGGAGCTCTCTCACCACAATCTATCTGACCTCGAGTTGCCCTTCAGTGAGGAAGAAGTGTGGAATACTATAAAGCACTTACCTTCTGACAAGGCACCTGGGCCTGATGGCTATACAGGTCGTTTCTATAAGATGTGCTGGAATATTATTAAACCCGATGTGTTGGCGGCATTGGCAGTAGTACAAAGTGGAAATTTTAGGAACCTTCAACTCCTTAACACAGCCCTGCTAACTTTGTTGCCCAAGAAGGAGGATGCTGTCATGGTCAAGGATTTTCGGCCAATCAGCCTTATTCACAGTTTCACCAAACTAGTCACTAAGCTGGTGGCTAATCGGTTGGCCAGCAAGCTTAATAAAATGGTGGCAGCAAACCAAAGTGCTTTTATCAAGGGCCGCTGCATTCATGACAATTTTGTTCTTGTGCAACAAACTGCCAAATTCTTGCATCAACAGAAACAGCCCCGTATACTTCTGAAGCTTGACATGTCCAAGGCTTTTGACTTTGTCTCATGGCCTTTCTTACTGGAAATCCTAGAGAAAAGGGGTTTTGGCCCTAGATGCCGAAACTTGATTAGTGGGTTACTGGCCTCTTCATCCACTCGTGTCCTTCTCAATGGAATTCCTGGGGCGACTCTATTTCACCGGCGTGGACTGAGGCAAGGTGATCCTTTATCGCCCATGCAATTTATTCTAGTTATGGAAGTTTTCAATAGTATTGTAAAGAAGGCTAATGATGAAGGATTACTGCAACCGTTGGCAGCAAGAAATATGCACCATCGGGTTTCTTTGTATGCTGATGATGTGGTTCTTTTTCTTCGACCGGTTGCTACTGACTTGCACATGGTTGAGGACATACTGCGGCTATTTGGGTCGGCTACCGGTCTTAAAACAAGTATACAAAAGAGCAGTGTCTTGCCCATTCAGTGCTCTGAAGATGATCTATCGGTAGTACAAGCTCACCTCCCTTGTGAGGTCCAGAACTTTCCATGCAAATACCTTGGCCTTCCTCTTTCTATCAAGAAATTGACCCGGTCTCAGCTCCGACCAATTATTGACAGAGTTGCGGATCAGCTCCCAGGATGGAAAGCTGACCTGTTAAATCGGGCGGGAAGAGCTATATTGGTTCAACATGTTCTCACGACAATGCTAATCTATGTGGCCTCTGCCTTGGACCTGCCTCCTTGGTGTTTAAAGGCCATTGACAAGATTCGTCAGAATTTTCTTTGGCGGGGCAGGAAGGAGGCTAATGGAGGGCATTGCTTAATAGCTTGGCCTAAAGTCGCTAGGCCCAAAGAGCTTGGTGGACTGGCCATTTTAGACCTGCATCGATTTGGTTGGGCTCTCAGAGTGCGTTGGTTGTGGCTTGGCAAAACTGAGCTGGAGAGGCCATGGAGCGCCTTCCCAATTCCAGTGCACAACTGCGCCAAGTCTCTGTTTGCTACTGCTGTACATTCAGAAGTTGGCAATGGAGCAAACACAAAGTTCTGGACAGACAGATGGCTGGATGGACGATCCATTGAGATGTTGTCTCCCAATTTATTTGCTTGTATTCCAAGGAGGAGAGTCAACAAATGAACTGTACAGGAAGCTTTGACAAACGACAAGTGGCTGGAGGACACCCAAGGCCACTTTTCAGTGGCGGTTTTACCTGAATATCTTGATATTTGGGCACTAGTTCAGGAGGTGGTGTTACAATCTGACGTGGAAGACACTCACAAATGGCATTTTGAGGCTTCAGGGCAGTTCTCTACTAAATCAGCATACGAGGCCTTCTTCAATGGGTCAGTTTCCTTTCAGCCTTGCAAACTGATCTGGGGAACATGGGCGCCAAGGAAGTGCAAGTTTTTCTTATGGCTAGTTGCCCACAATCGCTGCTGGACGGCGGATAGACTTGCTCGTAGGGGTCTACCTCACCCAGAGCACTGCCCCCTCTGTGAGCAGGAAGATGAGTTGATCAATCATCTCCTCTCAGCTTGTGTGTTTGCCCGGCAGTTTTGGAATGAGTGGTTTTCTGGTTTTGGTCTGCAAGAACTCACCCCCAAGCTGACAATGTGGATTTCTATGCTTGGTGGCAGCTGAGTAGCGACCGACTACCCATAAGTTTACAGCAAGGGTTCAACACCTTGGTTGTGCTTGGAACATGGAGTATTTGGAAGACTAGAAATGATGTGGTGTTCAATGGGGCTGCTCCTAGAATAAATATGTTAGAATGTGAGAGGAGGAAGATGGCTGAATGTCTGTCTATATTGAACATCCCCAAATGGGATATATGTAGTACATGAGAGCCCAAACCCTAGACTAGAGTACAAAGACAATAATACCCTTAACCCCCCCCTCAAATGCAAAGCATATGCAATTGCATTGCATTTGGAAGAGAGAAAGAACACTAAGCACTAGACTTAGGCACATTACAAATTTACAACACTAAGATAACTGAAAACATCCAAATCTAAGTCTCCAATATGTCGCAGTGGCATGCGAATCTTGAAACCTTGCCAAGCCAAGAAGGTGCAAAGAGAAGCACAAAGGTAGAGAGTCGTGATGATGAACGTGCCTTAATCAAAGAGTCGTGGACTCGCAGAGGAGGCGACAAGGAGCAGCAAGGCGCAAACGGACGAGCCATCACCGCACAGATCCGGACGGGGACAGATCCACACGCATCCGGACAGGCATGGCCGCACAAATCCGTGACAATCAAAACTGCAGTAGCAGTCAGAGGCTACAGGACCGAAAGGGAGAGTCGCATCGACGACAACTGGAAAGTGATTATCCAAAAGAGGTGGACAAGGACAACCACAAAGGAAAAGATAGCAGTCAGCTGTTTGGCAAAGATTTTGTGGACTCGAATGACAAAGGCGAGTTGAAGGAGCAAGATTAGCGGATTCAGATGGACACCTCAAGGAAATAAAGACCAGATATTAGCATCAAGCAGAGCAGACAATGTGGTCCAGTGCATTGCAGAGCAGAGCAGAGCAAGGCAAAGCAAGGCAGAGCAGAGCAGAGTGGAGCAGCAGGATGGATCCATCCTCTTGGAAGAGAGGGCCCATCCATCCCGCCGTAGCCCCTTGCAGCGGTGGCTCGGCGGCACAGTGCGGGTGGCCTGGTGGCACAGGGACGCAGAGGAAGGGCCCCCAGCCGGCTGTGCAGGAGGCCTAGTGGCGCGGCAGAGGCGCGGGCGCTGCAGCCGGTGGAGGGCACGACGCGGAGGCGCGAACGGCGCGGCAGCCCGCGGAGGCGCGGTGGCCTGTGGAGGTGCCGCGGTTGCAGAGGCGCGACGGCTGCGGAAGGCGCGGTGGAGACGCGGCGGAGGCGCGGTGCACCGGCGAGGAAGATGGTCGAGGGTCCGGGAGCCGGGCACAGGGGTCCGGGAGCCGGAGGAGGACCGCCGTCGCACGGCTCCTCGGCGGCGGGCCGGAGAAGGGGAGCGGCTCGGCGGTGGTAGATCCGCCGAGCCACGCGCCCGAGACAGCGACCAGCGACCCCCGATGGAGAAGCGTCGACCGGCGACGTCAAGCACAGGGAAGGGCAGATCGGGTCGGGATGACGCTCAATCTGCGCCAGGAGATGCCAGATCGAGGCCCGGCGGCGCTCGATCTGCGCCCGGGGATGACGAATTGAGACCCAACGACTGCGGAAGGTGGAGCTGCGGAGGAGAGCGCCGGTGGCCAGACAAGCAGAGGTAAACGGGCGGCGACTTGCTTGCTGCTGCTGCGACTCGACTACGAGAGAGAAAAAAAATGGGTTTGCTGCTCAGGTTGCTGCCCCTGGGAGTGGAGTTTGCTACTCCCAGGGGCAGCGCAGCGGAAGACGGCGACGGAGGCGACCGGTAAAGATCAAATCTTCGGCTGTGATACCATGTTAGAATGTGAGAGGAGGAAGATGGCTGAATGTCTGTCTATATTGAACATCCCCAAATGGGGTATATGTAGTACATGAGAGCCCAAACCCTAGACTAGAGTACAAAGACAATAATACCCTTAACAAAATAGAGCTCTCCTCCTTGCACGAGAGGAAGCTGAATTTTGGATGCTAGTAGGTGCTAAAGATCTTAGTGTCATGGTCACTGCTAGACTCCCCAACTAGCTGTTGGTTATGAGCTTGTTTTGGTCTCGTTGTTGTTGTTGTTTGGAGCGTGTGTAAGTGAGCCTGTGTTAGTGTGTGTGTGTGTGTTGTGTGAATGAGTGTGGTGTAAGGCTATTTTGGCCAAAACTCTCTTATTAATGCAATGATATGCAGCTCTCCTACATATTCGAGAAAAAAAAAGTTAACCCACAATAACATTCCATAAATGGGAGCAGCTGAAATTATCTGAGAAGAGCCTTGGCAATGCAGGCCAACCCTCCCCATCTCACGCAGTGGCACGCTGGTGTTCAGCTGCGGCTCCGGCGCGCGAACAGAGAATTTTTCACCGTGAGCTGAGGACCAAGGAAAGCAATTACGTGCCGTAGATCCTCAAAGCGACGGTCCAAATTTTTTTTTTTGGCGACGTGGCCGGCCTAGCCTTTCGCACATTCTAGCGAAATTTAAGTTGTGGCACAGTTATGGTTGGTCCTCAAAAGTTGCGTTATTGCCATGGACATGGACATGCTAGCGACAAACATTATGCTCCAAATATCCATTGTTTTTTTGTCAGTAGTCATGATAAATGACTTCAATACACCTGATCGAAGTAGATTAATTCAAGATACCCACATGTACCCACGATATAAACATACACATCTCACATATGCCTACACGAGAATGAGTTGACAGATTTTGATTTATTACGAGCATCTCGTTCTCTAGTGTTGGTGTATATTGAGCCCCCATATATAGAGGCCCATGTATAGAAACTATATATATCCCACTCTTCTAAGGTTTGCAGGAATACATCTGATTATTTCCTTCCTACATGGTATCAGCCTAGTTTCCTCTCTCCCCTCTCCTCCCTACCCCAGCCGCCGCCGCCGGCAGCCATGGCCGGCCGCCGGCCCCCGGCCCCCCTCCTCTCTCCTCCTTCCCTCCCCTCCCCTCCCCTCCTCTTCCTCTGGCCTGCTCCTGCTGCCGCCGCTGCGGGCGCGGGGGGCGCCGGGGCCGCCGGCCCGGCGCCTGCTCCGGCCGCCTGGCCCCAGCTGCCCCTGCCTGACCCAGCCGCCGCCTCTGCTACAGGCGCTGGGGGCGCGGGGGGTGTGAGCCCACCGGCGCCCGAGCTGCAGGGGCCCGCAGCCGCCGCCCACCGCGCCGCCGTTGCTGCGGGGAAGCAGCCCCTTCCCGCCGGCGCCGCCCTTCCTGAAGGTCCTCCCGCGCCGGCCGCGCCCGCGCATGCGTGGCCCGAGCTCGGGATACCTCCTGCGGATGCGCCGCTCGCCGCCGCGGCACTCCGTGGGCAACAGGCCGACGCCGCTCTCGCCGCGGCCCTCCTCGCCGCCAAGTCGGAGGCTTCGGCGGCCCAGGAGCTGGTCCGCGTGGCGGCCCTCGCTTGGGAGTGCGAGCGCGCCACGGCCGATGCTCTCGCCCTCCGTGTCTCCTCCGGCCAGCAGCCCGTCGACCCCGAGCACGGCGTCTTCTCTTCCCACCAGGACCCACCCCCTAGATCTGGACCTCGGCACGACCCGACCGACCCCATGGTCGCCCAGCTCCACCTCCAGGCCGCCGGCGTCCAGAAGATCAGGGCCCTGGTCACCGTCCTCCTCGACCCCACGTCCTCCTCCTACAGATGCTGGCGGGACCAGGTTCTGCTCACCCTTCGCCGCTACGCCCTCGACGACCACGTCCTCCTCGACACGCCGATCGAGGCGCAGGACATGGTGTGGTTGCGCCTCGACAGCGTCGCCATGTCCTGGATCTTTTGGACCATCTCTCTAGACCTTCAGGACCTCGTCAGGACCCACAACGGCACCGCGCGACAGGCCTGGCGGGCGCTCGAGGGGCAGTTCCTCGGCAACGCCGAGTTCCACGCTCTCCAGCTCGACGCCACCTTCCGCACCTTCGAGCAGGGGACCTCTCCGTTGGTGAGTTCTGCCGGCGGATGAAGGGCATGGCTGATGCTCTTCACGACCTCGGGTGTCCGGTGTCCAATCGGGTCTTGGTGCTCAATGTCCTGCAGGGCCTGAGTAGCACCTATGACCACCTGAAGACATGGATCACCCGCCAGAGGCCCTTACCCTCCTTCCTGCAGGTCCGGGATGATCTCGCCCTCGAGGAGATCACCAGGGGTCTCGCGCCCGGATCGTCCTCGTCCACCCCCACCGCACTTGTTACTGCTCCACCGGCTTCCTCCGCCGCTCCTGCCACCTCCCTCCTTGGTGCTGCTCCCGCCGGGCAAACTGGAGGTGGGGAGGGGGGGCGTGGACGTCGTCGGCGGGGGGAACGAGGTGGTGGTGGTACTGGTGGCCCTGCTTCTGGGGGTACCGGTACCGGTGGGGGCCGTCGGGGCGCGCCGACTCCGGCTCCCGCTCCTGCCCCTGGAGGTACGCCCTGGCCATCCTTCAGCAACCCATGGTCAGGGCGCATCTCGATGTGGCCGTTCCAGGGTCTGGGGGGGCTCGTCCTCAGCTCCAGCCGGCGGCCATGTTCACCGGTGCTGCCCCCCTGTTCGCGCCGTCTTGGACCCCGCCCACTCAGCCCAGCCAGCAGCCGACTTGGCTTAGGAGGTGGGACCAGGCCGCACTGGCGCAGTCCTTCAGCACCATGGGGCTGACGCCGCCGGTCAGCACCGAGTGGATCGCCGACTCGGGTGCCTACTTCCACACCACCCCAGATGACGGTATCCTCTCTTCTGTCCGACCCCCACACCCCTCTTGTCCTTCCATCATGGTTGGTGATGGGTCTTGCCTTTCTGTCACCGCCGTGGGTTCTGCACCTGGTTCTTTTCGTCTTCCCAATGTCCTTGCTGCTCCTCAGATAGTTCACAACATTCTTTCCATTCGCCAGTTTACTGCTGATAATTCTTATTCTATTGAATTTGACTCTTCTGGTTTTACTGTGAATGATTCGGCTTTCCGGCGTCCGCTCCTCCGATGTGATAGCCCGAGGCCCCTTTACACTCTTCGGCTTCCTGCTTCCGCTGCTCCGCCTTCGACTTCTTCTTCGTCTGCTGCTTTTGTCGTGACGCTTTCTTCCACCACCTGACACCGCCGGCTTGGTCACCCTGGCCGTGACGTTTTGGCTCAGGTCAGTCGTAGTACCGATGTTCCATGTACTAAGGCTCCTGCTGAGCACCTCTATCTTGCGTGCCAGTTAGGTCGTCATGTTACACTTCCTTTTTGTTATTCTTCGCATGCTGCGCATGCCTTTGATTTTGTTCACTGTGACCTATGGACATCTCCTGTACTCAGCAGATCTGGCTATAAATACTATCTGGTCGTGGTTGATGATTTTTCTCATTACTCTTGGATTTTTCCTTTGCGCGCCAAGTCTGAGACCTTCCCCACCCTCCTCCACTTCTTTGCCTAGGTGTCCACTCAGTTCGGCCTCACCATTAAGGCCGTCCAGTGTGACAACAGGCATGAGTTCGATAACTCCACCTCCCGTTCCTTCTTCCTCTCTCGAGGTGTTCAGCTGCGTATGTCTTGTCCGTATACCTCTCCTCAGAACGGCAAGGCTGAGCGGATGATTCGCACGACAAACGGCGTCATGCGCCCCCTTCTGATCCAGGCCTGTCTGCCCCCGCGCTTCAGGGCTGAGAGCCTCCACACCGCCACCTACTTGCTCAACCGTCTTCCGTCCACTGCTTCTCCTGCTCCCACTCCACACCACGCTCTTTTCGGTACCCCTCCTCACTACGACCACCTTCGGGTCTTCGGGTGTGCATGTTACTCTAACATCTTCGCCACTGCTTCTCACAAGCTGGCGCCCCGCTCGACTCGTTGTGTGTTCCTTGATTACTCCCCTGACCACAAGGGGTACCGATGCTTTGACCTCACCTCTCGCCGCGTCCTGATCTCCCGACACGTTGTGTTTGACGAGTCGGATTTTCCCTACTCCACCTCCTCCACACCTTCTCTTGACCTCGGGCTGGAGTCTCTGTTTTCGACTGACCCGGTGGTTCAGCCACCTTTTCCTGTCTGTCTTTCCCTGCAGGTTTTTCCGGCACACCGGCACCGCTTCCAGTGATCCCTGCTGCGCCAAGCGCGGCCCCGGTGCCCGCGGCCGCGCCACGCGCAGCCCCCGGACCTCCGGTCGTGCCGCGCGCGTACCGGGTGTCTCCTGCTGCGCCACGCGCGGCCCCGGTGCCTCCCCCTGCACCTGCGCGGTACGCTCAGCCAGTGCAGGTGTACCGCCGTTGTTCGGCGCTGGCACCGACACAGCCTCCGGCCCCGGAGGTTCCTGCGGCGCCTACACCGGAGTCGCCGCCGCCGCCATCTACACCGGAGCCGCCGCCGCCTCGGCCGACTCGCTCTCGAGTCGAGCCGGTGGTCTACCACCCGCCAGTCATCCATCGAGATCCTCGGTATATCCATCCCATGGTGACTCGGTGGATGGCGTCTCATGCCGCGAATCTCTCCGCCCCCGAGGGAGAACCGCGAGTCTCTCCGATACCCTCGTCTGTCCGTGACGCCTTGGCGGATCCTCACTGGCGTCGCGCGATGGAAGAGGAGTACGCGGCTCTTCTTGCCAACCAGACGTGGGACCTCGTGCCGCGTCCGTCTGGTTGCAATGTGGTCACCGGCAAGTGGATCTGGACGCATAAGCATCGGGCTGATGGCACACTGGAGCGCTACAAGGCTTGCTGGATTCTCCGGGGTTTCATTCAGCGGCCTGGTGTGGACTATGATGAGACCTCCAGTTCAGTGGTGAAGCCTGCTACTGTGCGCACGGTCCTCTCGCTTGTGCTCTCTCGCTCTTGGCCTGTGCACCAGCTGGATGTGAAGAATGTGTTTCTTCACGGCACTCTGTCAGAGACTGTCTACTGCTCTCAGCCAGCGGGATTTGTGGACTCGAGTCGTCCGGATATGGTTTGCCGGCTCAACAAGTCTCTGTATGGTCTGAAGCAGGCTCCTCGGGCTTAGTACTCTCGGTTCGCCACGTTCTTGCTAACTTTGGGCTTCACCGAGGCCAAGGCTGACACTTCTCTGTTCATCTACCGCCGAGGGGATGAGACTGCCTACCTGCTGCTCTATGTTGATGATATTGTGCTCACCGCCTCCAGTCAGTAGTTGTTTGAGCGCATTATCTCCTCTCTGCAGCAGGAGTTTGCTATGAAGGATCTTGGTCAACTCCACCACTTCTTGAGCGTGACTGTTGAGACTCGCTCGTCTGGCCTGTTCCTTCACCAACGACAGTATGCACTCAACATTCTGGAGCGGGCTGGGATAACTGATTGCAAGCCATACTCCACTCCTGTCGATACTCAGGCGAAGCTGTCTGCTGATCTGGGTGATCCCGTGGCTGATCCTACTGCCTATCGGAGTCTCGCCGGTGCCTTGCAGTAGCTCACCTTCACCCGGCCGGATCTCACCTATGCCGTTCAGCAGGTCTGTCTTCACATGCATGATCCTCGGGAGTCTCACCTTGCTGCACTGAAGCGTCTCCTCCGCTACGTCTGTGGCACTGTTGGCTTCGGCTTGGTTCTTCACCGTTCTCCCACCTCTGAGCTGGTGGTCTACACCGACGCTAACTGGGCTGGCTGCCCGGACACTCGCCACTCCACTTCCGGCTACGCCGTCTTCCTGGGCGGCAACCTTGTCTCCTGGTCGTACAAGCGGCAACCGGTTGTCTCCCGCTCCAGTGCTAAAGCGGAGTACCAGACTGTCGCTAACGACGTGGCGGAGGCGTCCTGGGTCGGACAGCTCTTGGCGGAGCTCTACAGCCCGCTCGCCAAGAGCACGCTCTACAGCGCCGTGTATCTCTCCACTAACCCCGTCCAGCATCAGCGGACGAAGCATGTGTAGATCGACTTGCACTTCATGCGCGACAGGGTCGCCATCGGCGATGTTCGGGTTCTCCATGTCCCAACCACCTCCCAGTTTGCCGACATATTCACCATTCACCAAGGGTCTTCCCTCCTCGACGTTCTCGGAGTTTCGCTCCAGTCTCAACGTAGCCAGTGGCTAGTTGTGGCTGCCGGGGAGGGGAGTTATTTGCCCTTTGTACTTTCTTCTTGTCCAATCTTGAACACTGCTGCGTCAGTAATTCAGACTGCGGGGGGTGTTGGCTTTCTTGTTGTCCAGTCTTGAACACCGCTGCGCCGGTAGTTCAGACTGCAGGGGGGGTTATATTGAGCTCATGTATAGAGGCCCATCTAGAACCCCATGTATAGGAACTATATATCCCACCCTTCTAGAGTTTGGAGGAATAAATCTGATTATTTCCTTCCTACATCTAGTAGCACTCTTGGATCTTTTATTGACTTCAACCTCCAAAAACCGTTTTCGATGTTCTAGTCGAGGCCCTGCTGACTTTTTGAAGGCACAAAAATGTTACCACGAGATCCTATGAAGGAAACAAAACTAATTAATTTAAATGGTAGTAATAGAAACATCATTACATCCGCATGCAAGTAACTAAAAAAGCTCATGATGGGCCTTCATCATCTCTGACTAAGATGATCAAGCCCTAAAGAACGTGAATTCTTGACTAGATCTTGTTCGTTGTTCAAATAACAACAGTAATTGTTCTTAAGGTTAGCTAATGAAGCTATACTCTTTTCTTGATGGTCCACCTGTCCGACTAATTTGACAATCTGCTCAGAATATGGACAGTCCCGAATTTCAAGATGCACAAAGCCGATTACAATGGTAATTTTGGCTGCACGGGACATAAGGGACCGGGACATACACTCGTCAGATCTCTTACAGAAGAAAAATATTGGCCCAGACCTTGTAAATGGTAAAACGGAGAGAAAAGCTGGCATTGAAATGCCACTGCCACAGCTATTCAGATTCTAAGAGGCAGTATGAACAGTCATATACTCATATATAGAGAACTGTGGCCTCCCAGGTATTCACCATCAGGAGTAGAGGCGGCACTTTCCAGTTCCAGCACATACTGTACACTCATCGACATTACCTGCAGCGTGTTGCAGGCAGTACTTGATGCGATCATTCATGATATCCTGCAAGCGCATGTTCCACACGGCATCAGACAGCATATGTTACTGTGTGAAGTGGTCGGCTCATCTACTATCCTTGTCCTAAATTGGTCACAAATAAAAGTTGCCTCTTGTATTTATTAAGAAAAAATCAATCAAGAATTCTAGAAAATAGGAGTGAATGGGAGAACAACCAGGGTTGTATAGGTTGACGGTTAAATGTTTGAAGCATGTGATCTGGTTGCCATGCAAAAGCTATTTTTTTGCAATGATACAAGAATTTCCTGACTACAGCATTTTTCTATGTATATTGTCCCAAACACACAAAACATGAGAAATATACAACAATTCCATACAACTACAATTTGCAGTAACTTTCAGTGTTTCAATGCCCACTATTTACAAAATCACAATTTTATTTTATAGAAATGTTAGCAGTCCTTTCCAAATTATTGTAATTCAGAAAGTCATCAAGAGTATAGCAGTTCTACTGATCTACATTGTCAACAAAATTCCTTTGTCACTAAATTCTGGAAGAACTATTAAGTGTAAGTAACTCCAAATCAGATTCACGTGATTAACAATTGCTGAATAGAAATAATCCAGAGGGAACTCAATGAGCACATACCACCATAAGCTCATGCAGTCCAAGAGGGGCAGTGACAATATAGGGTATATTTGAGAGCTCCTTGGATGCTTCTGCTGCTAAAGCAGGGATATCCTGAGAAAAAGGGTCCAGCATGTATGAAAATCCATAATTAATACAACTATTCTATGCAACTGTATGTACAAGGTAGATACACATCTACACTCTTCACAAAAAAAACTATAAGCAATGAAATGTCATGCCTTTAACAAATTAACAGCCTTAACAATAAGCATTATCTTCCAAGGAAAACGATAAACATTAACAATCATGCATAAGTAAAAAAATATACTTGTTTCCAATGTCGTCCAGGGGAAAGGAAATATGGACTAACAATAACACGGGATGCCCCTTGTTGCACACATTTTCCAAAAGCATCCTTAATAGTAGGCTCAGCCAGCTCCTGCATTTGTGAAAACTGCAAGTTAAAGCAACAAAATGTACCGATCACAACAATATGAAAAACTAAAGAATAATATGATGAATGGACTAAGAAGTCTCAGCGAATATCAAATAATGTTACAGAGTTGGGAAACAAAGAATATGGCAGTAAAAGAGATTAAGTAATACATCTCTTTACCAGCAGTAATTCTACCAAGCTGATATACAAAGCTGGATAAATTCTTTAACTTGATCAATAGCCAAAGGTTGTGTTGGAGAGAACATAGGAAATATGACACAAATCTTAAAATAGTGGCAGTATAATACTATTACCATTAGTCGGTGAAATGGCTCTACGCAATGATTTCATTCAACAACATGTTCAGAGATGGTTCAAAATCACAATAATTCTTGAGAAGAATTGAAAAGCACCTAAATGTCACATGCAAAGCATTAGAAGTTTGCCGCTGCCACAGAATTCCAGTGACATTAACTTGTATTTGTTTGAATCAGTTTGAACTTCATAGCTGAGATTCCGAGATGGGACTAGCATGTCAGTGTCAATTAATGCATTCTGCAAGTTTTTTTTTTTTTTTTTTTTTGCTCCTAGAACCTAACATAAGTATCAGCTTCTCCAGACTAGAAGCACAACCCAGGCCAAACAGACAGATTCTTTGTGTGCGCGGGCACACGTATGTGTTTATTTATACAGCTTTTGGGGTACAAGAACTCTTTTTTCTTCTTCTCAAATACGCAGGAGAGCTGCGCATCATTGCATTAAGAAAGGCTAAAATAACCGTACAGAACACATACACGCTCCACACCCCTCCGGGGTTTAAGTTGCCCACGACCAGTTTGAATTGGTCTGGCCCTGGTCCTGTAATTTATTTTTTAGAGGGGGTTAACACCCCCCCCCCTTTTTTTCTTCCTAATATATTAATGCGCAGTTCTCTTGCGTGTTGTAGAACAAAAATGCACCCATGCTAAACATGAAACAACCACCCACCACCAAACACTGCTAACCTGAGGTTGAGCAGCAACCAGACCAGTAAGGCCCTTGGCGCCTGCAAGCATCCAGAGATCGGCGTCATTCTGTACCAGGATAAGAGCCTGATCAATCCTAGGCGAGGCACCACTGAAAACAACATCGTTCCTCAACTTCCAAGGATCCAAGCCCCCAGAATGACCAGAGAGTTAAAGCCTCATCGTGTCTGTTTGCTGAGGGAAGCCCCAGCTTGCTGCCACCACTCAAACAGACCCAAAGTTGAGTGGGGTGCAAGGTCAGTTAGGGCAAAAAGGTGCAGCAGCTGCTGCCAGTACTGTCTGGAGAAACAAGAACTCAGAAGTCATGAGCCCCAATTGTTATCTTCTTGGAGACATTAAGCCAGGACACATTTCTAACCGTTTCCAGTTATTAGTGTCAATAAATTAATTTCAGTATGGTGGGTTTTTTAAGTGAACACACAGGAGAGCTGCATATCTTTATATTGAAGAGAGAAAAGGGGGAAAATCCCATACAAAGCAGCCTCTTTGCCTCACATTGTAGGTAAAAGAAGGCCGCAGGAAAGGAACACCACAGTTAAAACCCTACACTCACACTTGTCCCTCACCTCGACCAAAGAAAAGCTCCTGAAGCTTTCGAGCTCCAGCAAAGCACCAGAATTGCAATTCCTCTATTAAGAATTGTTGTGCTGCCGGCAGAGAAGGGGCTACTCCATCAAAAAACTCCCCTACTTCTATGATTCCACAGGGTACAAGCACCTAGGGTCACGGCCCTGCTAAAACCTTTTCTTTGGGACTTCTCAACTATGTTAGACGCTTTTCTGCACTACTCCGGGAAGCTCTTCTAATTCATCCTAGGCACTATGTGCTCTAGGCCAAGGGGGGTCAGCAGGTTACACCACCATTGCTGAGCAAAGACACAAGTCAAGATGTAGGACAGGTTATGTGGACATTTGACTTACTACATTTTTTTTTGGATTTTGTTTCCCTGATTATTCAAGAATATGCTATGTATATATTAAGTTCATAACATAATGAGAGCCTGTAATCTTTTTCTCTACTCAAACCAGAAGGCCAGCTGAGTATCCGCACTCTTCAGTAAGTTTATACTACGAGGACCAGAACAAATTAACAAAATACGTGCATTTTAAACACCCAAAGGGAACTAAACCTAAATTCTCGAGCTAACCAATTGTACATGAGGATTCATGATAGGGAATAACTGAACCAGGCGCAGAATTCTTGCACCAGTTTAAAGCTATGTTTTTCTCTGAACAGAAAATGTATGGTATAGACAGTTACAGCTTAATCTAACTCAAAATCAAACACTAGACTTGGGTTTTATGCTTGTTAGTCTTCTGAACTTACTGAGTGAGACTTTTAAAGGAAAGAACATAGTAGTAAAGAACGATAAAGAAAACGAGAGATGTGCTCTAAAAAAAGGATATGACGTCAAATCCTGTTGGTTTCGCTGTTATAGCCATGTGAAAACTATGTAAAAGGATCATCCAGAGGAAAAACAAACTCATTTCGTTGGCAATATTAACATCTATATTTAATAATTCCCCAGCTTATTGTGTTATATTTGTCCCATTGAAAACTGAGATGTTACTATTCTATTTTCCCATTCTAACACAAGGCCAATTGGAGAAGTGAAATGGCAATTTGGCAATAACATTAAAATGGTGATTAGGAACAAATAATAGACTATACTGGATATGATCCTTGTCCTGCAGTTCTGGAGTTACAGAAAGGCACGAGAAAATATGAATACACCTAGCCAAGGCAATAAAATTGCAATACAAGTGAGGGGGGGGGGGACAGATTCTATATTCCATAACCAGTTTATCCCACAGAATTAGCATCATATTGTCCTGTGAATACAGTATAGGATATGCAGTTTAAAGTAAAAATTTCAGCAATAGATATAAAAACAAACTGTGCTCGATGCATAGATTCTTAATAAATGTGCTTGCAGTGACCATTACAAGGTGCAATGCAGCTAGATTTGGGCAAAACATAGAAGTGCACAAATTAATATAAATAAACAAAAACTTATGACTGTCTGCATTCAAAATATGCTCATTGAGAAGCCAAATTTTCCATATCAAACATGCTGTGGAACACTTGGTAGTTGGAACTCGAACTTCAAGTTATTTTTTTATTGAATCTCAGAAAAATGTAGAGAGGCACACAACTCACTTGCAGCAAGTATTGCCTTCAAGTGCTATAAGTAAATTAGCAGGTTCCATTTTTCAGGCAAAAATAATGCATAAAAATGCTGGAGAAATGAACAATACCATATGAGCAGGCTCAACGATCTTATAACCAGTTCGTGCCCTGAACATCTCGACAAAGTCATCTGCATTTTTCAATAACCGAGAGTCAAGACACAGTAACAGCACACATCAATGCAAAAGATAAACATTGCCAACAGAATCAGATTTATTACTCAGCACGAGATTGGATTCTTGGCGCCGTGACCCATGGTCGACAATGACCACGGCATCCTTATCCCCCACATTGAAATCCTCACTCCCAGACGTTTCTGACCCACGGGCAGGATTCTGTATGGAATTCATAGCAAGGTTTCCACTAGACCTTCCAGCTCTCCGCAACTCGGCAAAATCGATGGAATTCCTCCCAGCTGCGCTCCTAGTGCCAAGAAGGAAAAAAAAAAAGGGGATGTATGGCAAGCGGCAGGACAGGAGCTGTAGCAGACCGCATAATTCCTCCATTGGTGGGCGAGAAACGGAAAGCAGGTCCAAGAGAGAGAAACTGATTACCTTGGGACAAGTATGCTTGCCGGAGTTGCAGGGAAAGGCTGCAAGGAGACTGAAACTGGGTGCATAGCAGGGGCGCGAGTTCAGCTAGAACCACCGAGATTCTCTGGGGGCGGAAAACCAGGGAAAATCCATGGTCAGATCCGAATACAAATAGCACACGTTAGGGGGTTTGGGTGTTCGATTCCTCACAGCAGGAAGGGAAGGGAAGGGAAGGGAAGGGAAGGAGAAGGGCGGACATACCTTGTCGCCGGCGAAGCTCCCGACGAAGAACCGGCAAGGGCGGCGCCACTCCCCTGTCGACGATAGAAATTTCAGAATTTAGGATGCCGTCGGATGGCCAGGCTGATGAACACGAGTCTCGGAATGATCCATCCGAGAAGATGATGTGAGCCAGCCGAGCTTAATCCCTCCGTGAGTTGGGCCGCCTCGCATTCAAGCCATTCAGACTTTCTGGGCTTTTCCACACGAGGCGTTGCTCGTTAGTACTTTTTTCTAAGGATCAGTGACTAGCATATTTAAAATATTAAATTAATTAATGCAGTCAACATTCACCCTGTTCAGCTGGTGGACAGCCTCCAGCCTCTACAGTATTTTTCTCTCACACAACTCCAGCTCCAGCCTCCAGCCACCAGCCAGCCAACAGTGTTTTTCTCTCACACAACTCCAGCTCCAGCCTCCAGCTCCAACCTGCCGAACGGGGTGATTCTAAAATGCAAGATTGAGCATCTATTCAGATTTGATTTGATGTAACATTTTGGAAAAAGTATTTCTACATTTTATACTCAAATACTGAAATAGAACAGTATGCATGTTGATTTTCTAATAATAACTAAAGTATAAACATGTTGGGTCATATTCGTTTATTACATTTAATCTCAATAAGATAGTGGTTAGATTGTTAGAACAGAATCGAAAACACATTCAGGATTTGAAAAAAAACAATTCTACTTCTGTCCCAAAATATAATAACTTTTAGACTTGGTAAACGCCAAATATTTTTATATTTGACCAATAATATCTCCAGAAGTAATTACTTTTAAATAGAAAATATTGTGATAGTTGGTTTCTTTATGAATAAACTTATGTCACATTTATGGTGTCAATCTTTATAGTTTTTTCTTTTAGTATCTATGGTCAAAGTTTAAAAGATTTGAGTTGGAAAAAGTCTGATGGAGGTAGTATATTTCAAGATCACAAAAATCAATTTAAACCACCTACTTCCTTGCCGATCTCTTCACGAACCTGCCATTGTACTGTTGAAGCATTCCATCTCCTTTTCTCACCCGTATGAACTCATGCGCTCGTTTCGATCGACCTAGCACAAATCTCAAAGCGAAAGTTTTATAATAAACTATCTCCCCGTAGATATGTATGGATTTTCTGGCAAAAAAGCCACATGATGGTTTTTGTTTCCTTGTTGAAAATGTCCAGCCAGCACAGCAAAACACGAGCAGAATGCCCGTTTTGGCCCAATGCGCAAGAAACGCCAGCCTAGTTTAGTTTCTTCATTTTTTTTGTTTCATCTTTCTTTAGGACACATTTCCTTTTAATACTTTCAATAATTTATTATTTTATAAATAAATGTGTACCTTTCAAAAATTTAAGCGCTTATTAATTCAACACTTTGGGATGATATTGCAACAATTTTAACATATTTTTAACATTTAATGTTCAAAATGTTGAAATTATAATATCCAAATGCTAACATGAAAAATTAGAAATATTGAAATGATAGGATAAAAAAAAGTTGATAAATCCATCATCTATCAATATTTACAAAAAGTTAGTCTACATTCTAAATTCATGGTTTTAACATTGTACATCACTTATTTTATGATACCATGAGTTTAAAATTTTAAAAAAGTTTAATGTTAAAATGATATAATTATGAGACATTTAAAAGATAGATGTTTGTAAACCCAATAATATAATGTTGCATCAGCCATTGCCGAAAAGTAGTATTAGTGGTGACAAACTAGGCGGATAGGAGGATCCATCGAAAGAACAAATATTTTGATATTGACCGCAGCAAAGAGAAGGGAAAGCGGAAAACAACAGAACTGATAATCCATTCAAGCAATATAGGGTTTCCGTATCGTAGTCCAATCTACAAGCGGACCTACGAGCAGTGCAATGTGGGACAACCGCCTACCTACACCACATTGGCAAGACTAAGCTCTGCATCCATGTTTGATGTCCGCCTAATGTTATCCTAAATGCTAAACGCCAGTAAACAGTCAGCCACCCTTTAGTTAGCATTTAGGCCATTTAAAAAGTGTTTAAACAAAGTTAAATAGTCTAAATAGTTTGCTATAGTAACACTAAAATATACATATTTATGTATGTAAGTATCAAATATGCTAGAAAGTCTACATATTTGCACATGCAAAAAGTAAGTATTCTACCAAATAATCTTTTTGAAAAAAATCTAAATTCCACAACACTTTATACACTTACGATGCTAATTAGTTCGATATTGATTGTGGTAGTTGTAATCCTCCTGTTGACTAAATTATGAATTAAGTGGTCATTTAGATCATTTAATCATGTTTAACTCAACTCTGTTTATATGGTTTTTAACGGTTTAAACAGGTTTAAGTGGTCCAACTATTTAATTTACCGATTAGGGCATAAACGACACGAATGACCTCTATTTACCATTTAAACAGAAAAAACAGCCATTTAAGCGAACAGAGTGCCCGCTAAACCCTAAACACTAAACCCTAAATCCTAAATCTCGTATTGATTTGGGGAAGGACTGCAGGGAGGAAGAAGAATATTTTTTGATAGGAGAAAGAAGCTAACTAGGGATGGGTATGGGGCTGAAAGAACCGACACTAAGCCTAGAGGTGGGGTGAATAGGCCTGTTCAAAAAATTCCTGAAAAACTTGGCAGTAAAAACGTCAGGCTCGGATGATCCGGCCTTATGTCCGATCTTCCGGACTTCCCAGGTCCAGATGATCCTACGTAGGGTCGGATGATCCGGCAGGCGAAAGGAATCTTGTACGAGATTTGAAATTTACTTAGCTTTTGACGAATCCCTTTGAATAGAAAGTTGACAAATGAAGTAATCAAGTCTGCAGACAAGTTCTACACAAGAGATATGCTACTAAAAAGTAGATCGGGCCAAAATGAGCTCAAGAACTATATGAAGAACAAAAGTAAATGAGACACAAGATTTATCCCGAAGTTCACTCCACGAAGGAGCTACGTCTCCGTTGAGGGGCTCACAAAGAGTAGGGTTGCCCTATAACCCTTTTTCCTCGCCCAATCAACCATGTAGGAGGATTGAGTCACTTACTATTGTTCTCACGAAGAGAGGGAGAAATACAAACTTCCAGAGGCTCAACCACAAAAGAATGGGAGCTCACCAGCACCTCTAACCGTCTAGGAGCAAAGCTCCAAGAGTAAAGAACACGAATCGACGAATCGAGGTTGCTTCAAGTGCTTCTTGAGATGAACAAGTAAAAGCTCGTGAGATGCTCACAAACCAACTCCCAAATCTCACTTTCTCTCAATCCCTAGGTAAATCCTTGCAAAAAATCTAGCTTTTGGATGGAGGAGAGTGGGGGAATGAGTGCTTTTGGAGCTGGGTTGGTCGGGGGAGAAGAGAGAGGCAAATGAGTGGGGTGAAGGGGTATTTATAGGCCCACCCCCGCATGTGACCGTTATGTGTGTTTTCTGAGAGTTTCGGATCATCCGGTGTAACCTCGGATCATCCGGGTGGGTAATAGAATAGGCTAAAACACACTCAAAAACTCACAGGTCCTGATCATCCGGCATAGGTCCGGATCATCCGGTCTCACTCAAAATTCTTTTATTTTAGAATGAAAAGAAATGTCCAGAAAGTTCTAGGTCCGGATCATCCAGGGAAGGGCCGGATCATCCGGAATTAGACAGAGTGTTTCGGGGGCAGGGGCCGGATCATCCGGCCGTGGACAGTGCCGAACAGGCTGGTAGGCCGGATCATCCGGCCAGTGCAGAAACTTCGTGTTTTTTAGTAGAACAAGTGTCTCTCAAGTGTAAAATTCATCTCAAATGAAGAACTTTAATGACCTAGATCAATCGAAGGCATCCCCTTGATAGTACGGTGGTCCTATACTCAATTTCAAACAAAAAATTAGAATTAAAACTCCAATAGGATCCACCATATATTGAATTTGAATTGGGTGCCTTCCTTTCATCTTCTTCTTGATTATTTTCATTTATTCCTGCACACATCTTATTGAAAGAATCATATCCCAAATCGTGATTGTCTAGAATCACCAAAATCAATTTAGGGGCCTAGATGCACTTTTAGTCTCTCCCTTTTTGGTCATTGATGCAATACCAATTTGGGCTCATAAAAGGGAGGAGTAAAATGTGTGAAATATAAATCAAGAGATAGGAGAGCTCCCCCTAAATATGTGCATGAATAACTCAAAGTGGCCTCAAATGCCAATACACATATTTAAGTGAGCTCCCCCTAGAACATTGCATATATGTGCTTTGGTGTGAGAATATAACCGTGATGTATATGACAAGATCATCACACAAGTAAAGTGAGAAATAACATTACATCATCCATCCATAAGCATCACACGATAAATAGATAATAAGTTCAACTAGACAATAGCAATTAAGTCTTACAAATTTAAAAAGGTTCCCGTGGCACACACCACACATAACACACCATTACATAGTTCCTTACATGTCCATATAAGAATTGAAAGCAATAAATGATAAAGATAGGTGGGGGGTCTCCAATCACCAGATTCACTCCCCCTTTGGCATCAAGCGCCAAAAAGGAAGCTACTCATCATTGCCACCATCGCCATCTCTATCTGACTTGGTCGCATCATCATCACCTTGAGCTTCTTCTTCTTCATCATGGCCACTGGGAATCTCTTGACCGCCATAGTCAAGCTCAATATCATCATCATCATGAGGATTTTGTGGTGACACAAAGTCATCCCACGGGTTGTAGACCCTAGGAGGAGTGGGATAGTCCCAAGGCTCGCGAACAGGAGAATGAGGAAGATCGATCCTGGTCATGATTTTCTTTTGCCTCCTCTCCAACTCGAGGAGTTCCTCATCCAAGCGCTTCTTCTGATCGCGCAACTCTTGCGCATTCTGTCGACACATATTGAAGCAAGCAAACACACCTTCAGCAATCATAGTCTACTTGTTTTTCTTTGTCTTGGATGCTCTGTGTCCCCTAGAAGTAGAATGTCCCGCAGTAGATGGTCCCGCAGGCGGAGGTGAGGGAGCAGCTCTAGAAGATGAAGCACCAGGAGCACCAGGAGAAAAGATGATCGATAAGCACCTGGAAAGTCTCCCAAAGGCTCAATCCCAGTGCTATGAGTCCCAATGTGAAGTGCTTGCTCTATCTTGCCTTTGCTTGTACGATATGGCATATGAAGATTACTATGCAAAATGTTAAATTGTGTCACTGTCTTAATCATATGAAAGATGTAAGGAGCATAGTGACATGCACTAGTGGAGTCATATGAGCATTCAAGAATCTCATTCCAAATAAACTCCATGACAGCGAACTTGGGCTTCCCTGGAGCCATCTGAACAAGCAAATTCTTTGCCATATGTGAAATGTTGTCGGAATCACCCCCTCTAGGAGTGAGAGTGAAGCGGAACAGAGTGTTGAGCAGTCTATAGAATGGAGTGAGACCCTTGACTGACCCATACACAACATCACCATAGGCACTATCATACATAAAGTGCATCTTGGATGGCTCAAGCTCATTACCTGCAAGCAAGTCTACCTTGGTGTCATCTCGGTTCATAACATAGTTACCACCAAAGAAGACAGAGTTTCCAGTGTGCCCAAATAAAATACTGAAATCTGCCATATTGTAGGTGAACCTCTTTCCTCCAAGATGCCAATGGATAACTCTCTCATTTTCTTCAATGAAGAGTGTGGCATAGAATTGTGCCACCACCTCCTCATTCCAATGACATTGGAAGCTCATGATATCTACTAAGTTCATCTCCTGACAACAAGTATATACTGCACTAGCCACATCTCTGACAGGAGCATCCAATCTTCTCAAATAGTTCCAATCAATCCATTTCATTTCAGTGGTGACATGCTTCTTGGTCATGATAACTGACTCATACCAGTCAGCCTGATGTGGAAACCAAAAGCGAATATCACCAAAGAAGCTGCGCTCTTCCTCCCTAGGATCCATACTGTATCTCAGATTCTCAATGGAATTTCCACCCCTCTTATAGTTCACTATGAGAGGATCACGACAAACACGAGTGGGGCGAGTGACAGAATCCATAGAATTCACAAGATATGATAGATTTATGTCATCATCAGGCTCATCTGTCGGACTCCTAGAATGACCTAAGGCAGAAAAACTGGACTGTGCACGAGATGTCCTTGGAGGGTTACCTCTGCCTTGTCCTGGAGGATTCCCAGTACCACAACCTCTCTTATTGCTCTTGCTCATGGCTTTCTTGGTGCTAGTGGGTCTTTTATGAACTTGAACTTCCCCTTCAGAGCCAGGTGAATAATCCTCTGAATCAGAGTCGGTGGAGCGACCCTTGTTCTTTGAAATCTTGGTTTTCACCATCTGGACAAAAGAATATGGAAGTATAATTTAGAACATGACCGAGAAAGAATATGAATTCATGAAAAAGTAGTGCATCTCCGTGCCCAACCGGATCATCCAGGTATGGGTCGGATCATCCGGTCCTGGAGGGGCCGGATCATCCGGCCTATATCCGGATCATCTGGGTCGGCCCGAGGAGCACCCTAAAATCACAAATCCGAAGATTCTAGCCCACCAAATCTTATGAAACTTTAGGCATGACCTCTAGATAGATAAAAAACATGATTCACCGGAGGAAATCACCTAAAACTTCCTACATTGAGAGATCGGGGCGAGTGGACTTTGAGTGAAAAAGCTTGAGATTTGAAACCGAACATTCGAAAAACCAAAACTTGTGAAACTTTAGGCATGTGTTCTAGGGAGAACTAGGATGCTATCCCCCAAAGGAATCGAACTAGAACTTCCTACATTGAGAGATCGGGCGACGTGAGTTTTCAATGGATTACCTTGAGCTTTTTCCCACGCGAATCGAGAAGTTTCGGAGGAGTTCGGGTGATCCGAAGTGTGTGAAATCAAAAGGGCTTGAGGGAGCAACAAATCTTTGATCGAAATCCCAAATCGCCGCGCGCGTGGTGTGAGGAGAAAGGGGGCGGCAACGCTGGAAGGAAAAGAATGAGGCGAGAGAGATAGGGCACGGGTGCAGGCCTATTTATAGGCGGACACCCAGGTCCAGATAATTCGGTGTAAGGCCGGATGATCCGGCGCCTTCCAGAGCCGGCCGAGCACAGGGAGCCAGATGATCCGGTTTAGGACCGGATGATCCGGGGTCACCAGAAAATTTTGACAGATTTGTTTGAAGTAGAGAGATATTGATCCGATGAGGGTGATAAAGGTGTATGGACATATAAGACCCTTGACTCAAAAATGATCAGCCACAATCAACAATACATAACCATGATCATTTGAGCCAAGAGGTGATCCAAAGATCACAACATCAAATGTTTTGAAAAACTCACACAAATATCATTTTTTCTAGTCTAGGCATCAATACAAAGTGCTTGCAATAAATCAAGCTAAGTTACGAGAATCCAAGATATTTAGCTCACTCCTAAGAAAACAAAACCTTTGCTCATCGAGAGGCTTTGTGAAGATATCGGCTAGTTGATTATCGGTACTCACATGACTCAAAGCGATATCTCATTTGGCTTCGTGGTCTTTTAGGAAGTGATGTCTTATGTCAATGTGTTTTGTTCTTGAGTGTTGGACAGGGTTATTGGCTAGTTTAATGGAACTCTCATTGTCACACAAGAGAGGAATCTTTTTGTACTCACAGCCAAAATCACTCAAGGTTTGCCTCATCCAAAGTAGTTGAGCGCAACAAGCACCGACTGCAACATACTCGGCCTCGGCGGTGGATAGCGCAATGGAATTTTGTTTCTTAGAGCTCCAAGACACCAAGGACCGGCCAAGAAATTGACAAGTTCCCATTGTACTCTTTCGATCTACCTTGCAACCGGCATAATCCGAATCGGAATAGCCAAGTAGATCAAAAGTGGAGCCCTTGGGATACCACATGCCAAGGTTTGGAGTATGCACTAAATATCTTAAGATTCTTTTAATAGCTACTAAATGACATTCCTTAGGATTAGCTTGAAATCTTGCACACATGCACACACTAAGGATAATATCCGGCCTAGATGCACAAAGATAAAGTAAGGAATCAATCATGGAGCGATATACCTTTTGATCCATGAATTTTTCATCTTCATTAAGATCAAAATGTCCATTCACGGCCATAGGAGTCTTGATTGGTTTAGCATCGGTCATGTCAAACTTCTTGAGCATATCACTTGTATACTTGGTTTGACATATGAAAGTCCCTTCCTTCAATTGCTTGATTTGAAAACCAAGGAAGAACTTCAATTCACCCATCATAGACATCTCAAATCTCTTGGTCATGATCCTACTAAACTTTTCACAAAACTTTTCATTAGTAGAACCAAAGATAATGTCATCAACATAAATTTGACAAGGAGATCTTTTTCTACTTTTCGAGTAAAGAGAGTAGAATCGGCTTTGCCCATTACAAAGCCGTTCTTGAGAAGGAATTCCCTAAGGCATTCATACCATGCTCTAGGAGCTTACTTAAGCCCATAGAGTGCCTTATGGAGCTTGTACACGTAGTCGGGATGCTTGGGATCTTCAAAGCCCGGGGGTTGCTCAACATAGACTAGCTCGGATAGAGGTCCATTCAAGAAAGCACTCTTGACATCCATTTGATATAGCTTGAAATCCTGATGAGCGGCATAGGCTAATAATATCCTTATTGACTCAAGCCTAGCCACTGGAGCATATGTTTTCCCGAAATCCAAGCCTTCAATTTGAGTGTAACCTTGAGCAACCAATCTTATCTTATTTCTTGTGACAACTCCATGTTCATCTTGCTTGTTCCGAAAAACCCACTTGGTTCCAATCACATTTTGCTTGGATCTTGGCACTAATTTCCAAACTTCATTTCTTGTGAAGTTGTTTAACTCTTTTTGCATTGCCATGACCCAATCCGGATCACCAAGCGTTTTGTCTACCTTAAGAGGTTCCAAAGAGGAAACAAACGAGTAATGTCCACAAAAAGTTGCTAAACAAAAACGAGTAGTTACCCCTCTTTGAATACTCCCAAGGATATTGTCAACGGGATGATCTTGTTGTATACTTTGACGCACTCTTGGATGAGACACTTGGTGTTGAGGTTGAATAGGTTCACCATCATCATAATTTTGAGCTTGATGTGCTTCTTCTTGAGTTTCTTCACCTTGTGCTCCCCCTTGATCCATGTCATGATCATGATTGTCACCATGAGCTTGACCTTGATCTTGAGGGACTTGAGAACTTGATGGTTCAACTCTAGTTGATGACGATGGATCCTCATTTCTTGCTTCAACCGTAGCATGTCTTTCTTCTTCTCTTGGCTTCACTTCACCTAAGATCATTCTCATGATTGATATACTTGGTGGTTCTTCATCATCTACAAGGTTCATATCAACTTACTCTACTTTGAGAGCCGTTGGATTCATCAAATTTCACATCTACCGTGGTCTCAACAACACCGGTGGTTTTGTTGAAAACACGATAGGCGTGCTTGTTAGTACCATAACCAAGTAGAAAACATTCATCAACCTTTGGTGCAAACTTTGAGCTTTTGGTTTTCTTATTAAGTATGTAACATTTGCAACAAAAAACTCTAAAGTAGTGCACCTTAGGCTTGTTACCGATGATTATCTCGTAAGATGTCTTACCAAATACTTGTGGATGTAGAGACGGTTGATGGCATAACACGCCGTGTTGATTGCTTCGGCCCAAAAGCTATTCGCAGTCTTGTACTCATCAAGCATGGTTCTTGCGGCTTCAATCAACGTCCTATTCTTCCTCACCACTATACCGTTTTGTTGAGGGGTATATGGAGCGGAGAATTCATGCTTGATCCCTTCTTCATCAAGAAATTTCTCAACATTGGTGTTTCGGAATTCCGAGCCATTGTCACTTCTAATATTCTTGATCTTCAAGTCAAATTCATTTTGAGCTCTTCTAATGAATTTCTTGACAATTCCTTAAACTTCACTCTTGTCATGCAAAAAGAATACCCAGGTGAAACGAGAATAATCATCAACAATTACAAGACCATATTTGTTACCGCCAATGCTTATGTAGGTGATTGATCCAAACAAATCCAGGTGTAGAAGCTTCAATGGTCTTGATGAAGTCAAGATGTTCTTGGCGGGATGTGGAGCACCAACTTATTTTCCCACTTGACATGCACTACATAACCTATCTTTCTCAAAAACAACATTGGTTAGCCCTAGGATGTGCCTTATATGTCAGACCCGGGGCAGCGGGACTGCTTATAGATATAGAATGTTCTAGAGTAAGGGATAGTTCATGGATGTACCTTACCTCTTTTGTAACTACTCAAATAGGCATAGAACTAGCTGTAGTACAAAGAAAACTACCCGATTGTGTTGTAGTAGGACTCCAACTGTACTCGGCTAGGACTTTCCATGTAACCCTATCCCCCCGGATATATAAGGGCGGGCAGGGACCCCCTCCAAACAATCATCAACACCTAAGGCAATACAAACCACACAGGACGTAGGGTATTACGCAAACTCGAGGCCCAACCTGTCTAAATCTTTGTGTTTCTTGTACCATCGAGTTCTAGAGCCGTCGATCCCTACCTACAAACCTTACTGCTAAGGGTATCCCTGAGCAGGCTTGGCGGTAAACACCGACAGCTGGCGCGCTAGGTAGGGGATTTGGCGAGTTCACTAACGAATTCGATGGCCGGATCAAGCAACGCCAACAGCGTGCCAGAAGGCACGACTTTCATTTTCGGTTCCTGGGCTTGCACGGCTGATGGAACGGGAGGCTTTTCCAGCCACCTTGTCACACCTAACTAGCCTAAATCGAAAACCTGCTCCCAACTCGCCGGCATCCACGAGTCCGCGGATCTCGACGAGAAAAGAGCTCTACCCGAACTCGACTCGGACAACCCAGGAAACGTGACAACTCAAAACCGAACTCTTAGTTTGGTCGAGTTCGACACAAATTCTGATTCCGAAAAGCCTTACTTTTCCAAAACTCTTAGAAAATACCTGGCTCATCTAAAGACAATCAAACGCCCTAAGATCAAAAACTCAAAACTACTCGCCGGAGTGGATCAAGTTTCCCGATCGATAGAGGGCTGCATCAAACTCGCAGAAACCGCTCTCAGCCCATCTGCGCTACAGCAGAACCCTAACGCACTAAACCCACCACAGAAGAGGTCGGGCGACATTCTCTAAGGGATCGATCGGGTAAATTCAAAGCTTGCTAACTGCATTAAGGTAGCTGAAAGCACTCTGCAAGACAAAGAGCAGAAATCGGGAGGAGGAATCTGCGGCGGAGCTGGTGAGACAAACCCCCAGCTTATTTGGATGGGACCGTCTATCTCCAAGATACCTTAGAGCCCTTCACCGAAACCTGCTCACACTCGGACTCCGAAACCAGTCGAGTCCAAGTTCGATCAGGACTTTGATCACTTCATGAATGGTCTCAAGAACTTTGAACCATTTGACGATCTTGAAGAGTGGTCAGACAATGTCGAGCTGTTCTCGGACGCCATGGCTGAACCAACCGAGCATGCCGACGCTCTTTGGGAACTGGCCAAGCTTAAAATAGGAAAAGCCAAGGCCCCAGAACAATCCAGCGACTCAATCTATGATAAACCCTGGATTAGGGAGCCTGAGGGGCTAACTCCTACTCAATCTTGGCTACACTGGATGAACGAGAACACCCTCCGTGTAGAGATGGGCATACCGCTTCTTGCTCACCCAAAGCATAAATATTCAAAAATCGGTGGGCTAACCGACTCCGAATCCGAGTACTCCTCCGACCCGGAGAAACAACTGGACGACCTAATCCAGTATAGTAAACAAGTCGAGTCCAACTCGGCTAAGAACCTCAAGTCCAATCAGGACTCCCACCCTAACTTGATTATATATGCAATGCCGCAAGGACAGATAGTGCATCTCAGGAAAGCACAAGATCCCAACGCCTCCGGCTCATAGCCAGCGGATCTGCCCTACCAACAGAGCACTCCTCTAGACCCATCCTCAGGTAAACAAGACCAAGAAATTCAAGACCTTTGCCGTGAAATCCTCATGGTTCGTATCGCCGAAGAACCTGAGGGTGATCCCACAAAGCATCTTAACCTTGACGACTACAATTCTGATGATTTCGATGAGTACCTTTCCAACAATATGGAAACTACTCCTCCTAAAATTACAGAAGCCCAAGCTACCACCAATAAGGATCCACCTGCTCCTCCTCTTCCTCCAGCGGTGACCATCACCGTCCAACTAGACGAGCAGAATCCAGCAGAAGACCTATACGAACGTCGTCGCCAGCTCAACCAGAAGAGGGCGTTCAGGAGTCAACGCCTCGCTAACACCCGACAAGAACAGCAAGGCGACACTACAACTACTCCAACTGCGACCTCCGCAGTGTGATCAACGATGGGCACGACGCGCGAAACATCATTATCTCAAGGAGAAAAGAACGGGAGGAAGTCGAGGCACACAACCCTTCTTCCAACTACCACATTCCGCCAAGGGCTTCCGCTCCGTTCAAGAAGCACAAGCCGGCTGTAGGGTCGAGATGGCGGACTAGAGGGGGGGTGAATAGTCCTTTCTAAAATTAATTGCGCCGGCTAACCGAAACTTATGCGGAATTGAAACTATTCGCGTAGCCAAGACTTCACCCCTCTAACTATGACTCTAAGGCACCTCCAAAAAGGTCCTACACAAAGCAAATGGAGTGCCATGCTAGTAAGAGCTCTCCTAACAATTCTAATGCCAAGTCATACAAGCCTAAGCACTAGTACTTCACAAACCGGGGGAGCTCCTACACAATTCTAATGAGCAAAAGCACAAAGCCAAACCTAAGCTCACTAGATGCTCAAAGACAAGGATACACAATCCAAATCCAAGAGCTCAACTTGCTTAGCTACACAATCTAAGCAAGAGCAACTAATTAAGCTACACAAGCTAACTAGTTACACTAGGATCTCTACTTCTAGCTACACAAGCAAGAAGATGATTAGTAAGCTACACAAGCTAACTAATCACTAGAGAGCAACTACACAAGCACAAGATATAGATGAATGTAAATACAAGGCTTGTGATTTGGAGAATGCAAACCACCGAGAAGAGTAGACAAAAATGACACGGTGATTTTTATCCCGAGGTTCACTTGGTTGCCACCAAGCTAATCCCCGTTGAGACAAGCTCCAAGGTTGCCGCCGATCCTCTTGCTAGTGGTGACTCTCAAGTCACACTCTCCCACGTGGAGTGCTCACACCGATCCGGCCGGACCACTTGTTGCTCTTCACGTCTCGCTCAACTAGAGTTGCTCTTCGCGGCTCCCGCGGGGTGAGCACAATACCCCTCACAATCTCTTCTCCGGAGCACCGCACAATCTTCTTGCGGGCTTCAACGGAGCCTCTTGCCACCAAGCCGTCTAGGAGGTGGCAACCTCCAAGAGTAACAAGCACACCGGCTTGCAACACGATCACCTAGTGCCACTCGATGCAATCTCTCAAAGCAATCGCACTAGAATCGCTCTCTCACTCGATCGGATGATTACTATCAAGTTAGAGTGAGTAGAGGGCTCTCAAGCACTCTCACACATGGACACCAAGTCCCCAAGGTGCTCAGCACCTTCAAATGGCCGGCCACACCCTCTATTTATAGAGGGAGGCCCCAAACTAGCCGTTACACTCAAATCCCGTGAAAACAGAGTTTTCGCGGACTGTCCGCCTCACAAAAACCGGACTGTCCGCCATTCAAAACCAACGGCTAGAACTGCAATGATTATGTGTCAGAGTCGACCGTTAGAGCCCCGGGCGGACTGTCCGCACCCCTGGGGCGGACTGTCCGCGGTTCAAAACTTCGAACCAGCCGATTTGCAAACGTCTCTGACTAAAACTGGAAGTGACCAGCGGACTGTCCGCTCCCCAGGGGCGGACTGTCCACAGTTCAAAACGTGAGTACACACAGAACCCGCAGTGTTTCTGTCCTAGAATTTTCAGTAGGAGGCGGACCGTCCGCCCCCAAGGACTGGACGGTCCGCAGTTCATTTTGGACACCCTAGACAGAACTACCAAGTTTCTGCGCCCGTTTCAGCTTTTAAAGGCGGACCGTCCGCCCCCATGGACCGGACGGTCCGCAGTTCATTTTGGACCACCAACAGAGCCAAAAATGGTTCTGTTCGAGCTCATCCGAGATAACGGCGGACCGTCCGCCCCCCTTGAGCGGACCGTCCGCAGGTATATTTCCAGCAGAAATGTACCTCGGTAAAACGGCCATAACTCTTAGCTCCGATGTCCAAATTAGGTGATCTTGGACTCTATGGAAAGCTAATTCAGAGGACTACACAACCCAATTGAATACTTGATCCAAAACACAATGGATCAAAGCAGTATTCCACTCCAAGATACCACCTAATTTCTGGAGAAAACCGAAAAACCTTTCTTGCTTCCCAAAGTTGATCAACATCAACTCCAACTCTTTCTCCTTTGTAAATGTGCCAACACCACCACGTGAACAACACCATGTGCATGTGTGTTAGCATTTCACAATCATTTTCAAAGGATTTTCACTTGATCTCACCACGCCACTCGATCCTAGCAACATCGCAATGTTAGATCGCTCAAGTGGCACTAGATGACCGATATGCAAACAAGTTTGCCCCTCTTGATAGTACGGCCATCTATCCTAAATCCGGTCATGCACTTCTCTACACAACCTTTGACCGGTGAAATGAAATGCCCTACAAGTCATACCTTTGCCTTGCGCATTCCATTTCATCTTCCCAAATGTTGATGCCACACAAGCACCAAACTCCATCAAGCCTTTTGATCATCTTCATGAGTCATCACTTGGCTTGATCTTCCTTGAATGATATGATCCACTCCATATCATCACATGACCTCTTTGGTCCATCGATTTTGACCTTGCTCGCTCTTCACCGTTGCCTCGGTCCATCGGCGCCAAATCTTGCCCAAGCTTCACCGCCTCGCGGTCCCTCGCTTCAAAGCCTTGATTTGCCCTTCTCCATTGCAACCGGTCATCAAGCCAAGCCTTGTCTTGATCTTCTCCATTTTCGTCACATAACTCCATGTCATGTCTCATATGCAATGAGCTCCTCGATCACACTATATGAGCATAGCATCAACACTTAGCCATTTCTCCTCCATGGGACATGTTGCTCATACTAGTGTCTTTGTGTGGACTAATCTCCTGTGTATCTCAACATAAACACTTATTAGTCCACATAAGTTGTCACTCAATTACCAAAACCAAACAAGGGTCTTTCACCGGCAACCATCAGTACCTGCCCTCAGGGTAAACCAAGCACCTAGCATCAAGGTGAATCATCTCAGAGCGGAAACAGGATCAACAAAGTACTGCTACGCAAGTGCTTTATCCACCCAAAGAGCTCTCACACGATCTTCCAGTGTGACTCACTCCGCAAGGCCCTCTTGGGGCACCTCCCCTGAAGGAGACACCACTGATAAATCTAGTCGACCTCTGCAGCAACTAGTTCTACCTCGAATTTAGTCGACCATCATATCGACTAAGTTCCTTCTTTGAATAAATTTTATCCAGTCATGTAAACCATTGCTCAAGTCTAACGAGCAAGGGGTAGGTCTTAAGAGTCAGAGTTTGTCACTTTACAGCTATCGTAATTTCGACAAATCCAAACAAAGTTGATTTTTCATATATCGACTACTTGGCTCTCGCTCACACGACCAGTACCCCATCTCGAAAGCCTTGCTCGGCTCGAGCAGCTATCGAGCGGTTTTTATGGTTCATACTTGAGTGTTTTTTGGGCATTTACGTCTTGGGCAACCCGACGGGGTTCGTACCTAACAGTTCTGTCCTAAAAGATACTCTAGTCCTCTAGTAAGACACCCTATTCACCCCGCCCGAGTAGATTTTGGATACTCTTTTGGCACCTTCATCTTGGGCAACCCGATGGGGTTAGTTCCTAACAGACTTTCCCTAAGAGTTAATCCAGTCCTTGGTTAAAAGGACACCCTATTCGCCTCGCTCGAGTAAGTTTTGGATATCTTTCTCACATTTACGTCTTGGGCAACCCGATGGAGTTCGTACCTAACAGTTCTGTCTTAAAGATTACTCCAGTTCCTAGTTAAAGGGACACCTTACTCGCCTCGCTCGAGTAAGTTTTGGATAACTTTCTGACATTTACGTCTTGGGCAACCCGACGGGGTTCGTACCTAACAGTTCTGTCTTAAAGATTACTCCAGTTCCTAGTTAAAGGGACACCTTACTCACCTCGCTCGAGTAAGCTTTGGATATCCTTTCGACACTTACGTCTTGGGTAACCCGACGGGGTTCGTACCTAACAGTTCTGTCTTAAGGATTACTCCGGTCCTTGGTTAAAGGACACCCTACTCGCTGGCTCGAGTAGGTCTTGGATACTCTTTCGGCACCTTCGTCTTGGACAACTCGACGGGGTTAGTACCTAACAGACTTGCCTAAGAGTTACTCCAGTCCTCAGGTAGGACACCTTACTCGCTCTGCTCGAGTAAGTTTGGGATGTTTCTAATATATTCACGTCTTGGTTAACTCGACGGAGTTCAATCCTAATAGTCCTATTCTAGAAACCAATCCAGTCCATTAAAGGACATACTACTCGATACGATCGAGTAGTTTAGGCCATTTTCGTAAATAGCTGCATACTATCTGGGTAACCAAACAAGGTCTATCCTAAATGGTCAACTACGAAAATCCCTTAAGGAGCACGGGTAAGTTCATGATACTCTAAAATAAGGTGACACAAGTTTCCCGCTTGCTTAGTTTACTATGGGAATCTCCGCTACGGAGTCTTTTTGCCTCGAGTACTTGACGGGTACTACTCGCTTTCTTGAGATACAAAAAGAACTCCTATTTTCCCTTAGTACTCTAAGTAGTTGTCGAGAGCTGACTGTCCTCTTATCTATCAAGAAACCCCTTATACCTCCTAGATACTCTAAATGAGATCTCCCCCCGATTTGGACAACAAAGTCCACAATAGCTACGCGCTAATAAAACATTTCCTTTGAAAAGGAAACCCATACTAAGCTACGGCTTTGAACACCCCCATAGTGCTATTCCCACTTGGTTAATCCCGAGGGATTCAATCCTAACCGGTTAGCACCATGGTTTCAGAACCATACAGATTCGATTCTATTCGAGAATGCCTCCCGTGGCACTTACGGATACAATGCATCGTATCTACTGTTATAACTGAGTGGGTACGATGTCGCCTACACTCAGGACCCTCGAGTGCAGCTACTCGACACAACAAAGGACTCCATAATCCTACCTCCAAGTATTTAACATTACACAAATATCTAACATTTGTTTAAAGTACTTCTGGCTCACATGCCAATTCAATTACAAGACAAGCTTAAGGAGACTCTGCCCTACTCAAGGCTTCTACAATCTGATCAGCCACCCCGGAGGTTTCCGCCAAATACTCACGGAACTGATCTTCCGTACAGTCAGCCTTGGCACCTTGTCCAAGGGCGTCCAGACGAGTGGTTGGCCAATAAGACTTCACCAGCCCAAGCACGTGACCTACGTACTGACGGGTGATGTCGGAGACGAACCTCTCGAAGGCTCCAGGCACCCTGCGAAGCCTCCTAGCCAGTGTGAGCGATTCGTCCCCATCTTCTTGTGGGATATCCATGGCCTCCATCACCTCCAGGGCGGCATCTCTGACTTCTCTCAGCTCCATGAGTTCTCGCTGCATCGAGTCTCGAGACTCTGATAAAGTCTTGAGTTGTTGCAGCACCGTCGCCGCCTCACGGTCAAAGACCTCCTTGATCTTTTTAAGCCTCTCTATTTCATCTGCGTTGTGGTACATAAGAATCTTTAAATCCAGTACCAAGCTTTCCTGAATCTCTAAAGATTTGGCACAAGCTGTGTACTCAATGGAAAGAAAATCTTATAAACACTAAGCAGATCTACTAGTTGAGTGCATATTAAATGCTAACGACTAACCTTTTTTAGATTGGGAAAGCTTCTTCAGCTTCCCCTAAAGAGCAGTCTTCTCAGACGAGAGCGTTTTAACCCTCTCTTTGAGAGCATTTAGCTCTGTCTCATCTGGAAACTGGACACTCATTCGTCCCAGTGCTTCCTGTAAAACAAAAAGATCAGAATACTAATCGATCTACTCCAAAAGTACTCGAAGTATTCAACTACTTACTTCTAGCAGCTTGACAGCTAGCTCCACATTCTCTCTTGGCAAATTGCTTCCCGATGTGACCTGGGAAGCACTCACCACCACCTCTGTAATAGCCCTCTTGGGCACCTCTTCAATTTTTCCTACAGTATTCCCTGTGACTTGGGAATCTAAAGGAAGAACATGCCACTTAAATTACAATAAGGGCAAATAAAAGGATACTTTTCCTACAAGGCACTACAAGCTTACCTGCAGGGGTCTCCGCAGGCTGTTTATTATCGCCTCCCTCAGGAAGCTTCTCGCCTTCTCCTTCTTCCGGAAGCTTGACACTTCCACCACCTTCTGGGATCTCCTCGTTGGCCCTCTTAGAATGGGGTAAAGGAGAATCCAGAAGCATGGAGTCGACCATAGCCTCCGCATCACGAGCACTGATATCGAGAGTACTCGGGGGCTTGCCCAGCTCCAGCTGAGAAGTCGAGTGGCTCTCAGCCCCCACGTCCTCTCCTAGGACCGCATCTCTGCAAAGACAAAGTAGTTACAAACTACTAGATTCAAAACAGATCCTACATATACAAGTTCTAAAGAACTTACGCAGGAGCTCTTATGAGGGCAAACCCCTTGACGCCAAATTTGCGGGCAAGCTTCATAATCACGGCCAGCTTACCCGCATCGACAGTTTTATTTATATCAAAACTACTCGCTGAAGGAGTAGTCCCGCTCCCACTTAATAGGTCCACTGTGGTGGAGGGGACAGTTTGTACCACCGCAGTATCATCCCCAGATAATGAGGTCCGTGGCATCTTAGCCGCCGGACTTAGAAAAGCAAAAACACAAATCAAAACTTGCAAATCGACAACTAGAAAGTACTCGATTGCAAATATAACTAGCTATTCACCTGTCGCTAGTAGTTTTGGAGGAGCTGCTACGCTTCCTCGCCACTGACCGAGTACTCCTCAGGCGCTCGGTCTGGGCATCAGCACTTGGAGTGGGGCTGTGCTCCTCATCACTCCTTTCTCCAGACACTATCTCATCTGCATAATCAAGTCTGGACATCAGTACTGTTCATATGAAATCTCATATGAGCATACTAAGATTTGATTAACAGATTGAGGAAATTGGAAGAACAAAAGAGCGAATAAATGCCTGGTAGCGAAGGACTACTCTTAAAATGATCCATGTCCTCCTACAGAAAGCAAATCCTATCAGATTGACACTATGGTAAAGTACATGATTTTCTATGAATCGACTACTCTTATCAAGTACCTGCTTTGGAGGATTCACAGCAGAAAATGTACCAGGAACAACTGGGATTTTTTTTACATTCTTCAGAAGTCGTTGTACTCGACTAAAAACTACATCATTCGAGATCTCTTCCTCCGAGTATCTCGATGGATCAGTTGTCCCTTGGTACTGAAATCCAAGCGATTCCCGAGCCTGTAATGGCTGGATCCTTCGCTTCATCCAGTCAAACATGACTGCTTCCCCAGTCAACATATTTTGCCTTAGAACGGCAATTCGCTCGAGAAGTTGGGGGATCTGACTCTCGTCGACTAGTTTTTTATTCCATTCAGGCCACTGAATTGGAGCATCTGGAGTAATTGATGTAAAGCTTCCTAATCGGTTCTCGATAAAGAACCACTTGGGCTTCCACTCGATTACTTTATTGCTAAGTTTATAAGAAATATATTCTCTATCTTTCCATTGCCTAAGTTGGAGACCCGCACCTCCTACTACATCTAAAACAAAGGAGTCGGGCTGCGGATTCAAATGGAAAAGGTAGCGGAAGAGTTCAAAATGGGGCTCAATGCCCAGAAAAGCTTCGCATAAATGCACGAAGATGGACATATGAACAAAGGAATTTGGGGTCAGATGATACAACTGGATCCTGTAGTAGCGCAGGAGTCCAAAAAAGAAAAAAGAACAAGGAAACCCCAATCCTCGTTCCAAGTATGAGGTGAAAGCAACAACTTCCCCCGTATTCTCATACGGATGATCCGAACCCAAGGCAGGATGCCATTGGATAACAGATCTGGGAACTAAAAGACCATGCAACACTAGAGATTCCAAATCAGATTGGGAACACTTACTGGTGTTCCACTCCTCATCGCGGGTTGGCTCCGCAGCCGCACCCTTCCCCTTGGTCATTTTCTTAGGTGCCATCCGGAAGTCTACGGATCGCTTCACACGCATAAACTGGTGGAAACCCTAAGAGGAGTATGGGGAATGACAAGGAACATGAACTTTGGATCTGGGAGCTTGAGAGCGGAAAAGACAGATCTAAAGCAGTAAAAACTAGTGGCGGCCGGTGGGGTAAAACCTAAGTCACCTTTTTATTTTATAATGACGGTGGCAAACATGGTAAAAACACCCAACAGGCCAACAGTCCGTTGTAAATCGTGGAAAAAACGGGATTTAAAAGAGACATTCCTTTTTCTAAGATTACATTCTGGAAAAGAAAACACTCACATCCCTAGTCGACTACTCGACATTCCTTTCCATACATGGGATTACATTCCAGACTAAGGAAAAGTACTCGACTCAGTACAACTACTCGATATTACAACTCGAGTACTTCTTTCTATTTTTACAAATGACTCGGGCTTGCATGCATAAATACCTAGATCTCTTGAGAGCTTCTAGTCGATGCCTGTTGCAGCTAGATCGACACGAGGCCGTGACAAAGTACAAACTTGTTATTCCCATTTAGGGAATAATGATACTCGTATTCTGGGAGAAAAGTTTCACGAGCATGAGGCAGATTATAGCAATCACCTCGCAAGTCCTCTTGTAGCATCTTGCAGAGAAATTTCTCCATCTCTCTGACCACTTTGTAACAAGATTAAGTCTCCCTACCAGAGATGCAGTTCTTGGGCACCTAGAAACAGGCAACCCCAAGGATGTGACACAACAAGACTCAATCCAGTAACCCCAAACCTGCCTCATTGGAATATGAAAGGACATGATGTCCAGCATGGATCCGATGAGAGCATTGGGGATGCAGGAGGAGGCAGCAGAGACTTCTCTTGCTACTCGCAAGTTCACTTCTAGCATCTTTTGCTGGGAAGAACTACACAAATCTCAGGAGGGCGAGAGCAAGAACACCAAGCAAAGGCCATGGCTGCTACACTTCGGTGCTTCTGCTAAGAGCCTCTTCCCTGCTTTTTATAGCCACAAGGGGGCTTACTAATGAGAACCCGTGAATCAATAATGCACATTTCACGGACGCATTCATGGCAGCATTCACGGACGTAGTCAAAAGATGCAATAATGCAGATTCTCCAAACAGTAACGTCCCACATGAGTATTGAATAAAGAGCCGTACATCCCGGGTTTAATTCCTGAAGTTATTTCGGGTGCAATCAGTGTGGCGGATCCAATTGTATCATTTTTCTGGGATTTTACCCGAAAAAGAGGTCTTTTCGGATTCCGGATCTGATGAATCCTGCAAATAATCTAAAGGATAAAATCTGATGCCACGACTTAAATCCTTAATTCCAAATCTACGCTTGGGGGCTACTCGCAGCAAAAGGGATTTTGATTTAAGGCTCGGGGGCTCCTGGATATAGGCACCATAGATTTATTTTTCAATTTTTTTGGAAAATAAAGAAGGAAAAAGATTGAAGTGACCCTCAGCCTGATTCTGCGATTCAACCAAAGGCTCGGGGGCTACTCCTTATGGAGCGCGAGTACTTCGCACACCATATATGATCAAAATTTCGGGGCTTGAGCACCTCACAGCCTCGAAGCAATTGGAAGTACTTGAAGGACTACTTGATGTATTTGAAGGAAAGACCAGAAGCAACCAGGAGGAGGTTCTGATTACTTGAAGAACTCGAAGACGCCCTGCCAAGTACTCGACGCCTGCAGGACTCGGCTACGAAGAGCTCGGGGGCTTGTCAGACCCGGGGCAGCGGGACTGCTTATAGACATAGAATGTTCTAGAGTAAGGGATAGTTCATGGATGTACCTTACCTCTTTTGTAACTACTCGAATAGGCGCAGAACTGCTGCAGTACAAAGGAAACTACCCGACTGTGTTGTAGTAGGACTCCAACTGTACTCGGCTAGGACTTTCCATGTAACCCTATCCCCCCGGATATATAAGGGCGGGCAGGGACCCCCCTCCAAACAATCATCAACACCTAAGGCAATACAAACCACACAGGACGTAGGGTATTACGCAAACTCGCGGCCCGAACTTGTCTAAATTTTTGTGTTCCTTGTACCATCGAGTTCTAAAGCCGTCGATCCCTACCTACAAACCTTACTACTAAGGGTATCCCTAAGCAGGCTTGGTGGTAAACACCAACATGCCCGTCCTTTTGAAGTTTGGCCAAGTTTCTCATGCCAACATGGGCTAGTCGGCGATGCCAAAGCCAACCCAAGTCGAATTTTGCCACTAAACAAGTCTTGGACTCAATCTTCCCCTTAGAGAAATCAACAATATAGACTTTGCCCTTTAAAAGACCCGTAAAAGCAATAGAGGAATCCTTCCTTCTAGTAACGGTCACACCCTCATTAGTAAAGAGACAATTGTAGCCCATCAAACAAAATTGTGAGACGGACAACAAATTGTATCCCAATTTTTCAACCCAATAAACATTATTAATTGAATTATTGTAAGTGAGAACGATTTTACCCAAACCAATTACTGCTCCTTTTCTATTGTCTCCAAAGACAATAGTTTCTTTGGGTATGTCATCTGTTTCCAAAGAAGTGAACAAGTCCTTCTCCCCGGTCATATGATTTGAACATCCACTATCAATCAACCATGCGCTTCCACCGGAGGAGTATGCCTACAAATTTAGGCTCAAGTTTTAGGTACCCAAACTTATTTGGGTCCTTGGAGGTTAGAATAAGCCATCTTGGGTACCCACACACTCCTCAACTTTCTAGTGTGAGCACCAATGTACTTGACCACCATCTTCCCATTTTGAATCACAACCGTGTAGTCGATGGTGTAGTTGCATGATATGGGAGATGGCATCTTCTTGTTGCTTGTGTTGACCTTTGTTGTGGCTTCAACCTTTTTCTTACCATGGTGAACACTCATCTTTGTGCCATTGTGAGCCATGGTCATAAAATCCTCAAGATTGGCTCTTTTCTTCCAAAGTGGGATAGCTTGGCCATTCACAATCTTAGTACCATTTATCTTGTTTCCTCTTGTAAGGCCAAGTCCATCACCAATGCTTGGAAACCTTCTAGCCGTATCATAAGCCGGGTGTGACTTAAAGTCACTCTTTGGCTTAAGATTTCCCTTACCAAGTAGCATGTTCAACTTGTGGATTTGATCATCCTTGCCCTTGATTGCTTCTTCTAGCTTAGAAAGGTTAGTAACACAAGCATTTATATCATGATTACTACATTTTTAGCACCCTTTGCTAGCGGAGACATTAGAGTCAAGATTAGCCTTGGAACTAGATTTGGTGCCCTCCCTAAGAATATTATAGCTTACTTCAAGATCTTTGTTTATATCTTTAAGGCGTGAATGCCTCTCTTGAAGTTCGCTATGAACATTCTTTAGGCTAGCTAGTGAGTCCTTTGCTAAGGTATGATCCTTTGACATCCTCACATTTGAGTCATTGGCAAGAGACAAGTCCATTGTCAACTTCTCAATCTTACCTTTTTCCTTAGCTAAAGATTCTTCTAGAGACAGGTTTCTCTCCTTCTCAAGGACGAGCAAGTCTTCTTTCTCTCTAAGAATCTCTTTTTTTTCTCTAATTTCTCCACAAGCTTTTTAATTTGTTTATAACCTTCTTTGCCAAACTTCTTTATCATGTTTTCTTTGTGTTGGGCCTCCTCTTTATCTAAGTCATCTTCTACTTCACTAGATGTAGAGGTAGGAGAGGATGGAGGGTTTGAATAGTTTGATATCTTATCCTCCTTAGCCATGAGGCACATGGGGTGATCATCTTCATCATCGGAGAGGTTGTTGAAGAGCCTTGGTGTTGATGAAGTAGTGAACAAGGCAAGTGATGTCGTGCCTTCATTGTCGGAGTCGTCACTTGACTCCCATCCTTCACCAACATGAGCCTTGCCATTCTTCTTCTTGTACTCCTTGCTCTTCTCCTTGTACCTCTTCTCCTTGTCATAGCTCTAGTCCTTGCCCTTGTCCTTGTACTTCTTGTCTTCATCTTTATTGTTGTTGTTTTGAGGACAATCCGCTATGAAGTGATTTTTTTCACCACACATGTAGCATCTTCTTTGTGAGGTTCCTTTCTTGACGTTTCTCTTCTTCATGAACCTCTTGAAGTTCTTCACCGTCAAGGCGAGTTCCTCATCGGTGCTTTCTCCATCACTTGACTCAACTTTCTTCTTTTACTTTGTTTGCTTCTCATTTATTTCTACCGTCTTGCTTGGTCCGGCCTTGAGAGCAATAGTCTTGACTTTTTCTTTAGCAATTGACTTGGCAACATCTAGGGCATTCATCTCATGAAATTGCAATGTGTTCAACAAGTTGGTTGGCTTCATCTTCTTATAACCTTCTTTGCCTCTAATGAAGGTTGCCAACATAGGATTCTTGGGTGCATAAGCTCTAAGCATCTTCTTTGTGACCTTGAAATCATCCCAATCCTTACTACCAAGAGCCTTGATATCGGTGACAAGAAGGGTGAGCCTATCATGCATTTGTTGGACGGTTTCATCCTTCTTCATGACAAATGCTGCCAACTCTCCTTGGAGAAGATCCATCTTTCCCTCCTTAACTTCTTCATTTCCTTCATGTGACATCTTGAGGGTGTCCCAAATCTCCTTTGCACTAGCAATGCCTCTAACTTTGTTGTACTCCATTGTGCAAAGGGAACTTCTAATGACTCTCACGGCTTGAGCATTGCGAAACATGTCATGTTCATATTCCGGAGTAGCCACTTCATCTTCTCCAAGTTGAGGCACACCTACACACACAACCGTCCAAAGATGTGGGTTAAGTCCATATAAATGCACTTGCATATCTTCGCTCCAACGAGCATAGTCGGTTCCATCAAATGTAGGAGGTTTGCCCATTGGAACGGTAGAGAAAGAAATATTGGAAGAGTTAGAGGATTGTGAAGTCTCATATGCATGAGATATAGAGTTATATCCTTGTTGAATCTTCTTTTCTTTCTCCAATCTCATCTTCTCTTCGAAAAGCATCTGAGCCTTCTTCTCAAGTCTTTCATTCATTTTCTTCTTAACCTTTTTCTTTTCGCTTGATCATCCTCTCTTCTTCTTTCATTTCTTCTTCAGCATCGCTCACTTCAAAGTCACTATCATTGACTTCGAAGGTAGAGGAGGTGCCACCAACACTTTCATCCTTACCACCGGCCATAGTGCTTTTCCCTTAGTGATTAAGTGTTAATCAAGAGATTAGGCTCTGATACCAATTGAAAGAATCGACACTAGGCCTAGAGGGGGTGAATGGGCCTGTTCAAAAAATTCCTTAAAAACTTGGCAGTAAAAAACGTCAGGCTCGGATGATCCGGCCTTATGTCGGATCTTCTGGACTTTCCAGGTCCGGATGATCCTACGTAGGGTCGGATGATCCGGTAGGCGAAAGGAATCTTGTACGAGATTTGATATCTACTTAGTTTTTGATGAATCCCTTTGCATAGAAAGTTGACAAATGAAGTAATCAAGACTGCAGACAAGTTCTACACAAGACATATGCTACTAAAAAGTACATCGGACCAAAATGAGCTCAAGAACTATATGAAGAACAATATGAAGAACAAAAGTAAAGGAGACACAAGATTTATCTCGAAGTTCACTCCACGAAGGAGCTACGTCTCCGTTGAGAGGCTCACAAAGAGCAGGGTTGCCCTATAATCCTTTTTCCTTGCCCAATCAATCACGTAGGAGGATTGAGTCACTTACTATTGTTCTCACGAAGAGTGGGGGAAATACAAACTTCCGGAGGCTCAACCACAAAGGAATGGGAGCTCACCGGCACCTCTAACTATCTAGGAGCAAAGCTCCAAGAGTAAAGAACATGAATCGATGAGTCGAGGTTGCTTCAAGTGCTTCTTGAGATAAACAAGTGAAAGCTCGTGAGATGCTCACAAACCAACTCCCAAATCTCACTTCCTCTTAATCCCTAGGTGAATCCTTGCAAGAATCTAGCTTTTGGATGGAGGAGAGTGGGGGAATGAGTGCTTTTGGAGCTGGGTTGGTCGGGGGAGAAGAGAGAGGTAAATGAGGGGGTGAAGGGGTATTTATAGCCCCACCCCCGCAGGTGACCATTATGTGTGTTTTCTGAGAGTTCCGGATCATCTGGTGTAACCTCGGATCGTCCGGGTAGGTAACAGAATAGGCTAAAACACACTCAAAAACTCCCAGGTCCGGATCATCCGGCATAGGTCCGGATCATCTGGTCTCACTCAAAATTCTTTTATTTTAGAAGGAAAAGAAATGTCCAGAAAGTTCCAGGTCCGGATCATCTGGGGAAGGGCCGGATCATCCGGAATTGGACAGAGTGTTTCGGGCGCATGGGCCGGATCATCCGGCCTAGGGTCGGATCATCCGGGCGTAGACAGTGCCGAACAGGCTGGTAGGCCGGATCATCCGGCCTATGGCCGAATCATCCGGCCAGTGCAGAAACTTTGTGTTTTTGAGTGAAACAAGTGTCTCTCAAGTGTAAAATTCATCTCAAATGAAGCACTTTAATGACCTAAATCAATTGAACGCATCCCCCTTGATAGTACGGTGGTCCTATACTCAATTTCAAACCGAAAATTAGAATTAAAACTCTGATAGGATCCACCATATATTGAATTTGAATTGGGGGCCTTCCTTTCATTTTCTTCTTGATTATTTTCATTTATTCCTACACACATCTTATTGAAAGCATCATATCCCAAATCATGATTGTCAAGAATCACCAAAATCAATTTAGGAGCCTAGATGCACTTTTAGGGGCTATGGGCAGGCAAGACGAGAAAAGTTCATTAGGCATGTGTATCTAATAATAATTTTGTTTGAAAGGTCTCATATAGTATAACTCGACATAGAATGTAGTGAAATCTCTCGAGATAGTGAAAATATGACACATAATGTAACATATTTTTATGCAAAACAAAAGCTACGTGATTTTTTTTTTCATTTGAGTCAGATTTTTCATGGCAAATGGGACAACAAGAAAGCAATTGAAATTAATAGTCAAAATCATCCCTAAACTATGGGGCTCGACTCAATTTGGTCCCTGAACTATGAAAATGTCAAATTTAGTCATTGAACTATCATAACAGGCTCAACTACGTCCTTGATGTGATGTGGCCCGCGACGTAGGCTACTCCAGTCACCACTCAATCAGTTTGGAGTGTGAAATATCCTTTTTTCCCCTCCATCCATAGAGCAGGTTTAACACAGTCAGCTTCTAGCCCGCATCGAGCCGCTCCCTCCCCTGCCATTGATGACCTGCGCTAACTAGGAGGGGCGACGACCTAGGTGAGGAGGGAGCGATCGGCTGGATGTGGGCTGGAAGCTACTCATGTTAAATCTGCTCTATGGATGGAGGGTAAAAAATGTATTTCCCACCGTAAGCAGACTGAGCGGTGATAGGAGGAGCCTACGTGGTGTGCCACGACAGATTCAAGGGATGAAATTAGGCCAGTTAGGATAGTTCAGGAATTAAATTGGATATTTTCATAGTTCAGGGATAAGCCAAGTCCCATAGTTCAAGGATGATTTTGGCTATTTTGCCAAATTAATAAGCACTCCTGTGATAGAACACATGAAAAAAAGATTGAAAATCACATTGCATACAACCTAAATGTAGATCATAGTTTATCTTACATAACTTTTGGAATACAAAATTGGTGTTTGTACATTCAATGCAAAATGAGTGAAAGGTTTGTATCATAAAAGGACACATTTATAGGGAATAATTGTTAGTCAAAATTTTATCCAAACAAAATAATAATTTCATATAGTGGAGCCTGTTCACTAGAGTTGGAGTCTTTACTCAACATGGATACTTGCATTTTCCTAATAATTTTATTTCAGGATTTATTCGCCACTATTTTTTTAGTGGTAGGGAACGTGCCTATCGACAACAAGAAACAAGAATGTATTGACTTTATGAATCTCGACATCTTGGTGGCTCAGTCTGTCCATTGATAGTATCTTTTTGTTGAACTTTGCTAAGGTTATAACTTAGCAATGAAAGTCAAGTAATCATAAGTTATGACTTATTTTATGTTGGAGCTATATTGCTTAACCTTAGTCCAGACTACTTTGCAGACTTGTACTAATCAGCTCAATGTGAAATCGTGCTGCATGATAGATGATATGCTACTTTTCTGTCGCTATGTTTTTATAGTGGCTGAATGGAATAAAATACAATATTTTAGAATCATATGATTTAAAAAATCTCACATGCATCTTATCCTTAACATTTACTATCATGAATGTATGTAATTTTCTATTGAATTTTCTATACTGAATATTTGATGCAATTTTGGGCTTTGTCCATTAGCAAATTTAAAATTCCAATAAACCTATGTATGCATGAGAAAGTGGTGCAGGTTTGCAGTCCCACCCTACTAGTTGATAAGATAACCAATGAAAATATGGAGCCATCCTCTAAGCTATGCAACGGGGAAGAGAAGAAAAAGACCACGCAAACACGCCACTCCTTGCCTCATCGAACGCGGTATGGTACCTATGTAAATGGCCCGCCGAAGTCCGATCCCTCGTGTTTAGGGGGTGTGGATTTCTTTTGTGTTTTTACTTTTTATTAGTGACTTGGGCTATAAGTGATTAGGAAATATAATCAATTTGAATTGTGATTGTGACACGATATTGTGCGGCTTCCCTATATATACGACCCATCGTCCCCAAAAACACATCTAATCAAAATAGAGTGCCGCCGCCGCTAGCGTGCACTAGCGAACAGGAGAACAAATCTTGAGAACCCTTCGCCTTTGAGAACCCTTTGTCTTTGAGATCCTGCACTGAACGAAGATGAATAAATTTTTAGGGACCTATTTGCTCGACCACTCAAGGTCTTCTAGTCGATCCCCCGACCACATGGGGTAGCCACCTTCATCATCAATGGCTACGGAGGGTCGTCATTGACAACGTATCTACTACAACCAAGCCTTTCTTATCTACAAACACTCCGTAACACTCAGTACATATACTATGATACGGTGTGTTCTTTAAACATGTATTTTTATTTTAGGATATCTTTATATTTTGTATGCTTTCTAGTATGTTAGATTTGTTCATACTAGTTTTTGTGGTTGCCATGATTTATTTCTTTCGAAATTTAATACTATGCAATAGTATGAGGCCAGTCTCAATGGGAGTTTCATGATATTAAATATTATCAATTTTGCTAACATGACATGGAAAGAGAATGATGAAGTTTCATGGAATGTGAGAAGAGTTTTATCACCACAAAATCCATCTGGCACAGTTATTTAGTTCTCAGTCTAGATAACTGTGCACATAAAATTCCCACTGAGACTGACCTGAATATCTATGTAACTTTTTTTTGTTTCTCTCATGTGACCCTACAAATTCTAAGTTAATGCAATGCGACTCTGGAAGCCAAGCATCTTGGAAAAAATCCACAGCACCGGACGGGGACACCGTGGGGCAGCGAGGAGAGGCGGCACGGCCGGCCCCAGTCTCCTGTGACCCAAGGCGTAGAATAGTCCGCTGGAAAGCATATTGGTAAGCCGGGATAGGCTGACTTCAACAACACAACGCAAAATAGGAGAGGCAATCGACGTTTTGCCTCGTCTACAGTGTTTGCATCGCACGATAAAAAAAATCTCGTCTCCAACAAAGCAGATGCAAATCAAGCTGTTGCCGGCGATGCCCCTTCCATCTCCTGTAACCGCCGCCGGCGCAGTCCCTCCCCTTCTTTTCCGCCGCCGCCCCTTCCCTCCCCTCCATCATCCGCGCATCCGACGTAGGAGCTCGCGGCCACCGGCCCTGGAGCTCTGCTCCAGCTCGCGTCGGCCCTCCGCCCTCCCTCGCGCCGGCCATGGCGCGCATGCGGGCGCGGCGCCGCGGCGAGCTCCGCCTCGTCCCTTCTCCCCTTCCTGCTCCGCCCCGCCCCCTTCCTCTCCCTTTCCCCTTCCTGCTCCGGCCCGCCACTTCCTCCCCCACCGCGCCGCCCTCCTCCTGCGTCGCTTCGTCGGCGCCGGCGGCCGGATCCGCGGCCCTCCCTCGCGGCGGCGGCGGCGAAGGAGGCCTGCGCGGCCACTGCGAGCCACGGCGTGCACGGCGGCCGGCCGCGGGCACGGTGGCAGAGGCGCAGCCCTCGGATTCGGCTGCTCGAGGTCCGGGCCGTGGGAGGCGCGCGGCGGACGGCGGCCGATCTGCGACGAGCTCGCATGGCGGCGTCCAAGGCGAGGCTGAGGGCCTCCTCTGCCCGCGCCCGCGGCCGCGCCTCGCCTCCTCCTCCTCTGCCGGGCGGGCATGGCCGCCGTCCGGGGCGTCCTCCGCCCGTGGCGGCGGGAGGGGAGGGCGAGGAGCGAGAGCGCGAGGAGGACGAGGACCGGGGGAGGTGGCGGCGCTTCATCTCCGTCGCCCCGTGGCGAGATCCGGTGGCGCGCGACGCGGCGAGGCGGAGCATAGCGCGGCCGGTGGGCGGAGCAGCGCGCTTCGCGGCGGGGCGGAGCAGATGCCTTCGACGAGAGAGGGAATGCAATTTGCATTCCCTCTCTCCTCCGATGCAAAATGCATGTCGCCTATGCCTCCACTGTTGGAGCGTTTCCCTCGCGTGAACAGTAGACCGTGGAGAGGTAAAATGCATTTGACTTCTCCTTTTGAAGTCAGTCTTAGCTCTGCTGGGCTTGCTGGTGATTTGTGAATGATTGCTTGCCATGTGTGGGGCAACCAGATCCTGCGCTGCCCACCCCAACAATCCCCAATTCCATTACTGCCCATCCCCGTCCTCGCTGTAGCAAACTACTAGTCCTCCTCTAGTCACCCCCAACTCCGTCGCATCGCTCACCGCCAGCCGCCGCCGCCTCGCCCGTCCGCCTCCGCCGCGCCGTGGGCATCCTCCCCAGCTAAGCTGTCGCGCCGCCCTCCTTGCCACACGCCCTGCCGCGGGCAGCCATCCCCGTCCTCGTCGTCGCGCCTTTGCCGCCCTTCTGCGGTGGAGAGAGAGGAGCGGAGATCCAGCCGCCTCACGGCGGATTCGTTCGTCTGATTGGTAAGCCCGGGTTGATTCCGCTGCTCCGTAATCTGTCTAGACGCGTGCAAATCCGAATCTTTCCCCGGGACGGGATTCAAATTCAAATCTTTGCTGCGAGATTCCATCCGGGTCGTCTCAAGTCTTAACGCGGTCTCTTCTTGGACTGGGTCGCTTAGGTTTTGAGATCACCCGCTGAATTGCTGACAATAAACGAAAAATATGTTTGCTTTTGCGCATCGTAGCCTGCTTGATTGTTCCGTCTGGGAAAATAATCTGCTTGATTGTTCTTTGCTCTCTTGCAATGTTCGGATCACCTTGTGTTACTCAAGATGCCCTGATTTGTTCTCGTTTTTCTCCTTTTGGGTCGACAGCTGCAGCGCATCAAATTTCCTCAGTACTGCTTGTACTTGTCTGCAAATAAATTCGTGCTGCCACCAAAAGGAGAGCTTCCGCAGCTCCTATGGCGAAGCCTCCCAATGGCATTGGCCGTAGGTATGTTTAGTACAGCATCTACAAAATCCTTTTAAGTAGTTCTTGTTTAACCTGTAGATTTAGCTACGAGTATATCTAATGCCAACAGCAGCATGCCAAGGTCAAATGAGGGCATGCGGCTCATATTTTCAGCAGTTGTCGGTGTCATGCTGGGCTACCTGTTTGGGATATCCTTCCCTACAGTCAACATAACCAAGGTAAAGTGGCCCATTGGCCTCTTGTTTTCTTCTCTCATTTACCTTGTTTAGAGTTAAGAAAATTCTGAATTGACTGCCTCACAGCTTCACTTCCCTTCGAGTATCATCTCCTACATTGAAGATAGGAACTCTGGCATCACAACCCAAACATTGTTGAATCATGCATGGGCATCTGCAAATAATCGTAAAAAGAACAATTCTGATTCAAACTCTGGTGAAATTCCCAAGGTACTTCGACACACTAGTACTTCATATTTTTCAGTACCGTCATATGTTCTATAGGTTTTATTGGCAATGCTTGAGTGAGGTTTCATATTTTGTTATTTTGTAGTCCATACTTGTTTGCTCTGTTATATACTTGTATTCCTACTGTGTTTCTCATGCATTGTATAAAACTTTAAGCTTCCCAAAGCATGCCAGGTTTGTAAATGTAGAGTGTTTTGTATGTGATGAAGGTTAATCAGTCTTCCTTCAATGGAAGTTGGTGGCCCAGCAATTGATTGTTGACATTCAGTCCTACATCTGACATATTTAGCTTAATAATATGGTTCCTGCTCTTTACTTTCCAATTTTCTTAAAAGGATTGCACAATTCTGTGTCCAGATTTATGTTCCTACAAACCCAAAAGGTGCTGAAAGACTTCCACCAGGCATTGTTGTGTCTGAAACAGATCTTTATCCCCGAAGATTATGGGGTGATCCTAGTGAGGTTGGTAGTTGCTACTGTTGTAATTTCTCATTTTTGCCTTCAATTGGAGGTTTTCTTGACGCCTTTCATATGATCTACATTCCTAAAATACATTTATTCCTCAGGACCTTACTAGTGAGCCGAGGTACCTTGTTACTTTTACTGTTGGGATCGGGCAAAAGGCAAATATTGATGCTGCTGTAAAAAAGGTAACTGACAGACTAGCAACTTACTTGCTGAAGCTTGGTGGATCAAAATTTGAACCCTGAAACTGATGTATTCATCATGCATCTAAGTGAACTTGTAGTTCAATTGAAATGAGCTTGTGGTCATTTCTTTTGAACTCATATAATTTTCTCATATAGTTTTCAGATAAATTCACCATCATGTTGTTCCATTATGATGGCCGGACTACTGAATGGGATGAATTTGAGTGGTCTAAAAGAGCTATCCATGTTAGTGTCATGAAGCAGACTAAATGGTATGTTATTGTTAATATACTCCAGTGCTTTTGCATGGCCCTTCTCAATGTAATGTTTGACTGGAAAATATGTGATGATGGGCATGTCTTGTTAATTTAAGGTGGTATGCAAAGCGATTTTTGCATCCTGATGTTGTTGCCAGATATGATTACATTTTCATCTGGGATGAGGATCTTGGTGTTGAGCATTTCAATGCAGAGAAGTAAGCAGTACATATTTACATTCTTGTTTTTTTTCGACTCAGCTGGTATTCATTTTGATCAAGATCATAACCATTCTATTTTCCAGGTACATTGAGCTTGTTAGAAAGCATGGGTTGGAAATCTCTCAGCCTGGTTTGCAACCTGATAGAGGACTAACATGGCAAATGACTAAGCGCCGTGGTGACCGAGAAGTCCATAAGTAAGCTGTGGAATCAATATTCTGTGTTCAATAATTAATGATAGGTCATTTTTCTTACTAATATTTTTCCTTACACAGAGTAACCGAGGAGAGACCAGGCTGGTGCACTGATCCGCATCTCCCGCCATGTGCAGCGTAGGCCCAACATTTGTTGTGTATTCATTTCTCATTGCCCAATTACTATCGATCATGTTCAATTTTGATGTGCAGATTTGTTGAAATTATGGCAACAGTGTTCTCTAGAAATGCATGGCGCTGTGTATGGCATATGATTCAGGTGAAGTGGCATTACAGTCTAAGTCAGTAGTTTCTCTGAAGTGATATGCTTACGCACTGTTTTATGCAGAATGACTTGGTCCATGGATGGGGTCTTGATTTTGCACTTAGGAAATGTGTTGAGGTATTCCCTGCCATTATCATGCATAATACTTCACCTCGACAATTATTTTCTAATTCCAGGATTAGCCACAGTTCAAGCCCCTTCTTCTCAGGATAGCAGCATCAATCAATAACTACATGATTCCCAACTTAATCAACGTGCCTTCCATTTTAAATACTATTTTGAGCTATGCACTGGAACTCATTTATTTTATTTTTGATTAAACAGCCAGCTCATGAGAAGATTGGAGTTGTTGATGCTCAATGGATTGTTCATCAAGCAGTTCCTTCACTTGGGAACCAGGGCAAATCAGATAATGGAAAAGCACCGTGGGAAGGGGTAAGACATCATCTACTGGTCCATGAATTTTGGGCTGCACAGTATAAGGATTGGTTCTTACTGTTTAACTTGGATGTGCACCACAGGTAAGAGAGCGCTGCAGAAAAGAATGGGGAATATTCCAAACAAGGTTGGCTGATGCGGAAAAGGCATATTACATGGAACGGGGCATCACACCCCCGAATTCAACAGCAGTTTAGATGAATACATGCCCCTCACATGCCACGCCAAGGTTTCTGTTGCGGGAACCTGGTCCTTGCATACTGGAGTATTCATTGAAGTGGCTGCAGCCCTGGGCCACCCATATATTTGTACATGAGAGCACCCACGAATCATCACGATTAATCTTAGTGTCGTCCCACTTGGTTCTAATGTTATTTTTTGGTTAGTGAGACTAGCTGCGATGTAAGTAGGAGATATAGCGGGGACCACGAGGGTACTCGTTTGTGTATTGATGACCTGATGCCATATGGATATTGACAATCCTTTTCCTCGTTTCGGTATGTAAATTATTTTCCTCAGATCAGTTCTTGTGGGCAACCAGGTCAAATTCTCCAGTTCAAGGTTTCATGAACTGGCAATGAAAGAAAAATATCCAAGAAACTGTCAAGTCAGAGTGAGCCCTGCATGGCATCTGACTAAATTATCGCTGACTGGTCCAATTCAGAGTCAAAATAAAAGCAGGTTCATTGAAGATTCTATCTGGAGCTTCAAGGAGGAGGATTTTAAGTGGTGGCTGCAAAGTACATTGTCGGAGTCTCGTCGTCGAGCCTTAAATATCGTGGACCGGTGTTTGGAAGAAATTTTGATTGTGGAGGATGACGCCTTCCAGGGATGGTTCTTTGGTAGTAGTTTGATGTACCAGCTGGGGAGTTGGATTTGGTACTGCGATCTGTTGAAAGATTTAAATTTACCGTATGCTAATATGTCTATTTGTCTGATTGGATGACGCCTTCTAGGGATGGTTTTGCAGGCTGTAGATTCTGTTATCTGATTGGATGAAACTTTGGCTGCTAATTTCTGTGTTGTACATTGGTAGGAGATAAATGTACCATATGCTAGGTCAATATAGATATTCAGAAGTCCGGATTGCCCAACATTATTGGGACCGTCCTCACAATATTGTATTAAGAATTACATCTTTTCACACAAATCAAGAAAACTTTCAGACCATGTCCTCATCCATACGGAGTGGTCCGTGGCCTTGTGAGTCAGGCCGGATCCCAAATTATGTTTTGAAAATGGGAACAGATGAGGAGATTTTTTTGCAAAGCGATAGTCAAACTCTTCACCTGGAGGTTCCCATTTGGATGTCCTGCCATCCGGGCTAAGGCCCCTTTGCGGTGAGGGATATTTTTTGATGCCATCAAGATTTGAGCTGTAGCTGGTGTCTTCATCAAAGGAACTTATCATTACACTATAGGAGTCTTGGCACCAACATTATTTAAGATAGCTTGGCCTTGGCATTCTTGTTCATTTTAGCCTCTCTTTTTTCCAGCACGTTATGCCTTTTTAACAAATAGTTCGCCATTTTTTTGGGATGTATAATGTCCAATTACCTTTACATAATATAAAAACCACAAAAATATTTAAAAAACTGTTCCTGTAAAATTCAAGCCTAATTCTGCGCTATGTCAAAAATAAAAAAAATCCGAATATGCTAAATAACAAATCAAATGCAAGATGAAATATTAGTATGCTTTAACCGGCAAGACCTGGACAAATGTAGTTGAACAAAAACAGCTCAATAAAGACAATCTTATTGGCACCGCGGAGGTGGCTGAATCTTCCAATCGGTAGAGTCTAACAAACGACCAGTTGCACTGCCGACCCGCACTGTTAGGCCAGCCCAGCAAATTAATATGGCCACGGGCTCCTTTGCACGTGGCGCATGCCCCAATGCCTCCCACCTCACTAGTGTGCCCCCTGGTGGCGGAACTGAGGGGGGCTGGCACAACATAATTTTTGTTAAGTATCAATTAATCTTAGCTTAATCTTAGTTTAACTTTTTAGGTATCTCTTAATCTTAACCCACTTCACCCCACAACAAAACCCATAATATCATTGGTTTCTTGAAAATCCACAATCCACCGTCCAAGTTCTCTCCATTCTCCCTGTTAGGGATGAAAGCGGTCGGGAACGGTCGGGAAAATCCTCTAACTACTTCCGTTACTGTATTTTTTACATAGGAACGGGAACGGGAAAGGCGGTCGGGAAAGCGAAATCGGAATTACGGGATGCCGGAAACGATACAATCTGATCGGAAATATGTCGGTAACGGTCGGGAACCGATAATTTTATCCGGGAATATAAACGCACATAACCACTTCAATCATTCAATTTAGAACGAGGAGTATATAGACAGTAAGACCAATAGTATCATAAATAAGTATATATAACATCAGTACATTATTCAATTTAAAAGAAAACCTGCCAGGTTTCCCGTGCGCAGCATCCAGCAGCTCAGATTTGCTTACAGCCCACCCCAGCCCATTGAGCAAGCGCTCCTACCAGGCAAGCACCAGCAAGCGCTCCTACCAGGCGCCGACGGCAAGCAGGCAGGCGGCTATAGCCGAGATGGAAGATAACAACAAACCCACTGCTTCGCTAATGCAATTGCATTAGCCATCACAGCCATGGCTCCTGTCTATACTTCTCCAATTTAAACCTATATAAATATATTATTGTTTATATGATATGCTCTGTAAACATTATTGATTTCATAACACATAATAGAATAGATTTTTTTTAAATTAGCCCTAATTTTTGTGGGAAATCAAGGGAAACTAAAATGAACAAGATATATTGACTCTCGCTTCTATTTTCCTTTGCGAATTATCATTGCATGATTAAATAATATATACCGTGACTAGCTAGTGCATATTAGTGCTGTTAATAAAAAAAGTGCAAATTGTAAAAGTCTTGTAACTACAAATATTATCGGAGTTTGTTAGGCCCCGGCCCTCCTTTAAATTTCTTTTCAGTTCTGCCACTGCCCCCTCCCACCCCTTGCATATTTTGTAATATTGCTTGTCCAAAAAATATTATCTCCTTCATATTATCCATGTTTGAAGAACCGGTTACACCATTGTGTTCTAGGTGTCAAGACGAACAAAAATAGACCCCAAGTTGCATATGTTTTGACGATAAGTTTTATTGGTGGGTAGTGCCTCCAGAAATGGGTGGACCTACAACAACTTCGGGTAGTGCAGTAAAGAACTCAAGAGCGAACAAATTATCTTCGGACAAGTGTCCAAAAATTTATTAACTCCGCATTCAATACCTCATCCGTTATAGTTACACGAGTATTTATAGGGATCGGTACAACTACCTGTACCTAGAAAATTACATCTGAAGCCCTTCTCAACGGCTATATTCCTGAAATATTCTAGGGGTCCATGGTAATTACACCTCTGCACCTCGCTTTCCAACTCAGCAACACTCGAATTCACTTGGGTCTTCATGGAGGATCTTCGCACTCGGCCTTCGTTGCCCGCTTGCTCTGCCCTAGTCTGAGAACACTACTTCCAATTGTCTCTACTGCTTTGCGGTTCTTCATCCGCTCACCGAAGCTCCGCGCGCCCAGGCTTCGCTAGCCTTCGCTACACCTCGCCGGCTAATTCCTTGACTTGATCTCATAGCTTGATGGCCCTTTGATCTGAGGGTTCTTCTGGTCGTTGGGCCGAAGGTGGTGTCCCCAACAGTAGCCTGTCGAGGCCGTGGTCCTTCCTTGGAAGTCCACATCTTCGTCCCTCAGGCGCGTGTATCTCCACCCGAACTCTTACCCTTCAGATCGATGCCCGCATGGCCTTCGCGCATGTGTGGGTCCTTGATTCCTCTAGAAGAAAACATGGGAACTTGCGCCCAGTGGCGGATCCATAGGGGGGCTGAGGGGGCTCCAGACCCCCCTAACTCCATGAAGTCCATGGGAGCCCCCCCCCCAAGCCCCCCCTACAATTTCCAGCCATAGTTGAAAGGGAGGGGGAAGAAAGGAGGTGGAAGAAGAAGAGAAAGGGAAGGAAGAGGAGAAAGAAAGGGAAGACGAGCCCCCCAATCTTCAGCTTCTAGATCCGCCACTGCTTGCGCCATCACTTGCGCCTTTGAGATCAACAATAAACCAACAATATGTGTTTTTTTTAAGTTGAAGCAACACAAGATGATGAAAGATGGCCTTGCCCGGCGCGCCGCGGTACCGTGAATGATGGCACCCCTATTTATGGTTGAGCACATATTGCTTTCCATTCCATCGCTTTCCTGCTCACAAGCTTCAGAGTTCTTCGCCTCGTGTGGCGATCATCTGCTTCCACGTTGCACTCGTTCCACATGTGTTCGTGCCAAAGGTGTTCCCCGCGGCATCGAAGATGGAGTCATAGGAGTCCATGGCGCCGGAGGGCGATTGTGTGAAGGCTCCCCAACATCGTTCCTTGGGTCAATGAGCATGACGCCAGCCTTGCTCGACAACATGGTGAAACATGGGGTGATCACCAAGGATGCCGCCCGCGTGCCTCCCGCCAGTGAGGCTATGGCACATCCGGAGGCAGATGAAGTCATGGTGTACATGGACTTCTTCGCTGCAGGTCTTTAGTTCCCCTTGGACCCTACCGTGGTGGAGATGTTCCAGCTGTTCGGGGTGTTTCTGCATCAGATGACACCAACTTTGTTCCTACGCCTGAATTTGTACTTCTAGCTGTCGAAGACTTGCCGCCTTAGCCCCAGTGCTGAAGGCTTCATGCGCGCTCATCGCGTGCATTACCAACCAAAGACGGTCATTGTGTGGTCTCTTGATGGTCAGAGAGTCAAAGGGGAACCCAGTACAGGTGTTACACCTTTGCGTTCCATAAGACCATGCCAGCCCCATGGCCGCATACAAGGAGAAGTTGGGGGGGTGTTTGGACTGGGCTTCATTTTGGTTTTATTACAAGGTCCCCCTCAATCTGGTGACAAAACACCACCCTCTCGTGGTGGACAATATCGGTGAGCTGGGCGAAACCTCGAGCCGACTGTGGAAGATAGGCTAGAGCACGAAGCCTTCTTTGTGATGCTTTGCAAGGTGTTGAAGGTCTTCAGCACGTGCAACATTGTGGAAGAATTAGCAGCCTGGCAATGTTTCCCGATGAAGGCCGGATGGGCCATCGCAGCCTGGCTGCCGGAGGACTGGTGGGTTGGCGGCATTCCTGTGCCCGACTTAACTGCATTGTTTAACCTACAGAAGCATTGTAAGTATTGCTTGACACAATCCTCGCTTTTTGTGTGCCTTCGATTATTCACTTGTTGATTGTATCTCCAGTGATCGACGCAGGGGTCATGGAAAATTGCAGGCTCAGAATCTTGTAGGCCGGATGTGATTCAACCAAGGTGCTCCACCATTGCCTGAGAGATCGTTACTGCAGGTAATGCACCAGCAACTTCAGCAGCAGGTTGGTGGGTCGCACACATCGCCATCGGCTCCGCAGCCGATAGCACCACGCCCACAGTATGATCCGTATACTATTTGGGCAACGATGAATGCCATGTCGCACATGGTAAATGAGCAAGCTCGAGGGGGGGGGCAGCGCATCGATAACAACCTGTTCCCGAGTATCAACAACAAGCGCCGACAGAGCAGCATCAGGGATCTGTTCAGATCCCCGCATCTCCAGTTCCACAACCAACACAACACGTGCAAGCCTAGGTACAACAATCGTTTGCTCGTCAGCAAGTTACACCTCAAGCTGTTGATTGGTCAGCACAGATAGCAGATGTGATGAGAAATCAATTCGGTTTGAAAGCTAAAGAGACGGCATTCATGTACCTTAAGAATTACCCTGAGGCTTATGATCAAATTGCTTTACCATCATGATACAGGGTGCCGGATTTTACCATGTTCTCTAGACAGGACAACATGACTACTGTGGAACACATCAGCCGGTTCCTGATCCAGTGTGGGGACGTTTCTACAGTTGATGCTCTGAGGATTCAACTATTCCCACTATCTCTCTGGATCGGTCTTTGCGTGGTTTACTTCACTACCACCAAACTCTATCATTACATGGGCTGATCTAGAGAAGTATTTCCACAAGTACTTCTTTGCAGGAGTACATAGGATGAAGATCACCGACCTGACGGCGATCAAGCAAAGTAATGATGAACCTACCACCGATTACATTTAAAGGTTTAGAGACATCAGGAGCATATGCTTCCGCTTATCTCTTGGTGATAGCCAGTTAGTTGAATTGGCTTTTCAGGGATTGCTGCCTCACATCAAAGAGTGGTTCTCCTCTCATGAATTTGAGAGTTTAAGTCATCTCGCTCAGAGGCTGGTATGTGTTGACGTTCGAACCCCGGTCTAAACATGGGCACCACGTTCCAGAAAAAAGTCAACTTCGCGGGAGATTCTTCCGATTCTGGAAACGAAGCAGAGATTGGTTTGGCCGATTGGACTAAAAAGAAAGAGCTAGTTTCGTGCCCGTTTGCAAAAAAGGAAAAGGAGAAGTTCGGGTTCGACGTCACAAAGGCCGACCGTATCTTTGATCTATTACTTCAAGAAGGACATATCAAGTTTTCTGCAAATCATACGATTCTGTCGGCCGCTAAACTAAGAAATTGCAAGTGGCACAACGCCGTTTTGCATAGTACTAACGAGTGCAGAGTGTTCTGCAAAGAGATCTAATCGGCGATTGAAGCAGGAAAAATCGAATTCGATGTGCTAGAGAAGCCGATGAAGATCGATGGACATTCGTTCCCTACCAACATGGTAGAGGTGGTGAATCATGATGCCAGTACGGGCCAAAGCTATTGATATATGTACAGTAAGTAATTAAAGCTGTTGCTGAAGACAAAGAAAAAGTAATTAAAAACACACAAGCAAATCAAGTGACTTGTACTCTGAATTAGTTTCTGCACATCCATATATATGTCTTTTAGTCTGTTGACCAAGCACAAATTCTATGAAAATCTGGAACGAGGTTACGAGGATATGAATATAGGCTGCCCTTTGTCATCATCTCCCTCTTGAGAGGCTAGTGTCAAAGCTCCTCACCGACACCGACGACGACCACGAAGAGGAGCTGGCCATGACAAACGCGTCGAACCCTTGGTTCTGCAGCAACGCCAGCATGCTCATGCCCATGTGATGCGTCGTCGCCAACTCCGGCAGCGGCGCGTCCCCGGCGAGGTACTGCATGACCTGCCTCATGCCTGGCCTCACGCTGGCCAGCGGGTGCGAGCACAGCAACCCCACCCTCAACGCCAAGCTCAGCTCACCCACGTCGCAGTCTCCCTGGATCCTGGGATCCACCGCCTCGACGAGCGACCCGTTGCGCCAGTGCTCGAACACCCAGTCCACCAGCACGAGCCTGCTGCTGTTGCCGCCGTCCTCCACAGGCCTTCTCCCGGTGGCGACCTCGAGAAGGAACGCGCCGAAGGCGAAGACGTCGGTGAGAGGGGACGCCCTGCCGGTCAGCGCCAGCTCCGGCGCGATGTACCCGAAGGTGCCGGCGACGACCGTGGTGCGCAGCTCGGCGTCGCGGTCGTGCAGCCTCGCGAGCCCGAAGTCGCCGAGCCGGGCGTTCATCTCACCGTCGAGGAGGATGTTGCTGGCCTTCACGTCCCGGTGGACCACGACCTGCTCCCACTCCTCGTGGAGGTAGAGCAAGCCGGACGCGACGCCCCTGATGATCTGAAACCTCTGGGCCCAGCTCAGCGCAGGCTTGCCGCCGTAGAGATGGCTCTCGACGCTGCCGTTGGGCATGTAATCGTAGGCCAAGAGGAGCTCGTCTTCGAGCCGGCAGTAGCCGAGCAGCTGCACGAGGTTGCGGTGCCGGAGGCGGCCGACGGTGGCCACCTCGGCGACGAACTCCTTCATCCCCTGCCGAGACCCGTGCGTCACCCTCTTCACCGCGACCTCCGTGCCGGAGGTGGGGAGCACGCCCTTGAACACCGCCCCGAACCCTCCGCTGCCCAGCAGGTTCTTGTTCTTGAACCCGCCGGTGGCACGAGACAGTTCCATGTACGAGAGCCGGTGCGCCCCGAACTCGATCTCCCAGTCCTCGCGCAGCTCGACGTACCTGTACCGTCGCCGGACGATGAGAAGAACGCAGCCGGCGACCGTGGCGAGGGTAACCACGCCGGCGACTACCGGGAGAGCTATCGCTAATAAGGCCGCCTTGGACTTGGATTTGGGGCTCGCGTGACGAGGTAGCTTGGGCAGACTGGCCATGTCGATGGCCGGAGCTGGCTCATCCACCGCGAAGCTGCAGCCGAGCACGTAGTGGCGCGTGCGCAGCTTGCCGGTCGATGCCGAGAAGCCGACGTAAGCCACGTCGGTGATCACCGTCGAGAGGTCGGCGCTGGCCGAGACAAGCGGCTTGCTCGGCTTCTCCGCTCCGACCGGAGCCAGCGTGACGTCGATCCGCGTGGCGCCGCCGTCGTAGTCCACCCACGCCTGCATGGCCTCGCCGCTGACGAGGATGAGGTTCCTGAACTCGCCGGTCCGGTCGTCGTAGAAGCCGGCGCTGGATGAGTTCACGGAGACGAGGCTGTTGACGTCGACGCCGACGTGGTTGTCGTCGATGTCCTGGAACTCGGGGCTCTGGATGGTGTCCAGCTCCACGGCGACCATGTGGTTGCGCGCGCTGCCGTTGCTAGTGCTGTTGAGGAAGCCCAGGTAGCTGCTGGCCGTCCCGGTGGAGAGGTCCCTGGACGGGGCGACGACGAGCGCCAGGCCGTGGCCGCCCATGCCCGGGGTGACCGGCACGATGCCGAACACGAACGACGCCGAGAATGACCGGACCGCCGCCGCCCCGTCCTCCTTCCCCCCGCCGCGGAGGTGCAGCGGCGTCGGGTGGAACGCGTCGCCTTTGCTCACCGCCGCTCCGTCTGTCAGCTGGAGGACGCCGCCTGGCGTTACCATGGCGGCACCGTGGAGGGCGAGGTCCGTCGCGCCTGCGAAGCCGGAGTAGACGAACTCGCCGGAGACAGCGACGGCTGCGAGGTGGAGGCCCCAGAAGAAGAGGAGAGGCAACACGCACACGCAATTGGCTTCAAGCATCATGTCTGAGTGTGATCAGAATACAGATCACTTTTTGGCCTGCGGTTGGTGTGTGTGTGTGTGTCAAGCTAACACCGGCATCGTGGCAGTCTTGCCCAGCAGTTGCGAGTAAACGAGTGATGAGAACGTGGAATCGGTCCCGTGTGGAGAGGCTGCGTTCAGAATTCAGATTGTGGGATGAACTGGCCAACTTGAAGATGGAGAAACTGATTGTAGGATGTAGAAAGTTGAGGAGAAAATGGAGCCAGTCGAGTCTGATTGATCGAGACCTCACACAGGATTCAATTCAATGTGACGAATGAATGAAGGTGATCGATGATCGTTTTTCAGACTATGTTCTAGGAAGTTAGTTCAGAAGAAACTCAAAAAAAAAATCGTGTGCTACATTTTCACAAACAAATTAAGGCGTGCATATCCATAAGGCAAAATGGCAATTGCACGGCTGGTTGCGCTGACGCAGAGTGCGTGACCCCACCTACTTTCCGTTTTGCTTCCTACCCTCACATACAGCTGGTTTGCAGAGGTCTTTTTAGCACGAACCTTCTTTATAAAATGCGTCAGTCTTTTTAGCATGAACCTTTTTTATAAAAACATATTTTATCTCATTCTCGCGGTCTCCGTTTTGAATACCGATTTTACATTCTACTCAACGATACAAACAAAACTAAATCCCCTTCATAGTAGTAGCAAGTTGCTATTTGTTATACATATAAGTTGTCAAAAAAAATTCGTACACATATAAAATAAAAATTATCACAAAAAATATTTTATTTGTTGTTATAGAAATAAAGTTGCCTAAAAAATTATGATATATTATAAATATAAGTTGTCACAAATAAAATCTATTATATACATAAAAGTTGCCACAAAAAAATAAAATGTCATATACGGAGTAGTTCTCGTACTCATAAGTTAAATAAAAAAATGGTAAAATAAAAGTTGTCACATATGTATAACAAAAAATTACCATAAAACATAATCTATTATACACATGAGTTGTAACACATAAAAATATAAGTTGACACACATATGAGATAAATGTTGCCAGAAGATATATTTATAAGTTGTCATAGAAACAAACTTACCGCAAAACATAATTTTTTATAATAATAAGTTGTCATAAAAATAGAATCTGTCATATACATAAGTTCGTTTTGCTTCCTACCCTCACATACAGCTGGTTTGCAGAGGTCTTTTTAGCACGAACCTTCTTTATAAAATGCGTCAGTCTTTTTAGCATGAACCTTTTTTATAAAAACATATTTTATCTCATTCTCGCGGTCTCCGTTTTGAATACCGATTTTACATTCTACTCAACGATACAAACAAAACTAAATCCCCTTGCATAGTAGTAGCAAGTTGCTATTTGTTATACATATAAGTTGTCAAAAAAAAATTCGTACACATATAAAATAAAAATTATCACAAAAAATATTTTATTTGTTGTTATAGAAATAAAGTTGCCTAAAAAATTATGATATATTATAAATATAAGTTGTCACAAATAAAATTAATTATATACATAAAAGTTGCCCAAAAAAATAAAATGTCATATACGGAGTAGTTCTCGTACTCATAAGTTATATAAAAAAATTGTAAAATAAAAGTTGTCACATATGTATAACAAAAAATTACCATAAAACATAATCTATTATACACATGAGTTGTAACACATAAAAATATAAGTTGACACACATGAGATAAATGTTGCCCGAAGATATATTTATAAGTTGTCATAGAAACAAACTTACCGCAAAACATAATTTTTTATAATAATAAGTTGTCATAAAAATAGAATCTGTCATATACATAAGTTCGTTTTGATTCATACCCTCACATACAGCTAGTTTGCAGAGGTCTTTTTAGCACGAACCTTCTTTATAAAATACGTCAGTCTTTTTAGCATGAACCTTTTTTATAAAAACATATTTTATCTCATTCTCGCGGTCTCCGTTTTGAATACCGATTTTACATTCTACTCAACGATACAAACAAAACTAAATCCCCTTGCATAGTAGTAGCAAGTTGCTATTTGTTATACATATAAGTTGTCAAAAAAAATTCGTACACATATAAAATAAAAATTATCACAAAAAATATTTTATTGGTTGTTATAGAAATAAAGTTGCCTAAATAATTATGATATATTATAAATATAAGTTGTCACAAATAAAATCTATTATATACATAAAAGTTGCCACAAAAAAAATAAAATGTCATATACGGAGTAGTTCTCGTACTCATAAGTTATATAAAAAATTGTAAAATAAAAGTTGTCACATATGTATAACAAAAAATTACCATAAAACATAATTTATTATACACATGAGTTGTACACACATAAAAATATAAGTTGACACACATATGGGATAAATGTTGCCGGAAGATATATTTATAAGTTGTCATAGAAACAAACTTACCGCAAAACATAATTTTTTATAATAATAAGTTGTCATAAAAATAGAATCTGTCATATACATAAATTCGTTTTGCTTCCTACCCTCACATACAGCTGGTTTGCAGAGGTCTTTTTAGCACGAACCTTCTTTATAAAATACGTCAGTCTTTTTAGCATGAACCTTTTTTATAAAAACATATTTTATCTCATTCTCGCGGTCTCTGTTTTGAATATCAATTTTACATTCTACTCAACGATACAAACAAAACTAAATCCCCTTACATAGTAGTAGTAAGTTGCTATTTGTTATACATATAAGTTGTCAAAAAAAATTCGTACACATATAAAATAAAAATTATCAAAAAAAATATTTTATTTGTTGTTATAGAAATAAAGTTGCCTAAAAAATTATGATATATTATAAATATAAGTTGTCACAAATAAAATCTATTATATACATAAAAGTTGCCACAAAAAAAATAAAATGTCATATACGGAGTAGTTCTCGTACTCATAAGTTATATAAAAAAATGGTAAAATAAAAGTTGTCACATATGTATAACAAAAAATTACCATAAAACATAATCTATTATACACATGAGTTGTAACACATAAAAATATAAGTTGACACACATATGAGATAAATGTTGCCAGAAGATATATTTATAAGTTGTCATAGAAAACAAACTTACCGCAAAACATAATTTTTTATAATAATAAGTTGTCATAAAAATAGAATCTGTCATATACATAAGTTTGTTTTGCTTCCTACCCTCACATACAGCTGGTTTGCAGAGGTCTTTTTAGCACGAACCTTCTTTATAAAATGCGTCAGTCTTTTTAGCATGAATCTTTTTTATAAAAACATATTTTATCTCATTCTCGCGGTCTCCGTTTTGAATACCGATTTTACATTCTACTCAACGATACAAACAAAACTAAATCCCCTTACATAGTAGTAGCAAGTTGCTATTTGTTATACATATAAGTTGTAAAAAAAAATTCGTACACATATAAAATAAAAATTATCACAAAAAATATTTTATTTGTTATAGAAATAAAGTTGCCTAAAAAATTATGTTATATTATAAATATAAGTTGTCACAAATAAAATCTATTATATACATAAAAGGTGCCACAAAAAAATAAAATGTCATATACGGAGTAGTTCTCGTACTCCTACTTTATATAAAAAATTGTAAAATAAAAGTTGTCACATATGTATAACAAAAAATTACCATAAAACATAATCTATTATACACATGAGTTGTAACACATAAAAATATAAGTTGACACACATATGAGATAAATGTTGCCAGAAGATATATTTATAAGTTGTCATAGAAACAAACTTACCGCAAAACATAATTTTTATAATAATAAGTTGTCATAAAAATAGAATTTGTCATATACATAAGTTCGTTTTGCTTCCTACCCTCGCATACAGCTGGTTTGCAGAGGTCTTTTTAGCACGAACCTTCTTTATAAAATGCGTCAGTCTTTTTAGCATGAACCTTTTTTATAAAAACATATTTTATCTCATTCTCGCGGTCTCCGTTTTGAATACCGATTTTACATTCTACTCAACGATACAAACAAAACTAAATCCCCTTGCATAGTAGTAGCAAGTTGCTATTTGTTATACATATAAGTTGTCAAAAAAAATTCGTACACATATAAAATAAAAATTATCACAAAAAATATTTTATTTGTTATAGAAATAAAGTTGCCTAAAAAATTTTGATATATTATAAATATAAGTTGTCACAAATAAAATCTATTATATACATAAAAGTTGCCACAAAAAAATAAAATGTCATATACGGAGTAGTTCTCGTACTCATAAGTTATATAAAAAAATTGTAAAATAAAAGTTGTCACATATGTATAACAAAAAATTACCATAAAACATAATCTATTATACACATGAGTTGTAACACATAAAAATATAAGTTGACACACATATGAGATAAATGTTGCCAGAAGATATATTTATAAGTTGTCATAGAAACAAACTTACCGCAAAACATAATTTTTTATAATAATAAGTTGTCATAAAAATAGAATCTGTCATATACATAAGTTGTCACAAGCACAAAATGTCGCACATATAAATATTAAAAAAGGAGTAGTCATACATATAAGTTTATGTGCAAATTATCACACATGTAAAATAAAAAGTTGTTAAAAAACAAAATCTATTATACACATAAATTGCTACACATGTAAGATACAACTTACTGCAAACGAAATCCATCATGCACTCATGCACATAAGTTGACACAAAATAGAAGTTGCTATACACATAAGTTATCATCACAGTAAACCGATATACACATAAGTTGCTACAGAAAGAGTCATCACATAAGTAGGGTGGAGGAACAAATCTGGTGTACGTTTTAAATATGGAAATCTGAGGAACAATTTCATTCCTTAGATGGAACCTCTAGCTTAGGGCATTTTTCAGTAGCTTCTCAGTGGTTTATACTGAAGCCCTACCGAACGATGAAAACTAAGAAGGTTTTCCAAGAAGCACTTGCAAAGCCAAAACTGTTTTGTAACTAGACTAGAAGAACAGAAAAAAATGGCTTCTACCCTCTCCTGCATTTCCAGCATTTAATATCCTAAAAATTACTCACGTTTGTCATTGAGAAGCAGTTTTGTTAAACATTTTTCGAAAGAGCTTCAACTCGACCAGATCCTGTTACTGCATACTGCACATAACCTTCTGCTTTTGGCACCTGAAAGGGTAAATTTTAATTCAACTTCTAAAGAAACTACTTTTTGCGAGTAGAAGAAATTAATTTATAATATAAAGGGAAAAATTGGAAGATGCTGCTGCAGTGCGCTATGCTCTATGTCCAACAAACAACGGACTCAACCAAAAAAAAAGACAGTTACACCAAAAGGCATAGTTAACTCTTGATGCAAATTTAAGCAAAAAAAAAACCCTCAATTTATGAAGCATGACAACAGCTAACTTGAAACAATCTATCTGTGGCCTCCAATTTGGCAATTCAACAACGCTTAGTATCATCATCATCAATCATCAACATCATCAACAAAGCCTTTTAATCCCAAGCAAGTTGGGGTAGGCTAGAGTTGAAACCCAACAAAGACCATTATTCATGGTTCTGGCACGAGAATCGCGGCTTTCCAAGCACTCCTATCCAAGGACAAATCTCTAGGTATACTCCAGTCTTTCAAGTCTCTTCTAATTGTTTCTTCCCATGTCAACCATGCTTAGTATGTAGAAAATAATTGCGATCATGCATTCAGATCGTGTATTCACCATGTAGAACCAAAGGAATCTGCCATGCTTTGCTGAGAAATGACATGGAACCAATCTAGTTGATAATTTGGGTATCGATAGCACAACTACAAAGGATCCAAGCAAAAGAAACTATTGTTGCTCATTTTATCTTTTACCAGTCATTGTCTCAGTAAAGTATGTCAACCCAGAGGTTCCAAGAGGACACAATGAGCCAGCTGCAGCTTCTTTGAATTGGGACTCCATACCTCAAATTATGCACATCTACCTGTCCTTTCTTGGCCCTCAGGTCACTCTATTCTGGTCCCAGTCGTAGGTAATTATACACATAAACACACTACTGCATCAGTAATTAACCGTGTATCAAAGCCATCATTGAATGACTGTTCATTAGCTAGAAATAATTGAGATGGATTCATGTCCAACAAGCAAACATGACATATTTTACTGCATAATGCTGACCAGGGACTTCATTTCTCATATGGATGGAGGTTAGATCATGGTTCTTAAGGCGACGCCTAGTCGTCCAGGCGCTCAAAAATCCAAGGCGTCCGCCGACGCCATGCCAAAAGAGAAGCAAACTGAGAGGGAGGGTGAGGGAGGAGGGAGAGGAAGAGGAGGGGAAGGATTTCGACGATCTGCGGGGGAAGGGGAACAAGAGGGAGGGGGTGGCGGCCTACCTGAGCATGGTGAGGAAGGTGGGAGAGGGAGCGCCAACAAGCTTCGGCGGCGCGAGGGCCTGGCGACGGCGCGCGGGTCCGGTAGTGGTGTCGCGCGGGGCCGGCGGCGGCGTCTGGCGGAGCAGCAAGGGCGGGCCGGCGACGGCGTCGGGCGGAGGAGCGACGGCGGGCCGGCGGCACAAAGGGAGAGGGAGAGCTGAGAGGGCAGAGTGCTGGGCAGAGGGAGAGCTGAGAGGGCCGGCGGCGGCGTCGGGATGAGATCGAGTGGGAGAGGGTTCTGGAGGGTGGAGATGTTATTGTTGGGCTGGGCCCTTGCCCTCTTCTTTGTCTTTTTTACTATTTTTATTTCCTATTTCTTTTCATTTCCTCCCTGTGGCATATGGGTAAGGCGTCGCCTTGCTCGCCTAGGCGTCGCCTCGCCTTGCAGACGGGGTCGCTCGCCGTGCCTCGCCTTAACGCTTTAAGAACAGAGGGTTAGATAGGTACTCTGCACTCTGTACTTCATTTTACAAGAACGGTAAAAAAGGGAGTTGACAATTTATGTAGGCATAGCCTTTGGATGTTTTCCTTGTTCCAAGTTCCAACCATATCATACAACGGCTCAAACAAGAAAATGAGGAAACTGGCAAAAAAAGGCGGACTTACAAATTCAACTGCACTAGTGTTGAGATGTAAGGAAGTGAATAGTATCTTTAAGTGCATTGATGAAAACATCCACCTCCTCTTTTGTATTGTAAAAGTGAAGACTTGCACGAGCACTTGCATTGATACCAAGGGTCCTATGCAAAATCTGTGCACAATGATGCCCTGATCGAATTGCTACGCCATGCTGAAACAAAGGGTCACCAAACAATACACTAAATTACCAGTACTGATGAAAATTCATTCATTGGAAGTAAACAAAAGAAGCATATAAAAATAATGTTAACCCAAACATCTGGTACTGGTAGTAGTTATTCCAGTGCAAGCCAACTAGATAATACAGTCAGAGAGGAAGGGAGGGGGACAACAAACAGGATTTTTTTTCATCACATTAAAGCTACTGCTGGACGCTGGAAGCTATAGTTTCTCCTTGTGATACAATTATAATGTCTAAAAAGCTATTCCTCAAATACAGTTAAAAAAACTAGGCAATGCAGTGGAGCAAGAACAGGCTTTAGAAAGCTGAGAGATCAGCACAAAATAGAAATACAGAGTTATCCAGTTGCCATAAAAGTTCCTTTATGCAATCTGAATAACTGTTGACTAAAACAACAGAATCATAATTAGTACAAACCAAACGGTTGATACTTCAGCATACCTGGAGATCAAGAATTTCTGCAATATCTGTTGGATGAACATTCTCAACATTGAAAGAGCATAAAGGAGCACGGTGATCTGTTTGGGAAGGTGCTGGACCATATACCAGGACATTTGGAACTGAAATAAGGCTTTCATAGAGATAGGTTGCCAACTCTTTCTGGATAGCCAAAAAATAGAAGTGAGCACGCTATCACAAGTTCTTTCTAGAGTGCAATAAGCCTCTATAAAACAAATGTTTCAGAGAAGGATATGACACAAAGATACAGATCTAGTGTTGACCTCATATTCATGGATCTGATCCATGCCAATGCATGATAGATAGTCAATTGCTGCTCCCAATCCTATAGCTTCTCCAATTGCAGGAGTTCCAGCCTCAAATCTTTTAGGACCAGATCATTAAGTAAGAGATGAAGCAATAAATGTAAGTAACCAAGGGGAGATATACAACAAGAACATTACAATAATGACATGTCAATTGATAAAATAATTAAAGGTTACTATCCTGTAGTATTCAAGGTGTGCCAAATGAAAATATTCAAGTTCAATACTAGAAGAACATTAATGCAGAAGAAAGCAGAATAAAGGTTTGGTTAGGAACATCTAAGAAATTTGATGTTTAGCGTTTGTGACTGTCTGTTTGAAGGCCATTCAAGGAGATTATGCCATGGCCATCATTGTACATGACAATATAATTATGCCCTGTTGTATAGTAACTTCTTATCACAGATACTCTATAGCCTGTACTGACTATCTAGAGAACCATGATAGTAGACAATGGAAGATCTACAAAGATGAAAGCAGTTCCTCACCTAGAGGGAGGCTCAGCATATGTAGATTTGTCATTGAACACATCTGCAATCATTTCACCACCACCTGCAGCGATATCATAGAAAATCGAGTCTTAGCACAGCTGTTCGCTGCAGTAAATGTTAAGTACTGAATTTATCCTCTCACACAGACTGAACAAACTCCCTACACCTTACAGTATCTTTACCTAAGAAAGGCTCCATAGATGACAACATCTCAAATGTACCATGCATAAATCCAACGCCTGTAGGGCCACACATCTGAGAAGTATAGCCCATAATTTGTGAAGGTCAATTATTTCTATTCCAACAACAACAACAACAACAACAACATAGTTTTTTTCCCAAGCAAGTTGGGGTAGGCTAGAGATGAAACCCGAAAGAAATAAGTTCAAGGTTCAGGCACATTGATAGCTAGTCTCCAAGCGCTCCTATCCAAAGCTATCTCTTTAGAGATATTCCAATCCTTAAGGTCTCTCTTAACCGACTCATCCCACGTCAGTTTAGGTCTACCTCTACCCCTCTTTACATTATCGACCCGCTCAAGAACCCCATTACGCACCGGCGCCTCAGGAGGCCTTCGTTGGACATGTCCAAACCATCTCAGCCGATGCTGGGTAAGTTTCTCCTCAATGGGTGCCACTCCGACCCTATCCCGAATAACTTCGTTCCGGACTCTATCCCTCCTTATGTGCCCGCAAAACCACCGCAACATCCATATCTCTGCTACACTTAGTTGCTGGACATGTCGCCTTTTTGTAGGCCAACATTCAGCACCGTATAGCATCGCCGGACGAATTACTGTCCTATAGAATTTGCCTTTTAGCTTTTGTGGCACCCTCTTGTCACAAAGGATGCCAGAAGCTTGCCAGCTTGCCGCCATTTCAACCAGCCAGCTGAAATTCTATGCCTAACATTTTCATCAATGTCGCCATCCTTTTGTAGCACCGATCCTAAATACCGAAAAGTATCCTTCTGGACCACCACTTGTCCATCTAGACTAACGTCTCCCCCCTCATGCCTAGTCGCGCTGAAATCGCACATCATGTACTCGGTCTTGGTCCTACTAAGTCTGAACCCTTTCGACTCTAACGTGCGTCTCCACAGCTCTAACTTCCTATTAACTCTTGCCCTACTCTCGTCAACTAGCACCACATCATCAGCAAAGAGCATACACCAAGAGATCTCACCTTGTATATCCCTTGTGACCTCATCCATCACTAAAGCAAATAAATAAGGGCTCAATGCTGACCCCTGGTGTAGGCCTATGTTAATAGGAAAGTCAATGGTGTTGCCATCACATGTCCGGACAAACGTCGTCGCATCCTTGTATATATCCTTAATGAGAGTAATGTACTTAGTTGGGACTTTGTGCTTCTCCAAGGCCCACCACATGACATTTCTCGATACTTTGTCATATGACTTCTCAAGGTCAATGAAGACAATGTGCAAGTCCTTCTTCTGTTCTCTATATCTCTCCATCAATTGTCGTATTAAGAAAATCGTCTCCATGGTTGACCTTCCAGGCATGAACCCAAATTGGTTTTGGGTCACACTTGTCACTCTTCTTAGGCGATGCTCGATAACCCTCTCCCAAAGCTTCATCGTATGGCTCATCAGCTTAATCCCACGGTAGTTAGTACAACTTTGAACATCACCCTTGTTTTTGAAGATAGGTACTAATATACTTCTCCTCCATTCTTCCGGCATCTTGTTTGACCGAAAAATGAGATTAAAAAACTTAGTTAACCATACTATTGCTCTATCTCCTAGGCATCTCCACACCTCAATGGGGATACCATCAGGGCCCATCGATTTACCTCCCTTCATCCTCTTCAAAGCCTCCCCGATCTCTACCTCCTGAATTCTCCTCACAAAATGTCTGTTGGTATCGTCAAAAGAGTCATCTAACTCAAGGGTAGGGCTCTCACTCTCCCCATTAAACAACTTGTCGAAGTACTCTCTCCATCTATCCATGATCTCCTCATCCTTCACTAGCAGTCGATCTGTCCCATCCTTAATACATTTGATTTGGTTGATGTCCCTTGTCTTCCGCTCGCGGATCCTAGCCATCCTATAAATGTCCTTCTCCCCTTCTTTCGTGCCTAGCCGCTGATGCATTTGATTATTTCTATTCCAACATGACTAGAAATTTAATTACATTCATATAGTTAATAATAAAAAACCTTATGTGAGGATGCTACAAGAAAGTCGGCACCAAGTTTCTGAACATCAACTGGCATATGAGGAACACTTTGACAAGCATCTACAAGAACCTTAGCTCCAACTCCTTTTGACCATGTTACAATCTCCTCAATAGGAAGCATTGAACCTGTAAGTCATGAACAAAAGTGGGAGAATACCTCAGTAATTGTGCCATCAAGATAAATTGATAGGAATAGAATGAAACTAATCTTGATAGTATGATACAATCATGGAACATTTGCAAGAAACTTAGCTTGCAACATAATCATCATCATAATATGCTTGATTTCAGCTTGATTGTGTATTAAAAAGTATAAATTATCATATAAAGGTCTAATGCAGCAATCCAAATCACAATTTTGTCATTAGGACAGTCTACAATATAATGATAGCTTTTTCAAAAACTATAACTGCCAGTATAATCGACATGGTCTTTATGTCCCTTCCAAATAAAATATCAACTTACCAAGTACATTTGAGACATGATGTACAACAACTATCTTTGTTTTGTTTGACAGAAGCCCTTTTAACTGTTCAATGTCTGGAACCTCTTCTTTAGTCAGCCCAACATACTTTAAAGTGGCACCAGTCTTCTGGGAAACAAATTGCCATGGAACAATAGCACTATGATGCTCCGCAACAGTAAGAAGAATCTGACAAACAAAATAGAAGAGAAGTTTTTTTCAAGAAGTACAAAAGACTTCATATTTTGCAAAAAATAAATCAGATATTGAGGACTTTATCCTCTGGCAATTATTAGATGGCCACTTCACTAAAAAAGGGCAACAAAGAAATAGGGACAATACTTTTTTAACGCAGATGCTCGTGGAAAGCCAAAATTGCGATAAAAGCACTATTTTCACAGTTCCATGAATCATATAGAAAGTTAAGAACATAAAGAAGCAGGTATAATAAACTGCAAAACATAATGAAGGCAATAAGAAACAGAGGACTCACCTCATCTCCTTGTTTTATGTTAGATAGACCCCATGAATAGGCTACCAAATTGATAGCTTCTGTAGCATTACGTGTGAAAACAATCTCTCTGCTATCGGCTGCATTGACAAAATTTGCAACTTTTCTTCTTGCACCCTCATACGCATCAGTAGCTTTCGCATTGTTGCCATTGAAGCAAGCATGTCAGATAAGGTACAATATATGTGCACATGCATGGGTAAGGAAAAACAGCAACAATTCAAAACACAAGATGAATGCAAGAACAATAACCAAATGATACCATGAATCGACATATTTAATATTTCCTAATGTAAGTGCACAAGTTTGATTATTTTTCACATATTGGCCTTGTTTGGATACTCTAACTAAGTAAGAGGTTAGAGTTAGTATCTAACTCATGAGTATCCATGAACTAACTCTAACCAAAGAGGTGTTTGGATAGAAGGGTTAGATTGACAATAAATGCACCTTTCTAATCATTTGGCCTCTTTCTAGCAAGAGAGAGAGAGAGGAGAAAAGGTGGGCCCCATCTAATCTAACCCCAATAAGCACCCCTTGGAGGGGATAGTTTTTTTGGGTGGGTTAGATGCATCTAACCAACTCTAACCCTCCTGTTTGGATATTTCAGGGTTAGATGAGCTCAAAAAAGCCAACTCTAACTCTAACCCTGGTATCCAAACAGGGCCATTACTGCAAAGCCAAGATCATCAAATATCACATGATTCTATATCAATAGAAGCAGCATTTGGTATAGGAAGAACAAACATGGAAGAAGTTAACAGAGTGAAATAAAAGCAACAGAACAAGCCCTGCACATGCACAGCATATAGCCTGGTTTAAATACACTTGGAAATAGTGAACGCTCATTCTAAGGCAGTATTAACATGGACTTCATAGTTTTGATACATAGCATCAAGAAATAACATAAAGATGTATTTATTACCTGAGTGCATGAATACCACGATGAACATTCGAGTTGTACGATCTGTAGTACTCATCTAATGTTTTCATTACACTATAAGGTTTCTGTGAGGTTGCACCATTGTCGAAGTAAACTAATTTGGCACCATCAAATTCCTGCAAGTTTCAATGGTAATACGTGAGATCACGGTCTACTAACTAACAGAAGCTAGTATTAAACAGATTGTAAGGCTATGATTTGCAATATAAAATGACAGGATCCAAGAAGCAATTAAAAATAGACCTTACTTGTGCTTCGCAGAACAAAATATAATCAAGTTTAGAGAAATGTAAGAAGGCTTAGAAATGGGATCAATCAGACCAAAATCCACAGGCCAACATTGATACACGCACCAGACAAGCAATGTGCTACAGAAACCCACATCTTTTTATAAGAAAATGGAAATGATTTTAGGCCGTAGCAAATCAAAAAAAAAAATCCAGACAGCCAAGTGCATCCATTGATTAGCTAAATAACAACAAACACAGTAGTATCTGCATGTCTATGGGGTATCGATGATCAGAGAAGCAGCAGCAAAACCAAATACAGACTAGTGAAAGTCCACAAATTGTAAGGCATAAACACACATCAGTTCATATTGACTACTATATAAGTAAAAACCGCATGCCCTAACCTTAATCCAAACCGGATTGTGCCAAAGACTCATTATTGTCAAACCTCAACATACATGAGAAATTATTTTTTCTAAGCAGAGACAACAACCAACAGGAGTTTCAATGCTATTTCATCTCTATAAATAGGACCTGAATCTTACTAAGAAACAGCCCTCGACAACAAGCGGCACTCCATGAGTAATTTCTTAGCTGGGATGATTTCTTTTTCTTTTTCAAGCTGAGCAAGCCCAAATTTCATTACTTCAACTTAGCTGGGATGAATCAATATTGAATACAAATACCTGCTATCACTTTTTTCTCCTTTTCGAACATGCAGGAGATCTGTGTATCTTTATATTAAAAGAGAGAGAAACCCTTACGAAAGCAACAGCCATACCTCAAGAAATGAGGTCTGAGCAATTTGCAAGAAACACAGAACATGATCACCAGATAACAAATCAAAAAAGGGAAAAGTTGAACAAAACAACCTAGTCCATCCAGTTATCCAAGACCTAGACTCATTATCCCTCTAGCATCAGCAAGACACCAGAGACGAGCCTCCTCTTTAAAATCCTACTAGACTTCCTGGATGCAGGGGGAAGCACTGTTGAAACACATTTGCTTTGAAAACCTGCTATGATATTGATAATTCAGAAAAACGAAACTAATTTGGCACAATCAAATTCCTGTAAGTTTCAATCACAATCTACTAACTAACAGAAGCTAGTATTGAACAGGTTGTAAGGCTATGATTTGCAATATAAAATGACAGGATCGAACAGTGCGACAGAAAATCATTGGCGCAATTCCTCAGCCGCATTGACAGTAGTAACTGTCAAAGAGAAGAAGACATTAAAAATGGTCCTCACTTGTCATTCAAATAATAACACACGAGCATTACGTTGATACATGCAGCAGGCAAACAGAGTGGTACAGAAACCCACACCTTCATAAAAAAATGGAACCGTTTAGCCAGTAGCAAATCAACAATATCACAATCAAGACAGTTTAATGCAGTTGAGATTGAGCTAATTCAGTTGTCCAATGGACAACATTGATCAGACAAGCAGCAATGAAAGTGGAAAGGCTGCGAATTGCAAGGCATAAATAAAGATCAGTTCATCTTGACTACTAAATAAGAAAAGTTTGCATCCCATAACCTTTACCCAGACCAAGCTATGCCAAAGCACCATTCAATGTCAAAACTTTAACAAACATGAGAAATTCGGTTTCACCATTCTAATCAGGCACAACAACTACAACAGGTTTTGATGAGATTCCATCCATTCAGAACCTGGATCCTACTCAAAAACAGGCCCTTAATAACTAGTGGGACTCCATGAGCAATTTCTTAGCTACGGTGGATGGATACCAAAATCTCCTATGATAACAACAACAACAACAACAACAACAACAACAACAACAACAACAACAACAACAACAACATAGCCTTTTGTCCCAAGTTGGGTAGGCTATGATAACAATTCACCTAAAGGAAACCAAAACTTACCATATACTGGTAGTAGCCAGAAACGCAAACTGTTAAATTCATACTCCCTCCATTCTAAATTATAGGTCGTTTGACTTTTTTTGACATTAAGTTTGACCACTCGTCTTATTCAAAAAAATTGTACATACATTGTCAAATTTAAGCCATTCTTGAAAAACTTGTATTAATAAAGCAAATTACAATAAAAGAAGTGATATTTTATACAGATTTTTTAATAAGATGAGTGGTCAAACTTAGGGTAAAAAAATCAAACAACCTATACTTTGCTATAATTTGGAACGGGGGGAGTGGTTAAGTTCTAACCATATTCGCCTCCCCCCCCAACAAAAACTAACGGCTTGTATAGTGCAATTGCTATTTAAACTTCCCCGAGCAAACAAACGGGGAGATAGGAGGGAGGAGTGACCTGGTGGAGGATAGGGAAGTCAACGCGGGTACGGTGCCCCAGCGAAGAGGGAGGCGGAGCCACCACGGCCGCTGCGTGTCGGCCCCGCCTGGAGGAGGAGGGCCTGATGAAGCCGCCACCGACAGCGGAGCCGGGGAAGCAGCAGCGGAGCGCCGCCGCCGCCGCCATTCGCGCTGTGTCTGGGCTTCGGGGGTTTGTGGAGTTGGGGGAGGCCTGGCTGTGGCTTCCGTTCCGTGACAGGTGGGGGCTAATGGCCGATAAGTAGAATACTAGTCAGGTTGGCGCGCTACGCGCGCCTGTACCAAAAATGTGGATCTAAAATATTAATAGAAAGATATTATTCGTTACTATGTTCGAAGCAATATCGTATCGATGTATTGAGTTAGATATAAAAATTACAGTAAAGCGGGCATAGTAGTTTTGTGTCTGAGAGCGCGCAAATCTTAAGCATTGTAGTATAGAGGTACAGGTAATTTTTCCTTAGGAATATTTTTTTGGTGTCAGTAGGTATAGTTTAATTACTTTAGTAGGAAAAAAAGTTAGATTAGAAATGAATGAACAGTTTAATTATATTTTGTGGGTTTACGGAGGGAAATCGAAGCCCAATAAGTAGTACAACTACCACATGTAAATGTAGTATACAAAATTTAGTTATTATTTTTTGTATGTAGGAAGTAGTTAAATATATTTTGTATTGTCAAATAATGGAAGGAAAATATTTTTTAAGATAAAAAACTAACTTAATAGAATCGTGGGCCCCACGTGGGTCCCGCCTGAATAGTACATGGGTCCCGCGCGGGTCCTGCCTGAATAGTACGTGGGTCCCACATGGGTCCCGCCTGAATAGTACGCGGGCCCACGTGAATAGTGTGGGACCCGCGTGAACAGTGCACGTGCCCCCCGTGGGCCCGCAAACAGTAGCAGGGCCCCTGAGAGCGCGCCAATTCTTGGCACTTTAGTATAGGTACTCAATTCCAGGACGTGACTGGGCCAGGCCCAACTACTATGTTTCAATTTGACCATCGTCTTAGAAAATGGTAAGAGCCTAAAAAAAACTTAAAAAATTGTAAGTCCCGGCAATTAAACTCTCACCTGACTATGGCATAAATCCTACATATTTGGATAACATGGCAGATATCCTTTCATTAGCTTTTCTTTATTCAATTATCCTCTCTCCTTTTTATCTAAATCTTAGTGAGGAGTGTCATAGCACATAGCATAGCTACCAAGACTGTGAACTAGTAATCAAGCTGGACATGACAGAGTTATTACAAAGAGAGACGAGAGTGTCATCACCTCCCTAAAGTAAATTTAATATTTATGACGCTTCACCCATTAAGATTGCCAAAGAGCACACACGATCTATGTTGGAGGTGGCAATTGGTGATTAGAATGGGCAGATCCATTTGTGAAGCAAAGTAAGAGAAATTAGGTGATTTTCCGCGCATTGCTGTGGGATTTGAGAGAGTTTTTTGATAAGCTATGAAAGGCTGAGCGCCTTTTATAGTTGCATGAAGGGAACATAAAAGTCAGAGGATGAGCTGAAAAGTTGTCAATAGTGGCAGTCGAGTTATGATCATTATGGATGATGCTAGTGAAGGATTATAATCATTATGGTTGATGCTAGTGGAGGATGAGGGGGATGATAAATGGACGGATGGATTTTAGAGGACACCCTGACGATAATGAAAATAGAAATGACGTGACTTAACATGGTCATAGAGAAATAGAAGTAAATGACTTTTAGTGGGTTCCGTCTATATAGATTATATAAATATAAATTTTGGTCCTTACATACTACTAGTGAGGAAGGTATGTGTCATAGTCATGTATTTTTAAAAATATAATAAATAAAAGTTTATATTTACATTAAATTTATAAATATTGGATGTATTAAGGTAATATCAAGTAAACCTGCAACTCTTCAAATATTTCACCAATTAAGTAGGAGTTTTGTATTAAATTGGATCAAGCAACATTTGAACCAATTGTTTTCGAACGTTAATAATCATAAGCGAATCATTAATTTAGAAATTTAGAATTAAAAATTTTATTTTAAAAATCATTTGATGATATGACGCACAATAACTTTACAAAAAATCTCAAGCAAGACTTGAATCCATACTGTCGGTACCCTGTAGTAGGGGTACCCACTCTTATTGCAGCAAGACAGGACCCTCGTAGTTATCCGTAACTACGCGTAAGGACGGAGTAGCCAGGCTCCACCGGACAGGCTCTTCCCTCACCAGGCCAACGGCCCCGGACCCGTTCCCCGCCTGGGGATGGGTCCGGAGACGCCACGTGTCTCTAAGGGATGGAAGCTCCGAGCTGACAGCCAGGCCTCGGACCCCCCATAGGGGTCCGGGGCCTCCTGCGCCGTCCGGACCCCCTTACCGTGCGGGGGTCCGGAGACGCCACGTGTCCCGGGGGCACGGGCGCGGGCTTATGCGCGAGTCCTCCGCAAGGGGGACTCGCCCACCCACCACATTTAATGCGGATGGTTGACGCATGCTCTGCGCCCGCAGCACGCGGGACAGCCTTTGACAGGCCCCGCTGTGCACCGCGTATTACCAAGGTGCACAGTGCAGCCGCCTGTGCCGCGCCCGCGCAAAGCCCGTCAGCCGCATTAAATGGATACGACGGCACGGCACTTTTCCATCATACCGCCTACGCCGCTCCCTACACAGCCGTTCAGCTACGTGGCAGGCGACGCCGCTGGCTACGACGGGCGCCGTTCCGACAAGACAGCGCCTAGACATGCTGAACGGGAGACTCCAAGAGCAGGCAAAGATATCCAGAGAAAGATCTCCTTTGCCTGCAACGCCATAATGATGAACAGTACTATATTTTATACTGCATCGCTGGGCCCACTTGTCGGGGTCCCGGCAGCCATGTACGCGCCTCCCTTGAGATATAAAAGGGAGGCACTCGCTGTGTACAGGACAGCTCCAGACAAACACAAGCTCTCACACTCTTGTGGGGAGGCAATACAACACCCAATGGACGTAGGGTATTACGCTCCGGCGGCCCGAACCACTCTAAATCTTGCTGTGTTCATCGTGTTCTTGAGGAAGATCGTTCTGGGACTAGCTAACCCCCGAGTGCACACCCTCTGGGCTAGGGCGGGTGCCTTCCGCCACCCGGCCGTGGTTGCAGCTCCACGACATTTGGCGCGCCAGGTAGGGGCTTTCTTTAGCTGGTCACAGTTCCTCTCCTCATCGTCCCCATGGTTCGTGTGGACGACGTAGAGATGACGGAGGGTGTGGCGTCCTCTACGCCACACGCTCCTCGTGTTCCTGCTCCAGGGGCAACCGTGCCTGTGGAGCAGCCACCGTCGGCAGCAGCGCGCGCTGCTCGCCGGCAAGAGTCAGGGCGCCCATCAAAGGCCCCCTCACAAGCTGCGAGCGGCGGAGCGCTGACAGCGGCTAGGGAGTTGCTTCGCAACCCCCCGGCTGGGGCAGCCTCGCCAGACGCCCTGAAGCAGTGGCGGGATGACGTTGACCGTCTCCTCCACCTGGCTCAGGCCTCCCCCAGTTCTGCAAGGACTGGGCAACGACCTCCGCCCGGCAATGCGGTGGTACCTTACCACCAGCGTCAGGGTGGTGCGTCGGCGTCCGTGTGTTCCCCTACCGTGAGGGGTGCATGAACAGAGGACCTGCGGGCGGAGCTCAACCGCCGGCGCGCGGGATAGGATGCCTGCGTCTCCGTTGAGAGGGCGCGAGAGCGCCGTCTTAACATTGAGGGCCGTAACCTCAACGCCGACTTGGATGTGGTGGCACCCAAGCCCCCAGTGAACGCCCGGATCCAGCCAGGCGCACCAGTTGCCGGGGTGGGCTGCGCTGCACTGGCGGACCACCTCCGAGCGGTGGCATGGCCATCCAAGTTCCGCCCCCACCTGCCGGAAAAGTACGACGGTACCACTAACCCGTCGGAGTTCCTGCAGGTGTACGTTACTGCCATCACAGCGGCTGGTGGTAACGGCGCCGTCATGGCAAGCTACTTTCATGTAGCCTTGTCTGGGCCAGCCCGGACCTGGCTCATGAACCTCACACCTGGGACGATCCAGTCCTGGGAAGAGCTCTGTGCAAGGTTCACCGCGAACTTCGCCAGTGCGTACCAGCAGCATGGCGTGGAGGCGCACCTCCACGCCGTGAGGCAAAAGCCCGGAGAAACGCTCCGGGCCTTCATCTCGCGCTTCACCAAGGTACGGGGTACCATTCCTCGTATCTCAGATGCATCTATTATCACTGCTTTCCGCCAGGGGGCACGTGACGAGAAGATGCTCGAGAAGCTGGCGACGCACGAGGTGGAAAGCGCCACTACGCTCTTCTCCCTGGCAGACAAGTGTGCCAGGGCCGCTGAGGGTCGTGCATGGCACTCAGCCCCCCAAAGCGGAGACGCCAAGGCTGGCGGCTCCAGTGCTACCGCTCAGGGCAGTGGCAAGAAGAAGAAGAACAAGAACTGGAATCGCGGGGAACTGCAATCTGGTGGACCAGTCGTTGCAGCAGCAGCGCCAGCAACGACGCCGGCTGCGGCAGCAGCGGCTGGGGGCCAGAATGCACACGGCAAACGCCCTCGCCCGCAAGGTGGAAGTGGAGGTTCATGCCCAGTGCATCCCACCACTCGCCACAGCGCCGCTGACTGCCGCGAGATCCAGAAGCTCGCGAAGCGGGTCAGTGGGCGGCGTGAGCAGTCCTCCAAGGACGGTTCATCCCCTCCTCGCCAGCGGGCCGGCAAGGAGAAGGCCTCCGACAGCGGGGCCGCCGCCGGGGAGAAGGAGCTGGGGTACCAATCCCCCGCTCGAGAGCTGAAGGGTGTCTACCACGACAACGACTCCGATTCCGACAACGGCGACCGCCGCAAGAAGCTGTATGTAATGTACGGCGGAAGCTGGGAGCTTGTCTCCCGACGGGATGTGAAGACCCTTCGCCGGGAGGTCCTCTCGGTGAATCCGGGGGTCCCGAAGGCGGTGCCACATCAGAGGTGGATGAACAGCACCATCTCTTTTGGGCCATCTGACTGCCCGGAAAATATGGCCGGAGCTGGTGTACTACCTCTAGTCACCGCTCCTGTCATATCCAACGTAAGGCTCTATCATGTGTTGATTGACGGTGGGGCAGGCCTCAATGTCATCGGCTATGCGGCGTTCAAGCAGCTACAGATCCCGGAGTCCAAGCTGACTCCCTCTCGCTCATTCTCTGGAGTGGGCCCACACCCGGTGTTCCCCCTGGGGAGCATCACACTGCCGGTCACGTTCGGGACCGAGGAGAACTTCCACACAGAGAGCGTTCTGTTCGATGTTGCAGAAGTAAACCTCCCGTTCAACGCCATCATTGGCCGGCCGGCGCTCTACCGCTTCATGGCCATTGCTCATTATGGGTATTTGGTCTTGAAGATGCCTTCTCCTGCCGGAGTCCTCACCATACAGGGCGACCGCACCGCTGCCATCGCTGCAGTTGAGAGGCTGCATGCTCTGGCGGCAGAGGCTGCGCGTTCCGAGGAGGATCCGTCCACCTCGCAGCCCAAGGCGCCTGCAAAGGCTCCCAAGGTCCAACCGTCCGATCCGGACCATGTTTTCCGTGAAGACGGTGCAGATTGGAGCGGACTCCACCAGGACCACCCGTATCGCGGGGAACCTGGAGGAGAAATAGGAAGACGCGCTCATCGCTTTCCTCCGGGCAAATGTCGACGTGTTCGCCTGGGAACCGTCACAGATGCCCGGGATCCCCAGGGAAGTGATCGAGCACAATCTGAGGATCTACCCCGACGCCACGCCGGTGCGCCAGAAGCCTCAGAAGCAGTCCGTGGAGCGACAAAACTTCATCCGCGAAGAAGTCCACAAGCTCCTACACGCCGGCTTCATCGAGGAGGTCCACCACCCCGTGTGGTTGGCCAATCCGGTCGTCGTCCCAAAGGCCAACGGGAAGCTTCGGATGTGCATCGACTACACCAGCCTCAACAAGGCATGTCCTAGAGACCCCTATCCTCTACCACGTATCGATCAGATCATGGACTCCACCTCCGGGTGTGACCTTTTGTCTTTCCTAGATGCATACTCTGGTTTCCACCAGATTCAGATGTCTATAGAGGATAGGAAGCATACTGCCTTTGTAACAGTAGATGGGCTTTATTGCTACATTGTCATGCCGTATGGTCTAAGGAATGCCTTACCCACGTTTGTACGAACTATGAACAAAACCTTCTGTAATCTGATTAGAGATGTTGTTGAGGTTGATGTCGATGACATTGTGGTCAAGACTAAGATAGGGTCAACACTAATGGAGGACCTGTCCCTCGTCTTCGACCGGCTCCGCGCCACACGCACGAAGCTGAATCCCGAGAAGTGCATCTTCGGCGTCTCAGTAGGGAAGCTGCTGGGTTTCCTGGTCTCACATCGAGGCATCGAGGCAAACCCAGCCAAGATCAAGGCGATCGAAGCAATGAGGCCTCCTGGCCGCATCAAGTATGTCCAGAAGCTCACTAGATCCCTCGCTGCTCTTAGCCGCTTCATATCGAGGCTAGCTGAGAGGGCCCTCCCCTTCTTCAAATTATTGAGGAGGTCCGGTCCATTTACTTGGACCAAAGAGGCTGAACAGGCCTTCCAGGAGCTGAAGCAACACCTCATCTCGCTGCCAGTATTGGTGGCTCCAGAGCCCGGTGAGCCGTTGTTTCTGTATCTTGCTGCGTCTGCGGAGGCAGTCAGCATGGTGCTGGTCGCCGAGAGGGCGGAGCAAGCTCGCCAGGGGGACACCAGGGTCTCCCCGGCCAAAGATGGTGAGCCGGACCCCGGACACGGGGGCCCGTCAGCCTCACCTCTGCCTGAAGCCCCGGGCCCCGCACAAGGGGGTCCGGACGAGCCTTGCGCCAGTGGGAGCCCGGAGCCGCTGGGGGCCCAAGGACCTGATGTGGTGGATAAGGGCGTGCCGGACCCGGTAATCGGGATCCGGACTGTCCAAAAGCCGGTTTACTACGTCAGTGAAGTCCTCCACGAGGCGAAGGCCATGTATCTTGAGACGCATAAGCTTATCTATGCGATACTAATTGCGTCTAGGAAACTGCGCCACTACTTTCAGGCACATCGAGTTGTCGTAGTGATCTCTTACCCGTTAAGAGCGATCCTGCACAACTCCAACGCCACAGGCAATATCGCCAAGTGGGCGGCAGAGCAGGCAGAGTTCCAACTGGACTTCCAGCCACGCCATGCAATCAAGAGCCAGATCCTGGCCGATTTTATAGCGGAGTGGACACCCTCCCCAAGCAATCCTGGGGGTCCGGTCGTCAACGCCGGACCCCCGGAGCCGGAAATCAGGGCACCAATCTTCACCGAACCCCACTGGACACTCTTCTTCGACGGGTCCGCCCGTGAAAAGTGGGCCGGAGCTGGTGTGGTCCTCATCGACCCAAATGGAGATCAGCTGAAGTACATGGTGCACCTTGAGTTCAAGGCCACCAACAACATGGCGGAATACGAGGCGCTGATCTTTGGCCTGACGCAAGCCCTCTCATTGGGGGTCCGGCAGCTCCTGGTGAAGTGGGACTCCCAGCTAATCATCAAGCAGGTCCGAGGGGATTGCAACTGCAACAATCCCCAGCTCGCGGCATACCTCATACACGTGAGGAAGCTCGAGAAGGACTTCGACGCCTTGGAACTACAGCACGTTCCCCGCGAGCACAACTCAGCAGCAGATGATCTCTCTGCGAGAGCATCTACCTGGGCTCCCGTGCCTGAAGGTGTCTTCGAAAGACGGCTGCAGAGACCTACCGCCCAGCCTGTCGAGCTGGGTGAAGGGGATCAAGCTAGCACCTCAAAGCCAACAGTCCCGGCAGCACTCCACCTGTGGTGCCCAACCTGGGCCGTGTGCCCTGTAGAGGATCCTGGTGACCTCTCAGAGCCACACCCACCTTCTCAGGGAGCTCCCGATGCATGGATCTCCGAGATCCTGGACTACCTGAAAGATAACATCCTCCCTGATGACGATGTGTCCGCTGAGCGCATAGTCCGGTTGGCTAAACGCTACGCGGTGGTAGAAGGGGATCTCTACCGCCGTGGCGCCAACGGTGTCCTCATGCGGTGCATTTCCCAGGGAGAGGTCCGCGAGTTGCTCGCGGAGATCCATGGAGGTGAGTGCGGAAGTCATTCCTCCTCTCGCACGCTTGTTGGCAAGGCCTTTCGGCATGGCTTCTACTGGCCAACAGCACTCCAGGATGCGGCTGAGCTGGTAAGGTCCTGCAAAGCATGTCAATTCCATACAAAGCAAATACACACCCCGGCTCAAGCTCTGCAGATGATTCCGCCCTCATGGCCATTCGCTGTGTGGGGTGTGGAAATCCTGGGGCCATTCCCCCGGGCTGTCGGCGGGTACCGGTTCCTCTATGTCGCCATCGACAAGTTCACCAAGTGGCCGGAAGTTACGCCTGTGGTGAATATCACTAAGAAATCGGCAGTCGCCTTCCTCAGGTCCATTGTGTGCAGATTTGGCGTCCCAAGCCGCATCATTGCGGATAACGGGACCCAATTCAAAAGCAGACTCTTCCAAGAGTACTGTGAGGACATCGGCATCCAGCTATGCTTTGCGTTCGTAGCACACCCCCGCAGCAATGGACAGGTTGAGAGAGCGAATGCAGAGATCCTCAGGGGACTCAAGACCCGCACCTACAACTGCTTGAAGAAGCATGGTGCCAAATGGGTTGACGAGCTTCCATGCGTACTATGGGGCAACCGGACCACACCCAGCCGAGCCACCGGCGAGACTCCGTTCTTCCTGGTCTACGGGGCTGAAGCATGCCTTCCCCCAGAAATTCACCTGGGCTCGCCACGGGTTCAGGCCTTTGACGAATCCATGCAGGAACAGCTGCGGCGCGACGACGTGGACTTCGTCGATGAGCGAAGGTGGCGAGCAGCAATCCGAAATGCACGCTACAACCAGGCGCTCCAGCGCTATCATCAACGGTTCGTGCACAGTAGGGAGCTCCGGGCTGGCGACCTCGTCCTCAGACGAATCCTGAGCCGAGCAGGGCTTCACAAACTCTCCCCCAGCTGGGAGGGGCCCTTCAGGGTTACAGAGGTATGCCGGCCCGGATGCGTTCGCCTCGCCACAGAAGATGGGGTGTCGCTGCCCAACCCATGGAACATAGAGCATCTGCGTAAGTTCTACACCTAGGCAGAGCCGGAAATAATCCTTTCCTTTGTAATAAGATAGAGTTACCGTGCGGCCCAGAGCGGTTGGGGGCCACCCTCGTAAACCCGACCTCTGGCATCCATCGCACCGTCGGCTAACGCGCGGCCCAGAACGGTATAGGTCCGACCTCGTAAACCCAGTCTCTGGCATCCATCGCGCAAGCCATGTACAACAAGATTGCGAAGGAAATAAGTTCTCCCAGTTCTGTCTTGGTGTTAAAATTTAAATTCACATGCCGATTCTCAAAGTTTTTACCTCTCTAACCCCCGCGGGGACCTCTGCCCTTGTTGCTACAACTAAGATCTGAGCTGAGTTGCTGGACTGCCGTACAGATCCGGACCCTCTTGCTGCTGGAGAAGAGTCCAGACCCTTAGGGACCTACTCTGGAGAGCGGGTGCTTGTTTCCTGGGGTGGTCCGGAGTCCTGTGTAGCCGCTTAGCTGGTTCCATACCCAAAAGTCTACACACTCCACCACCCTGTAACAAGTACTCTAGTACCCGGAGTCAGGTAATTAAGGGCCCGGACCCCGTTCCAGCTCAAGAGTTGGTTTCCTAAATCCAACACGGCATGCCCAGTCCTATAACTCAAAAGATCGAGTACAGCGAAGTGATCTTGCCACTGCTGCGAGAGGCCTGGGATGATGAAGCCAGGTCCGGGAAGATCGTGCTATTTCCTGGAATGGTCCGGAGCCTTGTGTAGCGCCTTAGCCTGGTCCCGTACCCTAAGCCTACACACTCCACCACTCTGTAACAAGCGCTGATCAACCTGGACCTGCGCATCTAGAGCCCCGGACCTTGTACCAGCCTGGCACTGGTCACGGACGAGTCCCGCGGGCCTGTTACTAAGCTGTAAATTTGAAGTGGTACACAGGTTAAGCCCTGATTGGTGGTAGCCAGCCTCAAACCATTGAGCCTACCTACCAGGGGGTCCTAGCATCTGCTTCAAAGCCTTCATGCAGATCAAGATCCAGTCTCAATGGTAGACAGACTCAAAACAACTGAGTCTATCTTCCAGGGGGCCCGGAGCATCCGCTTTGTTCCACACATTACGAACGGATTCTGCATGCGTCAAGCAGCTAAGTTGCGATATCATTGCTACTGTATAAGTGAGCTTGATTCTTTTCTCTGTAGTCCTGTATACTACATAGGGAACAAGGCGCTTGCTCGTCTTACAGACTATGCAGCCCAATGCCAAGGAGGTCCAGAGCATCTCCTACGGCTCACGTGGCAGACAGGTCCAATCAATTGAACCTATCCGCCAGGGGGCCAGGGCGCCGGGGCGCTGCATACCGCAAATCAACAGACAAACAGCTAAGTTGAAGTTTCTTCTACTTCAAAAATTTTCAGCTAATACAATGTTTGTTGCATAATGCAAAAGGAAAAAGGTACAATGCCCCGCTCAAGGGTCCGCAGGTTCCCGCTTGAAGTAGGCGGCAACGAAGTCAACGACCTCTCGCACGCTGTCCCGAGCGGCGGCCTCCGTCTCCGCTACAGGGCCATTGACCACGGGCGCCAGTGACATGGCCAGGTCATGGCTCCGGAGGCAGGTCAAGATGTGCTCCGCCACCATTCGGATCAGCTCGCGACCCTCGGCTTCAAGCTAACCAGCAAGGGCTGGCTCCAGACGATGGAGCCTATCCGAAGAAGAGCTCAGCACTGGGAGAGCGTCAGCTATCGAAGCTGGCGGCTCCGCCACCTAGATCGGGCTCATCCCCAATGGCACCAGTGCGAGGCTCGCTTCGGCCGCCCAGTCAGCGATCCGCTGGGCTCCCGCGCGCTGGTCCTCCTGGTGCTTCCGGACATCCTCCTGGACCGCCTCTTGCACCCGGGTGTCCAGGGCCGCCTTGGCCACCTCCACCTCGCGAGACCTTTCCTCGAGCCCGCGGGACCTTTCCTCGAGCCTGCGGGACCTTTCCTCGAGCTCGGCCTCCCTCTCCTCCGCCCGGTCCCTCAACTTCTTGAGCGACTCACGCTGGCGCCCAAGTTCTTTCTCTATGCCGGTGGCGTGAGCCTCCCGCTTGGCGAGGGACTTCCGGCCCTCCTCCAAATCCGCCTTGTCGGCAGTTAGCTGGCGGGCTCTCTCCTGCAGTTGTTCACGCCATCCCTGCAGAGTCGCAGAGAAGACGTCGAGCTCCTGCCTCCGGACCTCGAGGTCCCCGCTGCGAGCCTCCAGCTCGGACTGTTGAGCTGCGAGGTGAGCCTCGAGGTCGGACCGCTGAGCAGCGAAGCCAACAACCTCCAGGGTGAAGTCCTGCTCCCGCTGCGCCAAGGATTTCTCTCGGTTTGACACTGCGAACTCTCGGTCAAACACCTTCTTAAGGTTGGCTCCGTAGGCCTCTTGGTCCGCCTTGAGTTTTGACCGAGTTTACGCAGCGAGGGAGGCTTCAGCCTTCGTGCGCGCTTCCAGGCGGGTGTGCCAGTCGGAGAGGCGCTGGCGTTCGCTCTCCAGGGCAGACCACTCCCGCCGGAAGGCCACCTCGGCGGAAGAGGTTGCCTCCTCGATAGACTGCCGAACCTGCAACAGCACCTGGGGAAGGGGAGTCGCATCCTCCTCCGGGAGTTGGAGCTGCAGGAGCCGCCGGCCAAAGACCACCTCCAACTCCTCCTCTGCAACCGGACCGGAGCTGGAAGTGGGGGCTTCCACTGTGGCACTTGTCTCCGGCGCCCCCGCTGCCGTCGTGTCGGGCGCGGCTGTGCCCAGCTCCGGCACCCCCGCTGCCGTCGTGTCGGGCGCGGCCGAGCTCAACTCCGGTGCCTCCGCCGCCGCCGCGTCGGGTGCGGCCGTGCCCAGCTCCGGTGCGTCCACCGCCGCCGCGTCGGGTGCGGCTGCGCCCAGCTCCGGTGCCTCCGCCGCCGCCGCGTCGGGTGCGGCTGCGCCCAGCTCCGGCGCCTCCGCCGCCGCCGCGTCGGGTGCGGCTGCGCCCAGCTCCGGTGCCTCCACCGCCGCCGCGTCGGGTGCGGCTGCGCCCAGCACCGGCATCTCACCACCGCGTCAGGTGCGGCTGCGCCCAGCACTGGCGCCTCCGCCGCCGCAGCGCCGGGGGCCGCGGCGCCTAGAGCCGGCATTTCAGCCACCGCGGCATCGGGTGCGGCAGCACCCGGCACCGGCGTCTCCACTGTCGCCGTGTCGGGCGCGGCTGCACCCAGTACCGGCGCCCCCGTCGCCGCCGCCGCGTTGTGCGCTGCGGAGTCTAAAAATGACACGCCAGTCAGCATCACGTCATACGCCACGAAGCTAGCAGCAGGTCGCCGTACCTGTGGGTACCGCATTTGCTGTCGCCGTCGCTGTCGACGCCGAGGCCGCCGACGCCTGGGCACCTGCCGATGTGCCGGCGACGGTAGAAGAGCCGCTGGGGCGAGGAGCCCTGGTAACAAAGCAGAAAAGTCTTCAAAAAACAAAACAGAGCACCAGCGCAAGGGAAGAGAGCAGGATGACACTAACCCAGAAGTACCGGGTACCCAGCGTCCCCGGAGCCCGGGCCTCTTCTCTTGCGGCTGCAGCTATTGCTGTTGCTGCTGCTGCCCTTGCAGCTGCGATGCAGGCGCAACCCGGGCTTGCTCCCGCTGCTACTGTCCCTGTGGCTGCGGCATGGGCGCAACCCGGGGTCGCACCTGTTGCTGCTGTTGCCACCCACGTGCCTGCTGCCACTGCTCTTGCGGCTGCTGCTGCTCTTGCTGCCGGCGGGAGGAATTCCTCGGCGGCGATGGTGGTAGTCCAGTCGCCCCAGAGGGCCCGTGGGGGCCGGCAACCCGGGAGCTACCCTGGCCTGCACCCTCAGAAGACCTCTGGCGCTTCGCGGCGGGCTCCGAGACCAGGGTCCCGTCGCCCCGGAGTAGCCTGCGCCGGCCTGCGTCGCCCGACGATGCACCGGAGCTGCCCTGTGCCCGGCTGGAGCCGGCTGCGGCCGCGCTGCTAGCCGCGGCCTGCTTCCCCTTCGTGGTGGCGCCGGGTCCCGCAGCGCTCAGCGTGGCCTGATCCCCGGATGCACCAGGGATCCGGAGCCCGCGGTTCGCGTAGCCTCCGGTCTGGCGTGGGGCCAGTCCCCCGTCGTCCAGAGTCGGCAAGGTTGCCAGCACCGCCACCCTCGCGGAGTCCTCGCAGAGGGGGACTACGCTCTGCGGGAGGATCAGGTTTTCCGGGATGAAGGTGTCCCCAGTCATGTTCCGCACCAGAACCTCCAAGGCCTCCTGAGTCAGGTCACTCCCCTCACCGCGTTGGGTCCTGCTGCAGTCGTTGAGGCCGGTGAAGTTCCACGTAGGACGCGGCCGCTGCTTCAGGGGAGCGATCCGGCGCTTCACGAAGTCTCCGAGCACGTGCCACGAGGTGAGGCCGCTCTCTGCCAGTGACCTAATCTTGTCCAGCACGGAGTCGAACTCCGGCTGCAGCGACGGCTTGGCCCTCCAGGATGCCTTGTCGGAGGCGGGCCCCTCGGTCGGCAGGGCGAGGCGCTCGTTGGCTTCAGTGGTGGCGATCACCCAGTCCCTGCGCCACTCCTCCCACTTTCCGCCAGCAAGGCCGGGAATGTAAGGAGTCGCCAGGTCACTCCTCACCTGGAAGTAGTACCCCCCCACCTCGTCCTTGCTCCTTCCGGACCTTACCAGAATGAAGAAATAGCGGAAGAGGATGACGCAGGGCCGAACTCCCACGAACATCTCGCATAAATGCACGAAGATGGACGTCAGGAGGAGGGAGTGCGGCGTCAGATGCTGAAGTTGGAGGCCGAAGTCTTCCAACAGCAGCAGCAGGAACGAAGAAATCGGCAGTCCCACGCCGGTGGAGATGTGCGAGATAAATAGCACAAACTCCCCGGCGCGGAGGTTGCCAAGGGGAACCGAGCCTGCTCACACCCCCCAGCCGGTCTCCTGAGCACTCCATCCCAGCAGACGGCGCACTGTGTTCAACTCTCCCTCGGTCTGGTAGCGGCGGGGATGAACAAGGGATGCCATCTCTCGGTGGAGTAAGAAGCGACCTGTGTGGGGGAGAAAGGGGCGAGGAAAGCTCGAAGGCAAGGGGCGCAAAGGTTGGAAGGAAGAAGGCGAATGCGGGAAAGTAACCGCGGAATGCGGATTCATCCCATTATAAGCCCGATTCAACCGACGCACTCCGGAACCGTCGCCAGAACCCAAGCGACGCCCGCGCCTGGAGTTAACCGCCCAGTCCATGACATGGGGGCCCAGGCCCACCTGGCGGGGTGAGCGGGTAACGAATAAGGGTGCGAAAAGACGGGATCTGAACCGTTGCCCACGCGCGCGCGGAGCGAGGCGGAAGCCGAGCTGACGTGCGCGCATTAAGCGCTGGCGTGGCCGAGCTTTTCGGGAACTGCGCCGGTGGTAAATGATCCGTTTACTCTGGCCGCAAGAATGCCGAGCGTCGCGCACATGACTAGGTGTACCACTGTGCGTGGGGGCCACGAGTCAATAAGCCGTTGCGATGTGATGAGGCAGCGAACAATCCGATGGATGGTCAAGGCCGGTCAAGACCTCTGCAGCAAGAAACTTCAAGCTATGCAGAGCCAAAACGCAGTAGTGGCCCCACCTGCGGGTTCGTACCTCCCCCAAGGTGGGCCCGGGGGCCACTGTCGGTACCCTGTAGCAGGGGTACCCACTCTTACCGCAGCAAGACAGGACCCTCATAGTTATCCGTAACTACGCGTAAGGACGGAGTAGCCAGGCTCCACCGGACAGGCTCTTCCCTCACCAGGCCAACGGCCCCGGACCCGTTCCCCGCCTGGGGATGGATCCGGAGACGCCACGTGTCTCTAAGGGATGGAAGCTCCGAGCTGACAGCCAGGCCCGGACCCCCCATAGGGGTCCGGGGCCTCCTGCGCCGTCCGGACCCCCCTTACCGTGCGGGGGTCCGGAGACGCCACGTGTCCCGGGGGCACGGGCGCGGGCTCATGCGCGAGTCCTCCGCAAGGGGGACTCGCCCACCCACCACATTTAATGCGGATGGTTGACGCATGCTCTGCCGCCGCAGCACGCGGGACAGCCTTTGACAGGCCCCGCTGTGCACCGCGTATTACCAAGGTGCACAGTGCAGCCGCCTGTGTCGCGCCCGCGCAGAGCCCGTCAGCCGCATTAAATGGATACGACGGCACAGCACTTTTCCATCATACCGCCTACGCCGCTCCCTACACAGCCGTTCAGCTACGTGGCAGGCGACGCCGCTGGCTACGACAGGCGCCGTTCCGACAAGACAGTGCCTAGACATGCTGAACGGGAGACTCCAAGAGCAGGCAAAGATATCCAGAGAAAGATCTCCTTTGCCTGCAACGCCATAATGATGAACAGTACTATATTTTATACCGCATCACTGGGCCCACTTGTCGGGGTCCCGGCAGCCATGTACGCGCCTCCCTTGAGATATAAAAGGGAGGCACTCGCTGTGTACAGGACAGCTCCAGACAAACACAAGCTCTCACACTCTCGTGGGGAGGCAATACAACACCCAGTGGACGTAGGGTATTACGCTCCGGTGGCCCGAACCACTCTAAATCTTACTGTGTTCATCGTGTTCTTGAGGAAGATCGTTCTGGGACTAGCTAACCCCCGAGTACACACCCTCTGGGCTAGGGCGGGTGCCTTCCGCCACCCGGCCGTGGTTGCAGCTCCACGACACATACGATAAAGAGTAAATTGCACCCATAATATATTAACTTATGTGGTTGTATCACTTTAGTCCAATAAATTGTAAATAGATACATGAACTTGTCAAAAGTGTGCACCTACAGTCACACATACACCACAGAGCGTATTTAGATCACAAGCTTTAATGTGGAGAAGAGGGAGGGCCCTAATGCAAATATCTCTTGGTTGATGTTGGTCTCCGCCATGTGATGATGCTCGCGCTATCCGGTTCGATCCGTGATAGCTCGTTACACATGATCATATATCTGTTGTTTGTTTTTGTGGCCACTCTTGATAGTGTGACATCAAAATTTAATGTTCTGAATTCTTGAGGCCTACAATATTATAAGCAAATGCACAACGAGTTGAAATAAAAAACAAACCAGAATATTGTAGTCCGAATAAACACTAACAGTACTAGAAATTCATGCCTGGTCCATAATAATCACACGATAAAAATAGATTGTTTCAAAAAAAAAAGACTCTCATAATGGTCTGGGTGCCTGCCTTGAGTTGGCGTGTAACATATATAAATTAGATACTATTGGCATTCACTTTTGCACTATTAAAAATGCGTTAGTGCAAGTAAAAAGGTACTAACCTCATTAATCAAATTGAAGATCATGCTCTCCGGATATTTTTTTTTTGAAAATAGCTATCTAGATGTTTTACTCGGATCATTTGAAGGCCGCCGATTAAAGGGAAACACATGTTTGCATTATGGTCCTCCCTCTTTTCCACATTAAAGTTTGTGATCTAAATACGCTATGTGATGTATGTGTGACCGCAGATGCACACTTTTGACAAATTCATGCATCAACTTGTACATTTTACAATTTGTTCAACTAAAGTGATACAACCACATAAGTTGATGTATGATGGGTGCAATTTACTCTACGATAAATGTTAAAACAACAGAAGGCCTACAAACCGTTGGGCGTGACCCTATTCACGGTGCAAGTTGGGCTAATCGGCAAGGCCTCCGAGTGGACGAGGATGAAGATGCAGGTGAGGGTGAGGACTATAACAGCCCAGCCCGTGTGGTTGTCAGTACTAAAAAACGATTTGAAGAAATACTATATTTTTTTAGAAACAGACCGAAATTTAATCTGTTTTTACAAATAGGTGAAGGTATTGTAACAGTTAACTCTCCTCTAACAATCGGACGGCCCCATTAGCCGCCCCCTAAAAATGAGGTCATTTTCAGGGGATCAAAATCCGGTGGCGATCGAGCAGCGGCTCTTGGTTCCAGATACACAGTAGTCCCACACAGTTATCTCTCTCATCCTTATCTCCCACGCATAGTCCTCTCCCTCATCTTTATCTCTTCGATTTCTCCACACCTAGCCTCTTCCTCTATCTCCTTCCCTCGGCTCCCATGGCGCATCCACAACTACTACGCTCCCACGCACGCCTGAGCTCCGGAGCGGGGGAGGAGCAGCGGTGCGCAACGGGAGCGGCAGCAAGCAGTGGCGGCGGGGCCGCGCGTGCGGCGGTCGGAGCGGCGCGTGCGGCGGGGCCAAGCAGCGGGGGTGGGAGCGGCGATGGCGGTGCCACGCAGCCGCGGCGGACGCACAGCGGGAACAGTGCCAAGCAACGGCAGATGCGCGGTGATAGCGGCGCCAAGCAACAGCGGTGGACCCACAGTGGCGCGCAAGAGCGACACATACGGCGGCAGCTTAATGCGCAGCTGGAGCGGTAGCAGCTCCACGCGGTGGCAGTGGTGGCGGCTTGGGGCAGCTCGTGGTGGCATCGGTCCCACCTTTTTTGTTTTTTAGATCGGTTTGTAGGGGCGGGTGACCCCTTCATCCGTCCCGATAAATCCATTTTATCCACTCTTATAAATAATATTTGTAGCTACGAGAAGTAGGTGTGTATAGTGCATCTGTCTCTAAAATTATGTTTCTACTCGTCCCTACAAATCACTTTTGTAGTAGTGTGTTGGGCCGGGTTCAATAAACGTACTAGTGCTGGACTAGCGGCCAGCCAAGGAAAATAATAGTGTCACACTGCTTAGGTAAGAGGAGCTAGACCAGATTAAATAGGTGGCTTGAGAAAACTATTAATTCTAGTTGTAACTTTTTTTGTGAGCGAGGACGAAAGCACAAGAGAGTTAATTAGAATGTGTGGTCCGGTGATAACAGTTTGAGGAAACTTATTCGGGTTGAAGCGGCAACGAAGAAGATTGGAGTTTAGTCTTTACTTTCTTTCTTTGTTTTACATCTTTTTTCTTGTATTTATGAAATTTTTTATTTGAGATTTAGAGTTTTATAACTCTTGTAACTCTTTTGGCTGTAATCATTCATATATGAATGATCAAGGCCAGAATATTTTTCCCTAATCTAAAATATTGGACCTTAGATGGTACTGCACGACAGAATGACGAAGGGAGGGGGCTGGTGTCTCAACAATTTTTTTTGCTAATTAATATATTTAACACTCTATTCTACTGGCTGCAGCTGGTGGCTGCGGCTGGTGGCTGGTGCTGATTTGTTGTGACAGAAACTTACTGCTGGTTGGCTAGTGGCTGGTGGCTGGTGCTGGTTTGGTGTGAGAGAAAAATACTGTTAGTTGGCTGGAGAAGTAGCTAGCACAACAGAGTATTAGCGGTAGAGAGATCTTACTAATAATATAGAGGAATATACTAATAATATAGAGGAATATGTGGTTGCTCTATTGTTATTTTGAACTGTGACTCTAGGTATTTATACATAGAGAGCCGCATGCACTCAACAGCCTCTATTTTATCTTAAGTTTAGAAGACTAAAAAATGCACTCTAGCAAACATTTTATTTTGGGGAGACCTTGGTATCTCCTTCTCCACCCTCTATTCCTAAATTCTCTTCTCCACCCTCCATTCCTAAAGGGTATGTAGGAGCCCTCTATTATAAGTTAATTGAGAGTTATTGTTGAAGTTGAAGCAATTTTTGAAGCCCCTATAAAATAGAGGCATCCCCATTTAATAGTTAGAGGGTCTAATTTAGGGGTCATTACTGGAGTTGCTCTCAATTATATGAATAGCTGATCGGAGAGTTCTATAAATATTTCCAAATAGATGGGATCATTATTATAGAAGTTAATCCCCGTACATGGTCGGATTAAAAAGGATTCATTGGCTGGTCATTCCTTTTCTAATTGAGATGAATGGAATGTTTATTTATCTGAAAACAGGTAAAAACCAGTCAAATTGCTTTGATTGCAAATATCATAACATATATACACTAATACAGAAAGTTCATGTTGTCCCAATTTCCCGGTGACTAAAGGGTCCAAGCTACAACCGGGACTAAGGAGTCTGTGGCACTTAAAAAAATTATGTACCTGGCGAGATTTGAACTGTATAGCTTCCTTGCCACCCCACCTACACAACACATTTAACTCTAGTAGGGATACTATTTTTGAACTAACCCGTGGAGGACCCTTTAGTCCGGATTGATAACACCAACTAGGATAACACCGATCCGGATAAAAGAGTAACCTTTTAGTCCCAATTGGAGCCAAAAGTCCCTCATTTCCAATTGGTACAAATGAGGGACTTTTGGTCCCAGTTGGTAGCTCCAATCGGGACAAAAGGTCCCTGACCCCACGCCCACCGGCCTAGCCGTTAGACCTGGAATTAAAACTTTCATGGATTCCGAACCCAACGACGGCTGGGATAAATGTGCGGACCAAAGACTGTTTGTGTAGCAGTGATATCCTTGCCTTACTTTTACAATGGCCATATCGCACCACTTGCCGGATCCATGATATGGTTGCTGCTACCTAATAAGACATGCTTTGTCTGTAGTTAGTTCCCTTATAATTTTTGTGTAGACTCCAAGCCAAGCTAGTCATCTCTAGACAGCTTTGCGGCTCAAACCGTCGCCACAAAGGGTGTTCAAGATCTCCAGCCGTTTCATCCTACTCAGCATCAGGCCCTCCAGCTCCGTCGTTGTATCTTGCAGATGCCTTCAGTACCTCCATCTGCACGTGAGCTTTCTCCGCAGTACTGGACTACCGGTACTGCACCTACCAACTGGGCACAGATCTCTATCCAGAATTCTACTTCCAGGGCTATAGTGAATTTGTGATCTCTAGTGAATGTCTCTACATTTTTACTAGTACATGCTGTTGCGTGCTGCTACACACGGGTCCGCGAATTCGACGTTATTTTCAGACATAGAATCCCAAGAGATTTTTTGTGCGTGTTATAGATTTTAATTTCACGTAGTCAAATAAATGATTTGGGAAGCCAGTACTAACAAAGAAACTTTTGTAATTCAGTTGGAGTTTGAACGGTCCAAATTAAAGCTAAACAAAACTACAAAAGAGAAAGAGACAGTAAAACTGTTGCTAGACAATGCAAGACCCTACGGGCAACGAGCCGACGACGACTATAGGGAAAATCGGGTACATACCTGCGGAAGCTAGACCAGGAAGGTCCACGGGCAGAGAGAGAGATACGATGCCGCCCCCCCCCCCCCCCCCGGGGGGGGGGTGCGCCCGGGAGGTCCCCGTGGCCGGCCGGGCCCCTCCTCCCCCGTGAGCGACGTTAAATTGGCGCCATCGCGCGGCGTCCATCACCTCCATTACTGCCCCTCCTCGCCGCTCCCCAGATCGGCAGGAGATTTTACCAGCTTGTCGCCAGCCGGGCGGGGTGATCGCGCGGGCAGGGAACCATGGGAAAGAAGCACGCCGCAGGTAGCGGCGGCTGGTTCGCCGTCGTCAGGAAGGTGTTCCGGCCGTCGTCATCGTCCTCCGCCACCACCTCCAAGGACAAGGACACCGTGCAACATGGGAAACAGGTAGGCGCCCGCACACGCCAGTGCGCGCGGTTGCCACGCTGGCAGCCACCAGGGCTGTTCTTGCCACGGCATGCTGCTGAGTGCTGATCGATCATTTCATTTCATCAATGGCGGTGGGTTGATGCGGTCATGGCATGCAGCAGGACAGCGCCGGCGAGGAGGCGGAGGAGGCCGCGGCCGGCGGGGCCGAGGAGGCGGAGGAGGTGCTGCTGCTGGAGCACTTCCCGGCGTCCGAGACGTCCGCGGAGGCGAGCAACGAGGGCGGCGACGCGGAGTCGTTGCTGGCGGCGCCACCGCCGGTGCGGACGGCGGAGCACCGGGGGGCGGGCAGTGGTGGTCTCCGGGACCACGAGGAGGCCGACGACGACGACATGGAGCGCGCACGGGCGCTAGCCGCCGCAGCCGAGGCCGCCGTGGCCGCGGCGGCCAGGGTGGTCCGGTTGGCGGCGCTCCGGCGCCTGTCGCGGGAGGAGCGCGCCGCCGTGCGCATCCAGGCCTACTACCGCGGGTACCTGGTACGTAGCACGCTCGCATATGCCCAGCCCAGCCACACTAGTCGTGTACTCGTGTACGTCGTCTTCATGTCTCGCTACTTGCATCTCTCGATCAAATTAACCTCGCAATGCTAACAATTACTCAAGCAAGTATATTTTTCCTTAAACTTACTGATCATGCATCATATAGAGTTGATGCGAGCATAGGATCCCGATATATTCTTTTATCTTAATTAAGAATTAACCTCGCAATGCTAACATTTACTAAAGTATACTTTTTCTTCCGCTGGTATATATACTACCTCCACCCAAAATTACAATTTATTTTAACTTTTCTAGATACATATGTTATGCTCCATCCTAAATTACAATCATTTTAGCTTTTAAAGATACATATATTATACTATGCACCTAGATATATACCGTAGACACGTTGCAAAAATTATGTATCTAAAAAAGTCAAAACGAATTGTAATTTAGGTAGTAGAAATGAATTGTAATTTGAAACGGGGGAGTATATACTAACATATCAATATTAACTTTTAGTCTCTCACTCGTTAACATGAATGCTCTGGATGTATTGTGTTAATCATCATCATTCGCAGCTGAGATTGCATTGTAATTAAGGGATTTTATGGTCTATTTGGATGGACTAAAGTTGAGTACTTAAATTTAGCATTTATTATCGTACTTTTGCTAACATTTTTTTTAGTTCTAGCTAAAGTTGAGTGCCAAACTTTAGCATCTATTAGTCCCGGCTAAAGTTTAGCCCATCCTTATGAGCAGCTCTGTTTGGACGGTTTAGTGCTAACTTAGTACTTGCACACATTCACATTTGGATCCAAATAGAACCTTAGCTAGCAACAACCTTCTCGCATTAATTGGTACACCGGCACGTAGAACTGTTAAACTAAGAAAAAATACTAAGAAAAAACAAGCAGGAAAAGGTGAGTGGTCAGTGAGTCCCGTCGCGGTAGGTGGCGAGCCCTTGTTTTTGACAGGGTGGACCGGGCAAGAAGTGAGATCCGGGGTTAAAATCAGCCGGTGACTTTTAAGGTGGCCGGTCTAGGCAAGGCAGAGCCCAGAGGGAGAGGCCGCATCATATCATCGAGGTCCAAGATCGCATCCATCGCTTGCTTAGCGTTTAAGCAGAGGGATTTATTTGGCGACGGGGAATGACAGCACGGTGACCAGACTAGCTTGGTGTGTGTGGAATGTAATCATGCATCATCAATTCCACGGGTGGTGATTAATTAATTAGGTGTGCCCGTACGTCGTGTACTAGTGCTAGTGTGCTTGTTGGGACCCAATACAATCACCCAACGCATACATGCGGCACCTACCGAACCAGCCCAGCCGAGCTCAGCAACTGCAGCGTTAATGGCGGTGGCGGGCACGGCCGCTTGCTTGTCCGGGTGGATGGCTGCTGGCCGGCGACGGTGGTGCCACCGCAGCTTTGCTCGATCTCTGGCTCACATGGTCTGCCGTTGCAGTATGCCGGGCCTGTTTTGGTGTGTCTAACTGATTCTACTGCATCTATAGTGTTTTCTTTTTTCTTTTTGCATTGTCTAGGCTAAGTCATGGATATATAGATTACTGAAAATTATTCATCCGTTTTAAAATGTAGGTCGTTTTGCCTTTTCTAGATTCATATATTTTGCTATATAACTAGACATATGTCATATCTAAATGCATAGTAAACACTATGAATTTAACAATGCCAAAACGACCTATATTTTAGAACGGATGGAGTACTTAGGATCTCTCTATATATAGGAGTGTAGGAATATAGTTACTAATTAATTAAAAACTTGATAAATTAATTAGTAAAGAGAAACACGTGCTTCATATACAAAGAAGTGCACCAGCAGGCTGATACACAAAGGGTTAGGTACATTAGATCAGTTGTGGCGACAACCAAACACTACCCAATTACAAGACTGTGCAATGTCTACTTTAACCTGGACGGGACCGATGAACAAAGAAGCCTGGATTTTCCTTGGCGATCGTACTGCTTATGTGTACCGAAAGGATGTGCTGTGTGGACTGTGGTGCTCGGTGTGTACCACATAATTAATTAACATGCCTTTATTGACCCAACAAATCCCGATCACTATGAACAAGAGGCACGCATGCTAATTCTGTAGATACTATTCCCTCCGTTCTAAATTATAATTTGTTCAACTTTTTTAACCCCAAATTTAACCACTCACTTTATTCAAAAATATATACAAAATATCACTTCTTTTTTGGCGTGGTTTGCTTTATTAATAAAAGTTCTTCAAGAATAACTTAAATTTGATTATATTTGCATAATTTTTTTTAAATAAGATGTCTCGTCAAATTTGGGGTTAGAAAAGTCAAATGAATTATAATTTAGAATGGAGGGGGTACTAATGCTATAGCGTAGTGCTGATCCATGATTTCTACACCAGCCTCCATTACGAGTGTGCAACGGAAATGAGTGCTCAAGTTGGTTCCTTCAATGCTCATTTATCCTCCTCCTTTATATTAGACTAAAATGCACTGGCAGTCCTTAAACTTGTGAGGGTATATCACATCCATCAACTCCGCAAATGTATTTCTAGATTCATAAACTTTTTAATTGTTCATCACAGGTCCATGTATGCACATAACGCTGACATGGTGCCCTTAGCTTTCTCCTTCACCATGCCACCTCCCATCTCTAGTCTTCCTCTTACCTGGTGGGTCACTGTTGATCCACCCCATTTGCTGGGGCGCTCGATAGCCCAAACAGGGTTGGATCAGAGAAATTGAAAGAAGAGGGAGATAAATGGGACGAGAGACGTATAGTCAGCATGCCATGTCAGAATTGCATGCACATGTGGATATGTATGGACCTGTAGTGAATAACTTTACAAGTTTGTAGATTTAGAAATGCACTTTCGGAGTTGGATCTAAATAACGTACCCTTACAAGTTTATTATGGACCGCCGATGCATTACTCTTTAGATTAAGGGATAATACAATTCCAAACTATAACGGCTTCCGTTTCATCCATCCTAAACTCTACCATCACATAAGACTAAGGCTCACTGTATCGCCAAACATATATATGTTCCTTGAAAAATACAAAGTTCAAAATTTATATGAAACTTCATTTTAATAAAAATTGGTCAGTGATCCAAAGAAAAATAAGCAGGCTTTTCAAGTTTTCAGTGGGTAAAATTCTAGACTGGGTAGTGTATCCATGCGCAGAACATTGGAAATATCAAATATGCATGTGCTCATTATATTTTTTTCGTCTGGAAAAAGTCATTTAATTTTGGACCTGTTTGAATAGGCAGCAACATTATGTATGTGTATACTACAATGGAGTTCCTTTGTTATAAGGGAGTTTTTCAGATGTGATAGTAGTGGTCGAGTATGCAAGTATTATGCATGTGTATATTACCAGCGTCTGTGTTAGTATGGTGTTTCACAAAAAGATAAATTAAGAGGGACCTTACAACTTTTCTTGGGATTGGGAATGCTATACACAAATCCCTTCTCAATTTAGTTATTATCCCCTTCAGTCAAAATTAATTGATGTTTTGGACACACCACTACCTCAACACTACCTTGCTTTGGCCATTCTTTTCTACCGTAACATATTTACAAATCTAATGAATTTATTAAACTAGGACATCATTTTTCAGGCAAGGATGCTTTTATGTATTTCCAAGCTAAATACGTTACAAAGTTTCAAACGTTTGGTAGACAAATTCTTAAAAGATTAGTAAGATCTTGTCTAGTGCCAAGTGTTTCATACCGGAAAAGAGTAGAAATATTAATTAGTTATAAATCAGTCTTACGATTAATCTGGCTGTAGAGCAGTGTTAGTCTAAACAGTAAACGCTAAATAGTTGGTCGCCTACCGTTTAGCTATTTATTCGGAGTAAACAACCGTTTAATCGGATTAAACTTTCATTAAACAGGATAAACAGCTGATTAAATGGACACGATTGGCCACAGTGAACCGTTTATACGGCGTGTACACAGGCTAAACGGCCATATAGGCGAACAGTGCTGCAGAGTTGAAAGTGTGTTTCCGTTTTGGATAGAATCCGACCACTCTTCCAAGAAAATGAAATCAGTTGAAAGTTGGATTTGCAAAGTAGTACAGTGATTTCATCCTCGAACAAAAGTAGGGATATTTTTTTTGAACAAACCAAAAGTAGGGACATGATTTTGTAGGTATCAGATGAGTACATCTAATGTTGTCTCTTTTGAAGAGTTTCTAATGTTGTCTCTCTCTGCACTTTTTGTTTGGGTCCTCCAGGCCCGGCGAGCCCTGCGCGCGCTGCGCGGCCTGGTGCGGCTGCAGGCGCTGGTGCGCGGCCGCCAGGTGCGGCGCCAAGTGCACCTCACCATGCGCTGCATGCAGGCCCTCGTCCGCGCCCAGGCCCGCGTCCGGGCGCGCCGCCTCGCCGAGCTCCCGCTCCTCCTCCCGCCGCCGACGCCTCCGGCCAGCCGCCCCTCCCTCTCCCACCAGCCGCGCCTCGACCTGGCGTTGGTGGGCGACCACCACCAGGACGCCAGCGACGATGGCGACGTGGCGGAGGACCTGCTGCTGCTGCAGCAGCGAAGCAGGAGCAGAGCAAGGCTGCGCCGAGGCGACGGCGACAACGGCGGCGGGAGGAGCCCCTCCGCAGGCTGGGACGCCAGCAGCCGCACCCTGGAGGACGCCCGGGCCGAGGGCGCCCGCCGGCACGACGCCGCCGCGCGCCGGGAGCGAGCGCTCGCCTACGCCTACGCCTACCAGCAGGTACGCCGATCGCCGATGCGTGCGGCCATGGCATCTCAGGGTTCCTTTCCATCTGACGATGTTTTTTTGCGGGCGTGAGCAGCGGCAGTGGCAGCGGCAGGAGGACGAGAAGGCCAGCCTGGGTTACCACTGGCTGGAGCGCTGGATGGCCGCCACGCAGCCGCAGCAGCGGCCGGACGCGCCGGACCACGTCAAGACGACGTACCAGGGCGCCGCCGCCAGGACGGCGTCTTACGCGGCGGCGGCCGCTGCTCTCCCCGTTGGCGTGCCGGAGAAGACGGTGGAGATGGACATGTCGTTCCGGAGTCCGCTGAACCAGGCCGCCACGCCCGCCGCGCACGGGCGGCCGCCGGCGATCCCAGGCTACATGGCCGCGACGAGATCGGCGCGCGCCAAGGCGCGCCCCGCGCCGCCTTCGCCGACGCACGGCAGGAGACCTTCCGGCGACGGGATCGCCGGAGACTCGTCTAGCTCGGAGCAGAGCGCGGGGCAGAACGGCGGCGCAATCGCCGGGTACAGCCCGGACTGGAGCTGCACGGGGGACTGGACGCCGCCGCGGCTCGGCGTCAACACGCGCACCAGCAGGGTGGCCTATACCTGAGCATGGCAGTGACAAAGTCCGGTGCATCGTCATGAGCGCGGTTGAGATGTGTTCGCGGCTCATTTTTGAACGCTTTTGTTGTTCACAATGTGTATAGCTTGCTATGTTTGCGGCCAATGCCTCTGTAAACGCCCGTATACTTGGCCAAAGGATTGCGAATAAAAACTCAAGAATTATAAATCTTTTGTTATGCCTGAACTGAGATCGAAGATTTTATTTATCTGTCCAGAAAAAATTGTATGCTAGTCTGTTTCCTTCTACTTTCAAATATTATTTGGAGATCAAAGTGACATCTTCTGAACCATTTTTGCTTTCGGTTGTTATGACTTATGCGCAAGCGAGTCAAAAGCGAAAAGCATTCTGATGAGAAAAAAAATGTGTACTTCATTTATGTTGAACAACAATACAACCTCACTGGATTGCAGAAAATGACTTGCCTCTCACTCACAAAACAAAGGGGGCAAGTTACAAAACAATTCCATGGAGGACCAGTCTGTCACATCCAGACTCTGCAACAGCACTTTTGCCGGAAGTACACTAGCCCCGTTTGGTTTTGTAGCGCGCTAGTAAATAGTGACACTTTGACCGCTTATTACGGTGTCAAACAAAGTCAGTTTACAAAATCAACTTCAGAACCCCCGCGCTAGTGACCCTGAAGGATCTAATGAGGCATTTGACGCGCGATTAGAGGATGATTACTGTAGCATCACTGTAGCAAATCATCGATTAATTACCGTCATTAGATTCGTCGCGAAAAGTTACACCATCCCTAAAAAGGTTTTGCAAATAGACTTCATTCAATCCTTCATGCGGGAAAGATTCTCTTCTAGCGCTAAGATTCTAGCTGCATCCAAACAAGGCCACTATCTCTGAATTCACACTTGTCCAAAGAACGAAGAACTTCCACCGTAATCTTTCACTGGCTATTTACTCTGCAAGATAAATTTTCTTGTCAATTCCTAGTTTCCCAATAGCAGCTTTATTCGGAAATTAAAGGAGTATCCCAATTCAAACGGTGTTTACCTATAGCGTGGAAGCAGAAACTCTGATAGGCTTCAAAACTCTTAGGGCCCTCCTTGCGTGCTCAAGAATAACGTAGAACACTCCAAACAAAAAGAGCAAAATGAGATGGAGCTTCCCGAGTAGGTTGTATGTAACTATGAGGTAATTCACCCCATCACCACCTCGCTTACGGAGAGAACCAGCTGATCCAGCAAACACCAGAAGTCACTTTGGTTATCTAGTTTAAGAAAAAGATTTATGTTGATGTTTTTACATTCATATCAGAGTAATCCAATATGCGATTTTCCATTAAGGACCTACCATCAGACTTCTTTGGAAGGTTTGACCACTCCTCCAGGTCTGTATTCGATTTTGATGCCTTAATCATCTCCATGAGGGACATATTAACCTGCAAGAAAACTTGTCAGTAAAAAACACTTCCACAAATTACATTTTTTTTGTGATAATCTGGAGAAGTTCTGTGAAGAAATCAACAAACGGTGAAGTCTGACAAATCTATGTTTACCTCAGCTGGTCTTTCATGACTCACTAGGTGGCCTCCATGTAGCTCAACCAGTTTGGCAGCAGGCTGGAGCTTTTCTGCAAGCATCCTTGCATAATACAACTGAGCAATAACATCATCCCTGGAGAAATGCCACCACATAGGTGATCAGTATTTTGTCGATCATCGGGCAATAATGGGATTACCTGAGCTTTCAGTTACCTTCCATGAATGATTAGAACAAGGAAACCTGCTAAGCGAATTCTGTCTAATTCTTTTGTTGAGAGCTTATGTGTCCAGCAAGCATTCAACTGCCCCTCAAATCCATGTCTGGATTGCATGCCACCAGATGACAAACCTTTCACGTATTCCTGAAAAGAACAAAAAAAAAATTCAACTTGTCAGATACGTGTATATGAAAAATGGCATGTGCAGTATATCTAATGGGTTATTTTGCATCTTTAGCTTCTATGCGTTCTTGTTCATGTTAGTGCTTCAGATATCATAAATGTTGTGGCATCTCTGTCACGACCTATAATCTATTATTTGAACAGATAGGGGTTAGCGCTGACCTCCTACACTGTGACAACCCATGCTACCTTGTCCTACAATGCTTCTAAATTTCTTACCTGATAAAGCATTTGTCTTCTGGTACTTGATCCAACAACTTCCTCAAGGTATTCCTGCAGTGTGATATAATTTGTAAATTAGTTTTCTTTTGCATATACAATGAGCAGGACTATTGGTAGAAGAAAAATTGGTGATCACCAACCCTCGTATAATGGACTTCAAGATCAAGAATCGCTCTCTGCTCAGGAGTTCTTGCCCGTAGAAAACGATAGGCGAGAGATATCGTGTGCCAATCGATCTGGAAAGGAAAATGTCATTGACATCGATCAGGATCAAGTTTATATTTTTTTTCCTCTCTCCTAATAGCCAGGCCAGTGCAAGCACAATGACAGGAACAAAAAAAAAATAGTTCTTCACCATACACAACTTCTGACCATGTCTAAACATAAACAAAAAGTCTGGCTGACCAACTTATAGAATAGTTCAATGGGCTTTGTTGTGAAGAACGTGAACAGTTTTGTTTTAGTAATTTGAAAAAAAATACAGAACGTACATGAAACCTTTTCCATGGCTATGTGGCCACTCTAACTTGGAGCAAAATGACAATGGGAACAAGATCGTTTCCAAAAAAAATCCATATGCTACAAAAAAGAGTCCACATGTAGATATCTCTGTCCAAGGTGCTCTATCCAAAAAATTGTCGAAAACTTTAAAATCTGAGTGGTGTACTCAAATACAGTCCAGATAAGTCGCAATCATATAGCAAAATATTTTATCCTTCCATCAAATATCAATAGTTTATTGAAATCACGAGGTAACTTGATTTTGCCTTTCTTCAAAAAATATCCAAATCAATTTTGATGTTTGTCCACCATCAAAGATGTCAATTGTACCACTGAATTCAAAGCGACCAAGCAGAAGCTTCACCCATGCTTCCCTTCCGCATGACAAAGTCATTACCAACTGTTGATTCTAGCCAATTTTGACTATTCCTTCCGTGCTAGCGATGTCTTGCCTGGAAGATTTTGATTTCACACCTTAATTTTATCGTATCATGTTTCGGTTGATTTTTTCAACCCAATAATAGGCAGTCCAGAAGCCGGAGAATGAATTGCAGAAAGCAACAGTGTACACACAACAGCAACAAAAAAAAAAACCACAAAAATATCCCCCGTCTGATTGCGACTGAAGTTTCAGACAAGCGGAGCTTTTTCTGAACCGGTTGGAAAGAAATGCTGAAAAGTGAGACGATTTGCAGCATGTGAATGGCTAGGCGACCACACCTACCTTTGGGATGCACTGGTAGCCTCCTCCTGTCGTGTTGAGCAGCGCCAGCGACGCGACCCTGTCCGGCGCCATTGCGGCCAGTTTGGAAGCAATCATGGACCCTGTTTCAGATACAGTTTGTCAGGCAGGCGACGCTCGTGGACTGGGAAATCTTCAGCAACACCAATGACGGAGGTTGAATGAAATGTGTCTCACCCATGGAGTGGCCGAAGACATGCGCTTTCCGCCATCCCAGGTGATCCATGAGCGCAAGCGCGTCCTTCGCCATGATCGCCGTCCTGCCAAGAAACATCGTCAGGAACATCGAGCCGGCAATGGAGGAGAGTAAGAAGAGGGAAACGTGGTGCACAACGCACGTGTACTGCGATTTCTGCTCCGGTACGGAGCTGCGGCCCATGCCGCGGTTGTCGTAGCAGCAGACCTCGACGCCCTCCGCCGCGCCGGAGTCGTCGCCGGCCGGGGCCTCCTCGTCGACGGGCTCCATGGCGCCGGTCAGGCCCTTCACCTGCGGGCCCCACGACTCGTACGTCCCCGCGAAACCTGCGTTTCGTCCGATTGGGTGGAATTCTCAGGAAAGTCGAATTTGGGACAAGAACAATTGGAGAGAGAGAGAGAGAGAGAGAGAGAGAGAGAGAGAGAGAGAGAGAGAGAGACGCGCCGTACCGATGATGAGGAGGACCTTGGTTGCGCCGTGGCCGTACCGCTGGTAGAAGATCTGCACCTCCTCCTGCGCGCCGGCGACGGCGGCCATCGCCGCCGCCGCGGTCACCACGCAGTACGGCATCCTCCTTCCTCCTCGCTCCCGGCAACAACAAGATTACAGGAATAGCCGGCGGGGGCTCTGGCTCGCCTCCTCGATCACTTCGCCGAGATCACCATCAGCCAAGCGCTCCGAGGCAGAGGGAGGGGCAGGGACAAGATTGTTAGTATTTGTGACGGCCCGTCCGGCCGCCTTGGCGGATCCAATCACGGATTCCAGGACGAGGCGGAGGTGGGGAAAGGCTTCTCTTTACGAAGCCCAGGCGGAGACGGAGGTGGAGAGGATTGGCGGGAGCGGGAGGAAGGAATGGCGGCGGGAGCTCTCTTTGTAATCGAAGAGAGAGGGGAACACGACGACCCGGTGTCCGACTCCGGAATACTGTAGTATGAGTAAACCCATTGTCTTGATGGGGGATACTGGAGTCAAACTATTATTTGACCGCGTGTGCAGCCGTGGTGGGTCCGGGTTCCCGGATCCTCTCTGCCTCTGGGATGTGGGCCGGAACCGGGTGGAGACTGGTTCAAGTCAAGCCCGACATGCCTGTTCAGGGCCTGTTTGATTTAGTAGTGGTAGGTTAGTGTAGCAAATTTTAACCATCATCATTTGGTGGTAGTAAATAAACGCAGTTTACAAAACTAACTCCACAATCCCTACACTACTTCGCGAGACGAATATGAGGCCTTTAACCGTATAACCAGAGGATGATTATTGTAGCATTACTGTAGCAAATCATAGATTAATTAGTCTCATTAGATTCGTCGCGCAAAGTTGCGTCCATCTGTGAAAAGATTTTGTAAACAAATTTTGTTTAATACTTCATGCATGCAAAATTCACTTCTAGCACTAGGTGTGCTAGCGTGAACAAAACAAGGCTGACAAAGTAGAGTACTTTTTAGAACTAGTGGATTGCCCGCGCACATAATTCATTTGTAATCTTAGTGGTAATTATCATTATATGATATAGTAGAAGATGTTTTGAAGTACATGAAGAAATTAAAAGTAGTATGTACATTTTATAAAATCTGATGAGGAAATGAAAAAGGAATGTCGAAGTTATAGTTTTAGAAATTTCTATTTTTTTCCAGGTGTAACCTAATAAAATTGTAACGGATCTCAGTTCGTGAAAACAGCCCAGATAGCAGATGTAGCCCAGATATACTTAGGGTAGTAGTGTGCATACATTGAACTCCCAAGCGCACACCAAAGCTAAGAAATCATTATACACATGAATTCTTCCAAGGAAACAAAATATAAATGGGCAAATGGCTTTGATACACGGGAGTCATTGCCTGATCTCTTGATAATAAAAGAAGAGAGGTGCACAATGTTTGATAGTTACATTTAAATTTAGAAATTATATCTCAATTTGGGTTTAAGAGTCCAAGTCATTGTATTTTAGGGGCTATATGCGTGTTATTTAACTCCATGCACTGGGCAAACACCACGGTTGATTATTTTCACCTACAAAGATGAAAAGATTATTTCCAGTACTCATAAATCGACCAAAAGATTAATATCGATTGAAACAACACAATTCAATAAGGACAATATGAAACTTTCTTTGCTTGTTTGGCACGAAGGACAAATGCTTGTTGCCATGGTAACTGTAACACCCCTGTGTTAATCGTGCTCGCTAATACCGAGTTAACCCGCTAATCGTGGACTCGAGTTCGTCGTTAGCGTTAATCGGGTTCGCATAGTAATCCTTGTTTTAGCGATGTTCGATCTCGTTTTTGTCCTTGATCTGAGCTCCAAATCAATTTTCGCCCAAAACAAAAGTTGTAGATCTTTTCTTCCTCTACAACTTTTATTTTGGCCAAATTTCATGTTCCCATATCAAAAATTGAGTTCTAGCGGGTCAAACTGGAGTAAAAATCATTCAAACGAGTCAATAGTGAGAGCTCCAGCGTTTTCACTGTTTTGCCCATACCGACACCGGCGACCGTCGGCGCCGGCGAGCTCCTCCACGCGTCGCTCATCCCGGCGTTCCTCGGCGTCTGGGCGCCGCCCTTATCCTCTCGCGAGCACGGGAACCTTCTCCTCCCTTCTAGCCCTTCTCCTTCCTCGGAGCTAGGTCGAGCTCGAGCGAGCAGAGACGAGTTCGAGCCGTCGTCGTTCGTCGCACCGGCCAAAGCTCATCACCCCGCCTCGATTCGTCGCGCCCGGAGCCGCGCAGACTCGCCGTCCACCCACCCCGACCATCCGCGAGCGCGGCCGTGCACAAATCCGGCCGAAATCAAGCTCAGACCGCCGCTCGCCATCACCGTCCGACCGCCGGAGTTCGCCCTCTCGTCGACGACCCATCTCCGGCCCTTCCCCGCCCAAAACGAGCCCCCGGTGAGATCCCCTACGACCTCCTCTCGCTCCCCGACCCTTTCCCCAATCGGTTTCGGCGCCGCCGCCGTCGAATCACCGCCGCGCCGCCGTGAACGCGCCGGCCGCCGCGCGCGCACGCCGTCCGCCCCCCTGCTCCAGCCCGCGCGCCGCTGCAGCGCGCCCTAGGGCCGCCTAGACTCCCTGAAGCCGCGCCGCCCGCTCCCGCCGCTGCCGAGCTTCGCAGCGGCCGGAACGCCGCGCGCCGCCAGCGCCACCACCGCGCCACCCCTGCTGCCGCCGCGAGCCGCCGCCGCCGTACCCGTGCGCGCCCCTGGGCCCCGCCCTGTGCGTGCCGCCTGCCGCCCCGCACCTCCGGCCGCCCCGGGCCACGGCTCGGCCAGCAGCGCCGCCGGCGGGGAGCGCCGCCGCGGCTGCCTGGCCGTGGCCCCGCCCCTGCGAGCAAAAGCAGAGGAGGGGGAGGCTGCTGGGCCGGCGCCCACTGCCAAGTGGGGCCCGGCTGTCAGCGCCCCCCTTTTTATCTCTTGTGTGTTCTTTTAATTATTTCGGATGAAAAATTCTTAATTGCCTAGAAATTCACAGAAAAATGCGAAAAATGCCAAACAAATTTTGTTAGGTTTCTAAAATCATGATCTTCAGAGGAAAAATGCTTAAGCATGCATTTTATCATTTTTGCTCTGCTGAAAATTCGGTTTGCGTTAAACCTAGTTTATTTATTGTCGGTAGTTCCATGGCTCTAAAAATTATGAAAAATTCGCAGTGGCTTACTCATTTCATGTATAGACCACTGTAAAAGTTTCATGACCAGTTGCTATGCACTTTTGGGTAGATCTATTTATACTTCGTTTACTTGCTAGGGTTAATTCAATGTTTTGTTAGCAGCTTTAAATATTGGGAAGGTTTGGGTGTCATGCCGTATTGCTTTCACGTTGAGCTGGTACCTGGTGTTGCTAGATCGTGTATGCAAGTTAGGGTTTTGCTTATAGTTTGCCCTAGCCATGCTCTTTTCTTTATAGAAGGTTGTTAGTAGTTGTTCTTGGAAGGAAACACTTCAGGCTAAAATGAGTTCTTGCATCGCATCATAAGCACTCATGCATTGCACTATATCCTAACTGTTGCATGGTGTATTTTTATTCGTGTAGACGCCGCGAACGAAGTCGCCTACGAGTTGATCGCTGAGCCGGTCTAGGAGCCACGAGTAGAAGAGCCGCAGAAGGACGCCGTTGAGCCCGCTCCAGAAGTCCTCATTAACCCCGCTGACCTGCAAGGCAAGCCCCGGAGCATAACCATAATTTAAATTATTCAATATTTATTTAAGTATTTGTGCATTTAAGTTTTAGGAGTTGTATGAAACTCTAGTATGCATGTTCTCCCTAGGTACCTATGAGTCCATACTAGTGTGCAGGTATCGTTAGCTATGCTCTGCTAAGTAGGATTTCGGTAGAAGTCGAGTGATTGCTGTCACTCGCGAGTTTTAGGATCTTGTTTCCTTAGCTGTGGCTTTGAAATGAGTTGTTGAGTAAAAGGAACTGGAGACCGGGCGGAAATGAGTTGGATGAATGGTATAGAATGGATGAAAAGAAATCTCTGCCTGTGTCGATTGAGGACCGTTCCGTTGTTGGCAGTGCTGATCGAGGATTGAACAGTACTAACCACATACCGGAAGTAGGAGGTAGTCGAAACCGGTGAGCTGTGTACCACTTTACAGCGGTGATTTGAATTCCGTCATGCTACGCTGGGCGTGGGAGTTGGCGGGTGTTGGATAGGATGCCGCCTCCGGGTTCTCCGGGAGTTCACCGCGAGGGGCCCATCACCTGGGTTTTAGCAGGCGTAGTTCAGATGCCGTGGTAATGATGGAAACAGTTGACGCGCGTAACCCGACGGGGTTTACATGCGTCGTGTGAGTTAGGTCCACCTTGCAAGGTTAAATCGGATCGATTCGCCGTCTCTCTCGGTTAAGAGAACCTTGGTCACTGCGTCACATCGTAGTAAAAGATTGAAATGAGATTGGAAAGTTGAGATTATGAGATATAACTGTGGTACTCTAAAAAGATAATATGATCAACCATGCGTGCTCTAGATATTCAGACAAACCTAGATGGTATTTGTATGATAAATTTGAGCTAAAATATTGAAAGTAAGGATCCACTATTAGTAGCTTTTGAACAAAATAACTCCAGAGCCAAAAAACTTTGCATGTCTAGATAGTGGGCTAAGTATACCCATAGTCGGGTAAGTCTTGCTGAGTATTAGTATACTTAGGGTTTGTTGTTACCCTGTTTTCAGGTATTTTTGTTGCTGGTTGGAGCTATCCAGGATTCACGTCGGTGGGCTCGATGTGACATCCTCACGTCAGCGTAGTTATCGTTGTTTGTCTAAACTAAACTTCTCTTTAATTTCCGCTGCATTTTGAACTCTGATATTTTACGTAAACTTGTTTGTAAGTTCTGCTTGTAAATGAACTTTGAGAACTTTAGTCTGCTTGTAATCATCTGTGCTCGTCTTCGTGCGAGACTTCCGGTGTTTTCGATCCTTAACCCAGCAGGCTGCCGGATTACACCGTTTTAAGTGCGCAGTGGCTTGATTAATACTTAAAATGATAGTTAGCGCACTTAAGCCGGTTTAATTTGGGCGGTTCTGCTACAGTAATAGAATATTTTTTCGTTAAACATGCACCATACCAACATTCTGAAAATAAAATTGAATCATATAGAGTACTAACACAGGGAGTTCATGTGATTAACCAAAAAAGGTGATTTACCTAGAAAAACAAATAATATAATAATTTGGTATACAATATGTTGACAACTAGCCCGTAATGACTGTAATCTGCTAAACTAAAACTGTAAATACATTACAAGAATAGAGCAGCTTGCAAAGATGATCGTTCATACGCAAAGATTAAGGATTACTCTGCAGGGCTCCAAAAGAATTAACGATGTCGAGGTGTGACTAACTCCAGCAGTGGTGGCTATAATTCTACATCGCATAATATAATCCGATCATCCCCAACTTCAGTAGTCAAAGATTTATGTGATAGACAGTACTCAGGGCAATCAGAACAGTTTGAATGCAAAGTATATTGATCCAATTATATTAACTTTTATCATGCAATCAAATCAAATTAGGTCAGCAATTAGCACAAAAAAATCTATTGGCAAACCTGATCAGTATCTTTCAGGTGAATGAATATCGGGCATCTAGCACCAAATTTGGATTCGCAAACATGGTCAGCATCTCTCGGAGTCTTGGGTGAAATAATTTCAAGCAGTAAAGAGCGATGTCACTAGATCTGATATTTCTCTAGAATGCTTTGCAACTGTTAAGATGAGAAAAATTGTTCAGGTAGAGCAAAACAAAAGAAAAGTAGCCCCTAATGCTGGCGAGTTATCAATTATTCTAATACATAAGCATGCTCCATTGGTTCATCTAAAGAATCTGAACAAAGGTAGTTTGTCAAGAAAGAAACATTTTCAGATTGTAAACTTAATGTAACAATGCATATCTAGATTATGAACAGGTACTCATCTAAACAAATAAAATCATCAAATTATTCATAAGGGATTATTCCATACTTTTGAACAGCAACAACTTGCGAAAAGAACTCAGCATACTGCTCCATGCATCTCTGTTAGTGGAAGAAATAAAACAAATATTGGCATAATATTACCTAACTCCGCATTTCACTGCTAGTACAACTCATGAAGCCAAGTTGCAAATGATTTAAAACGTTGGAATCCAAATGCAACAGGACAAATCTCAACTATCATTTACGTGTAGGCAACGATCTAAAACAGTTACTGAAAAAGGGGGAAAACACACATATGCCAAGAAGAATATTAATATGCTATACCAATAATAGCTAGCATCGCGTATAGGAAAATATATAGAGTCAAGTATAGTTTTTTTTAGCTCCCTTCATAGCTAATTACGTCGGCAAGGCAACACTGAAATAGTAGGTAGTAGCTGTAAAATATAGATCTAAATATGTAGACAGTAGTTTTCATCGGTAGTAGACCTTTTGGCGGAAGAGTGGAGCACAAAAATGTAGTAAGCAAAGGTTGAAGAGTGGAGCACAAATTATGATGAGGAAAATTGAGAGAATGACCTCTATGTCAGCAGATCCATCAAACTCTTTCATACATACCTTGAATCGAACGTTATTACTAAGCAGCTGCCTCTCATTGTTGCACTGAAGAGTTTGATGGATGAGGTTCATTTTGGCTGAAATAGAAACGTCGAGTGCAACAGTTTATTATTGCAGCAGGGGGGGCTTGTCCTTTTTCTCTGCATTCAAGCACTTCTCTATAGCCATTTTCTGAGTCTACCATTATTGTCTAGGCTCTTTATTGTGATCTGCGAGACACATAAGCAATTAAATTCTCAACTGCTCATCTTTGCAGCCTACCATTGTTTCAGCTCTCATGTAAGAACACATTCTTTTTTGAGATGGTGCAAATATTATCTTGCCCAGCAAAAATGGTGAATTTACAATTTACTATTGCGGTCTACCATATTAAGCATATGAACATAGCATGAATGGCGCGGCATGAACGTATGCTAAGATGGTGGCAACAATAGTTTATTTATATGCTAATGAGAAAAAGAAAAGTACTAACCACAATAAGGTTAGCAAAAGAAGAATCGTTCTACTTTTAATTTGTTGCACAAATAGTAACTCCCTGGACATGAGAAACGCACTAAGAAAATAATTGTTGGTAAGCAGGCCAAAATCAGAGTTGATAGTATAAACCAAATATGTGATTTGCATAATAAAGATTTACAAAAAAAATTGATTTCCCACAAAGTGGAGGAGCTTATTAGCAAGCTCCCTTTTCCCTTATCTGCCACATAAAAAACAATAGGAAACAGTTTTGTTGGAAAATACATCCCTTACCATACTGAGGTTTTCATGATTATGTTGAACCAATCGTGTGAAAGATACCTGAAGGTGCAGATACCAATCTGCATATGTATATATCTCAATCAGCTATAAAATTAGATGTAAACATCGGATATATATTATTTGCGATTTAGCATTTAACAAAAATCTTCATTAACAAAATATTTCTAAGTTTCCCTATGGACACAAAAAGAAATGTCACCATCTCAAGCTCTGCCGTTGAATCCCTAGATCTTCAGATGCTTCATCCTGCACACAGATTTTCCAGAGACGATCAGCTCACCAGAGAAAAACAAAAAGCTACAAGCTGGTCAGAACGAGACGGTGCTGAGCTAGTTAGCTCGCCGTCGAGGTCGGTCACACGTCGTACCTGTCGGCCTCGTAGCCGAGGGCGCCGGCGGTGGCCGCCGGGGCAGCGGTAGGCGGGGAAGGGCACCTTGCCGGACTCGATGTGCTTGACGTCCTCCTCCAGCAGCTCGTAGGAGCGCCTGACCTCCTCGGCAGACTTGCCGCCGATGGCGCGGGCGATGTTGTGCCACCGGTCGGGCGTGTCCTTGTCGTAGGGTGCTCATGCCAGGCTCCGTGACTGACATCCGCATCCCGCGGCTGCGCATATACCAGTGCACCCACTTGCCACGGTCCAGAGCACCAATTTGCACGCATGCAGTGAGCGCTGAGACCAGCGTCGCTTCACCGACGGCGGCACCAGCTCTCTGCATTTCGTCGAACAGCGTCAGTGCCTCCCTCAACTTGCCCACGTGCATGTACCCCGCGACCATGGCATTCCACGCGACGTGATCCCGCAGCGGCATTCCGTCGAACAGAACCCGTGCGGCGTCCACGTCGCCACCTGCGGCGAGCGCCCCCACCATCGCCGTGACGCACACTAGGTCCGGGCACGCGATCTTCGCGAACGCGGCCCGCGCGTCGGCGACGTCCCCGAGCGTGGTGTACTTGGAAACGACCTCGCTCTGTATGTGCGGGTCCGCCGCGTGGCCCCGGCGCACCGCGGCGCCGTGCACGGACACCGCGAGCAGCCTCGCATTCAGCTCACCCGGCACGGGCCGTTCCGTCGCGGCCGAGGCCGCTAGGGCTGTGGCGGCGTGGACGAGGAAGTTGAGGGAGTAGTGGTCGGGCGGGAGCGGGAGGTCGCGGAAGGCGCCAAAGGCGAGGCCCGGGCGCGCCCCGCGGGCGAGGGCGCGGAGGAGGGCGTTGTGGGCAAGCAGCGTGGCGGGGCGCCGCGGGAGGACGAGGCGCGCGTACGCGAGGTGGCCGGAGGAGGCGAGGCTGTTCCGCCGGTCGAGGCCGACCCCCGCCCGCCGCGGCGCTGGGAGCAGCGTGGAGGAGTGCCGGCGAGGGAGGGGGTGGAGGAGCACCGGCGCAGGGCGCGAGGTGGGCGGCGGTCCCCCAGGCCGCCGCGGCCGCCACGCCGTGGTCGCCTCGCCGAGGCCGCTCCGGGCTGTGCGCGCGCCGCCTTGGCCATGGCCCTCGCGAGCCGCAAACAGGGGAGGCTGACGTGCTCGAGCAGGGGCCCCCGCGCCTCGATCCGTTCCTCGCCAGCCGCGCACTGCTCGGAGGATGCCCCTGCTCGCCAGCGCGGGAGAGGAGGGCCGCGGCCGCTGGGGCGCCGGGGCGGAGGGCGTGGCCGCCGGGACATGGGGGAGCAAGGGCGGCCGTGGACGCGCGCCGGCGGTCCCGCCCCGCCGTGCCGCGCGCCGGCCCCCCGCCGTGGCCTCGTGTTGCAGGTTCTGCTGACTTGAAGCCTCGTGTTGCAGGTTCTGCTGACTTGAAAGGTCAGGAGGCATTGCTCACTTTACGACTTCACCGAACCGCTGTAAATGCCAGACCATGGTGTGAACACAGGGAAAAAGCCGATGAGCAGCTGTGCGCTGGTGTGAACGCTTCGACGCGGTACACGGTGCTACAGTTGCCACCACGAGAACCAATGTTTACCGTAAGATACATATCGAATGGACAATGGACGGTGGAATTTTTACTGTTGTGGCCACCCCCAGAGCTCACGGAGCGTGAGGGGAATCATATATAGAAATTTTAATGAGATGAACTGGCTACCTATTTGATTATATCGTTGGGGTGAAAAATAAACAGAAAATATAAGAATTGTCAAATATATCTAGATATAAATATTTACATCCGTTTCTAAAGTTCATGAATCTTTATTTGTTTTTCGGTGTCTGAATTCTATTCTGTGTTTCATACAGATGCGGATATATGAAGATCAGCATTAGCAATATTCGTAAAGAATAAAGTATATGTTGAGGCTATACTCTGACCTCTAGACTTGACTTTAGAGTCTTCAGTAATGTGGATACGAGACAATATACGTACCTATCCAGTCATTCTTACTACCCATACATTCTCTAAGTTACAAATACTAGTATAGATGTACATGCGACACCCATGTAATTTAAAAACCAAATTAGCTTTTAATTTGCATTATTGAATTATATATTATTAACCAAATTAATATTTAATTTAAATTTTAAAAATATGTATCATGATAGACGTCACTGCTCTCTTATAGCTTAGGTCGATGCAAACATACTGCAACAGGAACGAAGCTAAAACAATTAAGTGGTTGAGTAAATAGGGGTTTAAAATGTTTTTAACTCTATACATCAGAGGTTAGCAGGATGCACAAGACACATTGAATAGTGCTTGAGAATTGAAAAAAAAAACTTAGGTTAGTGATGCAAAAAGTCCAATGGTAAGAAGAAGCTGATGGAGCTTAAAAAACATATACCTTAACATATAGTGCTTAAAAATCTTAGGTTTAAAAAACCTTCACGCAGCGAATGGCGCAGCTGTAGTTTCTTGACTTCAATGAAACTACAATAAACATACATGAAATCATATCTTTATAGTACATAGCAGTTTTTCAAACATGTTTGTATTGTAAATCAGGAAATAATCAATATCATACCTGAAATTCGCCCAACAGTAAACATTGTAAAACTGCATGATAAATAACTGGAGTTTCATTTTGTATTGGGAGGTATTTTTTAAGGAGGAAGCATGCAATTCCAATTTCAGATTTTGAAGGCTCGATTTTGGAAAATCCAAAGTCATATGACTCCTGTAATTGAGAATCCATATCCATATCCGCTAAAACGTTAATATGGACATCCATATCCATTGCCGAATTTATTGTAGTGCTAAAGCGGATATATTCTAATCCAATTTTCGTTGTTTTTCTACATCTAATTCAACATTTGTATTCGATAATATCTGATACTAAGGCTAAAGTAGCATGTGAAACTTTCGAAAACTTATGTTTATATCTAATGGCAAATGCCATTAAACTTATTATTAGTAATAATGTATCCATTCAAACTATATAAATGTTAACTCAATTTTCAGTGACTAATATTATTAGTTTTAATAATTTTTTTGAGTACAGTACAACGCAGACGCTCACAACACGCATGCACACTCACCCCTATGAACACACGAACGCAAACCCTACCCCTATGAGCACCTCCGGAGGACTGGACCAGCAGATCTGGAGATTCCCGAAGTCACTATTGGCGCCTCGTTATCGACGGAACGTCGCTTACCACTTAACGCATAACGCCGGAAAATCCTGGAATACACAGTGACTGAGAAGGAACACACAACCTTCTTAAATCTTTGGCTAGAGCACTTCATCTTCAGTGGCCCTTCTTTAGCTCCAACTAAGAACTATCATCCCTTGGCCTATCACCTAGCCCATGGCAACCACATCGGCCTAGGCAAACTTTTTCTTAGAGAAACCTACATATATCTCCATTTGATGACATCTAACTTGCTTAACCAAAAGAAACTGAGAACCGGAGGCCTTTGGTGGTTTATTCAATTGTGGGCACAACTGTACTTTCAGCACCAGATTCCGAACTTCCAAGGCCTAACCAAGAACTCTTTTCCTGATGAGAGTGGCAAACCAATTAGATGTGCTAGCTATGGCCAAGTTTTATTTAGTCTTCCTGGCAGTAAACTGAATTCAGCAGATGCAGCAAACTGGTTCAGAATCTTCTACAAGGGACTGGATAATCCACTCTATTTCCCATTCACTGAATCTGAATCCTTTGAGAACCCAACTGCCTTTAGACTAGATAATTTTGCCGATGACGACAACACTCGGCATTTATACTCTTTAATGATCCGACCTGGTTTCCTTCCTGTTGGCATTAGCACCTCTAATAGAATTATCAAGCCAGGTTATGAATCTTACCAACCAGTCATAGCAGCTCGGCAATTTGGCCTACGACAGGTCCCTCCCCACTTCCATATTCACCACTTGGTGGAGAGTAGAGCCGATCTACCTGATGGTCTCACCAGCTCAAGATGCTACAGCATGTTCGATGACCTCCACATTCCAATACCAGCCGATCTATCCTTTGATCCTTCATCGATCGATTTTAGCACATGGTGGGGAATATGGAAAACACATGTATTCAGGAAAGCTCTAGGTCCTCGACTGCAGCAAATTGATCCTGAATATGTAATCCCCGAGGAAGAGGTACTGAATTTATACATACATCCTTTCTAAGTCCTTCATTCCTTTACTTGATTAATCCTGCTCACCCTGTTTGCAGCAACAAGATGGTCCAGAACATATGACCAGTAACGGGGAGCCATTCCACTTTCTTCCAACTGCCCCTGATGTACTCTTCTGCAAAGGATTGCCATCAATGAAGAAAGTGATAATGACCATTCAGCCAGACTTACTTCAGTCGGCTTCCAAACGAAGACAAGTTTCTGCAATTGTTGCCCCTCGAGTCTTAACCAAGAAAAGAAAGATGATCACGAGGCGCGTTATCAAGAAACCAGCACCAGCTTCCCTGAGTCCATCAGAGTCCAACACCAACCAGGTAATTCATCTTTCTAAAACTTCTTCTTTATTGCATACGCACATACTCTGGTTGACTGTAATTCTATTTTCAGGACATGGCTGAAGACATCTCCAACGCAGAAAGCCCAGCACAACATGAGATAACTGGAAATCCCAATGTACTGATAGAGGCAAGCGAGGGGCAAGCTGACACAGTCAATGTTCTTGATGACGACACAAGCTCTATTAGGACGATCGCTCTTGAACCGCCCAACGCTTCTTCTTTAGAACAGGTAACATTACAAGAACCAATTCTGAACCAGCCGATAGCTTCATAAATGTATCTTGTTCTAACTTCAGATATGTCCACAGGGCTTTGACATTTCAAGTTTGCTTTCCTTCGACCCGGTATCAATGGGTCTGACTGCCCCTGGAGCAAAAACACCATCTTTGCAGCAATCGGCTAATTTGGCACATCAGCTTCATCTCATCAAGGATCTACTATCTGCTCCACTCACTGCTCTAGTCGGTGATTCTAGCGAGATAAAGAACATTTTCGAGCAAATAGAATCCCAACTCCCGGAGCCATTGCAAATCAAGCTTTGGTCAGCCAGCAATCTTCCATTCTTCCGGGTAGAAGTGAATAAAGCACAACAAAGAATAGAAGCACGTCACTCTCAAGCTTCTCTGAAAACTGACATTGCTCAAAAGTGCAAGGCCATCAACCAGAAGAAAGCAACTCTAGATATCAAAGCTGACGTGTCTGCCAACACGAACCGACTCGACCTCCTGAAGAAAGAACTGGCAGAACTCGAAGAAAAGGTTCGTACCACTAAAAACTCATCCAGGCCGAGGAAACTTCCATCGCAAACTCCAAACAAGAAACCCAGGAAATGGCCGAGCAGATAAAAACGAAGTTTGCAGAGATAAGCACCTTGAGTCGGCAGATAGTAACAGGAGATGACAAGGATGACGAAGCAATCATAGCACGAGCAGACGCCGTTCGTACAGAAGCCATCCATGCCATAGTAGAATTCCTGAACCAATAGATAGGCTCAAGAAACAATTAGTGTTGCCCGTTAACCTGAAACTCGTAACTATTTAAAACATCTTAAGTCGATGGTCGCACATCGGCTATCTTGCTTCTCATATGTATTTTTACTGGCCAACTCAACGTGTTGGCCTTCTCATTCATTTTTTTTACCGGCCAACTCAACGTGTTGGCCTGTCATGATTTTTTTACTGGCCAACTCAACGTGTTGGCCTATTACACTGCAGCCAGATGGGTCTCATCGGCTCTTGTTACTCGCTTTCAGCCAGATGGGTCTCATCGGCTCTTGTTACTCGCTTTCCCACATGCTCGGGAAATACTTCTTGAGGTGTTGACCATTGATAGCAACAGGAAACTTGACACCGTCCAGCTCCTCAAGCATGTATGCATTCCCAGACAAAACCTGATCAAGCTTGTACGGCCCGTGCCAAGCTGGAGACCACTTGCCATATTTTTTCTCTTTAGTTCCCAATGGCAATACTGCCTCCCAAACCAAATCTCCAACCTGGAAATTCTTTGGCTTGACCTTCTTGTTGTACGCACGAGCAACTTTAGCCTTATTTTCCTTGATCTTCTCCAGCGACCAAAGCCTTAGCTCTGTCAGATCCTCCACATTATCGTTCATCAAGGCTGCATACTGTTCAGCAGATAGATCATTCTGAAACTCAACACGCCTTGATCCGGCCGTGATTTCCCATGGTAACACAGTGTCTTGGCCGTAGACTAAATGGTACGGCGATGTCTTGGTGGACCCGTGACATGAAATACGATACGCCCACAAAGCTTCTGACAACACCTCATGCCAGCGCCTAGGATATTCATCGACCTTTCTCTTTATGAGCTTGATGAGGCTCTGGTTGGATGCTTCAGCCTGTCCATTAGCTTGGGCATAATATGGAGATGATCTGATCAGCTTAATCCCCATGTCATCAGCAAACTTCCTAAATTCCTCTGATATAAAGACCGATCCTCCATCGGTCGTAATGGTCTGAGGGATCCCAAATCTGTGAATGATGTGCTCTTTGACAAAGCTGATCACATCTCTTGACGCTACTGATCTCATGGGCACTGCTTCTACCCACTTCGTGAAATAATCTATAGCAGCTAAGACCCATTGGTGACCCTTGCTAGACGACGGGTTGATCTGACCAATCATGTCCATGGCCCAACCTCTGAATGGCCACGGTTTGATGATAGGATTCATTACTGATGCTGGCACTATCTGAATTTTGCCAAACCTCCGACATGCCTGACATCCTTTGTAATATTTAAAACAATCCTCAAGCATAGTGGGCCAGTAATAACCCGATCGCCTAATCAGCCACTTCATCTTATGAGCCGATTGATGAGTACCGCAGGCTCCTTCATGAATCTCATGCAAGAGCCGATTTGACTCTGAAGGTCCCAGACATTTAAGCAGTAGTCCTTCCAAGGTCCTGTAGAACATGTCATCCCCTATCAGAACGTACTTCATGGCCTTGAGTCTTATCCTTCTGGGTGCCCCCCGAGCCGAATCCTTCAAGTAATTGAAGATATCGGCTCTCCAGTCTCCGGGTTCTAGAAACTGAACTTCTACATCGACTCCATCGGCTATTTCTTTGTACCCAGAAGCCATCTGTGCCAAATCATTGGCTTCATTATTTAGAGTTCTGCGTATCCAGTGGAAATTGGTGTACTTGAATCGTGACATCAACTCACGGCACTGCATCCATATCGGAAAAGAGCCTCGCTCTCACATCTATATTCTTCCGTGAGCTGAGAAATCACCAGCTTCGAATCTCCAAATATTTCCACCGCTTCTGCACTAGCTTCGAGGAGCAGTTCCATCCCTTTGCGAATGACTTCATATTCCACCAAATTATTGGTGCATGGGGCAGTCATTCTGATGGAAAAAGAGTAAGTCGCCCCTCGAGGTGACACCAACAGAATTCCCACACCGCATCCATCATCACAAGCCGATCCGTCAAAAAACATAGCCCAAGCATGAATAAATAATGCAGCAATATCAGTGCTGATCCTGTCTGCAACAAGATCCGCCAGTGCCTGTCCTTTGACTGCTTTCGCAGGCTGATATCGGATATCGAACTCCGACAATGCAAACATCCATTTTCCAAGCCGGCCTTTCAGGACTGGAGCCGACAGCATATGCTTTATGACATCCGATTTGCATATGACAATTGTTTCCGCCGAGAGCAAAATATGACGAAGCTTTGTACACGTAAAGAATAAGCAAAGGCAAAGCTTTTCGATTTCAGGGTACCTGGTCTCGGCGTCTAACATGCGCTTGCTGAGGTAGAAAACCACCCTCTCCTGGCTATCGTGCTTCTGGATTAACACCGAAGCAATGGAAGTGTCACCCACGGATAGGTACACATAGAACGGCCTATCTTGCTGAGGAGGAACCAACACCGGAGGCTTTGATAAATATTCTTTAATTTCATCGAAAGCTTGCTGCTGTTCTGCCCCCCAGCGAAACTCATCATCGGATTTGATCTTCACTAAACCCATGAACGGTTCGATGCGCCCAGACAGATTAGAAATAAATCATCTGACAAAGTTAATTTTACCGATGAGCTTCTGCAACTCTTTCTTTGTGGTAGGTGGCTTCATCGTCTTCACAGCTTCTTGACTCTTCAGGCCGATCTCGATTCCCCGTTCATGCACCAGGAATCCCAAAAATTGACCAGCCGATACGCCAAAAGCACACTTCTTCGGGTTCATTTTGAGCCCAAACCTTCGAGTCCGCTCCAAAACTTGACGCAGATCTCCTAGATGCCCCCAGCTGATTTGGACTTGACCACAACATCGTCGATATAAATTTCTACCAGTTTGTCGATGAGATCATGAAAAATGTAATTCATGGCACGTTAGTACGTTGCACCGGTATTTTTCAGTCCAAAGGTCATAACCAAATATTCGAACAAGCCGACTGCGCATGGTACTCTGAACGCGGTCTTGTTCACGTCTTCAGGGGCCATGAAGATCTGGTTGTAGCCGGCATTACCGTCCATAAAACTCATCATTTTGTGGCCGGCAGCTGCGTTGATCAATGTCTCTGCAACAAGCATCGGGTATTCGTCCTTTGGCGTCGCCCTGTTGAGATCTCTAAAATCGACGCAGACACGCCATCGGCCATCCTTCTTTTGCACCGGTACCACGCTGGAGATCCATTCTGCATACCGGCACGGCCTGATGAACCCGGCATCCAACATCTTCTCCACCTCTTTCTTGACTTCTTCTAGGACTTCGGCCTTCATCTGACGTGCTCGTTGCTGAAACGGCCGAAACCCTTTCTTGAGCGGGAGCCGATGCTCGACGATGCTTCTGTCTAGACCGGGTAACTCGGTGTAGTCCCATGCAAAACAATCCCGGTACTCTTTCAGCAGTGCAATCATCTCCTTACGCAAGACCGGATCCAACTTCTTGCTGATAAATGTCGGCCGTGGCTTATCCCCAAGGCCGATGTCAACCTCTTCCAAATCATCAGCTGACGTGAACCCGTATCCTAGCTTGCCGTCGTCTGAAAAACCAGCTGCGAACGCAGGTGAATCCTTGTTATCCTCAAGATCAGCGGCGAACACAGGGAGATGACAAGAAAAATTATTTGGCCAACCGCATGGGCTGGCCATTTCTATACCCCCATCATCATTCAAAACCAAATAGTCAATGAGTGGCCAACTGCTGGAGCAGGCCATCGTATGTACATGATGTAACAATTCCGACCCCAAACAGGATTTTTCTATTTTTCGGGGCCGGTCGCTGGGACCGGCCTCTCTATCTCTATTACACCCCATAGCATGCCAGGATGCGTTTACTCTGTGAGGCCAGTGGATAAGACCAGCCTCAGTCCGTTTTTTGTCGCTTCGATCTGATCACAATCTTCCAGGGCGATCCCTGAGATCGGCTCTTGTCCTTCTGCGTCCCAGGCATTCATATCTGCAAGCGAGACTTCGCTGGAATCGTCCGCAGGGACCACTTCCACTTCATCGCCATCCCATTGGACGAGATACTGATGCATTGTGGAAGGGATACAACAGTTGGCGTGAATCCAATCCCTCCCAAGCAGTACCGTGTATGTATTCTTGCTGTTGACGATGAAGAACGAAGTCGGGATCGTCTTGCGACCCACTGTCAGCTCCACATTAAGAACCCCCATTGCCTCTGATGGTTGTCCGTTGAAGTCATTGAGCATCACATTGGTCTTGATTAGGTTGGCAGAAGAACGCCCCAACCGGCGCAACACTGAATATGGCATCAGGTTGACTGCAGCACCGGTGTCAACCAGCATCCTGTTGACGGGTTTACCATTGATGAAGCCCTTAAGATACAACCCCTTCAAATATTTGTAGCTTTTTTCCTTTGGCTTCTCAAAGACGATCGGCTGGGGGCCAAGATCCAACTGAGCAACAGGCAAATCCTCCGGCTAAGGTGCCCGAAACTCTGACGGGAGGACGAACACCATGTTCACATCAGCCGATGGCTTCTCATCGGCTTTTGTCTGCTTGAGGCGCCACTCTTTCCTTGGAGGGCGCCTTTCCACCCTTCGCGGGCGCCTAACCTGTTCCACAAGATCCGGACGTGCCTTCCTCAGCACGTCGAGGTACCTTGCTTCTACCTCTTCTAGATTGCGCAAGCGCTGCACTCTGCGCTTCTGCGAGCGATTAAGCCCGTCTGGGCACCACCATGGGCGATGGTACCTGTCTTCTGGCTCGGAATCACCCTTGGTTGGCCGCTCAACATGATCGTCGTGACGCACTTTGGGACCCAAGCGCCGGAACACCGAAGTATCGCTTGACTGGCATGTCCGAGGCCTGCACTCCAGACAATCATCTATAGTGGGCAATCGGCTCATGCCGGAATTCCAGCAGAACCTGAAGAACGGGCAATGCCAGTGGTCGCGTACAGCCTGCGCCTTCCCAGCATCCTCCCTGTGCGGTACTCGTACTCCTCTTCTTCCGATTGATATCGGCGACGCAGCTTGTGCTGATATTCATACTTTTCCAGAAGCCGATCGAAAGCAGGAAGCTGATTACGGATGTGACGCACTTGCTCTTCAGTAATATGCTGTCGCCCTGGCTCATTTTGATCTTGGGGCCGTTTGCCAGAAACGGCCTCTCTCCTTTGCTCGTCACGACGACGTACAGGCCCCGCCATGTTGATCTGGAATGAAAAATTCTGGCTCGTAGGAGTGAAGTCTGACAACTCTACCACGTTGGCTTGCGGGAAGGGCTTCGTGTCAACCTTCATCGTGTGTTGAGCCAAGATTAATCGGCCTTGCTCGATAGCCGATTGAATCTGACGACGGAGCTCCTTGCATTCACCCGTGGCATGAGTGAACGAATGATGCCATTTATAGTATAGCCTCCCCTGCAGCTCTTGTGCGGTTGGCAGCTTGTGATTCTCTGGGAGCTTCAGCTGTTTTTCTTTGAGCAGCAGATCAAATATCTGTTCTGCTTTGGTTACGTCGAAGTCGAAGCCCTTCACAAGCCCTTGCTGTTTGATCCATTTGCACGGGACGGGGTTTGCCCCCCGAGTCCACTCTGCCACGGCCACTTCTTGCTCCTCGCTAGAGTCATCAGATTCATCCGCCTGGGCCATGTTTACATGGCGCTTGAACTTGTCCTGGTACAGCTCAGGATGGTAGTGTTCATATGCCGTAAGCTTATGCACCATGTGTGCCAGAGAAGTGAATTCCAACTGAAAAGCCAGATCCTTGATCGGCTTAGCGAGTCCCAAAACTGCCAGATCGACTGCCTCCTTCTCTGTGATGCATGATGAGTAGCATCGATTCTTGACCTCTCTAAAGCGTTGTATGTATTCTGACACAGTCTCTCCTCGCTTCTGCCTGACTTGGGCGAGGTCGGCAATTCCAGCTTCAGCAGCCTCTGAGTGACACTGGGTATGGAACTGGTCTTCCAGCTGCCTCCAAGTCCGAATCGAATCTGGAGCCAATGACGCGTACCATCCAAAAGCTGGGCCTGCAAGAGATTGGCCGAAGAACCGGACCCTCAACGGATCCGATACTGAGATCATCCCAAGCTGCATTAAGTATCGGCTTACATGCTCGATGGAGCTGGCTCCTTCTGACCCGTTGAACTTGGTGAACTCAGGGAGCCGATACTTGGGTGGCAATGGGATCAAGTCGTAGTCACTCGGATACGGCTTGGAATAGCCGATCGCTTTTCTCTTGGGCAGGATGCCAAACTGGTCTCTCAGTATTGCACTGACCTGCTCCACACTAAGAACTCCTGGGGCCGATGGCTCAGCAGTCGGCCCGGTAGCGTACTTTGCCAGCCACGCTTGTTTCTCCGCGTCTGCTCCAGAAGCCACTGGGTTTGCCAACTGCACCGAGCGTGTTGGATTGATGCTGTCAGGGATGTATGCGCACGTGTAGCCGTGCGGGACCTCCTTGGGTGGCCCGGTCAAGAACTGGCCTTTTCCAGGATCACCGCCGATCTTGTGGATGACGTAGATCGGCGAATTCTGCTGTACTGCTGCCGCGAGCGAGTAGGACACTGGCGGCTTGGTTTGCAATGCAGCTTCCCCCCTGTGACTCCCCAGAGTTGGTCCCGATGGGGAGTACTGGTTCTTGATTACCTCCTGTACAACGCGATGTGCCACGCGCTCAAGCTCGTTCACCAGGCTTTCTGAGTGCCGATGGAGCGTGTGAGCCACCATGTAGTTCATCTCTATGCGTAGGGCCCTGGTACGCTCCTCTGACGGCACAGACAGATCAACGTTGTCGAGAGCGCCTTCTGGTGAGAACCCCTTCCACCTGATGCCATGGTTGCGGGTCCTCTCAAAAGAGCCGATAAGATCGGCTTCGAACTGAGCTTTGATATCATCATATTTTAGTTTGTGTTCTGGAGTCAGCTCTTCATACGTGATGGGCTTGGGAGCGGGTTCTTGATCTTGAGCTCCTGCCATCTCTACGGTGGGCGTTGTTGTTGATGAATGTCCCACCGGGCATGCCAGAATGTGTTGTCGGTCGAAACCCACCGGCGAGCAGCGACAGGCAACACGAAGAGCCGGGAGGTTGCCGGGGTGCTGGCAGGCACTGCTCCCTCGTCGACGGCCCGCAATTCCAGCACACGCCGCGGCTTGTGAAGACGCAGGGCGTGCCACCTGACCTATACCCGATCAGGAAGGTGCGGACGTGCTTGCAATGATTTGCCTGCATGGCTGCATACACAAACACGTGGAAACATAAGTTCGAGCCGTAGTCGGCTCCCCGGGACGACTCTTGCTTCGGCTTTAAAGAGCCGATCGAGTCCCGGTGTCAGATGGGATCTGTTTGCATCCGGATATTGATGATTAAAGCAAATAACTGTAAAGCTACTTCAATTAAATCTAATTGATCTAATCCACAACGGTAAAAACTTCACTACTAGATCGGAACATCCTACACGTGATTGGGCCTAACAAACGTAACAGATAACTAAACCATAACCAAAACAGAGGCCTAAGAACTAGCAAGAGCCGATTCTTGGATCAATTCCCTATTAAGACTAGAGCAGAGCATCTAACACGCCACCGGATCATCCAACCCGTTTGCAAGGCCTAACCTAGCAGATATTACGCCAACTCTTAAGAAAAAAAGCAAACCATAACAGATTAGATCTACCAGACGTAAAAGAAGCAGGGTGTTGCCTTTACGCAGCTAACTCTATGCAACAAGAGCTAGTATAAGATGATGACATGATCGCATCAAGGCAACATGATGTTCGTAGATGATAAGCAACAAAGCACGATAGATCTATTAAAAGCCATGCTATGAACATCAAGATAACTAGTACTACTCGCCATCAAAAACGTTTCAGTACGAGTAATACCAAGGTAAAGGTAAGAACAACGCTGCCCTGATCGCGAGAAGCGATCAGGGCAGCATGGCGTTTACTTAGATGAAACCCTAGAATTAGGGGTGGCGATACGCCGAGATTGTTGTTTGTGAGACGTGATGGCGTTCCCTTTTTTTTCATGAATAACAAAGAGTACATATTTATAGTCCGGAGACTTGGGAAATAATCTAAACTAATCTTGTCCCGATCAGACTCTATCTCTAATCTTGAACTAAATCTAAAGATACATGGCCCATGTAGCCCAAACGCTCACGCAGGAGCCGATTTACAAGCCTTCTTCAATCTCCCGCTTCAAGCCCATCTTACTTTCGGCCCGTAAATTAATCCTGTTAATTTATGGCGATAACACAACGATGTGAAGCAATCTCCACCACAAGGTCCCAGAAGGCACAACCTTTTAAACTCATAAAAAGCTTGTGGATGTCTGGCAGTAACAACTCTGCAATCTGCATAGTCTTGTATTGCATCCTCATTACATTTTCCATCATTGCCAACAATTCCCAAGTTTCTCAGCACACCGTGATTTGCAATACAGGCGCTTCGACAAAGTGATGATCTATCGTAGGACTTATGCCGACGTCTTGTTTTCGTGGTCGGTGTCGAAGGGGGAAGTGTAGGAGTACAGGCAAGATCCTCACCCTTCCTAACTACTGCAGTTGGAGAAGACTCATCCTCTATCAGTGGATCCTCTAACTGTTGTGGTTCATGCGCCATGACCTCAATTGTAGATTGGGTAGAGCTATCTTCAATGGTGATGAGAAGGATAGGGTCCTTAATTGTAGATTGGGTAGAGCCGTGACCTCAGCTGTAGATTGGGTAGGGTAGAGCTATCTGAGTGAAGAATCTTGATTCTTGAAGCTTCGTGATAGCCCTTGTGTGCATGTAGCGGGATTATTACCCGACTTGTCTTTGCGTGAAGAGTACCCGGGGCAAATAAAAGGAAAAAGAATGGCAGTACTAGTACAAATCAATAGTGGGGTGAAATGATCTTTTCACCCTGAAGTTAACATCTTTTTAAGTCCTCAAACTGATGGAAGTGCTAGATAGGGAACAAAATTTTCAATTATTGCTAGATAAAGTTTTCAAGTTTGGATGTTAAATAAGAGAAACATTTTTTTTGGTGCTAGATAGGGAATTCTCTCTTAAAACAACTTAATATCTGCCAGTTGATTCAGTAAGCACGACCAGCTAAGCTCCTGTAAGTAAGCAGAAAGCAGTTCCACTGAAAGTTCAGTAACCTACCCCCTCTTAATTTCATAGTTCCATAAGATCATTATTTCTCACACCTCAGGAGTAACTCGGCAGAGTTTAGTCATGTTCCTGCAATGACACGATTACTTTTTATACCTTCCACCCTTTCCCGTCTTTGATAGGGCTGTTGATGAAGAATTGGAAGCAGATTCCTGCTTCCTAGTCCTTCCAAGATGCTTAGGAACCAACTCCGCAACCTGGAGCATCAGCTTCTTCTCTGCAATGCGGATGAGTAAGATGAGCAACTAAAAAATAATCATTTATAGCGTGCATGAGGAATATATAGTGAAGCTTAAGCATGAAAGAAACTAAAGGCTAGATAAACAAAGATGAAGAAACAACGGCGGCAATCAGTATACTGAGGCCTGTTTCTTCCAGATACTGCAGCGAAACACAATAGAACCATACCACATCCATCATTGGAAATATGAAAATATAACCTTTCCCTGTTAGGTACAACCATATTTTGTATATCAGAACCTTGTAAACAGCAAGCTAACTAGACTACAGTGTGACAATTTTTTGCTGAGACCCTATTAAAAAAAAGATAAAATGAATATAATTGTACTGTTATGCCCCTTCCTTCAATTTATACTGGCCTATATAGATACAAGGCAGGCTACTGACCCACAACAATTTATCCAGACAATAGTCTTTCACTTTCATGGTTAGTTTCACCAATTTTGGTGCAGAAAATCTGTACACTCAATTTTCCTTACGGACAAAACACTAAGCAGACTAAATGGAAATGCAGTTTTTTGGCATTAATCAATGACAGGCTAGCATTAATGGTCAAAAAGTCCTAACATAATCAGACTACTGGCTGGCCAAATTTCTTTCTATTATAAAGAAACATTTTGATAAACAAGACATACTGACCAACAACTCTTATACTTAACATTCATTGTTCTAGGAGTGCTCAGGTGGTCCAGCAACTCTCCCAAAGTAAGTACAGATATATGTTTCACCATAACAAACATCAAGAACTAGCTAAAATAGTCTGAGTTCAAAAATATAGATGGAACTTAACCTATGTCTACAACATGAATCTGTAGCTTAATTTGAAGGCTAGTAAAAAAAGTTGAACAGATTGAATGTATTTCCAAAGAAAATGAAGAGGCAAACAAATAGACTGAACAGAAATTTGTATTAACAATTTGATGATGCAGAAGCACTAGATTGAGCATACTTCCATACAAACAAAAAAAAGTAATTGCACCACTTCACAGAATGCACATGTGCACTATAAAATTCAGTAAGACAGCGACTCAGTAAGTAACATTACAGGAACATAGTTTCATAAAAGGACAATTACATGAAATGAAATGATTGAATTACTGATTTCTTCTTGTGAGACATTCCATTGGTAAATTTCCTTTTGCATCTATCTAGAGCTGATGATGAGGTGAAGGATGGTTATTCACATATCAACATATCGGTGTATATTTAACTTTAATAAAAATACTGCATCATAACACATAACAGAACATATCGGTGGAAATTGATGCAGTAAAGGCAAATTTTTCTTAATGATACTGACAAAAAACCGACTAGATACTAGAGGTAAACCTAAAACCTCATTCTATGAGGATTACTACATCGAACCCAATAGTATATTAATTATGCAACATCAGTTTCAACTTAAGCTTTGCACCTTGATTCCTGAGGCTTGAGTTCATACTAAGCAATTGAATAATTTACAATGTTTGTTCGAGAAACTTGCAAAAGCACAGCTATGTTCAGTTCATACCAAGATAAGACAATATCACAGCTAATGCAAAGATGCCTATAAAAAGAAAATTAACAATCAGTTATTTATAAACACGGAATGCTTAGTGAGATACTTGGAATTTAAGAGTGCATTTGGTAGTTTAGGTTAGTACATCATAACAAAACTGAAAGCCAAGTAAAGAGAATCCACAAACACAATGTATCATATCAAACGGTTAGCAATTCAAAAATTTTCACAAGCTACTTTAGTTTTCCAACTAAAAGAAGTGTTCCATCTATAGGTTTTTGGTATATGCACAAAACTAATTATTTTCGTACAAACTAAATACTGAGTACACACTACACATGCATAGGACCATGATTGGACCATTACTGTAAACTGATATCGAATGCTCTAAGTCTAACTGTGCTTACACAGTGAAAAAATTCCTCCAACACATAATATTCTAAATGCCTCAAAGAACACAGCAAAACAGAATTTCAATCACAAACACTACAAGAGGAATATTCAAGGACCGTTGATACGCATGAGCTGTCATCTGGTATCAGCCTTTAGTGTCTTGCACAGTTGCACTGGGACCCATGGCTGGCAAGGTTGCCACCGATGTAGAGCAAGTCGGTTGTCAGCCACAGGTTTTTACGTTTTATCAAGATTAACAATATATTAGCCTCCTATGTGTTGTGACTACAGGCAATACATTCAAATTATGTCCTTGTCGGGCATACTATCCAAAATCTTCTAGGCAGATCACAGTATCACACACCTGATCCGCAGGCAATCTCTTGGATGCCGTTGCAATAATTTGCCATCGCTATCTCAATGACACTGACACATAGGGCCCACCTGTGTCACTGACAGTGGCAAATAGGGGTTTGGGGGAAATTGCAATGGCAGCAAAGGGATTTTCCGGGACTAGAATTATCATTTTTAGGTTTATGCCAATTATCATGCTTAAGCTCTATTGAATGTCTCCTGAATTTTGCATTTCAGTCATCATTACAGCAATGATAAGCATCTTTATCTCCAAGAAGTACAGTTTGGCCACGCAAATCATGCACTCGTTTCTGGAAACCACAGTCCCTGCATTAGTGTCACATAACCCAGATATTTTCGACTACATTTTGTATTTTCCCCACCTTTTACCAAATCAAGGCACCGCTTCTTACTGTCACAAATACTGAAACAAGAGGAAAGAAGAGCACGAGGGATCAATGATGCATACTTGTAACAATCTCTGGGTTGACAGGGGAGCCATCATCCCTCTTGAGCTGCACTCTCACCCTCCCCACCTGCAAGAAATCCCTCGGGTACGATTTATCCGGCTGCAAACACAGGCAAACACCGAGTTAAATAGAAATCAATAATCAAGTTAATCAATCTATGGATGGGAGGGTAATGTGGGATTTTTGTGGGTTACCTCGATATGGCAAGGGATCTTGAGATGCGAGCAGCAATCGGCGATCTCGCCGCAGGTGGGGTCGGGGCAGGCCTTGCCGGCGGCGACGTGGCGGCCCTCCGCGACCGTCTTCCTGGAGTTGATGTACACAGGGTAGAGGATGCTCCACTTCTTGCTGCTGGTAACCCTCGCCTCGCCGGCGACGTTCATCTTAGATTCTCACTCAGTTCCTGCAGCCCTAACCCACGAACCCCAAACAAGAATCAATGCAATGTGTTTCTTGCTAAATCCCGCCCATCGGGAAGTAGATTGTACAAGTTTCTTGTTAGCTAAGATTCTAGGAGAAGAATCGCCCAGGAACAAGGGAAAAATTACCTGCTGGTGTGGGCGAATTCCGGTCGCTGGCGTTGCGAGAGGGTTGGGGCGTTTTTTTTTTTTTTTTTTGACTAGGGGTTGGGGCGGATTGGGGAAACAGCGATGATGGATTGGAATGAGGAACGATATTACAGTGGAATATAACCACACCAATCCTCCAATATGACAATTTTTAAGGGACAGTCTATTTTATTTACAATTTTAAACAATTCATGTCCTCCAAACTGTCTAAATTGTAACATTTTCTGAAATTTTGGTTTGGTCCAACCGACGGTGGACCTCAAGCGTTTTTTTTTTGAATACAGTATAGTTTTTTCTTTTACAAAAATGCAGACCTCATAAGCACATGTACACTCAACCTAAATACATATGCAACCCTACCCCTGTGAGGCTGTGAGCATCTATGAGAAAATGAGCTATATCTTTGAAATTGACGAAGTCATCATTGGCACCTCGCTAATTCTGAAATAAATTTTGGAAAATACGAGCACCGGTGTCGTGTCGATGACTCAAACTCTGATCGGCAGGTTCCACAACAAAAAATCACATAAGTTGAGGTTCCCTCAATTTGCAACCCAAACAACAATACTACATTGTAAGATACGGAGTAGAATACACTGTAACCTAGACGTACCCAAATATAATAATAACTAGGTGATACCCTGCGCGTTGCTGCGGGAATTTTCTAAACAGAATTTTAAGTTGAAATTTAAAAATAGAAATACTAAGATAATTGTATGGCAATATTCTTTTGCTAATGACATTATATATGAAAATATGTTCATTTTGTTGAGAACGTCTCTTAAATTATTGATCATCCGTGTAGAAATTTTGTAGCGTGATACTCGCAAAGACTAATAAGTTGCATGTATGGATGCTATTATTCACAGAAAATCGATCTAAGAAATAAATAGATGGTCTTAGTGGATGGTGACGTGGCGTCTAATGTGGATAGCTTGCAAGTTGAGAGAAATAGAGTTAATGATTCTCAGTGGGGTGCATCTATATATGTTATATAGATATCTACAAGTAACAAAATCATGTTTAAGAGAACCTATTGCAATAAAAACGAGCCGTGAGCAACGCACACGCGTAGTAGTTAGGTTCGTTTACTAGCTCAAAGTTTGACATTTAAATATGAACTTACGAAGTGATAAAGACATTATAACTTTGTTACACTGCATTAAGAGTTTTTATAATTATTTTTATATGTTGGGGCCTGGAACTTAAACAACTTGAGATACAAAATCTCATCAATCTATCTATATCTATCTATTATGGGTCTATTTGGTTAAGCTATGGCTGTGGAAAAAAACTGCTGTGGGCTGTGAGCAATAAAAAAGCTAAAAGCCCTATAGACTGTAGGTTTGATACAAAATGTCTTTAATGCTCTTAAGGTCTGTCAGACTATTTATATGCAGATTGATTATAAAAGCACTGATTCGCATATAATAGATAATATTTGGAAGAGGAATTTAATTATTTATAAATTTTGCATCCACCATCAATAGTAAATATATTATTGACTCCATTCATGGAGGAGCCGGAATTATCTCAAAGAGATTGAGATAAGCTGCGAAATCCTATATAAACCATGATTTCTTCCACTATTTGCTACACAAATGGAATAAATGCCACACAAATCGAACGATTGCTACACGAGTCAAATGATTACAACTTAAATCCAATTGATTTTGGTCACTAAGAGAAGGGAGGAATCGATTTTACAGATGCTCTAGAGGAGGAGAGCCGGCGTCGAGGTGCTTAGGGAGCGCTCGCTTCTAGGCATCCTCTGGGAGGAGAGCCGGCGTCGAGGGTCACAGGAGGCGCTGGCTTCCAGGGCGCAGAGGTGTTGGCGTCGACATCGAGGGGCGCTGGTTCCAAGACACAGGGGCGCTGGCGTCGACGTCGATGGGCACAAGGACGAAGAAGGGTCAGGCGTCGCCGCCGGCTAGGGGCGCCGCCGGCCAGGGGAGCCGCCGCAAACCGTAGCTGGCACACGCAGAGGGGAACAGGCGGGAGAAATTTGGATTTTTGCTACCGCAAACAATGAGCTTCATAGAATTAGCACTCTAAAGATGGACTTCGCAAAATCACCACCCAAATCATTAACATCCCGTTTCCCTTACAATTTTCTCCCTTTTATTTATTTTTAATTTTCTTTTCCATTTACAAGCGCAGGAAAGGGCCAAACTGCCCTTGATTGCACGTACATGCAGAAGGAGCAGTTGCATCTTATCAGGGCCGTACCGGCAAATTCGGGGGCCCTGTGCGAAACAATGGACTGGAGCTCTGGTGACCTAGTGAAGGATCATGAATACCAAGCGATACCAGTCGGCAAGCGCGATATGCTGTGTGAAAGCACAAATGTTAGAAGTCACACGAGCGCGATGTGCTGTGTGAAAGCACAAATGTTAGAAGTCACACGTGTGATTGATAGTTAAATCATCACATAAGGCCCAATAACTATTTTTTTGTTCCGGAAATTTTTTTTGTTGCTGGAACAATTGTTATTGTTTGGGCAACAAAAAATTTTTTCCGAAAAAAAGTTTGTTCTAGCAACAAAGCATTGAGGGGTCTGGTTTATTAGGCCGATTTTATCTCCAAAACACGAAATCTTGAAGAGGTTGGGGTGCTGTGACAGGTACACTTGAGATCGCACACGTGACCCCAAACAACACCCATGTAAAAAAAAGTAGCAAGTGATACGCCTACAATGATTTATCTTTTAGGAGCAATTTGGGCCATGTTTTGTCACAAATTTGGTCAAACAATCAACTAAATTAAAGTATTTGCATGACTATATCTAATATATACCTAATATTTTGGGGGCCCTTCGAATTCGGGGGCCCTATGCGGTCGCACGGCCTGCACGTGCCCAGATACGGGCCTGCATCTATCTTCTTCACCTGCAAGAGCATGACTCCACCTCTAACCAGCACAGCATCAGTTCCAAATCCATCCTTCGAGGGAGGCAGCTAGAGGAGGCAGCAGCCTGGCCATCAGGTGGCAGTGCCCAACAGGATGTTGACGGCGCCCAACACCTTCCTTCCATAACGTATCATCCATTTGGCCAGTGGTTTAGCGCTCTTAGATGCTGACTCTGAACCCATGTTATGGTTCTTGTTGATAGGCATCGCTTCTTCTTGGACATGGATAAAGAATCCCAAGCAAAGGCTTTGGCCGCGCTGTCATTATCATCATCTTCAAGAGACACAGAAGCCCCGCCAAAGAATAAGCTGCTTGATGTGCTTATTTTTTAGTAACACTAGAAAGAAATAAGGTCAAAGGATTGAAGATAGAAAGAGGAAGAAGAGAAAGAAATAAGCTATCTAATAGAATGAAAGCTATCCTTCCTGTTATTATTAGTGGGCATCAGAGTGCCTTTGTGCCGGTAGACTAATCACTGATAATATTTTGATTGCATATGAGTGTATCCATGCCATCAAGAGGAAGAAGGGGAAAAATGGGCTATGTGCAATTAAGTTGGATATGCATATGGCATACGACAGGGTGGAGTGGGGTTTTTTTGGAGAAATTATGTTAAAACTTGATTTTGATGCAAGATGGGTAAGGCTGATCATGGCGTGTGTTTCTTCACTTAAGTATTCGGTCAGGTTTAACTCCATGGAAACCGAATCCTTTACTCCAACCAGAGGCATTCAACAAGGGGACCCACTATCCCCTTACCTCTTTTTGATGGTTGCTGAAGGGTTATCCTGCCTGATACAGAAGGCTAAGCAGACAGGAGAATTAGATGGGATAAAAGTTTGTCGAGGAGCTCCGACAGTATCCCATTTATTATTTGCAGATGACTCGCTAATTCTTATGAAAGCTGACAAACAAAACGCAGACTGCCTGAGGAGCATACTTGATAGGTATTGCCAAAATTCTGGGCAATTGTTAAGTGAGAATAAATCAAGCATATTTTTTTCTGAGAACACAACACCAGATGTGAAAGCTGAGGTGAGTGCAGTCCTGAATATTACTGATGAATCTTTAAATGATAAGTATTTGGGTTTGCCGGCGTTGGTTGGGGTGGACAGGAGTGATTGCTCCCCTTCATCTCATTGATAGAATAAGCATGAGAGTAAATGGCTGGAAGGAGAAAATATTGAGCTCAGGAGGTAAGGAGGTCTTAATCAAATCTATTGCTCAGGCCGTGCCAACATATGCGATGATGGTGTTTAGAATCCCAAAGAAAATATGTAAAGGGATGACAGACATAATATTGCAGTATTGGTGGGGTGATGATGATGGAAATAGAAGGATCCACTGGCAGGCATGGTGGAAATTGTGTTTACCAAAGGCAAAAGGGGGTATGGGGTTCAGAGATTTTGAGAGTTTCAACCTAGCATTGCTTGCAAAACAGGTGTGGAGGCTACTATGCGAGCCGGACTCGCTATGTGCAAGAGTGTTGAGGGCAAAGTATTATCCGGATGGGAAATTCCTACAAGCAAAAAGGAAAAGCGGCAGTTCATACACGTGGCAAAGCGTGCTGGCGGGGCTTGAATGTTTCAAACAAGGTTATATTTGGCGTGTTGGCGATGGATCACAAATTAATATTTGGCATGATCATTGGATTCCCAATAGCCATAACATGAAGGTTTTCGCACCGAGAGGCAATACTCTGGTATCCACGGTAGATGAGCTAATTAGCCCAATTGATGGACAATGGGATGTACAGCTGATCCGTTCGTTATTTTGGCCAACTGATGCTAACCGTATCCTCCAAATCCCTATCCGCAATGGCCGCGAGGATGTGGTAGCTTGGCACCATAATCGGAATAGGTTATTCACAGTTAAGTCGGCCTATCATTGCCAATGGAACCAGAGGTACCGTGCTAGAAATAATGCCGCTGCTGCAGGTGGTACAAGCTCAGTTTCAGTATGGAAAGATCTGTGGAAAATGTTAGTACCGAGCAAGATTAAAATATTTGCTTGGCGAGTGCTTCATGGATAGGGATAAAAACGGATCGGATACGGACGAATATCACTGATATCGTATTTGTTTTTATATTTATGTTCGAATACGGAGTTGGATACGGATAGTGTTAGTTTTTATCAGATAAGATTGCAATAGATATCGACATCATAAAATGTAAGTTTTGAGCATTCGGATACGGATCGGTTACGGATAACAAATAGTCGGAATCGGATACGGACGGATAAAAATCCTTTCAGACCGGATCGAATTCGAATACGGTCGGGAAATATCCGTACCATTTACACCCCTATTCATGGATGTATACCATGTTTGGTGATTTTGGCCAATAAGCATATATCAAATACTGGAACCTGTCCTATGTGTCCATCGGGTGTAGACAGGGTTTTTTTTACCGACCGATCGGCTGAAACCGCCGCCCTCCGGTTCCGGTAAACCGAACCGGTTTGACCGGTTACCGAAAAAAAACCAGTCAAATTCAAATTCCAAACAAAAAACGGTAGTTCAACCGGTTTCGACCGGTTAGCCGGCCGGTTTACTACTCAAACCGCTCCGGTTTGAGTGGTAACTGGGGCGGTGAACAAAAAAACCGACAGTTTTAAAGTGATTTCCCGGTGTGAAATAAATGAAATTTTTGGCTTGAGCTATGCACATATTAATGTAAAAGACCACACCAAAGCAACAATTTATAATCATGCATATAAATACAATAGTAATAAGCGTGCATACAAATAATATAGTCATAATTGTGCATACAAATACAGTAGTCACTGATACACATCAATAAAAGTTCAACATAAGAATGGGAAGACCCCCATTTGGGACGCCATTTCGTATTCGGCGGTGGACATCACATTCAAACCTCGCACTCTAAGCAGCTCGGCCTTGTAGTCTTGCCAAGATTGCCCTATCCACGCCGATGTTGTCTCCCATTTCTGAACTAACATAGTGTAAAAATGGGGGTTTTTCCATTCGTATACCCATCTTGTCGGTGGCTGTATGCTGATGTCAGGTATCGGATAGTCAAAAGAGTGCGAGGTATCGCTGTAGGAGGAAGAAGAATACTGTGGAGTGTCGTAGTCCGTCGGTCCAACCGTTCTCCTCTGCGATTCCGGTGCTCCATGGTCGGGGTCCCGAGTAGCATGTATGAACTAAGTCTCCCCTGCAATTAACCATATACCATAATTAGTACTCATAGTCAGAAACATTTGTGCATATATAGGTGCAATGTATACTTGTGAAACGAATGGGACCACCACCACCACTACCACCAGCACCACTACCACCAGCATTAGCACTATCACTATCATCACCATCATCAGCCGAGCTGCTATCCCCAGTCTCCTGATACGGTGGACTACGCTCACCATCGCCATCATCAGTGGAGATGTCGCTATTAACTGATTTTGCTGCTGCTTTTCCTTTTCGTTTTTGACGCTTCGGGTCACCCTTCGTAGGCCCCTTCTGGAACTTCCTCTTCCCTAGGTGAGTGTCACCCACATGTTTACGTGCCCAATCGCTGATGCAATCATTCCCCGTAGCCTCACGTAGATCTGAGAGGTTTATTTGATCCCTAACAATGTGGGATGGGAGAGGGACGTCTCCGTCATCATCATTCTCGTCCAGAACTGGAGCCCGGTTAGATCTACCATATTCCATCAATTCCCGCACCAGATTATTCTCATCGTAGAATGAAAGATGGGCCAGCTAGTCAATAAAATCACCTTTTTCACGCATCGGTGGGCCGGAGACCTCCTCAAGTCGCAGACGAAGGTTGTAGTTGACATAGACCAGCTTGTTAAGTTTCTTGTGCGACAACCGATTGCGAACCTTTGTATGCAGCAAGGCAAAAGTACTCCAGTTCCGCTCGCATCCACTGGATGAACAACATTGTGAAACAAGCCGCATGGCAAGGTACTGCAGCTTTGGAGTGCTTGATCCGAACATCGTCCACCAGGACGCTGCATGTGCAACCGAGTATATAAGCAATATATTGGAATACAGAAAACAACAATGTCTTACGGACTAACTCTTACATGGGGATGTCTTTGGGTCCATCGCCATTCTCATTTCCATTTCACTACCAAACTCACCAAACTTCTGCCGAAACACCTCAAGCTCTTGCAATGCCTGCACGGCTCTCTGGACATCCGTCATGTGCTCAAATGTATCCTTGAGTCCACGAAACATTTCTTGAGTTGGATCCATCGTATATGCATACCTCGGATTTAGGACAGCAGCTGCAAAATATAAATCACTTCAAATAAATATAAGGTCAATAGAGCTTCAAAATAGATGACTCGTGTATTCTTACCTGGACCCACATACGTGCCTATGAACACGTCACACATCCTACCCTCCAAAACCTTAACATACTCTGTCCGAGTGGAAATATTGTTTCCAAAGAAAGACTCCAGCTCCTGTCTCGTATTCTGGTAGGCCATCACGACTTCGCACATGTTGGGCCGCTTGTCCTGATTAGCGAAGCGAAGGAACTTGTATATTGGTTGAACTGTGTCGATGATATATTTCAATCCCTCCTACCACTCGATACTTGAAAACCTAGCATGAGTAAATCTACCATCTTCGGTATTCGCCCATTTGCTTCGTAAAAACTCAGTAGATGCCATCCACTGCATGAAACGATCACGTTTCCGATAGATGCTCTCTAGGAACATGTAGTTGGTTCCAAATCGAGTGGCATTCCACTTGACCAACTCACCACCGATTGCGTTCCTCATCATTGCATTCAACTGACCATGATTGTGTAACCAATTTGAAATTAGCTTGCAATGCTTGATCGTACCAGCATGTTCGGGCCTTGGAGCTATATCCTTCAACATCAAATTGACGGTGTGTGCTAGACAAGGTGTCCAAGAAATGTGTTCATACACCTCTCCTAGTGCCTTGCATGCTTTCTTGTAGTTCGAGCCATTGTCGGTGACTATATGCACGACATGCTCCGGTCCAATCTCCTCCACCACCTTTCGAATCTCCTGTCAAAATAGGCAGAATCTTTAGTACCCTTCAAAACATACTCAATGTCAATGAAACATGTTTAGGGGTTACCTTAACCAAATATGCGGCATCTTGAGTTCTTCCACTCGTATCAATAGACTTGTGGAACCACATGACCCCATTGTAATATATCAAAAAGTTGATGACACTCATCCTCGTCGGGCCAGTCCATGAATCACACATCAATGTTGACGCCAAATATGGGCCAGTCTTTTTGAAACTTTACGTATCTCGTCTTCAAATCTTGCTCGTTCTGGTCAAGGTACTTGCCATCAATATCCCGTCCAGTGGGTGATGAGATACCTTCACCTGCAACCATATGGAAATCATGAGATACAGGAATGTAAGCTCATAGGTGTCAATGCATTCAAAGAAAACTTACCCTACTTCTGTATCTCCCTGACCGCGGTGACAAAGTATAGATTGTCAGCCTATCTTCCAGGTACTCCCGCAATATAGAAAAACTTTGACCAAACTTTACCAATAGCTTCCTTTGCATTACCCTTCTCCCGCCCCCAGCCTCCCATTCCCTCTCCCGCCGCCACCACGCCCTGACTGGCGCTCACCCCCGGCAAGCCGCCCCGGAGACCACGGCTAGCCGGGCGGGTAGCCCCGGTAAGCCAGCCCGACCGCGGATCTACCGGCCCCCAACGTTAAACCGCGCGCGCAGCCGGTTTACCGACCCGGAGCGATGGTAAGCCAGTCCGGTGAGGCGGCTAGCCGGCACAAGGTATGAACTCTTTTTTTTTTACCCTATGAGTTGATTTAGAATATTAGATGATTTGTTTTAGGATTTAGGTAAGATTTAGGTATATGACTTAGGTGTATTTAGGATTTAGGTGTATGACTTAGGTGTATTAGATGATTTTTTACACTATGACTTAGGATTTAGGTAGATTTGATTTAGGTGTATATATGATTTATGTAGTTTTTATTTAGGTGTCTATATGACTATGTTTTTATTGTCCATTTATGCAGATAGACAATGTCAGGCAGAGATAAAAGATGTTGTATGGGAACATGGTGAAAATCTTTATCCCGGATGGCGATGCTACTATTGTCATACGCAGAAAGGAGGTGGTGGTGCGACTAGATTGAAACAACATTTGGCTGGGCGCGGGGCGCAGGTGATCCATTGCAGGAATGTGCCACCAAATGTGCGGGAGTACTTTCAGCGTGACATTGAGAGGGCTAAGAAGGCAACTGCTGACCGGGCTCGAGAGAGGTTGAGACGGCAGAAGACTGCAGCGGAGGAAAACAATCCCGGTGAAGAAGAAGATGAGGAGGCTCAGCTGCAACGTGCCATGGACCTATCGAGAGCGGAAGCAGAGTACCAACGGGGGTGGAACAGAGAGGAGGTGCATACGAGCATGGAGGGGGTAGTGGTTCGACGAGGGGGAATCCTATGCAGAGGATGTTTCGAAGGGCAAGTTCGCAGAGGGTGATTTTATTGACCAGCTGGCCCATCTTTCATTCTACTATGAGAATAATCCGGTGCGGGAATGGATGGAATATGGTAGATCTAACCGGGCTCCAGTTCTGGACGAGGATGATGATGACGGAGACGTCTCTCTCCCGTCCCATATTGTTAGGGATCAAATAAACCTCTCAGATCTTCGTGAGGCCATGGGGGACAATTGCATCAGCGATTGGGCACGTAAACATATGGGTGACACTCACCTAGGGAAGAGAAAGTTCCAGAGGGGGCCTACGAAGGGTGACCCGAAGCGTCAAAAACGAAAAGGAAAAGCAACAGCAAAATCAGTTAACAACGACACCTCCACTGATGATGGCGATGGTGAGCGTAGTCCACCGTATCAGGAGACTGGGGATAGCAGCTCAGCTGATGATGGTGATGATAGTGACGGTGCTGATGCTGGTGGTGGTGGTGATAGTGGTAGTGGTGGTTCTGGTGCTGGTGGTAGTGGTGGTGGTGGTCCCATTCGTTTCACAGGTATATATTGCACCAATATATGCACACATATTTCTGACTATGAGTACTAATTATGATATATGGTTAATTGCAGGGGAGACTCAGTTCACACATGCTACTCAGGACCCCGACCATGGAGCACCGGAATTGCAGAGGAGAACGGTTAGACCGACGGACTACGACACTCCATAGTATTCTTCTTCCTCCTACAGCAATACCTCACACTCTTTTCACTATTCCATACCTGACATCAGCATGCAGCCACCGACGAGATGGGTGTACGAATGGGAAGACCTCCATTTTTACACTATGTTAGTTCAGGAATGGGAGACAACATCGGCGTGGACAGGGCAATCTTGGCAAGACTACAAGGCCGAGCTGCTTAGAGTACGAGGTTTGAATGTGATGTCCACCGCCGAATACGAAATGGCGTCCCAAATGGGGGTCTTCCCATTCTTACGTTGAATTTTTATTGATGTGTATCAGTGACTACTGTATTTGTATGCACGATTATGACTATGATATTTGTATGCACGCTTATTGCTATTATATTTGTATGCATGATTATAAATTGTTGCTTTAGTGTGGTCTTTTACATTAATATGTGCATAGCTCATGCCAAAAATTTCATTTATTTCACACCGGGGAACCACTTTAAAACCATTGGTTTTTTTGTTCACCGCACCGGTTACCACTCAAATCGGAGCGGTTTGAGTAGTAAACCAGCCGGCTAACCGGTTGAACTGCCTTTTTTGGTTTGGAATTTGAATTTGACCGGTTTTTTCCCGGTAAACGGTCAAACCGATCCGATTTACCGGAACCGGAGGGCGGCGGTTTCAGCCGACCGGTCGGTAAAAAAAAACCCTGTTCTGGGGGCGTCGGGGGGGGGGGGGTGAGTGATGAAGATGCTGGCGCGATAGGCCAAAGTGGGCCTTAATGGGCCGGCCTATTTTTTTATTTTATTTTTTGGTTTAACTTCAAATACCCGCAAAGTATACTAAATGAACGAATATTTGAAAAAATTTGACACAATTAGATTCGTTGCATCTTGAAGTATTTTTAGGAATTTTTTTATTTTTTTGAATTGAAATTTGAATTTTGAATTGGGTTGGTTTGAAACCGACCGGTACCGGAACCGGTCCGGACCGGTTTGACCGGTAACCGCGGTTTCCGGACCGGTTCCGGTCGGGAAAAAAAATCTTGGGTGCAGAGGATATAAAACATTCTCTATTCTCGTGCAACCGAGCAAGGGAGGTATGGAAGGCCCTTGGTATTTGGGAGGTCATTGAAAGACTACTTTCCACGGACAGATCAGGCTCGGTGTTAATACAGGAGATCATTGGCAAGCGGGGAGTGGCCACGGGGCTAGCTAATGTTGGTATTGCTGAACTTATACTTACAGGATGCTGGTATATTTGGTGGCAGCGAAGACAAGTTACTCATGGAGTGAAAATTCAGAACCCGGCAAGGTCGGCTGTTTCAATTGCTGCTATCTCTACAAATTATGCCCTTGCAATAAAGAAGACAGCAGTGGTGAACAAGAATTGGAAGAGACCTGCTGAAGGGTTTCAAATGATCAATGTTGACACCTCCTATGATGCAACGAAGGGGGCAGGAAGCACAGGTGCAGTGATCAGAGATGCAACAGGGAGCTTTATTGCAGCGGCGCACAGTTACATTCCGCATGTGGTGGATGCTGCTATGGCAGAAGCTTTTGCTCTGAGAGGTGGTCTCCTGCTGGCTCAACAAATTGGCTGCAACCGAGTTGAAATACAAGCTGATTGCTTGGAAGTTTGTTACTACGATGAATGAAGGAGGCTTCTCAGCCACCGCGGCAGCTCCTATCTATGATGAATGTTGCCAACTTTGGATGGATTTTGCTGCCATTTCCATTAGTCATTGCAACAGGGAATGCAACTTAGTAGCTGATGAACTAGCAAGGCAAGCTTTGGTAGAGAAAAATTCCTTTGTGTGGGTAGATGATCCCCCTAATTCTATCCTTCAATTGCTTGTAAACGATGTAACTATCTTATTGAATCAATAAAGCACTGCCTGATTTCAAAAAAATAAAGAGGAAGAAACTGACCATATTGGGAAAGGGCCTATAGCCTAGTGGTTACAAAAGTCTCAGTAGCACCTAAGGTCCTGGGTTCGACTCCCTATGGGTCTGAATATTCTGGGATTTAACGGCGTTGTACATTCAGTGGTAGACGACGTCCACGTCGACAACGAGGCGCCTGTGATGACTTCGTCAATCTCGAGGATTTGCCGGCTCAGTCTTCGAAGATGCTCATAAGGGTAGGGTTTGCGTACGTGTGTTCATAGAAATGTGAATGTGCGTGCGTTGTGAGTGTCTGTGTTGTACTGTGTAATCTCAAAAAAAAACAAAAAAGAAACTGACCATATTTTTATCACTTAGCTGGCTATAATAGATGAAACAGCTGGGCACCTGCTATGCTAAGTCGTAACGACCAAACTAATGACAGCGTGTGTTGTAAGCAATTCTTCAGATAAAGCAAATGCTGTTGTTGAAATTGTAACTTTGCTGTCAAAGAAGTTGCTCAGTTGAATGTGTGATCTTCGCCTTAAGTAATTTTAAAGCAATGATAGGTGTGAGCAGATCTGCGTGCTCTTGGAGCTATTCCTATAAGGAGGCTAATTTTCATTCCCAATTGATAGAGGAGGCAGTCATATGCATAAGTTAATTTTTTTTCTTTTTTTGTTATTGTTCTTTCTGTTTTGATTGCCGAAAGGTTGAACCATTGAAAGTGTGTGGAAGGTAGGCTAATGCACTTTGATTGAATAAATGTGTAAACATACCTATTTTATTTTGATCTCTGACATGTCTATTATGGAATTAGTCCTATATATATACTAGGCGATTCCCCGCGCGTTGCTGCGGGACTTGAGACATAGAAGAAAGATTATTTTAGCTAAATAGAAAATTAATGAAAAAAATAGCACTCGTAAAGTATGAGACAATTTTTTTTTGTTTTTATTCTTTTATACTTTTCTTTTTTTTTTCTCTCATTTTATTTTTTTCTGTTTATTTTCTCTACTTTTTCCTTTTCTCCTTTCTTTTTTTCTTCTTTTTATTTTCCCCCTTTAATCCTTATCCTTGTATTCTTATTATTGCATTATTCTTTTCCCACCTTTTTTCCTCTCCATAAAAAAATCATAAAAAAGGAGATTGAAAACCAAACTCCTTGAAGATGAGTTTAAACACCACCAAAGACCTTTCATATCCTTTTTCCTAGATGCTGCTCTGGTTGGAGAGCGGACGGCGGGCATGGAGGTTGCAGCCCTGCAGCACGGCGGCGGCGTTGACGAAGATGAAGTCGACGGTGCCCTTAGCTACAGCCATGCCGAGTAGGACAGGGCATGCCGGAGGTGAAGTGGAGTTATTTAAACCCGATTGTAGGGACGATCTTCGGGTTTCTTCGTATTGCAGTGACGGCCTTTGGTTTTCTTCAGCTCCTTTCTGGTGTGTTTGTTGTGGTTGAGGAATCATTTGCGCTAGAATTGATGGCTTATAATAGTGACTTGCGGTTGTGCACAGAAAATCGGTAGAAGGCATAAATAGAAGTTTTTAGTAGATGATGACGTGGATAGCTTGCATATTAAGAGAAATAGAGTTAATGACTCTTAGTGAGGACTAACTTTATAGGTTTTATAGATTCTTTTTAGAATTTTAGTGAGTGTGAATCAATTTTGGCTCCAACTTTGCTTTTGTTACATCAATTTTGAATCTCATATTACTTTTAAATATAATATTGTTATTTTTAATCATGCAATATTTTAAATAATTATTCTTTAAACACTTGCCCGAGCCACATGCATCTCCACTAGTAGATTACAAATAATTAATAGCTCTTCTTTACTCTATACAATAGATTGATAGGGAAGCTGCCGCAGATATTCTATGGATTACCTGACTCTGCAGTACATGTCTCCGTGAAAAAGTATGCTAACCACGAAAATTTATAAGGTGTGTATACTATTTTGTGCAAAAAATATTTTGTGATCTTTAATAATTATTTCTATCGATCACATATGAGATGTATACTTATGTATTCGAATTGTTTGCAGGATGCCCGCGTCATGCGGCAGAATTTTATCATTGATGTGTTGACGTCAGACTTAAATGCTTATAAAAAATTGCTTGGTGCGGACATAAAGAATTATCTTTACCGTATCGTAGGAAGAGATATAAAATAGAATGTATTGTATATTTGTTTGGATATTTAGTTGACCTTGATGACAGTGGTGAACCAGTAAGTTTGATTTATCTCAATACCTTTCGGAACGAGAACATTATATATGATGAATATTGTTATTTGTTAGCATATTTGCATCTCTTTATAATTAAATTTTTAGCTTAGACTGCTGGTATCCAATTAGTTGTTTGATTTGCATCATGATTTATTCTCATGTACTCTTTTTTCATGTTAAAAAAATTGACTCCCGTAGAAATGCACGGGCATTCAACTAGTTGATGATGTCAAATAACTGAAGGACGCCGTGACGCCGTGACGGCTTAGAATGGGATGAAAATGAGAGGGGTGGAGGATATAGTTGGGAGATTACCAAAAGAAAAGGAAAGACCCCGGACTCGCTCCTCCCACCCACGGTCGTCGGGTTCGGCTCCTCCCCGGCGTGTGGGCCCACGAGAACCCGTGTTGGTGCCCCCAGGGACCCATCCCCACCGTCCCTTCCCTCCACCCGTTAGATCAAACGGCTCAGATCCCCTCGCGTTCTCCCCGCCGCCTTTTTTCCCGAAACAAATCAGAAAACCGCCTGCTTTCCCCGTGAAGGCGTCAATCCACCACCACCCGGCGAAGACGAAGCTTAGCTGCCGCGCACAAACAAAAACAAACCTCCCGCGACCAAAATTCCCCACCCCTTCCCCCGATCAAGCCGCGCGCTAGGGTTTCCTCTCCCCCGCGATGCCGAAGAACAAGGGGAAGGGAGGCAAGAACCGGAAGCGGGGCAAGAACGAGGCGGACGACGAGAAGCGGGAGCTGGTGTTCAAGGAGGACGGGCAGGAGTACGCGCAGGTGACCCGGATGCTGGGCAACGGGCGCTGCGAGGCGCTCTGCATCGACGGCACCAAGCGCCTCTGCCACATCCGGGGCAAGATGCACAAGAAGGTCTGGATCGCGGCCGGGGACATCGTCCTCGTCGGCCTCCGCGACTACCAGGACGACAAGGCCGACGTCATCCTCAAGTACATGAACGACGAGGCGCGCCTGCTCAAGGCCTACGGCGAGATCCCCGACAACGTCAGGCTCAACGAGGGCGTCGTCGACGAGGAGGACACCGGCGCGCAGGACGACTACATACAGTTCGAGGACGAGGACATCGACAAGATCTGAGACGCATGGTCATCGGTAACTTCTGCTATTCTCTGTTCCTGTTGCTGTGCTGATTACTACAGTATATATGTCCTTTCGACCTGAAAGTGAAAGGATGCTTGCGATGATAGCCGCTGTTGTAATTATTTATGTTGTGTGATACGGGTGGTCAGTCCTCTGTACAAGGATTGGATTTTGGGGCTGCTGTGCTCCCTGCTCTGCCCAATAATCATTGGGGAGTCCGATCCGTATGGTGATATCACAAGTATGGAATTCAATCAGATTCCTCCCTTTGTGTAATATGATTGGGTTTGATCTCTATGTCTCTTGCGTTCAACGGATTCATCGTCTTCTCTGCGCTGAACTAAGTACTGGATTGCTTAAATTTGGGATATGTGGGCCTTGTCTTTTGGTTCGGTGGTATCTCAATTCTATTTCACAGCACGAATAGCCTCTTGCTAATTTGCACAGTAATAGCATTTCAATGTAATTTGATGTGTACTGAATATGTCTCATCGCTTCTTTCTGGTTGTAGTCTACAGTAGTGCTCCCGTACAAGGCTGCACTTCTGAGATGAGATATTCAATTCATTTTGCATTCCTCTGGTTCAGCTATCTGTGCTCTATGTTGCAACTTTAGGTGTTTGTGAGGCAATGGTGGGGGCAAAACTTTTCTTTTCTAAGCTTTAACACTGATAGGCACAATTGAATAGTTGAAAAACCATTCAGTATCTCCCTAAACCTGATGGGCCTCTGTTTTGGCGATAAAATTGCGCAGCGCAGCAGTCAATTATATGTCTACAGAATTAGAGTAGCATTTTTCGCCGGGATAAATTGCAATTAAATAACTGGATTGCTGTATTTAAGAAAGAATTGTGGAATAGGGAACAGAAATGGATGGAATATATTTGCAGTATTCAGGCATATGTTTGTTTGGCAGATTGCTGTAGGAAGAATTAATGGATGGAATATATTTGCACTAATGTGGCAGTATTCAGACTTAAGCTGCTTGGGTGTCCTTTGCCTTTCCTGTGTCAGGTTTTGTTTGTACTCCATGTGAACATTTCCGTGATGGACGCTCGTCTTTGTTTCTACGCCGTTCCTATCCTTGAAGAAAATATGTTCTGCTTAAACACGACTTTTTTTTTGAAGAAATAAATCTTTTCTTTTCATTTGGAAGTTTCGGGAGAATTTTGGCAGTTTTATTGTCCTGCTCTGCTTTCATTTGGATGTCGTGGTCACGCATGAGCCTTACGATGAATCTTTTCATGTTTAGCATGGTTCGATTTATTTAGAGTAGCACTACATCACCACATCAAAATTTTTATGTTGAAGCAAATATTCTCTTTTTAATTCTTTGTGCAATTGGAAGAAATTGCCTCTGGCACAGGGATCCTTTCGGCGTTACTCTGCCTTTAAATATTCTCACGTCTCTACGGCAATAATTCAAGCATATAGCATAATACCTACTTGGGTGCTGATCGATCTGTGGATGCTTCCTGTCCGCTGAGATGCATCGCCTAGAAGCCGCTAGGAGCTGAGGTTGCTTCTAGCTGAGAATGCACGCTGATCCTCAGATTCAGGGGATTCGGTGTCAATTAGTGAATGAGGCACTACAGTTCAATTAATTAATTTGAACTGTCTGAAGATGAGCGACGGATTAATTAATTAATGATTTTATTCTATTTGAATAAGCTTGAGGATATAAATGGTCGATTTGCAAGTTTAGGGACTGGAATGACACAACGGTACAAGTTTAAAAACTGATGATGGACTTTACTCTTAATTAATTAATTAATTAATGATTTTATCCTATTTGAATGAAAAGTTGAAGTCCTAAACAGTTTTCAACAAGTAAAACTAGTTTTTGGCCAAAAACTGCTAATAACGATCAAAGTTGCTTACCAAAAACCATCATATTCTCCCCAGAGTACCATAAAATATTGAGCCGAGCGGGACCCTTGTAACAAGAAGGGTTAGTAAGAACTAAAAACTTCACTTTCAACCACGGTTAATTTTAAAATACGGTCTTAAAAAGCGTTTTACGTCCTACCATCATATTGAAGGCTTCAAATCCAACCAATCAGCCCAGCAAAACAGAATGAACCCATGATGGCCCATCACTCGAGTCTGCTGCTGCACTAGCGCACAGGCCGTTTCCTAGCAGCCCATCACAGGATGCGAGAATTTTAATTTAGGAAGGGGCTTTAGCGTTTCACAAAAAAAAGGGGGGGGGATTTAGCAATTTCTATAATTATAATTATACATACTATAAAAGGACATCTGAAATGAAAATTGTATCAAAATATTGTGTGCCACACAAAATGAATCATTTGTGAATTTTGAGAAAGTCTGTATGAAGAAACAAACTCAAAGGGCACATTCTCAAAGCACGTTTATTTGAAAAGCATAAGTGCTAGTGAGTTATAGTATGTTTAAGTGTCAATTAAAATTAAAATTGACTACTAAACACTATACTTTTCGATAACGCAAAAGTTGCAGTATCTTAATCTAGGTATGTTGTGGATGCGTTTTATAGTTCAATTACCCAGTCCAAAACTGGTCAAACCCATGAATTCAGCTTACAAGTATGATAAGAACAGTGTGTACCCACACTTCCACATCACTTTTTTCTCAAAAATACTAATGTAAAGTTTCCAGGTTTTCTTCATGATCTTGTAGGGCTATATGTGGATTAAATGTTGGATTAATAAAGTATAGACCTATTAAGATAATTCTAAGGCCCTTAGAAAATGGTGGTTAGTTACAATAGTGGTTAAACCTCCTTGAAAGTTGAGAGGATCTTGTTAGTCTATACCTTGTAAGAAGGTGAAGAAGGGATACAAGGGTACCAAAGGCGCGAGCCGAGCTGATGGGATATGTGGGTTGGACTTGGGGGTATTTTTACTTTTTTAGTCTCTGAATGAAGACTAGTAACTAACGTTGGTTGATGGCAATTGGTGACTAGAAAGTGATGATTGATGGTTGACCATAAAATGACCAGTAACTAATGGCTATCGTTGCTGAGGGTTACTGGTAACTAAAGTTTGATGGTTGTCATTGCTACAATGAACCTAGAAGCCAAAAGGTCTACCAGTGGCTACATGTATGGCCTTCCTCTTTTCTTCTACACGCATGAACAGCACACCACCACTACCATTCCTGCTCCTATATATCTTCATTCCAGTAGTCAAGGCGCACATGCTCTTCTACATGCATGAACAACACACCACCACTACCATTCCTGCTCATCTGTATCTTCATTCCAGTAGTCAAGGCGCACATACTCGCTGGAAGAGTAGATCTCCGGGACTCCATCCTGGTCGATACTCTGCACCGAGTAGAGGACCATCAAGTTTTTGGGGAGCCAATCTGCGCAGCTACTTATTGCTAGGAATGACTACTTCCCGACGTTTGCATAGCGATCATTTGCACGACATCAACCTGGGACTGACTACATTGAACGGGCTGATCAGAATGTCGATTGATTAGGGTAACAACGCATCCAATACCTTCAGCACTATCCCCACTTCAGGGTTCCTACTAAACATTCTGTCTAATTTTGTTGTCACACTTGCAAGCATAAATATCGCTCTTGTTTCTGCTATCATATTTATTATGATTTATATTATGTTTCAGATTAAAATGAACCGTAAATTGCTACTAACTCCAACAATCCATAACCTTGATAGACCTTTTTCGGTTTCTAGTTTTGCTACACATTTGAAAGCAAATAATTTTGATGGAACGAGTTTTCCAAGAGATGTGTTCAAAGACTTGAGCTGCGGCTCGGAGCGATGAACTTGTGGTTCTTCACCATAGATAGGGTTGGTAAAGGGCCTTGCAATTTGGCCTAGAGAATCTAAGGGTCGGGCCTTAAAAGGACCGGGCTCTAATTCTATATAATTTTGAGCTAAAATATTTAAGGGCCATGATGGGCTGTGAAGAGGCCATTAGGGCCATGGCCCATTACCACCCCTAACCATAGGTCCTCCTGCAGGGCTATGCACTCTCAAGGAGGAGAGAGCGTACTGCTGACAACTTGTTCAGATAGGATGTGATCGGTGTTCTTGGAGAGAACCTGGTCGATGCATACATGCAGCTTTCCTCTAGCAAGAAGTTGTTGGATGCACTCGAAGAGAGATTCGGGGTCTCTAATGGGGGTCGGGTGTGGCACTCAGCCTATATGAACTAATACACAAGTGCACAAATATCGATGCATCCAAGGAATGTAAGTGTGACCAGACCTATAACTAGTTCAACCAGACCCACCAGGGGAAGAAAGGTAAGTGGGTAGAGGGTCTAACATCGTTTAGCTAACAAATTTCTTAGATAACTTGCTACTAAACTAGCTTGATATGCTTTGGCAGCTTGAATGGGAAGGACTTCAAAATGAGGTGAGAGGGGAGTCCAATAGCAATTTGCAACTATTTCTATGAAAGCACCCGGACGTGATGGACTATAAAGGATGGACAAAGCTGTCACCACCTGTCGCCTACCACAAACACAACCCAAGGTAACTAACCAAGCCTAGGCACCATGCCTAAAACCATTGAGTCACATACTCCTGTGTACAAAGGTAAAGAGCACACACAAATAAGTAGAACTTGCTACCTACGCTATCAAGTGATCCGATCAAATAAACCAAGTAAAGTAACTAAAGTAAAAAGAAAGACTAGTGAGTTACCAATGAGAGACGAGGAACTTCACTTCAACTACGCTTCATTCCTACGAGGCCATAAAGTTAGAGATGAGCCGAAAGACTCAGCTTGCCTCTAGACTCTGACCTTGCACTCTCCCTATTCTACTCTAAGGATGAACTCATGAACAAGACTTTTTTGAGACTCTTCTTCTCTCTAAATGGTGTGTGTTGAAGTGAAGGTAGGGGCATGTATTTATAGCCTTCAGGATGGTTGCGTAGCTTGGAAGTAGTGGTGATAGTTGATGAAACCGTCATCCGAAGGATGAGTGGCACGCAAGTGGGAGGCTGGCCAGCCTAGGATTTGTGCCACTTGGCACCGACTTCGGCGTGGGTGCACCTAATTAGCTCCTTGTGACCGTTACAATTGCACCAACCACTAATCTGAGCGCGGGTGGCCTCGAACTTCGCGGCCGCCGCGAAGGCGCCCAACACTGGTGGCCTCGAGCGCCCGCCGCTCGCCCCACCGCCCGCCGCGGGAGTGGAGGGAGAGAGAGAGAGAGAGTAGAGGAAGGAGAAGATGGAGGGAGGGGGAGCTGCGGGAGGGGAGGGAGAGAGGGAGTAGAGGAAGAAGTGGCGGCTGGTTGCGGGGTGGGTGGGTTAGGGTTTTATTCTGTTTATATACTTCTCTCAATAATCGGGCTGATTTGGGCTTAAACTGGGCTCAGTACATTAACCGAGGCGGGTTATTATAATCCACCCACCTCGAAAAATAATAGACTTACCGAGGCAATCATTTTAAGGCTGACCGCCTCGGTTAATTGATTGTGCGAGGCGGTTTTCTGTAACTACCTCCGTTAATAAAAAGTGACCGCCTCAGTTAATGCCTATTAACCGAGGCGGTTATTTTTTCTGCCCGCCTCTGAGGGCTTTTTAAAATGCCTCAGTTAATCAGATTTTGTAGTAGTGATTAGAAACACAAGGGGCGACACATGGCTGTGGGATTCATTATCTCCTCATTGCAGGAGGAGGCTTCACAGGGGTCCGGCAATCCCAGTCGTCCGGTCACACGCCAGACGGCAATGGCGCCACTTTCCTTCATGAAGGTATTTTTGCCGAGCTACCCTATCTACTTGTCCGTATTTGAAGCCAGGTTCTACGGGAAATCATTTGAGGGAATCTTAGTCGGCATTAAGATGACGTCGATATTGGTGGCACCTTTTGGTGCCCTTTTCTTCTTGAAGGCAATGTTGATATCTCCTCACACCTATGTGCTAGGGGAGGTTGACATGAAGAAATTTGGCAAATAGATGATTCAGACATCAAGTTTCTAAGCAGACAAGAGATGTGACTGATTGATATTGTATGAAGACTTTGGAAGATTAAAACAGAATGAAAAAGAAGATTGATGCTTAGCCTTCAATTTTTCTTTCTTTATTTTTTAGTTTTTTTTTTGTTTTTGTAAAATCTCTTATTTGAAGTTTAGAGTCTAAGAACTCTTGTAACGCGTGGGCGTATTCCTCATTTGGTTGTAGATATCCTCTTGAGAGTGTTCAAGGCCGGGGCACTCCGTTAATCTAAAAAAAGTATATATTATCTTCTTTGACTTATGTTTGTCATGTGTGTTTGCCCCATCTAAAATTTCTTACGAGCTCTGCAGCCGTGATGGGGTGGCGGCTTAGGAGCTCGCACGGTTGGCAAAAAGGTCCAGACACTCGGCGGTCGGCGGTTTGGAGGTTCTCGATGCCGACATATGTAGAGCAAAATTATTGCTCAGAATTGTAATTTTATTTCTGAGCAATAAAAAACTCTCTTTTCCTCAAAAAAAATATGTTGCATGTATACTTCCTCCATACTATGAAGAGTGCAATTCTGAGTTTTTTCAAATAGATTAGTGGTGTTGTGAAAAGACTCTCGTGCCCTCAATCGTTTGCCACATATGGTTAGTTTTGACATGCAATTGAAATCTAATCACTTAATTAGATAGGTAATTGAGATTCAGTATCTAGAATTATACTTTTAGTGAGATATTTTTTTCAAATTCAGTATTGCACTTTTCATAAAACGGAGGGGGTATGTGTTCCACCTAAAATTTCTTAGGAGCTCCGCCGCCATGGCATGGAGCGGCCGTGATGAGGCGGCGGCTATCGTTTAGTCGGCTCTGTGCGACTATTATGTTTAATTCGACGTGATGGTGGGGCGGCTGTTGTCGTCATTGGAGCTCTATAAAAAGGACTCCAGTTGGCAGTGTGCAGAACCCAACAAAGAAAACGAGCATACCAGCAAGAACCCGTGGAGCTAACTCAACTTTTTCCTCTTCAGGAGATCAGGCGATGGCAATGTTTTGCGCAAGCTCACTATTAGGTTCCTGCTACTCCCCACCATTCCCAACGCGACTCTCCACTCAACGACTGCAGCGTGGCCTCGCCTCGCCGCCCTTCGCCCGATGCTCCGGGCCTGCCACTCCGGCGTCCATGGTCTCTGCCGGCGGCGGCTGTGCTCCGGTGCAGGCCATGACCGTGGAAAGGGACTTGCACATGGCAGCCGGCGACGGGAAGCACAGCTACGCCGTCAATTCCATCTTCCAAGTTCGTAGCTAGTTCATACATTTCACGGCCATATAGAGAAATGCACGATGCTAATTTCTTTCATTTCATTCCCTTCTATATGATGTGTTGATGCACTCGCAGAGGAAGACCGTAATGGAGATCTGGCCTGAGCTCCGCAAGGCCGTCAAGGAGGCGGTCAAGTCGCTCTCCCCTGGGACTGGGAGCACGATGGTCGCGGCTGACCTCGGCTGCTCGTCGGGGCCAAACACGCTGCTCGTCATCTCCGAGGTGATGAGCACGGTCAGAGCCCATGTCCGGGACAACAGCGGCGCCATGGAGGTGCAGTTCTTTCTGAATGATCTGCCGGGCAACGACTTCAACCTCGTCTTCCGGTCGCTCGAGCAGCTCCATGGCCCTGTCGCCGCGGAGGAGAAGGCGGCGGCCGCCGCCGCCCCTTGCTACGTCGCCGGACTGCCTGGGTCCATGTACACAAGGATTTTCCCGTGCCAGAGCGTCCATCTGTTCCACTCATCGCACTGTCTCATATGGCGCTCCAAGGTATGATTGACCATGACACAAGGAGTAACTAAATCTGGACGGCACAAAATTAAAACTATTGGTCACTGTACTTGGCGAGTACTGCAAATTAAAGCTAGCTAGGACTATCATTAATTTTTGTTTTTCTCATGGTACTTGCTTGGTTATCAAGCAGGTCCCTGAGGATCTCTCAAATGGAACCTATGTGAATGCTGGCAACATCTACATTGGGAAGACTACTCCACAAGTTGTGGTAAAACTGTTCCGGGAACAATTTGAAAAGGACTTTGAGTTGTTCCTGACACTGCGGTGCAAAGAACTTGTATCGGGCGGCCGTATGGTCCTAACATTCGCTGGCCGAAAGCGGGGAGAGATGCCAATGCACGGGGGTGTGGCGCGTGTTCGGGAACTGCTTTCCGAAGCTCTTCAGCACCTAGTCCAGAAGGTACATTATTATTACACGAGCACACTGTTGAACTCCACAGAATGAAAACTCAAAGACCATTGGAACTCAAAAGAATATAATCAAACTAACTAAGAGTTTATTACGGTTTGTAGGGCCACATCGAAAAGAAGAAACTAAGATCCTTCAACATGCCATACTACGCGCCATCAGGAGATGAGGTGACACAGTTGATCAAGAAGAACGATCTATTCGATATTGAAGATATCAGACTTTTTGAGTCAAATTGGGATGCCCATGATGACTCAGATGGATATACTGTTCCCGATTGTTCCAGCAGTGCGGAAAACATCGCCAAGATCATAAGGGCTGGTATTGAGCCATTGATCATCAACCATTTTGGTGAGGACATCCTTGACGAGCTGTTCATGGCGTATACCTCCATCCTTGAGAAGGACCTTGAGAAAGGGAAGGCCATGTGCCCTGTCATTCTGGTCCTCTTGAAAAAGTCCAAGCACTGAAATTGGCCATTGGGGTAACCCTGGGAGTTGTGCATCGGATTACTGATATGCCCCAGAGGAAATATAAAGATGTTCGTGTTGCGTCTATATTCATATGTATCAAAATAGCGTCTAATGAATAATCATGATCTTTAGCAACTGTACTGTGTGACTCTTTTTTTTTACTTTGCATATATATATAGTATAGACGCAGATTCTTACAAACACTCACGCGCATATTCAATCCTATGAATAACTTTGTTTAATTTTTTCAACTATTGGCCACTTACAATAATAAAGGTAGTAGTCTTGTATTCTTTACAAACTACTAGCATAGTGCCCGTAGGTTGCTACGAACAAGGTTAGTATAAATATCAAATACGTATTGATACTCGTGCTCGTGCTTTAATTTATAGAGATCTTCATGATCGAGTCGTCAACGGTGGGGGTTAGTCCGACTCACATACGGGATGAACTAAGGCCCACCTATCAATAATACGAGATGGACCAAACCAAATAGACCAAATTAAAAATTTAGATAGAAATCTTACTTATTTTATAAATAGGTATAGATTTAATCAGAGAACTAAAGTGGGGACTTCGTACATGCTCTCTCTTCAAATAAATTAATGCAAGGTATTTCTTCAACATCACTTAAATTTATCGCCATGCTCATCTTCAAAAATTTGAGGTGCTGATTCAACCGATTTTCTTTTTTTTTTGGCACCATTGTCATTCATCCGTATCCGAATATTCCAGGTGATGACTTAGCCGATTCTTTCATTGGCACCTTTGTCATTCCCCCATAGCCGGTAATACTCGGTGGCCACTTCGTCAACTTCAAATTTAATTTGTGGCGGCTAACTTCGTCAATTTTATTCAAGTGTATATTCATTGTGGCATCTGAGTCAATTTTATCTTTGATGATGTCTTTGTACAAACCACTTCTTGAAAGTTCATGCGGCAATCTTTTTTATTCTTCATTTAGTGCCGGCATGGTCTGAAAATGTTTTTCTTGTTACCTCCCTCAATTTTTTTTTCCTGAACCTTTGTAGTAGTATGTTTTTCTTGGGCATCTTGGTGACCTGGAAATTTTATGGCGGCTTGCTGGTGGTGACTGTTTCCGGCGCCCAAGTCAGCCTCATCATTAAGCGCCCAAGTACGCTACATTGCCTCATCATTAACCGCTCTGTCAGGTACAACTACTGTTTACTTCCGGTGCTTTAACATCGTCAGGAATTCATGATCCATGTGTTCGTAAGACAGCTGGGTGCGCCTATGGTCCTGTTGCTTAGTAGAAATGTAAAACTGGAAGCCACTAAGTTTAGTAGAAATGCGAGTACACAGTTGCTCGAACTTAAGAATAAATAATAACAGATAATGGTGGTAACCAGACTTGTGTTTCTCGCTCGATCCACTTCATCATCAGTAATATTTTCCAACTCCCAAAGTTGTGTTATTATGGTGGTAACCGACACAACCAGCCAAGACATCTTGATGACTAGCTCCTTGAAAAGGACTCAGTTCCTAGCTATATTTTGAAATTTAGAATTTTGAGATTGAAGATAAGTCAGATTTTGAAAAAAAGTATAAAGTTCCGAGCACTAAAAAATAGAATAAAACGGGCTACGGCTATGGGCCACTATAAGCCTTTCGGCCCAGGCCAGCAGGCCCTGAAAGGGTTTGGAGCGAGCAGGGCGCGGCGGCGCCCAACCGTCTCTCCGCCATAGCCGGCGCTCGCTCAGCTCGTTAAACGGGAGCGCAAGGCTCCTCTCATTCGCATCTGGAAACCTCCACCGTAATATACATCTATCATCACCTCTCCTCTCTCCACTACCGATCCACTGGTCACTGGATCGCGGCGAACTCCTCCGATCCGGCTGACGCGTACGTGCATCCACTTCGGCGTGCCCCCTCCTCGATCCGCGCCCAGCCGTCGTCCGTCCTAGCGCGCTGCCCGGATGGCTGCTCGATCGCGTGGCTGTTGGAGGAGCCCGGCGTGTTGCCGCCCTGGTTGTTCCACGGCGGCGTGTCGACGAGAAACTGCTTGCCGGCTCCGATCCGGCTGTGGCTCTGGCGAGTTGGTGACCTCGTTTTGTTGATGGTCGATCTGTTCGTGGTGCTTGCGGTGCTCATGTCTTCGTGTGCACTCTCAGCGGGTGGTGACTGCGTTCGCTCATCTGGAACCGTAGCCGCGTCATGCATGGTGAGGCGAGCAAGAGGAACGCCAGTCAACGACCAAGGCACACTACGAGTCTGCGGTATGATCTTAAGCGGCCAAGCTCCTAATGCTAGCTATTTGGTACATGTACCGATGGTCGGTGGTGAAATAGAAAATTGTTTTGTGGGTGCATACAATTGTGTTACCGAGGTGCAAATACGGTGAAACTTGTTTTGGAGGTTGGTCAATGTACTAGGACTTGAGGGGGAGCTTTTGCACTTTAAAAAAAAATCTATCTAGGAACCCTAATTTAGGATTTGATGAGATACTGTCTCCCTGCTTCGTTATGCTGCCTGAAAGTTTGCTCATACTATAATAGTTAATAAATTTTGAGCTTACCCTTTTCCGATTAAAACCTGGCAATTCAGGTAGTCATTTATAACATATTGTAGGAGCAGCATGTGACACATTTACTTGTAATTGGTTATAAGTGATTGTTTTCATTTTTTTGTTAATGCCATTATCAGTGAAGATGATTCCCAAATATTAGTCGCTAAGTAATTATAATCCCATTTTCTACATTACCTTCAATTCACCACTACGAAAAAGGTTTGTAGGTGTGGGTGAAAACGTATTTTTAGGGGCGGGTGCGGTATATGCCTCTGCTTTTCGCTGCTAAAAATGCAGTTTGCAGGGGCAGGTAATGCGCGCACCACTGAAAATGCCCTGCGCCGTGGCCCCGCGCCGCTGCCACGTGCTGCACTTTCACGCTGCAGCCGTGCGTTGCCCCGCGCCGCTACCGTGCGATGCGCCCTCACACCGTAGCCGTGCACTGCTGCCTTGTGGCCTTGCGCCACTCCGGTGCCGCCCTGCACCACGGCCTTGCGCCGTGAGCCGCATCCTCGCACCGGCGCTGTCCTGCGCTGCAGCCCCGAGCAGGGAGGGGAGTGGAGGGGAGGTGGTGCCGCAGCAAGGGAAGGGAAGTCGTGGAGGGAGAGGTGGCACGTGGAAGAGGAAGAGGAAGAGATGGGGTATAAGAGTGAAGAGATAAGGAAGAGAGAGGGGCATGTGCTGGCCTCCTGTTCCAGAGATAAAGAGAGGGGGATCTGTGTGCATGTGCTTCTGCTGCCCCCAGCCGCTGCTCCTTTAATTCGTGTTAGTGCCGGTTGTTTTTTTGCCCCTGAAAATAGCACCTCATTTTTAGGGCCGGCCCAAGGCGTCATAGGCGGGTGACACCATCAGCCATCCTTGAAAAAAATAGGACTTTGATACATATCATTTTTGTAGTAGTGGTTGGATTCTTCTCTGACTTTTGTAACTAGGTCTTATTTATGTCAAATCATCTGCATGATTGTTCATGGTTGATGTTTACTTATTATTCTTATTTTTATATAAATAGACTCTGTGGTTTTGTAGGTATTTACAAAGTTCCCAACTTTATCACGACATTGAAATATGATGTTCGAACTGTTATGGCCATTCCGAAACCATTGCAAACAAGAAGACTATGAAGCTCAATATCCATAAGGTGAATAACTTTAAAGCACACTAAATTCAGTTACTTTTGCATGTGAAGTTTTCTGTCGTTTAAAATACTATTCATGCAATACTCATGCGCTCCTCTCTTTTCCCTAACAGATTCGACCACCACGAGATGCAGCAGTAACTTTGAATACAATAGTTGCTTTGGAGGAGATGCAGAAGTATGGTACAATATATTTAACTCTACTTTCACATTATTTGGCAAAGATGTCGATGTTCCAGATATTGAGATGCGTGATGAATTATCACGCACCTCATGATTTAATTCACACCTTCAAAACCAGAAGTGAGATAGTTATAAAGCTCTGCTCAGCAGCCCATTTCATGTCAACTCATCTCTGATTTGAGATTGATATGCTTGGTAGCAGTTTGATTAAACTACTTTGTGTGATTGTTTCATATTTAATAAATCACATCATGTTTATCATACGTCCCCTGCTGGTGAAGCAAATACCTAAATTATCTGATCTAGGCCTAGGAAATTTTTTACAACAGCTATCATGGGCCATGCCTAGAATTCTTAATGTTTTTTCATCCATAGATAGCAAAATACTAATATAAGGTCATACACTAAAATAAACCCACTATCATTGAATATAGAATATAAAAACTATTCTTTTATAAGTTCATTAATTTTTATTATCGTTGATAATCACTAAGTGGAAACATGATATGCTGTGGTAACTTGCTTGCTTTTTGTGTCTGGACAAGAACACCATTCTTTCACAATAAAATTGGTGCAGTACTCGTACCTCTAGAACAGAAGATTATGATAAAGTAATGGGAAGAAAATTTTGCAGAAAAGTTACTTATCATCCCCAAGGAAATAATAATAAGGCACTTATCCACAGGGAAAAAATAAGGGCTCAAAGAAAGATCCCTTCAGCTCAAAAAAAGGTACTAGATCTTCTCATATACATTATTCTAGAAATTTCTTATGTTCTATTACATTAGCTGTATCAAAATAAAAATTTATTTGCTTTGAGTAGCTAGAGAATTTGATCTTAGTACTCACGCAGGTAAAAGTACTGATTCAGACACTTCAATATGTACCCAAGTGAAATGTCTTTCGGTGTTCTACATGCATGCTAGCTCCATCATATATTTTCCTAAGCTCCAGAGGTATGTACATTTTCTATTTTTCATAGTAACAATGGGTTGAATTTCAAAATTAGTTTTCATGAATATTTGAGACAAGTTTGATAATGGTTGGGGAAAATATGGGCTGTCCATTGAGAGAAATTTACGGTGAAAAAAATAAGAGGTACATAGAGGTGGCACGGTGCCAAAAATGGAATCAATACTAGTATTAATTTCAATTTCAATTTTATCCAGCATCGCTCATTTCACTCTATATATTTTCTTTGTGAACTCGGAGCTTGTAACTCACCTTGCCTTTCCCTTCGTCTATCAAGCTTATCAATATCAACTGCAAAATCCTCCACTATTTCTAGATAGAGCTCCCCCCCCCCCTAAACATGAGATATGCTAGTGCTTGATGAGTGGCGGCAGATGTCTCTATGCTATTCTTCTGCTTGGTATCAACATAGTTATCCAAGATGATACATGAAAAATTGCCGTGCATGAATGAGATGAACAAACCTACCGAGTAAAGAAAACTTATCTTTGATAATGCAAATTCTCTACCTAGCCGATCAAATCCACAAATGTAAATAACAAAGTCTTGGTGTCCTTTGGTTTGCATCTGGTTTGAAGGTTTCATGGTGAACTTGTAACAAAGATCTTAAAACTCCTCAATTGACTTGACTTGATTTCAACCTGAGTTAAGTGATTAATTTTAGTTTACTTTGCATGGGAAGACACTAAAGAAGCTCTCTCTCTCTCTCTCTCTCTCTCTCTCTCTCTCTCTCTCTCTCTCTCTCTCTCTCTCTCGTGTGTGTGTCCGCGTTTTGCACGTTTGTGGTGATCACGTCCACCATTTCTTCCCTGAGTACGCCGCCTGTGTTGATCAAGCTCAACGTCCACCATCAGTTCCAACACCAAGTTCAGTTAATTGTTGAATCATGACAAGAAACGAGTGGCCCGTGCTGTTGATTTTGATCTGCTTATGGGTTTACCCTCTTAGGATCAGTGGGTTCTCATGGAACATCTTCTCCTCCTCCTCATCAGGCTTGTCGGTGACGGGTAACTAGCGCGCCTAGGTGACGGAGCAAGAGGTCGCCGACTTCGCCTTGGACGGCAGCGACGCCCCGCGAGGGCTGAAGCTGCTGGAGAATGTGCGGAACAAGGTCGTTAGGCCGACGAACTACTACTGGCAGGAGGCGTACCGGAAGCTCCTTGCCAGCTGTGGCAAAATCATGGCGGATAAGGAGAGGCAGTCGCGTCTGGCGTGGCACCTCAGCAGCTGCTTTCAGGAGGACTCGGGGTAGCCATCCTTCCCGTACTGTGCCGATGGCTCCAAGATGGTCCGTTGCCGCAAGCAGCTTACTGAATCCAAGGACAAGGTGTTCCTTGAGTTCTTTCTCGAAACCAACACTTTGTGCCACCAATTGCAGAAAGTTTTTCTTCTTCCCCCCTAATTTTCAATGCAGATTGAATGTTTGTCAGTAACTAATTTTTATGGTCTGGGGTCTGCGCCCCTGACCAGCCTGTGGTGAGGAGAGTGGCTCTGCCATTGCCGATGGCTCGATGATTTGGACACTGCTTGATGAGGTACAACTCTGGTTGGATTTTGAGGGTACACTAGGAGTGGTGGCAATCATGGCTTCCAACTTGTGTGTTTTGGGAGAAGATTGCGAAGCCATGACTGTGATATCAAGCGAGAAGACGGTGAACTAGAGAAGAGTGGAAGAATTGAATGAACTAGATCCAGTTGTTGTTCGGGTTAAGATGATGCTCCTCGGCCTGAACACTCGGAAAGTTGAACGTTCAACTGGAGGTGAATGTTGTACACCTTGGATGAACATGAGAGGCTCTGGAGCCAGGCCGGCTGGCCTGAGAGAGGCCAGCCAACCTCACCTTGTCAGGTGTGGGCTCTAGTCTTTTGGAGACTTCGTTCACTTTGGTCCGTGCTGTTGATTTTGATTTGCTTATGGGTTTGTCCTCTAAGGATCAGTGGGTTTATTTTTGATCTGCTTGATGCCCGGGTGAATAAGAGCAGCATTGGCAATGTTGTCCTTGCAGGTGGTTCCACCAGAATCCCCAAGGTGAAGAACATGCTCAGGGACTTCTTTAATGGGAAGGAGCTCTGTAATTCAATCAACCCTACCACTGTCGTTGCCCGGGGAGCCACCATCAAGGCTGCTTAGCTATTTTTTGGTTATGTTATCCCTAGTACTGCAGTGGTTCTTTTGTTGCAACTTGCTACTTTTTATTAGCAAAGTTTGCTTGCCACCGTCACATCACCATTGCATTTTCTTTAGTCTTGTTAAGTAACTGTGTGTTGGTCTAGGGGAGATAACTGAATGTTGGTTTAATTCCTCCTATGTTGGACAGTTGAATGTTGGTTTAATTCCCTAAACCCTAACCCTTAGTGATTATGGTCTACAAGCATTTGGCCCACCAGTATCATAGGGATGAGACTGCGAGAGAATTCGAAACAGCAGGGGAGGGGAGGGGAGGGGAAGCCACGAGAGAATTCTTCTGCGGCAGAGCTTTTTGTAGAATTCTTCCATTGACCCGTGCATAGAATTTGCATTGACCCGCATATAACAAAGTTCTTGTTTAACAGCAGATGAGCTTGGTGTAGAGAGTGAGCTCCTTGCAGAGCACTACAAAGGTCTGCGCGTAACAAGGTGAGTTTGGTGTAGATAGTGAGGTTCTTCTAAAGCGAGATAACACATTTAAAATTCTAAGTTATGTCATTATTTGGAGATTCCTCAATTGTGCCATTTATTCTATGCCATTTATTGTTTCGGTTTAAATGGTGTCCCACCTCTAGCTGGGCTTGAATATCCATTGACCCGTAGAATATACACTGACCCGTACAATATCCATTGACCTGTATGAATATTCATGGCCACTGACCCGAAGAATGTCCATTAACCCGTATGAATATCTGCTCGAGTGAGATCGTTCACTGGGTCAATCTGCACCTCAATATGCTTTGACCCAAGTATCCTTCCTCAGGTGGATGGCAACGGGTACAAACCCATCGGATTTTACCATCCCAAGCCCAAACCCATAAAAAATATCTAGACCCATTAAAAAACCCATACCCGTGACGGGTTTAAAATTTTTCCTAAACTAAAGCAACAACACCCTACCCACCACCAAAATATTCAAGGTTCCTTGAAATAAGAAGGGAAGAAGAAGGGGTGTTAAGTTTATTGGAAATTTTAAAAATAAAATGGCAATTGCACTTTGTTGGATCGGGTTTAAAAAACCCATGGGTTTACAGGTTCGGGTATTGTAGGAACAAAGTCGTACCCATAAAACCAACGGGTAGGACTTTGTGCCCATTAATAAACCCACAGGTCTAAAAGTTGACCCAAACCCGTACCTAATGGAGTAAAAAACCATCGGGTCTCAGATTTCGAGTACCTACGGGTGGCAAAGGGCCATCAAATTTGGCGTAGATAATCTAAGGGCTGGGCCCTAAAAGGGTCGGGCTCTAATTCTATACAATTTTGAGCTACCCGCACTTTGCCATGATGAACCTCCGGCTTCAGGTTGCGGAATGTATTGATCCCAACCAAACTGTTGTCGGGATGAGGACCCGACCATTCTGCCAGCGGGTGCATGTCCTGCATAACCATGAAAAACTTGTGGCGGAGGTGGCGGCATGTCCATCGCAACATTCCGGGATCTACTTCTGGTCATTCTCCCGGACACGCTACTCCTGTGAGATGCTTCGATAGGCTGCAACTTAAAAGTGTAACCGCGACTTTTATACAAACGGAGTCCCGGGTTAGGAAGCGGGATCTCATTTACATAGTCGGAAAAGAAGAATATAATAGAGCCATCCGGAGCACTCTTCAGAGTGTGTCCTTGAACCAAGTATGCCAAATCAATTTTTGGGCGAGGAGTAGTGATGTAAGTAATTTGAGCCCAATTTAAAACACCCAAACTCGTGGCAATTCATGTGACCAAAGAAGTACATTCAACGGGTCCGACCATTCGAAAATTTCCAAACCACTGGCGAACCATTTCTTGCACGGGGGCAATTTTTATTTTGTTCACCATGGCATAAAGGATACGAAGTTCATCAACACGAACGGTCCGGACATCCTCTCTAGGAAAACACGTAAGCGCAAGCCATTTATGCATCAGACGCAAGGTCGGATGTTGGATATCATTGCAACGGGGCTGCGAGTACGTGTTTAACCTAGAAATGGAATGCCAAAAACTCTCTTTATGATAACCGCGAGTTGCTTGTTCAACATCGGTGGTGCATTTGTGGTGAAAACTCAAAACAATGCTTAAATCCCTCCAAGACATGACAAACTCGCTCCCGAAGAATCGAAACAAAACCCCATTGTCCATTTCCACAAGAGTGCAAAGAAACTGAATAGTCAAGTTCCGGGAACCCATTTCGGAAATTTCAGCAAATGAAGACCACCCCACTGCCTTCCAAACGCTAGCAAATTCGGTATCCATACCAATTTTCTCCAACTGGTCTTCATCAAACTCCCAAGTGTGACCGAAAGTCCGAGCCTTTAGTATGTTGTAGCCTTGGAGCTCTCGCTCGCCTCAGAGCTCGATGTGAGAGTCATCCGGCGCCTCCTCTTCTTGTTGTTCAACTTGCTCTTTCGGCTCCTGGGACTCGGCCTGCTCGTCATGGTGGGTGAAGCTCGGCGTGGGAGTGGATGAGCAGTGTGAGCTCGATCGACTCGAACTCGACCTGGTCACCCTTCTAAACGCGTTCGAGAACTTCCTCCCGACGTTCTTCATACCTGATAACACAGTACCTAAACACGACCAAAACTCAGAAGGATTACGTGAAAGTTAGCAAAAAACAAAGTTAGTCGTCCTGAGAGTTAGTAGTCCTTGCGGGGCCTGGTTGCCTCTCAAAAAAATCGTTCATGTGGGTGATAACACTCCACAATAGTTCTTGCGGGAGATTACGCACCACAAAATCATTCTTGCAGGATAGTAGTACCCGCCACAAACACGTTCTTGCAGAGAGAAGAAAGTAAACACGAAGTGCAAATGGGATGCAAAGCAAGAAAATGTTTTTCTTCATTTTCTTATGAACTTGGAGAAGAACAAGAGCAAACAGAACAGAGGGAGGAAGAAAACGAAGCAAGGCTGGTATATCTCGGGCTAGGGGAGTGCCATGTGTTAGAATTAGCCAAACTTAACTTTAGAGGCTAATAACCCAGAAACTTTACATAACCTAGTTCATGACAGATCAAACTAGTGCGGAAAATGGTAGACAATATGCCAGCGTTAGCAGTTGAAGCAGCCATTAATGCCTCTTCAGTTGATGATGCCTGAACCGTAGAGGAAGTAGGCGTTCTTGTTGATGTAGATGCGCGAGCAGGCTAGAGGCGGCCTTTTGGACGCCAACGACACTGCCCTTGAGGGATTGGCCTTCTGAACACCTCCAGTGCCCTTAGCGATCAGACTCTCGTGGCTAGGGTTTTGCTAATGATGTGTGTTTAAGGTGCCAACCACGACCTTAATTTATAGGCACCGTGGGGCTGGTGGCCAGCCTCTGGAAACAGGCCTAATGGGCATTTAGGTGGTTTATGATCACAACCCATTAGGATTTTTTTATTAAGTTTCCTTAATCGCATTTAGGTGGTTTGAACGCTTTTCTTAATAGTGAAGATCATAATTATCTTATAGAAATATTTATTTCCAACATTCTCCCACTTGATCGAACGGTTAAGCTTAATGTTCGCATCACACTTAAAGTTCACCCTCAATATAACAGTAAGTACCGCGTCGTCAGTAGCTTGATGCACTACTGGGACCCCATTACCCACAGTCTCACTGAAACACCTTGGTAGAATGCTTATTCATTAGATGGGAGATTATAATGGCCCTAAACCAGGACCTAAAGACTATCCACCAAACCCATATTTGTAACGTGCTATTTAAACACGTTCGGTGGCAAGCCTTTAGTGAGCGGATCTGCGAACATAGCATTAGTTCTTATGTGCTCAATCTTAATGGTTCAATCCTGGCATCTTTCTTTCACAACACGATACTTAAGATCAATGTGTTTGGAAACGCCACTTGACTTGTTGTTGCTCGAAAAGAATATTGCAGACTGATTATTGCAGTATAACATTATAGGTTCCATAATGTTGTCGATGACCTTAAGGCCCGGAATAAAATTCTTAAGCCACACAACTTGTCCTGTTGCTTCATAGCATGCCACAAATTCAGCTTGCATCGTCGACGCAGCAAATAAACTTTGCTTAGATCTTTTCCATGATATTGCTCCACCAGCTAGCATGTAGAGATATCCTGATGTTGATTTCCTACTATCCACACAACCCGTAAAGTCAGCATTAGTATAACCCACAATTTCAAGGTTATCTGATCTTCTGTATGTGAGCATGACGTCTTTGGTGCCTTGGCAGTAACGTAATACCTTCTTGACACCTACCCAGTGGACCTTTCTGGGATTTTTCTGATATCTTCCAAATATTCCGGTAGAAAATGCCAAGTCAGGACGCGTATAGACTTGTGCATACATTAGGCTTCCGACAGCTGAAGCATAAGGTATGCCCTTCATTTCATCGAATTCCAGTTGGTTCTTAGGACATTGGGCTTCACTAAATTTATCGCCCTTTGCTAATGGAACAGGTGTGGTCTTACTCTTATCCATATTAAATCTCTTAAGCATTCTGTTAATATATGCTTTCTGAGATGATCCTAGTGCTCCCCTGGTCCTATCTCGGTGTATCTCAATGCCCAGAACATAAGAGGCCTCATCAAGATCTTTCATATCAAAGTTGTATGAAAGTTAAGAAATCCCTTTGTCTCATGTAGCATATACTTATCGCTGCTCGCTAATAGGATATCATCCACATAAAGCATTAGAATTATGAATTTACCATCTTTTATCTTAGTGTAGATACAATTATCTACATCATTCTCCTTGAATCCGAATTTCTTAATCACTTAAGTATGTCTCATAACCAGGTTAGGTTGTCTGTTTCCTAGCCCGCTGTGATCTTCTTAAGGGCTGAAGTTCTAGTTGAGGTGCGGCCTGAGGCACCTCGATAGGGTTTTCAATTTCAGCATTAGTTGCTCTGCTTGTGGTTCGCTTGCAGGCACAGGAGCTACAACAACTGGCGGAGCGGCGCTAGTACTCTAAACAGGAGGCGTAATCTGAACAGATGGTGTACTCTGATCGGAATGAACAAACAGCGGCACTAACTGAGGTGTTACTGTTTCCTGAATAATCAGGATGGGAAGCTCAGACCGTATTTCTTCAAGATGCTTGATTTCCTGAATCCTCAAGGAATACAGCCTGTCTGGTCTCAACAAACTTAGTGAAGCGATCAGGACAGTAAAATCGGTATCCCTTAGACTTATCAGAGTATCCAATGAAAAAGCAGCTCACCGTCTTATCATCTAATTTCTTTTGCTATGGATTAAATAACTTATCATCGTTAAGTGGTCTTACAGAGTCCAAGTACCACACTATTTCCCACTTCGGACAGATGACGACTAGGAAATAGTTGCTGCCTGTGTGGTGCGCGGCAGGCACACAACCTGGTGAAAAGCTCAAGACCGTTGAGATGGTAGACTGTATGTGCTGCAGATCCGAATTGATCACGCTGGCAGAGAAATGTTGGGGGTCAATGAATGCAACACCAAGTTGACGTTCCTTTGATTTTCTGGCCTATTGCTTACATACAAATACATTAGTATTCAAGAAGCTGACATAGGGTTTTGTGTTACGAAGTAATATAAGAATGACTGTGAACAATCTTTTGTGCTATATATACTCCTAGTGTCAAGCAGCGGATGAATGAGATGTCCAAGGCATCGAGGTTGAAGAGGTCATAGAGATCAGAAGATGCAACGGAGAAGACACTAGGCCCACTGTGCAAGTCCTCAGCCTTGAATTCACCCATGATTGACATATTATTATCGTGCATGGCATGGGTGATGTAGTACTTGGACATGAGTCCCCTGGTATTCACCCCTGCACTGGCCAGCTCCTCCTTTGACAACATTGGCTTGCCCATCTCAAACTTGGAGTGAGCAGAAGTCCATACACTCTTTGATGGTTGCTTGGGTGCCGCCTTACCCTTTGATTCTATTACTTTATCTGCTGGTTCCTTGGGTTCTGGCTTACCACTTCCCTTTTTCTTTGGGGTGGTTGGTCTCTTTTTCTTTAATGGGGGGTTGGAGTCGCATGTCGCGACATCTTTCTTCACAAATTCAGGTTCAGGGGTTGGGGTGCATGGCCGCTTTTGGGAACCACTAGTTGAGGACCAACCAATGGGCGGGATGAGAATACCACTTTTCTTCCATTGGATCCACATGGTACGGGCACCCCCAAAGTATAAATATCAGCTTTTGGCAGCGGGATGGGCAGAGCGACATCCTTGGCGTTATCATGGACATAATCAAGCTTCACCACAACATACCCATCCCGCACTGGCACCATGTGGCATACCTTGTCCCCATGTTGCACAATCCCCTATGCTAGCTCAATCAACAAAGTTGAATAATCTCTAGTTATAATGCTGCAGGGGGTTGTAACATTATTCAGCCTGTCAATTGTGTCCGGCTTATCAAGCATAGCAACCAGGCCTTTCTCGTGTTCCGGCATGCTACATTGACTGGGGGAATGGGGGCTTCGGTCCGGCATGTGTTGGTGCCTACCAGCGTCACCACCGGGAAAACAGCGATGATGCCTGCAGACACCAATTGGGGTGACAGGTATTTCATGAATCACGAATAAATCCGCAAGCTCACGTAATACCGCTGTAGTATTTTACCCTGAAGTATACCAGGGTGTCATTTATAGTTCCGCAGAGAAGGCGGTGAATGAAGAGATATAGGCTAGTTGATGAACTTTATCTAGATTGGATATTCTCTTGAATAAATAGAGGTAAGATGGATAACATGGTAGGAGGTAGTGTGACACACACACAAACTACCCTCTAGATAAATAAATAAAAGAAATAAAAAGATACTTTAGGCCAGGAGTAAGGTAGAAGTTAGAGCTCGAGTCAACTGTGCTAGGCTAGCTATATCTATGCCATCATATAGTTAGATCATTAGAGATTAAACTACACAACAGGGAGACCTCTATCGAAGCAACGGGAGGAGCTCGTACACCCCGGTGGCTTTATGCACCTCGTACCCCCCATACCGAATGTGGAGGATTACTAGGGCTCGAACATGACTGTCACCACCTGCCGACTACCTCTACAAACTGTGGGTATAGTTGACATCCAGCAACTCTTAGCTAATCTAGACACCATGTCTACACTAGTAAGCGATACTCTAGTGTTCTGTGCGGAGCTCCCACCCTCCGGATGGACAGACATCACACTAGAGCAAACATACGAATACAAGAGCAGTTGATAGAGTTCTAAGGCCGATATGTTAACCATCGCAAGCATAGGGCGATCATGCAATGCAAGCATTGAACAATAATGCAACTAGATCAAGAAGCATATATTCGATAACTTAGAACATACTTCGAGTAGATATTGGTAACCATAGTCTAATTCTATTACAAACAATCGAATATTACAAGAGAGAGCTAGAGATGAACCCATACCAGAACTCTCGAGCAACTCCGGCGACTCGACGACTTCTAGACTTCTCCAAAACTCCACTAAGCCTAAAGGCTATGCAAGAGGTGAGTGTGTTGAGGTGTGTGTGTGTCCATTCTCTACCCCCTCCCCTTGTATTTATAGCAGGGAGCCACGGGGTGAGAAGCTGCAATCCTCGGTGAACCGCCATTGGGGGCCTATGAGACGTCGCCATGTGGCTGGATTAAGGCGGTGGGGCCCATGGGCCGGTCGGCTGACCAGGCTGGTCGGCCGGCCTGCCAGTGGTGCCAACCGCCCCCAATCATGTCTGCTGGGCTTGTCTGGGCCTCCTCTAGTCTGAACACTAGGGTACGACTTGTCTTAAGTGGATTTAGGTTGGTTCTTGGGTTACTCTTGGTCCGATGAGCCTGAATTGACGCTCTGATATTTTCTATGATTTTATGTCGGGCCAAAGTGTGCTTGCAACCTGCATATTAGCTCAAAAACACAACTTACATTTTCTAGAAGGTAAAGTGTGGTTTAGAGACTTTATTGGATAAAGATGCGTGTAAGAAATGCAAACTCTCGTGATTTTCTGATCAAATTGACGCCTGGAAATGGTCGTTAGTGAGCGTCAACAGCATGCTGTGTCGACCGGGGGGGGGGTTGTGTATGGATGCTGCTGCTGCTGATACTTGCTGTTCCACCTCCTTAGAGGCACAAGTGCTCTTGACACAAGCTGCAGCTTTTAATGCTACTTCAACATCAATCCCCGCTACCTTGAGTGTAGCAAATATGTCATCCTTTATCTCTTGTTTCAGTCGGGTCAGCATCCACAGTAGATGACCTTTTTTTTCCTTCACAAGCCTTCATGTTCTTTGCCGAAGACTTGCTTCCAACCCTTTGAACTGGAGACTCCACGCACCCGACCGGTGTGCTCTGGCATATCATTGGTAGTGGAGAGGATGTCATGTTCTCTTACACCGCTCTCATGATCCTTCAGCTCGATCACCCGGTCGGCCAGCCTCTTTGTACCATCGCTACTCCAAGTGATTTTCCCGCTGGATGGTGTTGGAGCAGCCCTGGCCCTTAAATATGGTGCTGATCGCCCAAGAAACTGTTTTCAAGGGTTCTCTGACCCTGCCTTGTCCATTGCCTTGTCCTCTTTGCTCCATCTCCCCTTCTCTTTCCCAGCATAGCCCTCTAGCTCGAGGCGATGGTTGTCCGTGATCCTAGCACGAAGGTTTTTGAAGTGCTCACTTTTCTCTAAGAACTGTTCTGAGGTGGCAGTCTCGACGAACATCTCACAGTCTCGACGATCCAAGTGCTTGTGCAGCTTGAAGGGCTCTGTACCTTCACTGACAAAATTTTGTACCAGACTGGACTTGAAGTTCCTGTGGAGCGTGGCGATGGACGTGCATGCCGCGCCTCTAACACGATTCATCTCTGCCTCGGATGTGCCCTCAGGAAACTGCAAGTATTGCTTCATGGTATCGAACAAGCCCTGTCGCGCGGGCTCATTCAAATCCTCAAAGTGGACATTGATTCCAACCCTTTGCCGTGCGATTAATCCACAGATCAGTTGCCAGCATTTGAGTCTATCATCATTTGTTGGGAACCTGTCACTGTCGAAGCCTGCGACTTTGATAATGTCACAAGGCCACGTGGTCTGTGTTCTTGGCTTCCTACATTGAGATGTGCTACATGCACCTCTTTGCGCAGACAGTTCGTGTTGATCCACCACTTGGTCACGTTGTGCATTTGAATCGGAGGATCCAGTTTGCGACATGGTTGATTGCACTGATCTTGCATAAATAGGCAGCAAATTAAACCAAACTGATCCAATTAAACAGGCAGCAATTTAGACACATCATCATTTGTAGAAAGATCCAATAAAACCAAAATGATCTAAAAATACATACAAAATGACCTCAGACATAAAAACTAAGCAGCACTTGGTTCTCAACTCTCAAGAATATAACATATAAAGGCATCAGAAGTGGGAGAGATATGTTTGGGATTAAATAATAATCCATTTGCCATTCCGATATCACTCTCAAGAATCCATGAAGACCTCAGCCTCGAAAGGCAGAAGCTCATACCACCCAGCGAGTGTACATGGCATATGCTTTAAGCCTTTTGAGGCTGACCTGTTCATGGCAAGTACTCAATCTGTCAATTTTATTTGGCAAAGGTGGCAATGAGTGATTCACTCTCAAGAATTCATGAAGACTTCAGTCTTAGAGGGCATGAACATATGTCACACACCAGCAAGTGCACATGGCATATGTTTCATGCCCTATGAGGCCGACCTGTTCATGGCAAGTATCAATCTCTCACTCTCAATTTTATTTGGCAAAGGTGGCAATGAGTGATTCACTCTCAATAATCCATGAAGAGGTCAACCTCGAAAGCAGAAACATATGCCACACACCAGCGAGTGTTCATGGCATATGCTTCATGTCGTTCGAGGCCGACCTGTTCATGGCAAGTATCAATTTCACTCTCCCATATCATCATTTGCCTCTAATTGCAAAAATAGGCAGCAAATCAAATCACTCGTCTAGCAAATTTCAACATGAACAACAAGCAAATGTATGACAACAAGAACAATATTGCCTGAAGCTGACGACGGACGCGACGGCGTGACCGGCTCTGGATCTTGCCTGCGGTCAGCGGTTGGGCTCTGGATCTTGACTACAGGCGGCGGCTGGGCTCTGGATCTTGCCTGCGCAATGGCGTGCCTAGCTCTGGATCTTGCCTGCGTGACGGCGTGGCCAGCTCTGGATCTTGCCTACGGGCGCCTGGTGGCACGACGAGGATGCGGCGAAGACGGCGGCACGACCGGAGGAGGCGAGGAGGTGGGCGGTGCAGTGGCGAAGTGGGCAGCGCGGCCAAAGGAGGCGAGGAGGTGGGCGGTGCGTCGGCGAAGAGGGCGGCGCGACCTAGGGTTTGAAATGGGAGACGTTAAGAACTAAGGCAATGGGAGATGGCTTTAAGTCCAGTTCGAACTTGACTTAGGTGACGAGCGATGTTTGTGGACTAGGTGACGGGCGATGTTTGTGGCTCGTCACTTATACTAAAGAGCTCATGTCACCTGTGAAATGATTACATGTGACGGGCATCGTTTATAGGTGACGGACGTCATAGTGGTCCGTCACTTGTACTAAAGAGCTCATGTCACAGGTGACATGATTATAGGTGACGGGTTTCCACATACTGCCCGTCACCTATATCTTTCTCTCTCGGGAATCGCAACCGCCGGCTGTTGCCCTCTCCGCAACCGTGCGCCGTTTCGAATTCTGGCCTCTCCGCAACCGCGCGCTGTTTCGCATTCCGGCCTCTCGGCATTATAAATACACTGCCTCCCAGCTGCCCTTCTTCTCTACTCGCCACCGTTGCCATCCGCTCACATCACACAACTGCTCTTGAGCAGCCGCCGCCGCCGCGATGTAGGCTTCACGGTCTCCCTCCCGCCACTCCCGGCGCCGCTGCCGCTTCGTTCAAGCGGTGGACTCGTCGTCGTTGCAGCCGTCGCCGTCTTCCTCCCCCTCCTCCCCTCATCGCCCTCGCCTTCATCCTCCATCACCTCCTGCACTGGCCCCTGCTCTGGCCCCTGTTTCAGCTCTAGCCCCTGCTCCGGCTCTAGCTCCGGCACCAGCGGCGGAGGACTACGATCTGTTCCACCAATGCCTGGGCAATCGGCATTGAACGACTGCCTCCACCGCCTTGGGCGACCTCCGGTGAACGCGCCACTCATGGAGAGCGTCGCCGGATATGTTTACGCCATCTTCAGGGTGGCGGAAGTTATTAGAGGGCTGCCATAACTATGTATATCGTAGTTTGTATGTAGCTCCCTTTATATATATATATATATATAAATGATGAACTTCTGCCTTGTTATCTCACAACAATCTTGCAATTTCGACCCTTTTGTTATCTCGCGCTATTCTGCCTTGTTATCTCGCAACAATCTCTTAATTTTCATCCTTTTGTTAGAACTGCGGCGACGTTATATTTGTTCGACAAAAAAATGGCTAAGTTCGTGGCCACTGGTAAGATGATGCATACACATAAGTGATGAAGTATGCGCGTAATGCGTCATCTTTCAAGTAGCATCACAAGACGCGGTGACGCACTAAGTAAACGCCGTCACTGTGGCAGAACCACTTGAATTATCCCAGCTCAAGTGCACTGGCCATCACCATAAAGGCAACACCGGCTGAAACGCACTTCAAATGGAACAATTCTTGGTCTGTCGGGTAACGTCCCGATACAACCACCGGTTCTCGGATCGAACAAGCATACCCCGCACGGAGGCGAGTCCAGAGATAATACAACCATACATATTTTACAACACATGCATAGTAGTAATTACAATATGTTTCAAAGTACTTATTACAGATCCAAACTTAGTAAAACAGTTATACAAGCCATAAGTTTAACGTTCAGAGTTTAAGCAGCGGAAAGAAAACACGATGGCTACAACACATCGCAAAAGGGTACCAAGCTAGCCCAAGCAAGGTATCACTCGTCAGGGTCATTGCCGGCCGAAGACGGATCCCATTCTACGGACCAGCCAGGAGGCAAAGAGCAGGGCCAAGACAGACTAGCGATCTGGTCCTCAAAACTCATACCTGAAAAAGGTTTCAACAGCAAGGCTGAGTATTCTAATACTCAGCAAGACTTAACCGTCAACGGGTATATATAGCCCACCTAACTAGACTATGCAGGGTTCTGTGAGGCTCTGGTTTTCCTTTTGCTGAAAAGCAATAAAGAGTAGGTCCTTACTTCACATTTTAGCTTTCCATATTCTAGTTGATTAACCATTCTATGTAAGCAACTAATCCTATCCAACCATGGTAGAACTTTAGTCAAACATCAAGATTGATCATAATAATGTTGCTCTTATTACTCTGTGTGGCAAAGAAATCAAGCAGTCCCAAACCGTGAGAAACGGACGATTCGAATCGAAATTTGTTAACCTGGCCAGGCAGACCTAACACACACGTTTGGAACACCGTCGGGTCGTTCCCAAACAACCGTTTACCTTTCTTTCCGGCTTGTGGATATGGTCACTCTCCCCGACTACAGGGCACCAACCTCGTCCCTGTAGCCACGGTGTTGCGCAACATAAACATAAATAAAAACCTATCTCTAAGAGAGAGTGAAAGGTATATCCACTCCCCGGTCCAATCGGCTACTAGGCTTACCGTGTACCATATTTACGACATGTGGCTAGTACGTTCAAAAACTTAACCACCGCTACCACACACCGCGACCTTAGCAAGTTCATCAACATAGACGGGGTCTCACCCAAGGTCATGATATCGAACACGACCCCATCCGTCGTCCTTATATTAATAGCAGAAAGTAAACAAGCAATTCCTATAGAGCTCGTGAGTGACAAGCAATCACTCGACTTTTACCGGTCCTATAAGCTTAGCAATTATTCGAACTCAGGTCTAGTGTTCAGTACATAGGTTCCTAGGATCATGCATCTAGGGTTTCAATTCAAATCCTAAGAACTGTAAATGCATAAGTAAGTAATAACGATAAATTGTAATAATTTGAAATATGGGTTATGTCCGGAGCTTGGCTTCTCGGTAGTCGCTAGCTAGGTTAGCCTTGGACTCTTCCGGATTTTGGTCCGGGGATTCAGTCAATATAGCGGCATTCACCTGGGCTTCTGGATCACCTTCTTCGGACTCCGGGATCAGCTCGTACGTCCCGTCCGATAAAACAGTCGTATCGATATGTGATGCAAGAAACGGTATTATAAACACACGCTTCACAATAAAGTTGCAATTTAAAAGATAACAAACATAACTAAGCATATGGGCAATCGTTTATAGAGTAGTTATTTAACATCTATGACTACACAAAACAACATGGTTAACATCACAAGACAATTGGATTAAAGTTACAAAGTAAGTTTCAAATAGTTTATATAACATGTCAAACATGATTTGCAAAGAAATGAGTAACTCAGAATACAACCAGCATTTAAATGCAAAAAAATTACTTCAAATAGGTAGTACAAAGAGCAATCTACCCTGAAAATTTCATGCCATTTCATGCAGCCAATTATTCAGAATAAAACATTCACTCAGACAGCGCCTAGAATAAGATTAAATTCTACAAGTTAAACTAGAGCAAAGCAGAAGCTATAAATTTAACAAAAAACCAACACAGTGTTAACTAAGCAGTTGTAAATGTTTCATGATTTTATCTGTACAGAATTAGTTCTGATAAAAAGAACAAAACTAGCATTAACACATCAAGATTCATTTTTAACTTCTGTTCTAGACATGATCGGTTGTTCAAATTTCATGGACAAGCTGAGCTATACAAAATGAACATTCAGAAATATTTGAATGATTTACCATGAACAGAAACTGTTTATCATAATTAAAGTCTAATTAATAAGCATTAAATCAAAGAAATAGTTAAACAGATAAAAAATTTCCCAAACATGGGCAACAGCAAATTTTTAGTAACATGTGATCATGGAAAAAGTTTCACACACAGAACTTGATTATTTCTACCAGTACAAATAAATTAGCAAAACTAGTAGATTTAGGAACCCTGATTCTTTGACCTAGCTAATGATGTCAAATAGGTTTCAAAATTTTACTAGACACTAGTAACACTGTAAGACACAATCAAGGCAAAAATCATAGACAGTTACTGAGTAGAACTCCTAGAACAAATAAAGCCTATTTATTCTTTCCTTTTTCTTGGATTGAAATACATACAAAAATGAAGATGTGCATGTAACAAAACTTGTAGTTCTTGTAACAAGGATTCTAAAACATTTGGGTTTGTATTTTTCTGATTTTTCTACGAATTTCTAGGTATTTTCAAAGTTCACAGCAAGATATAAAGAAAACTTAAACTAGTTTTACAGAATAGCCCCTAGATCTAGCACAAAAGCCCCTGGAACTTTCTTTTATTTTCAAAAGGGGTCCCTGGCCGGAGTCAGAGAAGGGGGCGGGTGTTGACCGGCCGAATCCGGTGAGGTTCGTCGCCGGCGGCGAGGGTGAAGGGGCTGGGGAGGTTCAGGGCGCCAAGCGCTACCTGTTGGTGGGGTTGGGTCGCGGAGGAGGCAGCTGGAAGGGGGTCGTCGACGGCGTGCAGCGGCGGTCGGCGCACGGAATCGACGGCGAGTGTGCTCTGGTGGTTAATAGGCGACGAGGAAAGGCCTGCGAGCTGCGCGAGGACGAGGCAGAGCTAGAGATGGGGTCAGCGCGGGCGGAGGAGGGCTGCAGTGGTGGGTTCACGGCGGCGTCGAGCTCGCCGGCGTGCAGATGGACGGCAGTGGCGTTCTGGGGTCTGGGGGCGGGGAACTGGCGAAAGAGCGAGGGGAATGTGTTGCGGGGGTTCTTATAGTGCCGATACGCGTGAAAGAGAGAGCGGCGGGGCCCTATCCCGTGCTGTCCACGGCGGCGGCGAGGTGGCGGCCGCGGAGCTCGGCTGGGGCAGCGTGGCATGGGGGCAGGGCTCCTGCTCGCGGGGAAGAGAGCGGTGAAGGGCTGGGGCGCAACGCGTGGGTGCCACGGAGAGCAGGAGGTGGCCGGGACCGGCCCTGAGCGGCGGGCGGGCGGCGCTGACTGCCGGCGGCGGTGAAACAGAGAGGCAGGGAGGTAGAAGACGAACATTGGACTGATTTGCAAAATCCAAAAAGTTCAAGGGTCCCACTATAAAACTAAAATAACTTATAAACTAGGGCTCAAATGAAAAAGTGCCCAACATGAAAGTTGTTCAATTTTTCAAGATCTACAACTTTGATGTTGTGCAAAAATTGATTTGACCAAAGGTTAAAGAGTTATTTTGAAAACAAAGGAAGGATTTTGAATTTAATGGACTTTTGTCTTTTCCAATGCAAATTCAGTTTAATTTCAAACTAAAAAGCAAAATTTTCTTCCAAACAATGATTACACTGAATTTTACAAATAAACCCTCCACAAAAGCAATATTTTCTCTCCCTATTCAAATTAAGTTATAGAAAGGACCCTGCGTTAAATCATATTTACACAACTACCCTTAGATTTTTACAATAAGATCCTTTTTCAAGCAAAATAAGCACATGATGCATAAAATAAATGCAATTCTACTGTGCAGACATCTAGGGTGTCACAGTCACCTTCGCAGATTCAGTCATGACCCGTCACCTTTGAATATAATCTAGGTGACGGGCGAAGAATGTAGCCCATCACCTTAGTTCTAGGTGACGGTCTTTGTTAATACCCGTCACCTATGCTCTCTCTAAGGTGATGGGCCACATTTCTGGTGAGGCCTCGCAAGGCCCAAACTTGTCCGAGGTGACGCGAGGAGATAAAGCCCGTCACCTTTACCGGTGGGGTGACGGGCAACAACGGCAGGTCACCTTTGTGGATGTCACTATAGGCCGTTTCTAACATAGTGCATGCTGCACGTGTTAGCTGGTGACACAAAGGTCGTTGCTTGATGTGGGCCCTTCGTTGGTAATGACTACTCATTCCTCTCTCTTCTAACTTAATTAAGGTAGTGCTCCCTTTCCCCTTCCTCAAGTAGAGCTTCCTAATCCTCAAGTACAACTGCATCATACCTCCGTCGCGCACAAAGATGGTGGGGCGCGACGGAGGTATGATGCAGTTGTTGGAGGCCGTGCTGCGCAGAGTTGCTGGGACAGGTGAGTCCTCCTAGACGGCTCGAGGGAGGATGAGGAGAAGGAGGGGTGAGGCAAGTTCATCGGTGCCTCCACCAGCTGAGGACGCCGGCACGTCACGGACGACGAGGAGGAGCGGCAGGAGCAGCAGGAGGACGAGGAGGCCTCGCGTGAGGTCACCCTCGCTTGAGGAGGAGGAGGAGCCGCCGCAGCAGCAGGAGGAGGAGCAGGAGGAGGAGGACAAGGAGGAGGAGGAAGAGGAGGAGGAGGAGGACGGGCAGGAGTAGGAGTAGGAGAAGGAGGCCTCTAGTGAGGAGGACGACGACCAGGGAGGGGTGGCAGGAGACATACCTGCCGTCTGGATCCTAGGCCCCGCTCGTCTCCCGAACCAACCTATACCGCTCGAGCAACGGCCGATTATTCATACTTATATATTTCAATTCCAATTTTACACAAATATTTTTGGCAGGAACTTTGTAATCGTCATTCCAGGTGTTCACAAACACATCCCCAATGGCATTCTGGGCCTGCTTTGCAAGGACCACAACCCTGGATGCATCGAGATTGACGGCCGTCTTCAGCCGGCGTCGACTTGGGAGCACTACATCCAAGCCATCGATAGACCGGACCGGGAAGGCAGGTGCTTTGCGAACAAGGCAGAGCGGGTGTTGCAGGAACTGTAGGTAAGTCTTGTATGCACTTTAATTGTCAATACATCTCATTAATTGGACATTCTTGATATAATGGCTTCGTTCGTCATCATGTGCAGGATTTCTACAGGTGCGAGGAGGGAATTGTAATCGTGGCACGCGAGGTGGCAAATACGGCCTATCACAAGCTGGTGGCGGATATGCTCTACGAGGCGCGCATCCAGGCCAACTGTGATTACAAACGTCGCATTGAAAAAGTGAAGACCAACAAAGTGGTTGTGCAAAACCTCAAGCTGACTCGGGAACAATATATGAGGGTAATATTATTAATATTGACTTTTGCTTAAATGAAGTACGCTACAGTTGATCTTCTTATATGTCATGTATGATCTGCAGGTGATTCCTTGGTGGTTAGCCGGGAATGAATAGTGCTGGGACATGATAATCGACAGGTGGTATGCGGAAGGTTGGGTGGAGATGCACGAGTCTTGCCGGCAGCGGCGTTTGATGATGCCAGGTGCACCGCACCATCAGGGTAACAGTCACCTACGACAGTACGCGGCCAGATGGGTACATGAATTCATTTCTTCATTTTAACGCTCAACCGTACACAATTTGTAATCATCTACCTTTTTCACAGTTGGCATCACATGGAGGCGAGCCTTGCCACCCGATCAAGGCGTGGGCTTTGGCCCACATGGGGAAGGCGACATCCGATGTCACCTACAACCCTAATGCCCCTCCAGAAGCGTACAACAATGCGACCGTCCATAGCCGCCTCAGTCAATACAACTCGATGGCAACGGAGGTCCATGGGCCGGAGTTCGATCCGAGCACGATGCCCATTGATGGAGAAATCATGATGAGGGTGGGAGGAGGCAAGAAGCATGGCTGGTACAGGATTGGCGACAGCGTAATTGACACGGCCAGTACTCCCACTCTCGCGCAGATTTGAGGTAGGAGCACCAGCTCAAGCCCGGCCATACGCCCACGGCCAAACACTACGGAGATGCAGATGGTGGAACTGAAGGTTATTTCTGTTTCATTCGTCGTTCATTGATTGTTAAAGATGTTTGTTTTGAATTCTAACCATTTAATAACATATTGTAGGCCCAAATGCAAGCTGAGTTCCAAGCACAGCTACAATCACAGCAGGAGGCGTCGGAGGCGAAGTGGCAGGCCGAGCGGGAGATGATGCAGCGAGAGTTTCACCAAGCACAGGAGGCCGACCGCCAGAAGCTGGATCAGGCTCTTCAGTACTTGCAGACTATGGGCTCGATGATGGGTCTTCCGCCGCCTCCAGTCACTCCATCTCCTCTTCCTTATCGTGGAGCTACTCCTACTCCTGTGAGTGACTTCACAATCTTCTAGTTTCATTTATCATAGTGATTTAGCAATTCGAATGATAGCTAACCCTAGCATGACTTATAGCTAAAGACTTAGAGCTAAAGACTTAGGAATTAGCATGACTTAGAGCTAAAGAGCTAAATTAAATCTTAGTGAGTTGCATTGATTACTTTGGGATAACATAGCTTAACAGAACAACTCGAATCCAAGCAATGGTCATCATTTTTAATTTCTCTATAGCTTACCAAAACAACGCTAGCAAGAGTTAGAACTAAAGACTTCAGGTATAACTACAATGACTTAGAAATAATGACTAACAAATTATGATCTTAGCTAACACATATAATATCTTCAATAATTATGTGCAGCCTCAGTCGGCGGCGTCCAATGATGGGCCAATCAATCAAGACATGTCGCCTCAGCAGAACGCCGCAGCATTGTAGATGGCTTTCGCGCAGCGCTACTCGCAGCCGTTACGGCACACGGCAAACGACCTTTTCAACGGGGTTCCGAGCACTGCACTTTATTTTGCCGTGGGCCCAGAAAAGCACTCGGCAAAGTGTTTGCAGTGTGCCCGAAATGTAGCACACGACAAACAAGCTCTTTGCCGGCCGTTGTATGCCGTGAGCTGTTTGCTGTGTGTTACACTCGGCAAACACTTTGCCGAGTGTAAACCGGCCTTTGCCGTGAACATGCACAGTCCCGTAGTGCATCTTCATCATGCCGCGGTGATGGCCCTCTTGATCACCATCGAGTTAAATCTAACGCTTTCCAAAATTTACGGTGATGATTATTTTGAACCGTTGGTGATGGAAGATGCTGGAGTAGTGGTTGACAATTGAAAAGTAGAGCCATCGATGCACAAAAAGTAACTGCCATAGCGGCTGACATAGGTGATTCGTCAAGAAGTTTTATTGCACGCTGCAACACCCCAAAAGAAAGGAATACGAAAGAAAACACCTTCTTTGGAGTGATACAAAACATGAATCTAGCACCTTTCTCTCATCATATTAATTGAAGTTGTTAATAACTGTTAACAGATGGTATGGGAGTACGTAACAGCAACAATCTATTTCTTCCTACCAAAACTCCATCGAGATCACAGATCGAGCAACCTAGAATATTGCAATGCTGACACCGTCCACAGCAAGTCACTTGTCTCCTCCGATGCTTCGTTCTGTAAATAGCGGCACGAAGCCAGGGGACTCCGGTTTCACGGCAGCTGGGGGCTTCGTCTCCTCAGTGAACCACCGATGCTTGAGTGCCTCTGCCGCGGTGAGCCTCTCGCAGGAGTAGTAGCTCAGCAGGCCAGCAAGGATCTCGCGCCCGGCCAAGGACAGGTGATCGATCACGTCGTCGAACGCTTCCACTCCCATGCTGGCAAGCTCGTCCCACAGGTCCAACGTCTGGTCCATCATGTCGTCCTCCGTGGTCGCCGTGAACAGGGGCTCGCCGGTGAGGAGCTCGGCCATCACACACCCCAGCGCATACATGTCCCCCTCTGGCCCGTACCACTGGCTCCATATCAGCTGCTCCGGCGAGCGGTACTGCATCGTCGTGCCATCCAGCTTCTCCTGGTGCTGCGTCCTCGCGCCTTCGAGTAGCCTTTCCAGGAACGTCTTCCCTGCTACGTCCCCCGCCGGCGTCGCGCATCCGAAGCCGCAGATCTTGAGCGCTCCGTCGGCGCCGACGAGGATGTTGTCGGGGTTGATGTCGCCGTGGATCGTTCCGGTGGCGTGCAGCTTCTCCACCGCCTGCAGGAGCTGCCGCATGGCGTCGCGCGTCTCGTCCTCGGAGAAGGGCTGCTGGCGCTCGAGCCGGCTGCGGAGGCTGGGGCCGGCGAGCTCCATGACGATGTACAGGTCGCGGGTCTCCTCGCCCTTGGCGACGTTCTTGATCTGCACGATGCCGGGGTGCCCGCGGCACGTGGCGAGGAAGCTGGCCTCGCGCACGACCGCGGCGAGGTTCGGCGCGCCGTCTTGGTCGAACTCGCCGCCGCGGATCCACTTCACGGCGACCGTCGCGCCTGTGCGGTGGTCCCGCGCCTTGGCTACCACGCCGAAGATGCCCTCCCCGATCTCCTCGAGCATCTCGTAGTCGTCGATGTTCTCGAACTGCTGGTGGCGAGCCCGCTTCTTCTTCTTGCCGGCATCAGCGGGGCTGCCGGCTTTGTCCGGCGCCGGACGCTTGCGTGCTGCGGGCGTCAGCGCCGCCGCCATATGGAAAAACCTCGGCATCCCTAGGCAAGACGAGAATGTGCTAATATGGAGAGCACGAGGGGAGTATGCACTGCGAATTGGATGGGGCCCTGCGTGCCCTCGGGACTACTTATATTGGAGAGTTTCTTCGATCTGTTTGGAATCGGATACGAACTCACGTCCATGATCGGACTTGGATGGATCACCGCCAACGCCGTCGGACTCCAATCTATGTCTCAAATCGATATCAGGCACCCAATGCTCGGCGGCGGGGAGATGCGGCGGCCCGGCGGCTGGGAGGTGCGGCAAGCTTCGGACCTTAGGGCGAGTGGCGCGGCGGCTCAGCGGCAGAGAGGGGCAGCGGCCCGACGGCGGGGCGGTGCGGTGAGCTTCAGACCTTAGGGCCGGCGGTGCAGCGGCGGGCTTCTCAGAGCAAGCTTCGCGCGCGGCGTGGTGGCTCGCACCCCGGGCTCTCGCCGGCGGCAGCAGGCACTACGGGAGAGGCCACCTTTACCGTGTGCGAGAAGCTTTACCATGTGCACTTTGTCGGGCACACGGCAAACAGATTCTTTGCCGTGTGCCTAAAATTTAGCACACGGCAAATAGGATGTTTGCCATGTGCCAAGTGTTTAGCACACGACAAACAAATGGACACACGGCATAGCCCCATCTTTGCCGTGTGCCGAGCAATAAAGCGCACGATAAACATATACACACGGCAAAAGAGTTTTCTTTGCCGTGTGTTTTTGTTAAGCACACAGCAAATTTGACTTTAAAAAATTAGTTCTCCGTTTGAAACTTTTTTGTTTATCTCTATATTGTACGTGGGACTCTACATTAAGTTTTGGTAATTTTCTCGGTCATTTTGTTATATTTAACATTTCTATTCCGTGAAAAGGAATATTAGAGAATAAGTCAACTTTGAACTGCAATAATTGTGAATAGAGTATTAATGAAGCAAAAAAATGTTGTTCACATCATTTTTTCCCATTTGAGCTCTAATCTAAAAAATGGATGCAAAATTTGAAGATCTTGCTCATGAGCCATGTCATGAACATGTGCCCCAATAATTTTTAAATTCTATAAAAAACAAACTTACTCTGAAAATTATAAGATTAGTTATGCTATCATGATTTTATAAGTGGAGGCTATGGAAAAAATTTGGAAATGTTTAGCACAAGTTATCGCATATACTCCTTATAAACCAAAGTAGATCTATAGAGTTGAGAAGGAGCTGTTGATATTTCAAGTGAAAGTGATAGTCGAATTGGGTGTTGACTTCAAACATTTTTGTACATGGAATACACATCTTAGAATCTATCATGCCAAAATTTCATAATTTTGTAGATTTATTTTTTATTTTTTATATCTTGTCTCCATTAAATAGTATCATGTGATATACATTGAAATGGAGGTGTAACTGCATGAAATAATGATTTTTCCAGTGCAATCATAGAACAGAAAATGTTGAGTGATTTTTTTGTGATATTTAGAGTGTTATGAACAAATTTTAGTTAAACACGTAATGGTGATTCAGTTGTTACATATCAAATTCAAATAGCATGAAATAGTACATTTAATCCGCATGTGATAATGAAGCAAGAAGTATTTATTCTTGCACGAAATGAATGATACATTTTTTGAATTATTACTTATTTGCTAAATAAGTTGAAACACTAGCTAAACAATAGTGGAAACACTAATTAAACATAATTAGGAAGGAAAAAAAAGAAAATGATTCTTTGCCGTGTGGCCTGCCCGGGGCACACGGCAAAGACATGCCTTTGCCGTGTGCCGGACCGGAGGCACATGGCAAAGGTGGTGTCTTTGCCGTGAGCCAGATCGGCGCACATGGCAAAGCCCGCCTCCCTTATCCCCTTCCAACGGCTGCCTCAGACACTCACACACCACACACGCCACACACGCACTCTGCTTGCGCCGCCGCGCTCGCCCCGCCCGCACGCCGCCGCCGCGCTCCCGCCCGCCTCTGCCTCACGCCAGCACGCCCGCTGCCGCTCGCCCGCACGCCCAGCGCCGCTCGCCCGCGCGCCGCCGCCGCACGCCCGCACGCACGTCGCCCAGTGCACACTCGACCACGCCGCACGCCCGCACGCCGCCCTCGCCACCCTCACCCGCACACCGGCCCCGCCACGCTCGCGCCTGCCGGTTACCGAAGCACGCCGCCGAGCCCAGACGGCCGCGGGGTCGCCACCCCGGCGCCGGCACTCGGCCCGCCAACGGTCTCGACGGCGCTCGCGAGCCCGACATCGACGCTCTCGGCCTCTCGCCAAAGGGTGGCCGGCCGGCGGGGCTGCTACGCCACCTCCCTCACCGGTGCTCGAGCTGGGCCCGCCACGCTCGCGCCCAGGCTCGGCCTCGCCGGCGCTCGCCACCCGGACGCCGACGCCCTCGCCGCCGGTTGCTGGTCACCGCGCCCAGGCTCGGCGCTCGCCATGGTCACGCTAGCCGCGGCCACGGTCGCCGCGCCGACGCTCCCCGCTCCCCGCGCCCACGCTTGACGCGCCGCTGACGTCCACTACTTCACGGCCGACCGTCTCTCCCGCCGTCGAGCCCTAGGTGAGCACGTGCAAAAGACCCTGCCTCCGTCTAATGTTCGTAGTAGATTACATAACCTTGTTGCCCATGATGATATAAATTCTTACCTAGATTTGGTCTGGGTAGTATATAATGATCTTGAGCTTGTGGTTATATTTCTCATGATTGTCATCAAACCATGTGACACATCCATGCCCAAAGCAAACTCTCGTTTGTGTTGATATTTGTGTTGATATGATGGTTGGGCTGGATGTGTCACATGGTTCCATGTATATCATGAACTTTTTTTTAGATGATTTCTTATGCTGCAAGTTCAAGATCAAATGAAACAAAACATATCTGAGGCATACAACAGTAGTTCAATACTTTTTTTTATTGAGATGACCAATAGTAACAAATTATTGATTATAATTTCACACATATTATTCTTTTTTTTCAGGACCGAGCACCGCCACCTAGTTCCCGTCGCCGGCCTCCGCCACCGGGCCATATAGCAAGGTGAGGCATACAAGAGTAGTCCGCTTTTCATACCGCATGTTTGTATATCACGTAACCTAGTTAGGCGTCTCCCGTTCAAAATAGATACGGATGGAAATATGCAAAACTTTGCATATGTACGACCGTATCTATTTTGAATTGTCCAAGTTTTTTGGACAGCCCGAGGATGCGTAGATGGAGTTAGTTTCCATGTTCTACTCGCATTCGAGACAAAGTATCGGCATCATTTCCCCGTTGTTCTCCGGATACACAATCTCTCTTCCGGGACGTGTATTTGGAGAACAGCGGCGAAATGCTGCCGAAATTCTGTCCCGGATCGGAGTAGAGCATGGAAATCGACTCAAGCTACGCATCTTCGGGTGGGATTAGGACCTATCTTAACCTAGTAGAATGTTTGGACATCGTGTAGATGCAAACATTTTCTTGTATATTATATTACTCGTTGATATGATAGAGTATGGACGACTGTGCGTGGATGTACTCCGGTTGGAAAAAAGGGGGGAGTTGACCTTGGAATGGATTCAGAAGACCGAGACTTTCTTGGATCGAGCATTTGCAAAGGTTAAAGGAGGCTCATGCACTTGGTGTCCCTGCACCAAATGTGGAAACACGCGTCGACAGACACGGAAAGTAATGACACAACATCTTTGCAATTATGGATTTACGAGAGACTGTACCCGGTGGACCTACCATGGTGAAGGCAATCGTATGAGAAACGAGGTCGTTAGGCAACGCATTGAAGATCATGATGCTGATGCCGGGGTAGGAGATATGTTAGATGACTTTCATGAAGCACACTTCGAGGGAGAACGTAGCGAGGAGGAGCTAGAGCCAACCGCGAAGGCGTACTATGACATGTTGGGTGCAGCACAAGAACCCGTTCATGAGCATACCAAGGTTTCACAACTGGATGCCATTGCGCGCCTGATGGTCGTGAAGTCCCAGTTTACCCTGAGTCGAGATGCTTTTGATGTTATGTTGACAGTTATTGGCACTCTGCTTCCGGAAGGTCACATTCTTCCAAAAAGCATGTATGCGGCACAGAAACTCCTTCGTGTATTGAAGATGCCGTATGAGCAGATACATGCATGTCCGAAGGGATGCATCTTGTTTAGGAAAGAACATGCGGAAGCAAAGTTCTGTCCAAAGTGTGAATCTTGTAGGTTCGTAGAGGTAGATACTAGTGATGGTCAGAAGAGGCAGCTCGCGGTCCCCGTGAAAGTCCTACGATACCTTCCGCCCATACCGAGGATCCAACGGCTATTCATGACTGAGGAGTCCGCGAAACAGATGACATGGCACAAAATGGGAACTCGATACAATCCTGATAAGCTTGTACATCCATCCGATGCTGAATCATGGACCCACTTTGACGGGATTCATCGAGTCAAAGCAGATGAAGCTCGTAATGTGCGTGTTGCCCTAGCAACAGATGGCTTCAATCCATATGGAATGTTGGCTGCTCCTTACACTTGTTGGCCTGTCTTCGTTATACCCCTCAATCTCCCTCCCGGCGTGATTTTCCAACGACAGAACATATTCTTGTCGCTGATAATTCCTGGACATCCGGGAAATAATATGAGTGTCTACATGGAGTCCCTGATTGATGATTTGCTCAGTTCTTGGGAGGAAGGGGTTTGGACATACGATCGAGCTACAAAGAGAAACTTTAGGATGTATGTTTGGTACCATTATTCCCTGCATGACTTGCCGGCATATGGAATATTCTGCGGCTGGTGTATTCACGGAAAGTTCCCTTGCCCAGTATGCAAGGCAGCTCTGATGTTCATATGGTTGCAGAAGGGTGGGAAATATTCTTCGTTCGACAAACATCGACAATTCCTCACTCTTGACCATCCATTCAGATGCGATAAGAAGAACTTCACGAAAGGTGTCGAAGTTCTGGACCTTCCCCCTCATATTATGACAGGTGCTTGTGTTCGTGCTCAGTTAGATAGTCTTGTGGCTAATGTAGATGGTGGTTTTGAGGGATATGGTCAGCAACATGCATGGGCGCAGAAGTCGGGCTTGTGGAGGCTTCCCTACATGCAAGATCTCCTCCTTCCACATAACATTGATATGATGCACTCTGAAAAGAATGTCGCCGAGGCACTGTTCAGAACTATCATGGACATTGTAGAGAAGACAAAGGACAAAGTTAAGGCCAGAGTGGATCAAGCAACATTATGCGATAGACCGAAGCTAGACATGAGGCCTCCTGCGTCAGGCATGGCATGGAAAAAGCCTAAGGCCGATTTTTTCCTAACGAGGCCCAAGAGGAGGGAAGTGCTAGAGTGGTTTCAAACCTTAATGTTCCCTGATGGGTATGCAGCGAATCTGAGGAGGGGAGTCAACTTGTCTACTATGCGAATCAACGGGCTCAAGAGTCATGACTATCACATATGGTTAGAGAGGCTTCTTCCGGTGATGGTTCGAGAATACCTCCCTGATCAAGTCTGGCAAGTGCTGGTAGAGTTGAGCTTTTTGTTCCGCCAGCTTTGTGCTAAGGAGTTATCTCTGACCGTTATTGAAGAAATGGAAAGAATGGCGCCTGTGTTGCTCTGTAAGTTGGAGAAGATATTTCCACCAGGCTTCTTCAACCCGATGCAGCATATGATTTTGCACCTACCGTACGAGGCACGAAGGGGGGGGGGCCAGTGCAAGATCGTTGGTGCTACTCAATTGAGAGATGTCAAAAAGTCCTTTGAACTAAATGTAAAAATAAATGCAAAATTGAAGCTTCCATCGCAGAGGCATACATTCTAGAGGAGGTGTCAAACTTCACATCGAAATATTATATTGAGAATCTTCCAAGTGTGCATAATCCACCCTCACGTTACAATGCTGGGGAAGCTGACTCGAACCTCAGCCTTTTCAAAGGGCAACTCGGAAGTGCAAGTGTTGCGAGCATCAAGACCTTAAATTTTGAAGAGTGACGCAGTATCATGCTATATGTGTTGACCAACCTATCCGAAGTGCAGCCGTACATACAGTAAGTTCTCTGCATTCATTTAGTTCTCGAGTACTTCTTTTTCGGCACCCAACCCGTTCGTTTCTCTTTCGACCAGGGAGTTTCATGTGCAATTCTGGCATCGATCAAGGATACCTACCCTCCAGGAAGCTGAGACCCTTCTTAGACAGGGTGCGGGAAATGGAAAGCCTGATTTAATTTCTTGGTTCAAACAAAAGGTAATGTCTACGTCGTGGCTCTTTCGTAGTATGATTTTACAAGTTGCTCGGACGTGTACATAATTTGGCCTGCTTGGACTTGCAGACCCAAACTGATGCCTTAGTGAATGCCGAGTTGCGTCAGGTTGCCAATGGTTGTGCCTATGAGTCAAGTCATTTGGAGCATATGATGTGAATGAATATCATTTCCACACAACAAGTCACGAGCAGAGTCGACCGAATAGAAGGCGACGTCCGATGTCACCTTCAACACGTAGGATCCGCCCGAAGTGTACAGCAACGCAAGTGTCCACAGCTGCCTCAGTGGGTACACCTCGATGGCACAAGAATTTCATGGGCCAGAGTTTGATGCGAGAAGTCGTCATGAGGACGGGAGGAGGCAAGAAGCATGGACAGTACTGGTTTGGCGACAGCTTAGTCGACATGGCGACTACTCCCACTCTCTCACAGATTCGAGCCAGGAGTACCAGCTCAAGCCCTGCCATACGCCCACGGCCAGACACTACACAGACTCAGATTGAGGCTGTCAAGGTTATTTCTGTTTCATCCGTCGTTCCTCCATTTTTACATATGTTCGCTTTGAATTCTAACCCTGGGATCAAATCCTTTAGGCCCAGATGGAAGCAGCCTTCCAAGCACAGCAGGAGGCGGCAAAGGAGAGGTGGAGGGCCGAGTGGGATGACATGCAGCAAAAATTGGATCAAGCACTAACATTTATGCAAAGCCTGGGCTCGGCGATGGGTGTTTCGCCTCCACAATTCCCTCCGGCCCCACTTGTTCGTCGTGCAGAAACTCCTCGTACCGTAAGTGGTTTTGACTCCTATCGAGTTTCAGAATGTCTTAGTGACTTAGCATTAACCTAGATTTACTTAAAAATAATATCTTATGATACATCTACAATGACTTAGAACTTAGGCTAATGCTTGTAGTTTCATTCTTATGTAACTCAATATATATTCGCTTATGTGCAGAATCAGTCGGCGGCATCCAATGATGGGCCAGTGAATCCTGACTTCTCGCCTCCGGTGCAGCAGACTCAGCAGCCTCAGCAGTTTGTGTGGCCACCGCCTCAATGGGTGGCTTGGATTCAGCAGCAGCAGCAGCAGCCAGGTTGGTCGCAGACGCCTACATGGCCGCCCCCGCCGATGTGGCCGCAGCACCCACCACCGCCGCCGCCGCCGTCGGCCCCGTGAAGTGTATGGACTTCATTTCTAGAGACAAGCTTTGCACTTGAACTTGTATGGACTTTGCCGTATGGACTTGTATGGATTTGACTAAAACTTATGGTTGCCGATGAACGATACTAGAGTTTATTTGTATTTGTGCATTTCTGGATAATATTGAATGCATCCGATGCTTATTTGGATTGCATGCGATGATTATTATGATATATGTGAACTGTTTGTATTATTTGGGGTACCATATACGCAATAAACAAAAAGAAAATACAGGATCTGGGACCTTTGCCGTGTGCAAAAACCATGGCACACGGCAAGGAAACCAATGTTTACCGTGTGCCAAAGCCAAGGCACACGGCAAACATTTGAACTTTGCCATGTGCCACGTCTACAGGTACACAGCAAAGGCGGCCGCCACGTCACTTCTCAGGTTTTCTGCTTTTTTTTTGCCGTGAGTCAGCTTTGGCACACGGCAAAGGCTTTGCCGTGTGCCCGATAAATGGCACACGGTAAACAGCGCCTTTGCCGACGTCTGAATGCCGTGTGCTCTTTGCCGTGTGCAGCACAGAGCGAAGCCTTTGCCGTGTGCGGCACAGGGCAAAGCCTTTGCCTTGTGCATATAGGGCTTTGCCGTGTGCTTTGGCATACGGCAAAGCAGCAGTCTCCCGTAGTGAGGGGGTCCTCCCCCGGGCGATCGCCTCCAACGGCGAGGGCGACCAGCTCCTCGGCATTGTTTTTTTTATTTTTTGGATGCAAAATTTTTTACAAATATTCTCTCTCTTTTTTGTTTTGGATGTAAATGTTTTTTCTTCAATTTTTCTTAAAACTTTCTTTTCCAAATTTTTTTCTCATTAATTTTTTTTCCTTTTTCTGGTCAAAAAATTTTTCTTGAAAAAGTTTCTGTTTAAAGTTTTTCTCATTAAAGTTTTCCCCTTTCTTCTCACAAATTTTTTTCTGAAAAAGTTTCTTTGAATTTTTGACAGAAAACAACAAAAAATATACCAAAAAGGAAAAAGGATGGTCGGAAAATCGACTGTAGGAAGGCCTCCTTATGGTCGCTCGTAATTTAGAATGGTCCTCTCAGGTAGCGCCGGCCGGTTGGACGCAATAATCGAGCCAATTGCTTCTGTGTTGGGATCCATGTTGAAATTGAAAGTTGAAACAAATCAAGATGATTCCTTTATCTCCTCTCAGGGAAAACGTCATAAAAAACCCTTACATCTGAAAAATACCACTAAAATTATTTTATTTTATAAAGAACTCAGCCAGCCGGACGTAATAATCTTATGGTCCGGCCTTACCATTTTAGGAAATAATCTATTCTAGTAGCGCACTTTTCTAGAGCTAATTTTCTGTTCTAATTTGTTTTTTGCATTATCCTTCCCTGTGGGGCTGCACATTTTCTCCCACTGAAGCTCCTTAGAATGTCCTACTACCTTCTACTGAATTTTTTTATTTTTATATTATTTTTTCGATTTATCAAATATATATACCAATTTTTTTTTTTTGCAAATTTGTCACCCTGCCGCCGGTTCGTTTGGCGGTAAGGAGCTACCGCCGGATGAACCGGCGGTAAGGGCTGTGGGCCACGGCCTGACAGCATTTCGCCGGTTCAACTGGTGGTAGGAGGCCAGGCCAATGGGCCTTGGTGGGCCGGGAACCTACCGCTGGTTGGTTCGGCAGTAGCTGCCACTTACCGCCGGCTCATTCGGCGACATGTACCTACCGCCGAACCAACCGGCGGTAAGAACCCCCACTTAATGCCCGCCTGGCTCCTCCAGCACCGCCGCCCGCCCGCTCGCTCCCCCGCGCTGCCGCCCGCCCTGCGCCGCCGCCCGCCCGCTCCGCCGCCCGCGTCGCGCCTGGTCAGGGCCGCCCCCCGGCCGCAGCGCGGCGGCTTGCGCCCGGCCCCCCGTGCGCCGGGGTTTGGTCGGCCGGCGCTCCACCGGCCGCCGCACCGCGGCGGCGCTCGCCACCTTGTGACGTGCGCCCGACCGTGCGCGCCTACTCGTCGCAGGTAAATTTTAAAATTTAGTTTTAGTAATAATAGTTGGTAGATTAGCACTAGGAATATTAGTGATTTGGATATAGTTTTAGGTGTAGAAATAGTTTTAATAAATATTAGTGATTTGAATATAATTTATTTTAATATAAAATCGTAGAACATAAAATTGAAAATATTAGTTTACATATGAATATTATTTTACATATAAATATTAATGAGTTCAAATAGACATATTAGTCTCATAGAAATATTATTAATTGATATTATATTACATCGAAAACCTACGAATATATGTCAGTAATAGAAATTCTAGAGAAACAATTAAGATAGATTTAAAAATAGCAGAAATATTTATTAGCATTGATTAAATTCTAAGGACGAGTAATTATTGTCGTAAATATTGGCAGGCATGTCAGATGATTTGTATTTTCAAGTGTTCTATGGGTCAGGAGAAGTTAGATATGGTCCTGAAGGGGTAGATTTGTCAGAGTTTAGCTCGATCACAAAAAAATACCCCGAGCTAGAGAGAGGACTTGGATTTCAATATCCAATTGGCTATTTAAAGCTTTCGCCCTTAATCGAGATGAACATGAGATCTGTGTCATGGCAGTGGTCAGTCGAAGGGAACCAGTGTTTTGGGAGCTATTGCCGCTTGAAGGGACGCAAAACTTGAGGAATTATGTCAATATAAGTAGTAGCAGAGGCTTACCGCTTGTGTTATTTGTTCAAGCATTCGAGAAGATTAGTTTTAGTACTGAAGCGGGTGGGGATCATGAAAGGCAGGGAGATATAGTATCGGAAGATACCGAGACGATGCATGAACCTCATGAAGAAGGTGGTGAACTCGAGATTGTAGAAGATGATAGACATACTGCACATGAATCTCGCCAAGCAACTGGTCAGGCTGATGAAGGAGAAAACATTCCAGAGATAGTTGAAGAGTTTCAGAGAGAGGGTGAACAATAGCACAATACAATGAATGATGATTCCTCGGATGATGATGATGATGATTATCATGTCCCACACAACTGGTCCGGGTATGATTTTTCAAAATTAAGTGTAAATGAAGGTGAAGTGGTCCCTTGGGAGTACAGGCAAAAGTAGGTATGCATCGGTTCGGTGTATGGAAACAGTGACAATATGAAGGAAGCTATAAAACGTTGGTCGACTCTCTCTTTGCAAAGACAGTTCAAAGTTGTCAAGGGCAGTCCAAGAACATATGACGTGCGTTGTGTGAGAAGCGAATGCCCTTTCAGGGTGTATGCTTCTATGGGTAAGTGGCAGGATTTCTGGGAGGTCAAAAAAGTTGTGGAGCACACATGTCTACTTGAGCAACTAGAACCACAGCACCGGAACCTCAGTGCAGGTTTTATAGCTAACTGTTGGTGGAGAGTGTCTCCGGAACGGAGGGACACTACAACAGTAATGAATGAACACGCAAAATAAGGAGGAAAGGTTCTCTCTCTATTCAATGTGTCCCATCAATGAACATCACAGGAGGTATTTATAGTTGGCGTTACGCCTCCAATGCACAATTACTCTTTTACACCCTTACAACAGTCATATACCCGGAATATTCCCGACGTACACGTGATTTCCATATCACAGCATGGGTGCGGTACATCTCAGAAGGGCCCACAACTCCAGGCGACTCTCTTCGTCCTGATTGACGAAGACCGTGGGGCCCACTGATTACTCGTCACGACGCTTGTGTCGCCCGGTCTTCACGTGTCTTCGTCTTCCGACCCGAAGATCCACGAAGACGGACCATCTCCACGCTTGCTCTTGGCATCGGCTTCATTGTTCCTGACGTCTTGTCTTCGCGCACCTTCGGCGATCGGCCCGAAGGTGGTGTCCCCAACAGTAGCCCCTCGGAGCCTCGGTCCGATCTTCGGGAGGGGCGTGGCTTCGACTCCGTGGGCGCCATTGGCGTCCCAAAGCGCCACCCTTCAGGCTGGGTGCCGTGACGGTAGCCGCTGAAGCACAGTCCGTGTTAGCCTGTAAAAAAGTTGCACTCCTGTCGAGGAAGCAAAATTTTCATGTTCATAACCGTTAGTTCACGCCCAAATTATTAGATTCGACCTTTGGCGGGAAATCTTGTGTTGACTCGTAGACTTGAAAGGATAGAGATACCCCTCGGTCTCTTAATCTTACGCGTGCAGCGCGGGGTTTTGGTGTCTTTCCACTTCGCGGTGGCGCGCGTTGTAAATCCCGCGCTTGCCCCCCCACCTATAAATAGCGGCGCCACGACTGTGCGTTCTACTTTTCACTGCCCTTGCTTCCCAGCCTCCTCGCTTTTTGCTTCGCGATGGTTCTTTCTTAGCGTCATTTTCTTCGAACTAATCTGGTGCTGAACTTCAAGAGTGGAACTCTCAGAACACTCTGCATCTTCGGAGATGGCTCCAAAGAGGGATCAATCAAAAGGGCCGACGACAACTGTGCTCGGCTTGTCGAAGATGATTCCGTCCCTCCTCGACGACCTGGCTCGTCGGGGCTTCATCTCTGCAGACTGTGTCAGGGCTCCACCGACGGGTGAGACCATCGCTCATCCTCGCGCAGACGAAGTGATCGTGTTCCGCGATCTGTTCACCGCCGGTCTTCGGATGCCCCTCGACTCCGTGGTAGTGGACATCTTTGGGCTGTTTAAGGTATATCTGCATCAAATGACCCCTACTTCGATCATGCGGCTCAACTTGTACATGTGGCTGGCGAAGACCTGCTGCCTTTCTTCAAGCGCCGAAGGCTTTGCTCGTGCCTTCAGGGTACACTATCAACCGAAGAAGATTTCTGTACAATCGGCCGGAGGTGCGGAGATATCGGCCATTCCCCAATATGGCTGCTATACCTTCGCCTTCCACAAGAACCTCCCATGCCCAGTCGCTGCGAGCAAGAACAAGTGGGCCAAAGACTGGTCATCCTACTGGTTCTATCACAAGGTGATGCAGGATCCTATCACGAAGACCCATCCCCTCGTCATCGACCATGTTCCTGCCCTTGGCGAGGTGCCAAAAGTCGCCTGTCATGTTCGCGCCGAAGATGACCCTTTGCTCGCCCTGCTATGGAAATTGTCCAAGACTTTCAGCACGCGTGATTTCATCGAAGAGATTGTCGCGTGCGGTTGTTTCCCCATCAAGGTTGGGTGGGACATCTCCAGCTGGCTAGCCGAGGACCGCTGGATCGAAGGTATTCCAGTGCCTGATTTCACAGCCGTCTTCAGCCTTCGGGCCGATCGTAAGTTGTTGTGCTTGGGCTCTTGTTAAGATGTGCTGCCCGCTATGTCACTGATGGTTTGTGCCTCTTTGGCAATGCAGGGGTAGATCTTGCTGTTATCAAGAGCCAGGCCGACGAGATGGTCGGATCGGTTTCGAGGGACGAATACAAGGCCTTGGTGGCTCCCCTCAGCGGAGTCCACCGGAATCGGGTATTTCATGCCTTGGGCCTCTCCGCTCCTCAGCGGGTGGCCGAGGTAAAACATGCAGAGGGCCAGGACGCCGCCCCTGCACACGCCTCGGGGAAAGCGAAGGCCTTGGAAAAAACAAAAAGGAAGCGGGCGTCCGCTTCGGCAGCCCCGACGAAGAAAAGCCGGATCCTGGATGACATCCTGCATCAGTCACCCCTGCGGAGCAAAGGGGAATCCGAGGATGGCGGGAGTGAAGACAGCAACTGTCCGCCTACCGAGGCAACGCCTTTCGGCATTCCACACTTGGTGGTACCACTAAGGGCGGTCCATCTCGGCCTGGACCTTGAGTTCAGCATCGCCCTGGAGAGCGAATACGAGGGCAACGTCGAGGAGGTCAACGTCATGGTCGACTCCCCCCACCGCTCGTCTCTCCCGCTCGGAGCCCCTACCTCCGGCAAAGAAGCCGAAGTGCCTTCCGGAAAAAACGCCGAAGCATCACCCTCGGCCGAGAAGTCCGCCTCCTCCTCCGGGACGAAGGGGAGTGGTGGCGAATGGTCAAGCAGTTCGTCGGATAGCAGTAGCTTCTTCGATCGTGACGCTGATCCCGAAGCTGCTGCTGTGGAACTCGGTGCGAAGCCCACTGCTGTGCGCCTCGGCGGGAACATCGTCAAATCTCTTCATTTTGAGATCCGGGACTGCGAACGTGGGCTTTTAGTAGCGGCGAGGGACTCCTTCTGCTTCCCCCTCATGGAAAAAGACTTGATGGGGAGCGGGCTAAGTAACATCCTAGAGAGCGCCCAAGACTTGTCGCTGAAGGCCTTCGTGGCTGCGTGCTGTGCTGCCCGGCAGTTGGCGGCTGAGGACAGCTCAAAAGTTGTTGTCGCTGACATAGAGGCGAAGGTGGCCTCCCTGGAAAAAGAGAAAGCAGAGCTGCAAATGCGCCTCGACAGATCTGCCGAGGAGAAGGCGACTCTTACCACGGAGCTACTTGCGTCTATTGATCGGGCGGAGAAGGCGGAGGACGCCACGAGGGCCGCCAAGTTGCTTGCTGAAGACGCTGAGAAATGTCGAGATTTGATGCAAAAACGGCTCCGCACCTTTAAAGAGGCTATAAAGACTGGCTCGGAGAAGTTGCAGGAAGAGCTTCCTATCCTCCTCGCCAGGTAAGGGCTTGTGGCTCCGGATATGTTTCCGGAGGGCACCGACACAGTTGGCTTGGGCTCCTTTTTCCAGTGGCTTCGTGCTTGCGTCACCATGCTGGACGCCGGGGCGCATTTCCATGAAGATATCAGTGCCATGGTCGCCGTCCGTACTCTCAGTGCCGCAGTGTACGGTCTTTTTCCCTCCGAAGCTGGACAGACTAGCGTGGTGACGAAGTCTCAACTTCATTCCCTTCGTGACTCATCCTTCCGCTGGCCGGGCGAGGAAACTGTTTGTCCGGAGATGTTGCCGGCTTTGGCGAAAAACATCGCCGTTAACTTCATGGAGCGCTTCTTCAAGGGAGAAGGTCGTGCCCTTGTACGACGTGAAGTCGAGCGGATGAAGCCCCAGGTGATTGTCTGCGCTTCTCTTTCTTGCGAAACCTTCTTTATTAAGAAAAACTCGCTGACTTCTGATTGGCATCGTTCAGCTCCAGGCCAAGGCTGATGCCATCGCGGAGCCCATCCTCAAAGAATTTGTGACTGCCGAAGAAGGACCTGGTGGCGAGGGTGCGAATGGCGAAAGCAGCCGCGACGCTACTGACGGAGCCCCGGCGCCCGAAGACCGGACAAGGGCATCCTCTTCTCGTCCTTCGGTTGGCGAGGTGTGAGGGTCGTTGTAGGCTATTGTATAGGGGTCTTCTAGTTGTAATTATTACTTTTGTAAGCTAACACCTTCGGTGCCGGTGCAGGACCCTGCGTTGGCCCCTGCGCAGGTGACCGAAGGCGTGCTTCCTCACAAGCTCAATCGAATAGATTTCTATGTCGCTGGTGCGTCATGGGAGAAGTTCCATATTCGTTACCCGTCAGTTTCATTTGAAGAATTTTGGGCGGATAGGGTGCGTGTTTACGACCTTCGGAACGCCGATACGAAGTGTTTTTTTTGCTGAATTTCAGCGTGATCCGGAAAAACAAGCGAAGATCCTTGCTGACCGTGCGCTTCGTCGCGAAATAAAACGGATTCTCGATACCGATAGGCCGTATAGTGCTCCCACCGGTCTCCGTGAGCTCCTGTCGCCTCATGAATTTATGTACCGACGCAAAGCCATCTTCGACGAGAGCTCTAGTTAATTTGCATTGCCCTCGGTTTCAGGGGATGACTTCGAAGCATTTCTTCGACGGACAGCCGAAGAAATAATAGATGTGGCGGTCCGGGAAATCAAATCTGAGGTGGACCGCCTAGTCTTCGAAAAAGAGGCCTCGGATGTAACTATGTAATTTATTTCTTCGTGCCTTCGCGCGAAGTGTATCTTCGCGGTGTAATAAACCTGTACTTTGTAATAAATTATGTAATTTTTTGGCGTTTATCCTACGACTGTACACAAATATATTTTGCGAAGCGCCACCCCCCCTTTGCGCGGGCGAGGTTACAAACGCCTTTTTGTTCGTTCATCTTCACCGGCGTCGTGCGTGTTTCTTGTTTTGCGAAGGGCCACCCCCCTTCGCTCGACTGGCAGGGATGATGACTATGAGACGTGTTTTAGCCCCTCCGGCCTCTTGTTTTAATTATGCACGCCTTTGCCTTCGGCTTTGCTCGTGAGGGCTTGCACAGGTTTCTTCGGCTCTTTTGCCGGAGAGGTTCGCAATTAGCCTTCGGCTTTCACGCGACAGGATGTTCCACCCTTCGCTTTCATGCGACGGGATTTTGTTAGGGGACCTTCGGCTCTTTAACCGGAGAGGCTCGCGCCTAGCCTTCGGCTTTCGCGCGACAGGACTTTCCACCCTTCGCTTTCATGCGACAGGATTTTGTTAGGGGACCTTTGGCTCTTTAACCGGAGAGGTTCGAGCCTAGCCTTCGGCTTTCGCGCGACAGGACTTTCCACCCTTCGCTTTCATGCAACGGGATTTTGTTAGGGGACCTTCGGCTCTTTAACCGGAGAGGTTCGCGCCTAGCCTTCGGCTTTCGCGCGACAAGACTTTCCACCCTTCGCTTTCATGCGACGGGATTTTGTTAGGGGACCTTCGGCTCTTTAATCGGAGAGGTTCGCGCCTAGCCTTCGGCTTTCGCATGACAAGACTTTCCACCCTTCGCTTTCATGCGACGGGATTTTGTTAGGGGACCTTTGGCTCTTTAACCGAAGGGGTTTGTGCCTAGCCTTCGACTTTCGCGCGATAGGACTTTCCACCCTTCGCTTTCATGCGATGGGATTTTGTTAATTTCTTCAGAAGTGAAGCTAAGAGGAGCAAGGCCCTTAATCGGGGGTTGCGCCACGTGCTTACTTCTTTCAAGCGTTATGGCTTGTACTTCGCACTGATGACCCCCCTCTTTGCTTTGACGAAGAGGGATAGACGCTTCAGCGCCTTTGCAGCGTGCCTGTTCCTTCGACTCTTTTGTGGGGGCCTTGTTTATATTTCACAAGGGTTACATAGGGTTCTACCTCGTTAAAAACCTCACACCTTCGGCGCCCGAGTGGACACTCGAAAGCATCCCCCGTGAGGAAAAGAGTACGGGCCCTTCGGTACATTGTGCGGATTTACACATGAGAAAAAGGGAAGATGCAAAAAGAATTTGCCCTACAAGCCCCTTCGGTTATTTTCCTCCGGTGGCTTTTACACATTTCCTACACATAGTACTTCTGTAGCATGTCCTTGTTCCATGAATAAGGGTCTTCGGTGCCTTCTAACATGCGGAGCCTGCAGGCCTCTGGCCTTGCCATAGATGCGATGATGAATGGGCCTTCCCACTTGCTATGCATCTTGCCCTTTTGCTTGGCCTTCGGTATTCTTCGAAGCACCAAGTCGCCCTCTTTGATGTTTCTGGGCTTCACTTTCTTATTCTTCCACCTTCGTGTTTCCTCTTGATATTTTCCCAAGTTGATTGCTGCTTGTATCTTGCCAGCTTCGATTGTGTCAATTGAGGGCTTGATGTCTTCTTCGATGTTTCTGCCCCTTCGGCTGTTCTCCAGGATTTGAGTTTGATTTCCTCGGGTGTGACGGCTTCTTCGCCATATAGAAGCTTGAAAGGGGTGAACTTCGTGGTCCTGGACTCTATTGTGTTATGAGACCATATGACCCTCGGCAGCTCATCCGCCCATTCCCCCTTTGGCAACTCAGTGATGTTTTTCTTGATGCCAGCGAAGATGATGCCGTTGGCCCTTTCCACCAGGCCGTTGGACTGCGGGTGGTAGACCGAAGCGAAGCATAAGTTGGTGCCAAGTTGAGTGGTGAACTCCCGTAAAGTTGCGCAGTCAAACTGCTTGCCATTGTCCACTGTAACCTCCTTCGGGACCCCGAAGCGACAGACGATGTTCTGCCAAAAGAATTTTTGTAGGGCTCCTGCTGTAATATCCCTGAGTGCCTTAGCCTCGACCCATTTGGAGAAGTACTCTACCACCACAGCAGTGTACTTGTAGTTTCCTGGAGCTGTAGGCAGTGGTCCAACAATATCAATGCCCCCATCGTGTGAGGGGCCATACCGGAGGCAGTAGCTGCACCTCGTCAGGTGGGAATTTGTTGTATGGGGAGTGCCTTTGGCAATTTGGACATGTGCGAACCACATCGTGAGCGTCCGCCACAGCCGATGGCCAATAAAATCCTTCGCGGAAAGCTTTACCGACCAGGGCCCTCGTTGCGATGTGCGAAAAACACATCCCTGCATGTATCTCTTCAAGCAGCTGTTTGCCCTCTTCGCGTGAGATGCACTTTAGGAGTGGTGCGCAGACTCCCCCTCGGTATAATTCTTTGCTTATGATTCTGTAATTCCTGGCCCGAAGTGCCATTCTCTTCTCTTCCTTCTCATCCTTCGGGACGAAGTGTCCGCGAAGATAGGCCATTATGGCGGCCCTCCAGTCTTCGCTGGTTATGGCGTTGATGAATTTGGCTGGTTCTTCGGCACAATTGATGGAGGCCTGCTTTACTGTTTCGAAGAATACATCTAGCGGTAATGAATCGAACTACACTGCTGCCTTTGCCAGTTGATCAGCTTGCTTATTCTTCATTCTGGAGAAACTACGGATACTAAACCCGAGGAAGTATTTCTCCATGCTTCGCACTGCTACCAGGTACTTCGCCAATTCTGGCTTAAGAGCCTTATTTGACTTGTTTATTTGGCCTGTGATCAACTCCGAATTAGACCAGATCGTTAATCTTCATGCGCCTAGTGCTCTTGCTTTGCGAAGACCCAAGAGAAGGCCTTCGTATTCTGCGACATCGTTGGTGCACCCATTGAAGTCAAGTCTGACTGCGTACTTCAGTTGCGTACCCGAAGGTGCTGTCAGGACTGTTAAAGCTCCTGCTCCGTCTCTCTAGTAAGCCCCATCACACTCAAGTTGCCATATTGCTTCTATCTTCGGCTGCTCTTGCGAAGGTGCGGCTGGGGTCCAGTCTGCGATTAAGTCTGCCAAGACCTGTGACTTGATTGCTGATCTGGAGACGAAGTCAGTGGTGTGCTCGGCTAATTGCGTAGTCCATTTGCCTATCCTGCCGGAGGCTTCTCTGTTTTCAAACATGTCTCGATGTGGGAAAAAGGTTGGAACCTTGATTTTGTGGCTCTGGAAGTAGTATCGAAGCTTGCGTGCTGCCATGACCACCGCATATGCCATCTTCTCCATTTCTGAGTATAGCAATTTTGACCCATTTAGGGCTTCGGAAATGAAGTATATAGGCACCTGTGTCAATACCCCTTCGATCGTGCGCTCTTCGACGAGAGCAGCACTTACGGCTGCACCTGATGTGGAGATGTATAACAGCAACTCCTCCGAAGGGCTGGACATGACTGCCAATTTCTCAATGTACTACTTGAGGTCTTCGAAGGCCTTCGCCTGCTCTTCGCCCCATTCTAAGGTGCCAGAGCCTTTCAGCGCCTTGAAGAATGGGAGGCACTTCTCTGCTGACTTCGAGATGAATCTGTTGAGCGAAGCCAACCTGCCTGTTAGCTTCTGCACCCCCTTTCTTGTGGTAGGTGGCTTCATCCTCCTAATGGCTTCGATCTTCTCCGGGTTTGCCTCGATTCCCCTTTCGGTGATCATGCAGCCCAATAGTTTGCCTCTTCGCACGCAGAAGACACATTTCTCCGGGTTCAGCTTGAGGCCATGGCGACGAAGATTCCCAAATGTTTCGCAAAGATCTTGAATATGATCCTCCTTCTTTTTGCTTCTTACAACCACGTCATCGACATATGCGGAGATGTTTCTCCCCAATTGATCCCCCAATACTTTTTTGATCATTCTGTTGAAAGTGCATCCGGCATTGCGAAGGCCCTCCGGCATTCTTACGTAGCAATATGTCCCGAAGGGGGTGGTGAAACTGGTCTTCTCTTCGTCCGCCTTGTTCATGAATATCTGGTGATAACCTGAGAAACAGTCCAACATATTGAGCATCTCCGAGCAAGCTGCTGCATCGACCAGGGTGTCAATTCGTGGTAGTGGGTATTCGTCCTTCGGGCACGCCTTGTTCAAGATTGTGAATTCAATGCACATTCTCCACTTCCCGTTCTTCTTCGGTACCATGACAACATTTGCTAGCCACTCCGGGTACTGGACCTCATGGATGACGCCCGCGTCCAGCAATTTTTGTACCTTGGCCTGAGCCGCTTTCTGCCTTTCTTCAGACATTGACCTTTGGCCCTGCTTTATTGGTTTTGCCTTCGGGTTCACCCTGAGCTCATCTTCGATGACTTCTCGACTGACCCCTCGCAGATCCGAAGAGGACCAAGCAAACACATCTTGATTGTTGCGGAGAAACTGTATAAGCCTGGCCTCTTCGGCCTCTTCAAGCCCTTTTCCGATGATCACCATTCGGTCGGGCACATCTTCGCACAATGGCACCTTCTTCGTGTGTTCCGCTGGGGATACCCCCTTGACTTCTCTGGCTCTGTGCTGTTTACTGCCTCATTGTCTTCATTTGGGGTTTCCATGACATGAACATTCTTGTTTGCGTTTGATGCGTTGTCTTCACATCTTCTTACTTCTTCCTAGTTGCCGAAGACTGTGACAATTCTTCCGGCCGTAGGCAGCTTCATGCATAGGTACGACTGATGGATTACTGCTGCGAATTTGACCAAGGTGTTATGGTCGAAGATGGCGTTGTAGGGGCAGTTAATGCTGACCACATCGAAGGTTATTGCTTCGGTTCTCTGCGCTGCACCTTCGCCGAACGTGACATTGAGCTCTATCTTTCCAAGAGCTTCGATTCTCTTGCCTCCGAAGCCAATGGGCGGATATTGTGACTTCTTCAGCGTTGTTTTTGTGAACCCCAATTTGACGAAGCACTGCCACACGAGGATATCTGCAGAGCTCCCATTGTCCACCAAGATGCTTCCTACATCATTTCCTGCGAAGTGCACTGAATTCTTGCCGATGTTTGCCCTTATGACGAGGGGGTCATTATGTGGGTAGTGCTGCAGCCGAAGGTCTGCCTGCGTGAAAGATATTGGGACATGCGACCAAGTTGTTCGGAAGCATCTGCCCGCGCTGACGTGGGAAACGGTTCTAAAGTATTCTTTGTGCTGCTTCTTCGTCTCATGTACTGGTTCGTTGGATCCTCTGGAGATGGCATTGATGATGTTGACCCTGCTGCCGGAGGGTCCCTCGCTTGCTCTTTCTGGTAACTGCCCCGGTTCGAGCTTCGGAGGTGGGGGTAAAGTTGTCGGGTCGTAAGACTATGGCGTGGAGCTCCTCGACCATGTCTGACTATAGTGCGGAGGTGGTAGCATCGGTACTGATTGTTGCGAAGGTGGCGCATACGGTAGCGGATTGTAGTTGAAGACCGGGTATGACACCGGCCAATTTGGCATAGGAGCCCAAGTGGTTGCCGTCCCCGAAGACTGTGGTGGCAACTGCGAGGTATGATTGACTAGCTTCGCTGGCTGGGAATTCTGCTGATCAAACTCTTCTTTTCTTTCAATGGCGAAGGGGCATTCATTTGTCCAATGGCCTTTGTCCTTCCCGTGGAAGAAACAGAATGGAATTTTCTCTCTTCGATCGCCGCTGTCTCTTCGGCCTTTGTTGTGTCGTTCTTCGCGATGCTGATGATCATCGCGGTTGGATATTTCTTTGTGGCGGTCCCTCTCGCCTTTGCCCTTGTGATGGTGTCTTTGCTCTTGGGGGGGGGGGTTCTTCTTCGGACACGTTGTTCACTGTTCTTTTCTGCTTCGGCTCGTCAGCATGCCATGGTTTTGAATGGGACCTCTCGCTGCTTCGCGACTTCTTCTGCTCGTTCTTGTCCTCGAGCCTTCTCCTCTTCGCACAGTCGGATATGCAATATTATTGCATTATTTTGAACAGCTTCGTGACTGTTTTCGGCTTGCGCTGGGATATGTACTCTCCGCATGGTCCTAGGTTGATCCCCTTCACCACCGAATCGATGATGCTCTGGTCGGCTACATTAGGAGCTCTTGTGCGAAGCTTCATGACACTCTGAAGATATTTTTGCAAGGTCATGCTTCCTTGCCTTAGATCGTGAAAATCGCAAGATGTGACTTCGTCGGGCGTCACGGCGCGAAAACTTGCACATAGATCGAGATGAAGCTGCTTCCAAGACAGAATGGTTCCTAGTGGGATGTTTGCATACCATCGCTGCGCCAAGCTCTTCAATGCGAGGACGAGTGCCTTCGCTTTACACGCGGTGCCTCCTCCTGATGCTTCTATGGTGGCTTCGTATTTGAGGAGGAACTCTTCGGGGTCTGACTCCCCATCAAACTGCGGCAATATTGCTGGGTTGAGGCGATGGGGCCACTGCACCTCCTCCAGCTCTTCGGACAATGGTGATATTCTTTGATACCTTCTTCGGTAATGCTCTTTGGCGACTGACTCAGAGTGGTCAGAGATCTCTTCGACCGACACGAGTTTTGGGCGGAACCTTGGTGGTTCTTGTTGCCACGGGTAGACCCCGATCATCTCCTTCTGTGGTGGTGGTGGTGGAGGTGCCTGCAATTTCTCGAGTTGCAGCCGCTGGGCACGGAGCTTCTCCAGCATCGCCTTGCAGTGAAGCTCCTCCTCCTGCAACTTGTTGTACTGCTCTTGACGTTCTGCTTCGGTGAGCATGGTCTGCTTCCCCTTCGCTCTTGTCGTCATCTGTGGCTCCGAAGGTTCTGCTTCCAAGGCCTGCTGTTGAGCCCTTCGCGCCTCTTCGATGCGAGCGTCGATGCGACGCATCGCCGCGATGTCTTCGGCTGAGACGCCGAGGCCTAGGAGGTTGACTTCAAGCTGGCCATCTGCAAGGGCGTCGACGGAGACGCCGTCGCTGCTAGCCCCGTTCGCCTGTGTTGCTGCCACTTCGCCCTGCGAGGGTGTTGTCGTCGTCGTCGTCGTGTCCTCCGAAGTGGCTCCGGTGGTTCCTCTCTTCTTCGTTGCCGCCATGTGGTGTATCGAACCGACGGGTGGGCGCCAAACTATTGGTGGAGAGTGTCTCCAGAACGGAGGGACACTACAACAGTAATGAATGAACATGCAAAACAAGGAGGAAAGATTCTCTCTCTCTCTCTATTCAATGTATCCCATCAATGAACATCATAGGGGGTATTTATAGGTGGCGTTACGCCTCTAATGTACAATTACTCTTTTACACCCTTACAATGGTCATATACCCGAAATATTCCCGGACATACACGTGATTTCCATATCACAGCATGGGTGCGGTATAGCTCAGAAGGGCCCACAACTCTAGGCGGCCTTCTTCGTCATGATTGACGAAGACCGTGGGGCCCATTGATTACTCATCACGACGCTTGTGTCGCCCGGTCTTCGCGTGTCTTCATCTTCCGACCCGAAGATCCACGAAGACGGGCCATCTCCGCGCTTGCTCTTGGCATCGGCTTCATTGTTCCTGACGTCTTGTCTTCGCGCACCTTCGGCGACCGGCCCGAAGGTGGTGTCCCCAACACTAACTACATGTACCCTTTGATCGTGGATAATCCTAGTTATGAAATTAGCTACAACAAAGCTTACAGAGCGACGCAAAAAGCGCTGGAGATGAGGTGGGGGACATATGAAGCTTCGTATCACAATATCCTGGCACTGCTGCACATGATATGCCTTAGAAATTCTGGTAGCTACTATGACTTGAAAACGTATCCATGTGCCCAGAAGCCTAGAAAGCAGGTACTCCAATGGTCGTTTTTGGCCTTGGGCGCTTGCATTGAGGCGTTTCCGCACTGTCGGCCAGTCATTTGCATAGATGGGACATTTTTGACAGGAAGGTATAAAGGCTCAATCCTCACAGCTGTTGCAGCTGATGGCAACAGGCAATTGTTGCCTTTGGCAATTGCCTTCGTGGAGAAAGAATCAGGGGATACTTGGTATTGGTTTTTACAGAGGGTGAAGCAGATGATTGTCAAAAATGTAGAGAATGTGTGTTTAATTCATGATCGGCACAAGGGTATATTACAAGCAATCGATGACATATAGAATGGTTCTACTAAGCGTCATAGGACTGCACTTTGGCCGGACCTAAAGAGTAGGTGGTGCATGAGGCATATGGGGGCAAACTTTCATAGCTAATTCAAGAACAAAACCTTTATGAAGCTGTTCAAGCGGTTATGCAGCCAGAATCAGGAAAGGAAATTCAACTTCCTATGGAAAAAGTTGGATGAGCTCACAAAAAAGCAAACGAAGTAGCTAGCGAAGAGACCTGTCAATACAGAGGAGGACGACCAGGTCTCACTTGAAGACGTGGGTTTGGACGGTCCGAATGTTAGGCGCAAAAGGAGAAGGGCAATTAAGACATTCTCGGAGTGGATTGAGCACGAACCAAAAGAGAAATGGGCTTTACTATTTGATGAAGGAGGTGCTAGGTATGGTTTCATGACTACGAACCTAGCCGAGGTATACAATTGGGTGCTGCGTGGTGTAAGATCATTGCCACTTGTTGGGATTGTCGAGTTCTTCTTGTATCGCACTTGCGAGTACTTTAGAGACCGTTATGCTGTGGCACAGAAGGATATGGTCGATAATCACAAAGTTTACGGATATAAGATTACGGAGTATATGGAGGCAGCTTTTAAAAAGGTCGGTTTACACCGGGTGACTCCAGTTGGCTCTATGGAACGTCGGTACGAGGTGATGTGTAGGGACAAAGCCCGAATGGGGGGCCGGTGTGAGAAGCATGTGCAGGAGTGTGTTCTCCGTCATGATGCTTATATTTGCTCATGTCATAAGCCAAAGCTGCTGCATCTGCCGTGCACACATGTCATTGCTGCCTGTTTTGAAGCTGGTGGACTACAGCCTCGTATGTATGTCTCAAATTACTTCATCAAGGAAACCATTTGGATGACTTGGAGGCACGAGATTTATGGGTTCCGCATTCTGGGAGACTTCATAACTGATCCTGGACACAATGCAACTTACATTCCGGATCCAGATCCAGAAATGTTTCAAGGGGTGGGCCGACGCAAGAAGAAACACATTCGGAATATCATGGATCGATCGGAGGCGGGTCGAGACGTGCGCCTCTGCTCGAAGTGCCATGAGATGGGTCATACGTACTAGGATTGTACGTCATTGAGTTATGGTGGCCGCACAGATGGAACGGGCCCATCAGAAGCTGCTCCAAATCCGGCAACGCAGCCAATGGGTCTTCGTGGCCGCCGTCCGAACAACGATGGACTTGTGTGATCGATGATGATTGTCATCTGTGTGATTCGCTATTGAATCATGTCCGATGTTAAATTATGTGATGTTAAGAACTACTATGTCATAAACTGATTTCGTCTTGGCATACGAATATTTGTTGTAATGTGTGGCGCAATCGTATGTTCAACTTTGTTGCTGTAATTGGAAATTGAAGTTATATGATTTGTAATTTGTTGTGCATCATTTATTAGTTTATTACGTTACGCTTCATTTAGTATTTTATTTAGTATTTGTTGTATTATTTAATGTTATTATGCTTAATATTGTTATTTATGTTCTGAAATTTTTTCTAATAAATCATATTATGCAGGTATGGCGCACGAGGAAGGAGCCACCCCTGAGTTGCTTGATTCTCTCGTCGACAAGCGCCACCGGTCGTACATGTCTGCGGTCTGTGGCATAAGCTTAGGGATGTTTCGGGCTCATGTGCCCATGTCGACGGTGCCGATACACCGTCGCTGGGTTCCTAGGTACGGGTTACATTTGTCACATATTTTCATTATTTTCGTAACCGTTTGTTCTAACTTGATGTTTCATTTTCGCGATGCAGGCTACGCGCTTCGGGTCTTCTCCCGATTGCGCGACTTGTGGAGGGAGATATGGCCGACCGTGCACGTTGACCTAGGGATAGGGCTCCACGGTTTCAGTTCGACATGTCCCTCCTCGCGGCACTTCTCGACCGTTGGCGTCCGGAGAAGCACACGTTTCACCTCCCGGTCGGTGAGATGACTCCTACTCTTCAGGACATGGCGATGCTTCTAGGCTTGCCGTGTGCTGGACGAGCCGTGGGTGCAGAGGACGTGGGGCTCTCATGGCGCGACGACCTTTTGGCTCCGTTCACCGGGGTTCAGTGCAACGAGCTAGCGTTGCCGTACCGGCCCTTGCCTGCAAAACACGGACACGAACCGACAAAGAGGTGGCTCCTACAGTTCAGTGTGAGTATCTAAATGTTGAATCTTTTCGTACTTATGTTCCTACGTATTTGCATTGACGACTCGTACCATTTTGAAGGCGGACTACATGAGGGCAGACGCAGATGACTTTACGGTTGCCAGGCACTTGGAGGCCTACTTACTGTGGCTGTTCGGCTGGGTCATGTTCTGCAGCTCCCAGGGTGACTCGTGCCCCCAAACAGCTCATTCCTTTGGCGAGGTCGATGGCTGATGCTCCACTTCACAAGGTCCCACAGTTCAGCTGGGCTTCTACCGTTTTGGCTGCGACTTACAGGGGCCTTTGCACGGGCGTGATGAAGGTCTCAGCAGAGGAGCCCATCTTTGTTGGGTGAACTCTACTGTTACAGCTCTAGTCGTTCGAGCGCTTCCCCGTCGGTAGGCCAGAGATGGACTTCGATCCGTACGTCCACCTGTCCCCAGACCACGATGACATCGACAGACCTATGATGGGTTCCTTGTGGTGCCTCAGGAGGGTACGTTATAACATTTGTTTTACTTATTGTTACATGCCTTCAGAACTGTACGATTTAGCTGTTAACATTTTTTTTCGTTATGCAGCCTTCTTGTGTTGGCGTGCAGACGAGAAAGTCGTACCACGACTTCGTGGGACAGTTTGACGCTCTTGTGGACACGGACGTGAGGTGAACTCCGTACACTGCAGCCGACATTTACGCCCGGGCACCAAGCGGTCTTTCTTCCTTATGCCTGCGAGACCACGAGTACTGGATGACGAGGAAGCCGATCCTTTACGACATCCACATCGAGGAGTACCACGTGAACCGGGTCATGAGGCTGTTCGGTCTCTACCAGCAGACCCCGGTCCCGATTGTGCACTCAGTGGAGGCCCACGTCCACAGGTATCGAATATATAGTTCTGTTAATAATTAATTTTTTTATAACCTACCATTTAGCATTGATTCGCTCAATCTTTGTATTATAGGTGGACACGTCAGGGACAGCCACCAGGCTTGCGGTGGGCCGACAAGGTCCGTCCTTACGTCGACTCCTGGGCCGCGGCCCTCGACGACGTCATTTTCGAGGATCGGCCGCACAGCGACGAGGCGTTCGCGGACTACCTACGGTGGTACCTGCCGAGGACGTGCACACATGTCGTGCACGTTCCACCAGATGCTCGGATCGAGACCGCAAGGGTGTCCGAGACGTACCCCATAGTTCGAGACCAGAACTTCGCCATAGCGGTACGTTTCTCTGATTGATTTTGCATTCTACAAAACTGATTGCATATGATGTTACTACTTTCTCGGTTCAGTACGATGTCATACGAGCAATTGAGTCCGAGGCTTCATCGAGCATGGGCCAGTACCATGACATGACACCCGCGCGGCACCAGAGCACGCTGTAGAAGATCGTCAACATGTGCAAGCGGTTTCGGCGAGCCGTGACTTGTCGTGAGGACGACACCTTGCTCCCACCTTGCAGTTCGGGGCCGGTGCCTGGGGCTGGTCCATCATCACGACAGTCTACACCCGCGCCACAGTCAGGTCCACCGCCACCGCCACCCGTCACGATGGCGACACATTCGGCTTCTGCAGCTCGGCCCACGTACGTGCCACGCCCGGCAATTTGTACTCGGCAGGTAAATCATACTCTAACCTCGTGTCACTTACAATACCGCATCATGTAAAACTTTATTCATCAACTTGTACTTCTTATTCGTGTAGTGCCCGGCTCATCGTCGTTTCCGCCGATAGATCCGTACGACGCCGGATCTTCCTCCTTTCATTGTCCAATACACGATTTAGGTACGTCTAAGATGAGTTGTTAATTTGCGATAACATGTACATACTTAATTTAACATTAATGGATGGAGGTTTGTGAATCAGAGTACCGGAAGGTGGAGGGGGGACAGACGACGATGAGGAGATTCAGGACGTGGACGACCTCGCGTAGATGGAGTGGGTGAACATGTTCTTCTCTGCTGCACCGATGTAGGAGGTCGTCGGCACTTCACAGTTGGGGGGAGCCCCACCCGCGATGCAGGACTACACTCAGGTGGAGCAGACGCCTGTTCTTGAGCAGGGTCGTCGGTCCACTCGCGAGACCATCCCATCGGAGCCACTGACGTACTCGCAGCACCACACTAGGGCGTTGTTGTTTAAAGTGGGAGGAGTGAGCGGTGTTGAGCGTGGGAGGGCAGAAGTTAGGAGCAATGAGAGGTCGTGTCTGTTTAAAGTGGTAGCAGTGAGCGCTACGGAGCGTGCGAGTACTAAAGGCAGGAGCAGTGAGAGGTCCTGTCGTTGTTTAAAGTGGAAGGAGTGAGCGGTGCGGAGCATGCGAGAGCAGAAATCAGGATCAGTGTAAGGTCGTGTTCGTGTTTGAAGTGCGAGCAGTGAGTGCTGTGGAGCGTGCGAGTGCAGAAGTGTGGACGACTGTGGAGAAGTGAGAGGTAATATATGTGTTTAAAGTTCTTGGACGATGCAGCCAGCCCTGCGTGTATAAAAGGCGACCATGTGGTTGCCGAGAGCATAGACTTGCAATTCAGGTTCCACATATTTTTAGTTAGCCCAAACAAACAGCTATGAGCTCCTCATTCTCCCGGGCAGCTTTCCGTCGGGAAATGGAGGCTAATTTAGGACCATCTCCTAACGATCCCAATAGATGTATTACAGATTGCAAGGTATGACAGAAAGGTGTAGAGCCACCCGATTGCTATTACCAGATGCATTGTGTTCCGAACATATCTCGTGATTACGAGACTTTTGGCCAGAGGTATTGGTGTTGCAAGAATATCGAGGAAGTCCAAAAAAGAGGTGCAACATCACAGGTATAGATTAATTTGTAAATATGTTTTGTTATTTTTAATAATTTTGAATCATTTCTTGTTTGCGAAAGTACGCTGGTGAAGACACGCATACTCATTGGTGTCATTTCCATGAGTGGTTGAAGAAGGTGGATGAAGATGTACACAAATGCGAGCGTGCGAAAGCAGACAGGGCGGGACGTGATAAGGGTACTGCCCGTGAATGATTGATGTTGTACTGCTCCGTCTGAATAAATAATGTAGTTGCCCGGCCAATATATTGCGTGTTTATTTTCAGCAGCCTCTTCCGCCTGCCTATGTAATATTGTTTGTTGGAATTACCTAAGGCATGTTAGGTTTAGTCTTGGACCTCGTTACCATAGCTTGCAACAGGTCCTGACATGCCATGTCATGTGTTGTGTGCGTTGAATTGTGTGGACCACTACTTTATTTGTGTTCAATGTATGAAGGGTGATTGTTTTGTTTGTTTTTATTGTGTGTAGTGGCCGACATACGCTCATGGAGTTGTCATCACATCGGTATGAAAAGTTTACTTGTAGACCAATACTTCTGAAAAGTCTAGTTGTAGCTCATGTTTTATGAAACGGGTACTTGTAGTAGAAAGTACACAATGCAGATTAATTAGACATTGAAATTACAAAAACAATTTCACTGGCATGTACATGGAACACGCTAACATCGTGTTCCATCTAGACCTAACATGCCTCAGGGAATATGAAATTCGGACTTTAAATGATAGTGATCTACTGAGTGCACCGAGGATACTCCCCCTTCCTAATAGTCTCGGGCCCCGCCACCTTCGCACGGCGGGCCCTCTCTCGCCTCCTCTCCCTATCAGCTTCACGCTCCTCCGCCTGCCGACGTTCCACATCTGCGAACCTCTTCTGGATCTCTTCTTTATCTTTTTGCGTTTCTCCTCCATTTTTTCCTTTTGCATCATTCGCTGTCACCTTTCCGCAACCCACCTTGCTTCGCGCTCAATGTGTTCCTTAGCTTCGGTCGATTGCTCCGTGTCCAGCCACTGTATGAAATCACAAAGAGGTGGTGGACTCTATTTCCAAGCCGAGTTAGATTTAACTTACAGTACTCCGAAGGCCCAAACTAGATTGTACGAGGTGATACCTTCGGTTTGTCCTTGCCGTAGCGCTTTGGCGGATCATACTCGTAGTTGTCACACATGAAGAACCTCCTGCCGAAGTTATCGCCCAAAACTTTGGACTCCATCAGCTTGCACAACGAACCGCAGAAGCACATTGGAACCTGCACTCCTTGAGGCACAGGTTCTCTAATCTTGTTCTACGGAATGTAGGTAGAACCAGAGGAAGACATGGTGGTAGTGCGGGGATGTCTAGTGATTTCGTATGAGATGGGGTGATGTCCCTATTTATAGATGGAGGTATTTGGTCTATAGGTATGGTTCACGCAACCTGAAAAAGCGCACAGCTGTCAATTGACGTACCATCACATCCACACACAGTGAACGAGTGGGGGTGCAGAAGAATCCGATACAAGGTGACAGGACATCGAAATCGTAGTTGGAACTCATGAAAATATATTTTCACATTCTATTAGAGTTAAATCTAATTTGTAGTAGTTTACAAAAAGTATTTTCATAAGCTCTGCTTGCTCTACTATTCTTTTGAAATATATCTAAGCGTACATCGTCCGGCAATGGAAACTTATCATACTAGTACTCTGAAAAATGCATTAAATTCGGTCAACTACCTGCACAATCGATCACAATAACCAATAAAATTTCTGGACAATTTTTAGTTACACCGACGGACCGTCCCTCCCATAGGATCCGACCATCCGCCTGTTAAGATGTTCGAACGTCAAAATCATAATTGGAGCTCATGACAATATCTTATGAAAACATATTTTCACATTCTCCTAGAGTTAAATCTAATTTGTATTAGTTTTCAAAAAAGTATTTCCATAACCTCTACAATCTCTATTGTTTTTTGAAATATCTCTAAGCGTAAAGAAAATAATTACAGCACAAAGAGCCTATAAAATAATTAAACAAATAGTTACAGTCCAGAGAGCATACAAAATAATTAAAAAAATGTGGGAGGACCTACCGCCGTTTGAAACGGCGATAGGTTACTGTATACTACAGTACGGGTCTACAGTCCGGTTACAGCGCGGCTATAGCCGGCCGTAGCTCGGCGGTAGCGCCTTCTGCTAGTTCATGCGGCGGTAGGTAGCTACCGCCGGATGAACCGGCGGTATGTTAGATGGGCCGTGGGCCAACGAACTTACCACCGGTTCATCCGGCGGTACCTACCTTCCGCCGGATGAACTGGCGGCAGGATGACATTTTTGCAAACAAAAAATTTCTGTATATATTTTTGACAAATCGAAAAAAAATAATATAAAAATAAAAAAATCCTTCTACTTGATTCACTGAAACAACTGAAAAGATCATAAAAGAATGAAGAATAAATTGTAAGATACTCAAAAAAATGCTCAATGATCTTTATTGTTATGCCTAGATGGAATAATATTATTGCTTACTAGAAACCAATATAATTGCCTCTATAGAATTGTTTTATTAAGAAGCAACATTAAATTTGTTCAATGACTTTATTGTTATGCCTAGATAGAACAATATTATTGCTTAGTAGGAACCAATATTATTGTGTATGTAGAATTATTTTATTGAGAACCAACATTAAAATGCATGTATGAGATTGAGACCGAAAAAAGATATAACTAACCCAATTAAAATGCTTATGAGTTTTACCAAAATACTAGTCCATTTAGCATAAGTTGCCTACCAATAAAGAAAATGCAGACTCAACTCGGTGTCCGTCGTGGCGCCCCTACTACCACTTCTCGCCCACAAGCTCCGCTGCCCTCATGCACGCCGATGTTGTTGTAGTTCCGCGTCGCATGCTGTTGCCGCGGCTCCATGTAGCCCTGCTGCGAGGTCAGCCATGCTCCACTTGCGCCCACTCCGCCCCACCCCATCTGCGCTGCTCCGCACGCGTGGCTTTGCACACATTGTCGGCATCGCACCGCTTCAGCCCCGCCGCACCGCCCACGTTGCTCCGCCCTCGCCGTTTCACCCCTACAGCACTACTATGGCTCCACGCACTCGCCCATGCTTCACCTACGCCGACTCCGCCCCACCTCGCCTACGCTGCTCCGCACGCACAGCTCTGCTCGCGTCGCTGGCGCCGCGCCGTTTCGCCCCCTCCAGTGCTCGCGCAGCTCCGCCTAAGCGATGTTTTGCCCCAACCATGTTGACGATCAAAATTTGGAGGAACCTGTCTGACCGGTATATCTAGGCGGTCTGACCAGTCGGGATTCCTATAACCGGTCTAGCATGATCGACCGGTCTGACCGGTGGGTCCGATCGGTATGACCGATCCACCAAGAGTCCGAGTACATTTAAGGATTTTTATAAATTCATAGATCTGTAAAAGGAATTCTTGCGGAGCAAGACCTCACCCTATAAATTACTTTTCTTTATTTTGCATTACTTTTCTTTTTGCCACGATCGATTGAGGCATCCAATCGATCAAAAATATATCAATACATTACTTTTCTTTATTTTGCATTACTTTTTGTATTCTCCAAATCCTAGCTCCTCCTACCTTGTATCTACTATTCTTCCTTCGACTCCGTGACGTTTGAAGGCGTTCTAGGTGGCTATTGACGGACACTAATGACTCATTTTGACTGTCAACTATCGTGCAAAAGTTGAGCATCGAAAGGAATAAATGCTAGCATAGGATGAATTATTAATGAATTTCACAGATGCTGGTCTGAAAATGTGTGCAGCTGATTTTGAGCCAAAAATGCCAGAAACTAGCTAGAATTATCTAATGCATAAAGGCCCAGCCAAGCACAAGAGAGCCCAAGGCCCAAAAGGGGCCCACTTGGCAGCTACACATGAGAAGGAGAAGCAACCCATGAGCAATGACACATTAGCGATATCCTCCCGACCAACCAGATGCAAGCACAAAGATTCATGGGCCCACTAGAGGGGTTAAACTGCCTTAAGACAGGCCGAGCCAGCTGTTGACGCAAAAATCAATACACTGGAATCTGAGGGCAAGTGTTCGCCAAGCTCCGGAAAGTCAACCAAGCGTGCCAGTCAATTTGACCTGAAATTAACAAGGGAGAAAACAAAGTCAAATTCCAGAGCGTATCGGCTGGGATTCCGAATATCTCTCGCACAGGCGTATCGGCAAGATCTGCCGATACAGTAGACGACAAAAAGATATTAAATGCGAGTGTATAATAAACGAGCGCGTCGGCAGGATTAGCCGATGCACTAAACAACAAAACCAGCTTGAGATAGCCGATTGCGCGGATATAACAAAATCTAAGCTACGAATGTGTAGCTTTAGATAATGCAAACTAAAAACAAATCTAAACCGGCTCTGCAGATAACAAAAATGTTACTGCAAAATCTAAAGCTGATCTAATATGTTTTTTGGTGGATAGATCTGATAATGGCCAAAAAGCATAGGAAAACCTACAAATCTAGCCGACATCGATAATTTGTGAATAAATCAAGACGAGACGACAGCGATACGCTCGGAAGTCAATGTTGGTATTTTACCGTCGGGTTCTCCGAGGGGTATCCCGAGGAGAGTGGTTATGAGTAGGGACTCGCCGAGATCATAACGCGATGGTGCAAGGAACACAAGAATTTAGACAGGTTTGGGCCGCCAAAGCGTAATACGCTACGTCCTGTGTGGTGGCCTGTATTCCCTCTGGTATTGTTCGATCTTTTGGAGGGGTCCCTGCTGGCCCTTATATAATCCGAGGGAGCAGGGTTATATGGAAAGTCCTAGCCGAGTACGTTTAGAGTCCTACTCCGAGTGGGTCGGGTAGTTTTCTTGTACGTCGACTAGTTCTACTCCTATTCGGGTAGATACAAAAGAGGTAGGGCATAACCATGTGCTACTCCCTACTCTAGAATATTCCACGCCCGTGAGCAGTCCTGCTGCCCCGGGTCTGACAAGCCCCCGAGCTCTTCGTAGTCGAGTCTCGCAGGCATTGAGTACTTCTGAAGATGTCCATCGAGTGCTTTCGAGTGCTTCTTGAATCCATTGCTTAGGCTTGAAGTCCACTGGGAGTCTCGAGTAATCTTCTGAGTACTTTTCTGGCTGCGTCGAGGCTATGAGGTGCTCTAGCACCGAATTTTACCATCTGATATGGTGCGCGATGTACTCGCGCTCCATATGGAGTAGCCCCCGAGCCTTGGGTTGAATCGATGGATCAGGCTGAGGGTCAGCTTAGTCTTCTGGGTTTTTTGTCCTTCCATTTGAAGTCTAGATTTTTTTCGAAAAAGTTGCAATTTATGACATGTATCCCGCAGCCCCCGAGCCTTGAGTTCGGATCCGTGATTTGAGGTTAAGGGTCCAAGAGATAATATCGTGTCCTCTGCAATCTTTCTGAGCTCATCAGTGCTGCAGCGAATCTTCTGAAAAGGTGGCCGTGCGGTGTACTGTTTGCTAGTGGGTTCACGTGGCGAGTACTATTTGTAGAATCTTTTATGTTTCCCTTGTGAGCCTCCCTGTCCTTGAATGTCACGGGCTGAGCTGCGGCTCTGCTGCTTCTTCTATTTAAGCAGGGTCTGTTGCGCTTGAGTCTTCATCCTTGCAGTTGCAGACATGTTTTCCAAGTGGAGTTCTTCACTTGAGAGTACTCGACCTCCTGATGGGAGTACTCGATTTATCCTTGTAGGTGCTAGAAGAGTGTTTGCGAGCAGCACAAACACTTGTTTTTTCTCAGGCCGCCGCCTTTGCTCCTCACATCGCAGCCATCCTGGTTGTTTTTGTGGTGAGCTGGTGGTAGCCGTATCAGAAGCTTTTTTCGGGTGGGAACTGTGGTTGTCTCACCCCCGCCCCTTATGGCTTCTGGAGAGATGGCATTGTTTTTGTTGCAAAACGTATCAGGGAGAGGAGCAGGTGCAAGAAGAGGATTTGCGATGTTCTAGATCCATCCATATCTTCTTACAACAAGCCTTTTCCTCCTTTAATGTATCTGGATTACTCCCTTTTGGGAGTAACGAGCTTTGTATCGGCCCTTGGGCTGTCCTCTTTGTAGTTGAGATCAAGTGGTTTTGAGTGGTGAAACCGTTGAGATCTGAGTATTCTCCTTTATTGGAATGTAATTCCTGAATGGATATCTCTGTTTTTTGCTCTGATTCCGCTTTTTCCGTGGAGAAGTCTGGGGTTCTTTGGCTGAAATAACTCTGAAGCCGGTGTGCGGCCTTTGGGCTTCTTGTTATTTTACCATACTGCCACTGGCTCTGCTTATTTAACTGTTCGAGTAAATCTAGGTTTAGCAAGCTTCTTCAACTTCCTCTTTCTCCGCCACCGCAAGACTCATCTGCTCTCGCCCTCGAGTGATGCGAGAAACTAACCACTGCTAGCCCCTGAGCGTGAGGTGAGAGAGACTTATCCCAATGGCACCAAAGAGATATGCTTCGAAGGGGAAGGTGGACCATGCTGCCATTGGCAAGGCTGAGGTCCACGGTTGGAAGTCGAGTAAGTGTACCGACTCCCATATTTTGGATCTGGTGGGAAAGCATCTTCTTCAACCCCACAGTGTGATTCATTGGCGTGTATCTGTGGGGGGAATCTTTTCCCCATGAGGAAGGGAACGAATCCATTGTTTTCCTCCCTTATGTTCTTCGGGGCCTCGGTTTTCTTGTTTCCGATTTCTTCCGGGGCCTCCTTTTTCATTTGGGTTTAGGTGCATCATCTGACCCCTAAATCGATTCTTCACATCTCAATTTTTGTCCACTTATGTGAAGCCTTCCTGGGGATTGAGCCCCACTTTGACTTGTCTCAGTATTTCTTTCATCTGAAACCTCATCCCAACAATTGGAAGGTGGATGTAGTTGGGGGAGCCGGGTTGCAATTTCGTCAGGGGAAGAAACCCAAGTATATCCCCTACGATTTGAGTGATAAGGTCATCGACTGGAAGTCGATGCGGTTTTATATTAGAAATCTTTCTTCTTCCATTCTTGCTCGTACTCCTGGTCCTCCTGTGAAGAAGTCGAATTGGAATTCCAAAGAGAGTGGAGGGGACCAGGATAACTTCCTTCTCGGGGAGATTGAGAGGTTGAAGGCAGATCATCAGATATGTGGTGCATCTGTGATTGCGAGCTGGTTGTTGCACCGGATCCAGCCGCTGCAGCGGCGGGTCAATCTGGGCTTTCAGTATACGAGAGATTATGCCGGATCCTTCCCGTTATACCCAAACCAAGATTACTGAGGATGATCTGAAGGATCAGGTGTTGGAGCTGCTGAAGAATGTCCCTGAAACGACCAATGTTGCTGGGACTTTCAGTGCTGTCAGGCGTCCACGGGAGGTACTTGTTTCGAGTAGTCGACTGAAATGTAGTTCGAGTAACTTTGTCGAGTAGTCGAGTTGATTTGATGTCTTTCGTGCAGATTAATCCCTAAAATTATCAGAGTAGGCCTCCGCTGCCTGAAGATGTGCCTTTGGCGCATACTGACTCAAGTGTGCATCTGACTTCTTTTGCCTTATATTTTGATTTGAATTTGCCTTTGGATCCTTGATTGATCGTAGTTGAATCTTGTTTGTAGATCCTTCGGCTAGTCAGACGGCATCTGACGTCCAGGAGCGGTCGGCAGATGAGCCGTCCGTGGAGTCTGTGAGGACTCGAAAGCGGAGCGCCGCCTCTGCTGGTAGTAGTGACAGGTGAGTACGGCTTGGTACCCTTCTGAGTTCTTACCTTCTCTTGATGGCTTTTTCTTTTTCGTAGGCCTCCTTCTAAGAGACATACTGTGGGTACATAGTGAGCCCTGTCGACTCGGCTCCTGCTACGCCGGCTGAGTCCGGTGGAAGTGGCTCTGCTAGGGGGCAGAGTGCTTCGGGACAGGATGTTGTTCCGAAGTTTACTAGGGCAAAGAAATTCGTGCTCAAGCAGTCTCCTTAGTGTGTCTTTTGATCGACTTCTTGCATTTGCTCTTCTGATGCTTTGATTGAAGTGTTGAGTACTTCTTTTCTTTTGTAGCAATATGGATGCTCTCGGGATTGATGAGTCGGAGAAGGGTATTTACGATGCCCTTAAGAAGATTGCTGAGTTGCCTCCCAGTCCGTCACGGGGAGGTGATCGGTTGGTTGATTCTACCGCCGGGACGGTAGAGAGTCAGGCCCTTGGTGAGGCGGATGGGAAGTCCCCTGCTGTTTGCACTGGTAGGTGTCTTGGTGCAGTCGACTTCTTTTTCTGTCGAGTTTTGACTGACTGACTTTGTGTGCTTCAGATAAGCAGACTGAGGATCGGCCGAAGAGCCCTTCGGCCGCTGCCATAGTTGATCCCTCCTTGCAGGAGGTGGTGCGGCAGGAGGTGGAGAAGCCGGTCGATGGTGCTTTTGCCCGGGAGATTCTGGGCTATCATTCTGCTCTTGTTGTAAGTAGATTTTTTGTACTCGAGTACTTTTTGTTGAGCTATCGATTACTTTGTTTTGATCTTGCTTTGTTGGCAGAATCTGGCCAATCAAGTCACGGAGCAGGCCGAGTTCCTTCGGCAGACTAGAGAGGGTCTCCAGTTGACGGCTGATCAAGCACTACAGCTTGAGAAGATGGCTGCTCTTGAGAAGTCTTCACAAGAGCAGTCAGAAAAGGTTAATCTTCTGGAGGCCCGAGTTGATGCCTTTGAGCAGGATAATTCTACTTTAAAGGATAAGGCTTCCAAGCTGCAGGAGAAGGTCAAGGCTGCTGCCAAGGAGAAGAAAGGCATTTTCTTCTTTCTTCTGTGTCCTTCGAGTAGTTTTCTTCAGTCCTCACGTTTTCCTTGATTTGACAGAGCTTAAAAGCTTGTTGTTGCGAAAGGATAACGACGTGACTGATCTGACCAATATAATGTATCGTCACACAGATGCTGTGGAGAAGCTGACCAAGCTCAAGGCTGACGCTGATAAGCAGATGGTCAATGATATGAAGCAGATCAGGGAGCTGGTGGCTGATCGTGATCAAAGGGCCCAGCAGCTGGCTGATCTTGAAGCGGCAGCTCAAGTAGTCGTCGACATGGTGGAGGACGAGGAAGCTGCTGGGAAGAGTCTACTGGAGCGGCTTCGTGAGGCCCCCAGAGACTTAGTAGCTTTTTCTCTGATACCTCTAGGGACTACTTGGCCCATGCCTTAGGATTAGTTAAATCCTTTCTCCCTTATGTGAACTTATCCTTCATTGGCGATGGGATTGCCATTGGATGCTTGGAGGAGAAATTCTCTGAGTATGTTGCGGAGATGAAACCCATCGCTGGTAAGGTTATTAGTAGCTTGGAGCCAGCACCAGAGGTTTAAACAGTTTGTTGTAATATCCTCTTGGTTTTTGTGTAGACGGGTGTCCATTGCAGTACTTTTTAACATTCTGATGTACAGTACTTTCCTTTGAGTTGACGGCCGATCGGCTGGTTGCCTTGATGTTGGCTGTCTTGATTTGTTTCTTCGAGTACCGTAGTAGTCGAATGTTCTCTGAGTAGTCGACCAATTGTTGTCTCATGGATGTAGGGATCCTTAGATAGGGAGCATGTCCGATCTGTAGGTCGAGTACTATAGTGGATGTATAGTTCATCGTCTTGTAGACGAGAAGAATAAGTCCTTTAGATGTAGGGATCTAGTCTCGTCCAGAAATCGAGTACCGCAGTAGTCGAATGTCTTCTCATGGGCGAGAGAAATAATAGGGAGCATGTGCCATCCGGGGTTCGAGTACCATAGTAGTCGAACAAGTCTTCTCATGGTCGAGAGAGAATAATAGGGAGCATGTCCCATCCGAGGTTCGAGTACCGTAGTAGTCGATTAGGTTGTCTCAGGGACGAGAAAAATAGGGAGCTGGTCCCATCCGGAAATCGAGTACCATAGTAGTCGATTAAGTTGTCATTTCATGGACGAGAAAAATAGGGAGCTGGTCCCATCCGGAAATCGAGTACCGTAGTAGTCGAAAAGGGTCTTCTCATGGTCGAGAAAAATAGGGAGCATGTCCCATCCGGAGTTTGAGTACCGTAGTAGTCGAATAAGTCTTCTCATGGCCGAGAAAAAATAATAGGGAGCATGTCCCATCCGGGGTTCGAGTACCGTAGTAGTCGAATAAGTCGTCTCGTGGACGAGAAAGGGAGCAAGTCCCATCCGGAAATCAAGTACCACAGTAGTCAAATAAGTCGTCTCATGTATGAGAAAGGGAGATGGTCCCATCCGGAAGTCGAGTACCGCAGTAGTCGATTAGGTCTTCTCATGGAGAAAGGGAGCTGGTCCCATCCGAAAATCAAGTACCGCAGTAGTCGATTAGGGCCGAAGGCCCCGACTACTCAATTCGCCGTGCCTTTGACTTTGAGTGAACAAAGAAAGGTTGGTATTCGAGGTAGTCGAAGGAGTTATTGCCCCTTGGGAGGGGGAGCTCATGTCTCGTAGGTTTTACTCCTAAAGGTAGAGAACTTGTCTCTAGGGCCGCAAGGCACATGTCCCTTAGCCCCAGTTACTCGATTCGTCGTGCCTTTGACTCTGAGTGAACAAAGAAAGGTTGGTATTCGAGGTAACTGATGGAGTGAAGACTCCTGAAGGTAGAGAACTTGTCTCTAGAGCCGCAAGGCACATGTCTCTTAGCCCCAGTTACTCGATTCGCCGTGCCTTTGACTCTGAGTGAACACAGAAAGGTTGGTATTCGAGGTAACTGATGGAGTGAAGACTCTTGAAGAAATAACCCCTTGGGAGGAGGGAGCTCATGTCTCCTGCGACGAGATCTTCTCTTTCCTTCAATTTAGCAGCACTCGATTTCCATCTTGTCCTTTATTGGGTGTAAGACCTTTGAAAGACTTAAATATTTTTTCTTCCGCCAACCCGAGTTGTTTAGGGATTGAGTCAGAGCTCGGGCGAACCCATCCTAGCCTTTATTGGGTGTAAGACAGGGGTTAAGCCCAATAGATGACTCGAGTTAGAGCTTGGGCGAACCCATCCTAGTCTTTATTAGGTGTAAGACCGGGGATGAGCCCAATAGATGACTCCTTTTGCCTCTTCTTTCTGTCAACATGAGTGGAGAACTGAGTCAGAGCTCGCGCGAGCCCATCCTAGCCTTCATTGGGTGTAAGGCCGGGGGCAAGCCCAATAGATGACTCGATTACTAGTGCGAGTAGTTTTGAGGTTGAGTCAGAACTCGGGCGAACCCATCCTAGCCTTTATTGGGTGTAAGACCGGGGGTAAGCCCAATAAATGACTCGAGTCAGAACTCGGGCGAACCCATCCTAGTCTTTATTGGGTGTAAGACTGGGGGTAAGACCAATAGATGACTCCTTTTGCCTCTTCTTTCTGTCAACACGAGTGGAGAATTGAGTCAGAGCTCGGGCGAGCCCATCCTAGCCTTTATTGGGTGTAAGGCCGGGGACAAGCCCAATAGATGACTCGATTGCCAGTGCGAGTAGTTTTGAGGTTGAGTCAGAGCTCGGGCGAACCCATCCTAGCCTTTATTGGGTGTAAGACCTAGGGTAAGCCTAATAGATGACTCGAGTCAGAGCTCGGGTGAACCCATCCTAGCCTTTATTGGGTGTAAGACCGGGGGTAAGCCCAATAGATGACTCTTTTGAGTAACTGGCATGCTGAATTCCTTGTTGGAATGGTATATTGCTCGTGTTGACTTTCTCTTTGTTGTCTTTGTTGGCAGAAGTTGGAGGTGCTCTGAGTGCTTTGTGAAGAGTGCTGCATTGGAAGGTCGAGTGCTTTCCTTTTGGGTGCAAGAAGCATTTTGAGTGGATCTTCTGATGAGTGGAATTAGTCGTCGACTGCTTTGGTTGAGAAGGAGGTGTTGCCTTGTCGCGATGCCGTTTTCGCGAATTGTACCCATAGAAGTCAGGTATTCGGTAGTTGGACATCGGACTATAGGCTTCGACTTCCTCATGATCTTCTCTTTTGCTGATGATGATTGTTCTTGTGTTGTGACCAATGTTGATAATGTTGTGCAAGTCATTGTTCGAGTGGTTGAATGAGTTGCCGAGTTGTTGTTGATGTTCTGTCTTGAGAATCATCTTCGGGTTGTTGTCTATATGGACTGTGATTGTTATTCCTGGAGGTGGATTTTCTTAGGTGGCTGCTGCTATTTCAGTTGTCTCTGGTCCAGAGAGGAATTCATCATAGTCCAAGCCTCCCGGAGTTGTCGGATCACTCTCTCGGTTGGTAGCATCCGAAAGGAGAGCCATGAAAATTTCGCGATCATGATTGCGAATTTTTGAATTTATGTTGTCCTCCTTGAGCGGAAGGCCTTGCCGGAACAGTAGTTCTTCGTCTTCTGAGAATTGCTGCCTCTCTCCGGAGTGTAGTTCCATCTTTGTAGTAGTTGTAGAAATCAGCTCCTTGTCGGATTCGGTCTTCTTGTCTGAATCGGGTTGTGGCATGAGTCAGTTTCTTTTGACGTCCGAAGCGGGTAGACTTTGTTGTCTTGCTTGACTCGGGGAGGGAGTCCGAGGGTGTGTCGCAGAAGGTCTTCATCGTGTGGAAAGTGGTCCGCTAGGGGCCATCCGCCTTTGACTCGAACTGGGAGTTCGTTTATGAATTTGTTGTATTTGTCCAAATTGTTCTGTTTTTCTAAGGAAGACGTCTGCAGCATGCGGTGATCCTCTTGCGGGGTAGGGGAATTCAGAGTTTGGACGACTTTGCACCAGCGATTCATGTAATCTTCGATTGAAACAGAGTCTTCTTTAGGGCGGAATTCAGACAAGTGTTGGTCCAATTGAGTTGGCGACTTGCTTTGTGAATCGTACCAGAGGTTTTTTGCTTTGGACAGCTTCCAGAGAGCTTCGGGGATTGGTTAATCCTTCCATGAACAAGTCAATGTCATGTGACCAATCAGCTAATTCTTCTTCGGGGATTGGTTCATCCAATTGTTCGAGATATTTGATGAAAACTTCATCTTGTTCTAGTTCTGCAGAATTGAGAGTCCATTGAGTGGAGGATTCTCCAAGAGTAGCATTGATGCTTAGTATGTCTTTAGCTTTCTAGAGGTAGTGCTCGATCTTGTCATCGATATCATCGATGTTTGAAAAAGTGTTTTTCGACTGCTTCTTTTTGCGAGTAGTTTTCTTGAAGCTAGTCCTTGACTTTTTCTTATGGAAACTTGGTTCGGAGACGCGGATGCAATTGGAAAGTGTAATCTTTCCGTTTGTGGAAGTTTCCCGTTTGGAATCTTCCAACAGCTCCTTCAAATCATCTTCCAATTCGGAAAGTGTTTTGGCTTTGATTGCATCGAAATTGGGTTGAATTTGGGCTTCATTGATGAGGTTCGAAACTCCGAATTCTTCGAGTTGTTGTCGAATTCACGTTGTTTTGCAGCTTCTGAGACTTCTGGTGGATCTTGTTCTGTTGAGCAGCTTTCGAAGCCGCCCGATCCATCGGCGATGAAAATCCAAGAGCCGATGCAAAGGGAGGTGCCTTTTTCGAGCACAGGATTGTCGTCGAGAAAAGCCATCGAATTCTTCTGTCGATCTTTGGCAAGAGCCCCACGGTGAGCGCCAGCTGTCTGTGTTTTACCGTCGGGTTCTCTGAGGGGTATCCTGAGGAGAGTAATTATGAGTAGGGACTCGCCGAGATCAGAACACGATGGTGCAAGGAACACAAGGATTTAGACAGGTTCGGGCCGCCGGAGCGTAATACCCTACGTCCTGTGTGGTGGTTTGTATTCCCTCTGGTATTGTTCGATCTTTTGGTGGAGTCCCTGCTCGTCCTTATATAATCTGAGGGAGCAGGGTTACATGGAAAGTCCTAGCCGAGTACGTTTAGAGTCCGACTCCGAGTGGGTCGGGTAGTTTTCATGTACGTCGACAAGTTCTACTCCTATTCGGGTAGATACAAAAGAGGTAGGGCATAACCATGTGCTACTCCCTACTCTAGAATATTCCATGCCCGTGAGCAGTCCTGCTGCCTCGGGTCTAACAGTCAAAGCCTAGATAAACTCGATAACTTTTGAATAGATTTGAACAAAGCCACAGCGATGCGCCCGGTAGCTAAAGCCCAAATATACTCGGTAAAACGAAAACTCACCAGCAAACCAAGTCGCTCGAATGTGAGGCATCCTTGATCAACTTGAAAGAACTCATCGAAAAAGAAAAGAAAAGGCGAAGTCGCCGAAAAAGTGCAAAGGAATTGTAAATTGTTGTTGTATTGGATGTGTATAAAATTTTTCCGGTCCCTTACAACTGATATTTATAGCCTAGCGCTACCGAGTCCTAGCCGATTATGGCAAACATTACTTGACTATAAAGAAAACCTTGCTAAGGATAAACTACGTTAAATATTACAACCATATCATCAAGATTTTCGTAGAGTCCGGGTCCTCTTCTCCTTTCCTGACTTCATCGGCAACTCTCCATCCGCCGAGTACCAGAATGGACAATTCAGCATGTTCGAAGCATATTCCTCTGGTCCATCGGACGGACTTCATCGGCCGATTCCAATCCTGTTCATCTTTTGGTTTCTTTCAAATCGGCCACTCCCTTCACTAAAATCACATTCCTTGGCACGTGTCAAAAAATGGTGTCAGCACATGCCCCCCAGTTTCGGCGTAATGAATCTGTTGCTCCGAAATTAATGTTAATCATGATCACCAACATTCAAATAAATCTCTATCTTCCGAACAGACGGCGCACCAAATTCCCATTTTGCCCTTGGGCAAAGGTTATAAATATCTCCGCTTTCCTTTCCGCTGGCATTTTTCCTGTAGCATCTTTGCCTTCTCTCTTGCTCAAGAACATATCTGTTCTGCCACCGCCATCGTAGCCAAAGCACCCTCCTAGGGTTTCAAGGACTCAAGCTCAATAACCACTCTTCTAGTAAGGGCATCCATCTCCGAGATTCCAGAGGTATGTTTCTCTTCCTCATCTGCATCCTCGCTCTCCATTCCCCCTCTGATTTCTTCAGTCGCATTTCTCATTCTCACCTTTTCTTTCAGAATCTTAGGAGTAATGTGATTATTACGCTAGAGAATTAACCTAGCATGATGTGCTTAGGTCCCATGGGAAATCTAGATCCAACCAGTATAATCAATCTAGAAACCAATAGGATTCCCCTGAAGTCTTCCGATATGAACTAGAATGGTCTCAGGCCTTTAGATCTTGGCCGAGCGTTACCCTTGGATAGAGGAATTGGTTCCGGAGGATAGCCAATGTTCAGAGAACCTATTGGGAACAGTACGACATCAGTCAATGCCTGAACCTGTCTTTATCGGAAATGATTAGGAATGAGCCGATGCTTATATCAGCTTCTTACATTTGGTCAGACGCCATCAACGCATTCATGTTCAACCATGGGCCAATGACACCAACTTTGATGGATGTCGTGATGCTTACTGGCTTGAACATCCATGCTCCCGATAGATCTTTCCATCTATTAGAAAAAGCTTCTTTTAAGATTTAAACAAAGAATATCGGTGAATGGAAAGGGTACATCGGCAAGAATATGAACACCGGGTCTATATCTGTCAGAGAGTACACTGCCTTTCTCAATATGTGGCTTGAAAAAATTGTTTTTGTGGCAAAGCAGTTGGTCCAAGAAGCAACAATCTCAAGCTGGCAAAAACTCTGGCCACTAGCAATTCTGTCCCCCTCGGCAAGCATCTTTTGGGGTCAGTTTATCACCTGCTCCATCAAGTATCATCCAGACTCAGAAAGAACCAGCCGATTACCAACTTGGGAGGTCCTTGGTGGTTTATTCAGTTGTAGTAGCACATGCATATGCACAAAACCATGGTGGTTGAACTGTCAGAGATGGAGTTCCCATAAGAGAATTTCTCTGAAGAAGAAGAAACCATTACTCGCCGATGTACATCATTCGGCGAAGCAGCCATTATGGTTGCTAATGATCCCAAGATCCTTGGCATTACCGACTTCTTTAAGTGCTTCTACAATGGGTTCCCAGAAACTTCCACTGTTTGGTTTACATATCAGGATGAGAAGGTCATCAATAAAAATCCCTTCAAACTCCTGTTTGACTCCTGGAAAACTGATGAAGAAGCTACCAAGATCATGAAGGAGATAATCTCTCCAAGAATCCTGCCAATCAATTTTACAGCCGGCAAAGATGTCCCCAGCTATGGATTCTACAATCCATCAGTAGCAGCCAGACAATTGGGATTCGGCCAAGTGCCCCCTCTCCCTTTTCTGTTGGCAAAGTCCAATTCAATGGAGCTCTCGACGGTGCCCTCTCTTATGGTCGGCTAAAAGATCTGGAACCTGATGTGGATATGGCACTTCTGGCCGATTGGCAAATTACACCCTTTGTCAACACCCCTTTCATTCAATGGTGGTCTGAATGGCAACAGCACATATTCTGCAGGGCTGCCAACCTCTACTGCATCGCTTTGAATGAAAACTATCAAGCAACCAATGACGAGGTACAAAATCAGACCTATTTTCCATACTGCATTATAATTTTCTTCATTCATTTCTAACAACCATCTGATCAGGGCGATGGCGCTGACCCTCCAACAATCAGCAAAAGTGGTCAACCGATCAACTATGCTCTGCCGGCCGATAAGCCCAATATCGGCCATGATGCTCCGACTCTGACAGATGTGGCCACCGGGAGAAAACGTAAGTTGTCTTACACCAAAGTGACAACTCATAAGAAAAGGAAATCCCCAGACCAATCTTCTGCATCAGCAGCACTTCAGTCAGATGCCCTGGTCAACCTTCCTTCCTCTTCTTCAGAACGTAAAATCTTGAATCCTGACGATTTTACTTTATCTAAATGCTGATCATACCTTTGTTTTATGATTAAGACGCCCCTGAACACCAATCTGGAGGAGAAGAAGATTCTCAGCGCACACCTCCTCCTCCATCACCCCCCATTCAGGTATGATTCTGCTTACTCAGCAAGTATTTAAATTCTCCCATGATCCTGAATTTGGCATCATTTCCTTTTGACTTCATCAGGCACAACATTCACCTTCGGCCTCCAGGAAACCCAGGACAAATTCTCCGTTGATACAGGTATGATTTCAGAGCTCGCTTGTAAATACATTCTGCATATTCTGACAATCACCCTTCAGCTTGCCGACCATGCGCTATCTGAATTATCTGGCCAGCCAAACATTGCAATCCCGAGTTCTTCATCGCAACCCTTCGCCCCTGCTGGCTCCAAATTAGAGGAAATATGCCTGAAGCAAGTAAGCACCTTTCCTTTGGCCGATTTCAACATTTCTTTGTCTCTGTCGGCCATTCTAATTCCATCTTCCTTTCAGGCACAAGATTCTCCTGACAATAGTCTGTTTTCTTTTCAAATCGGAGCCACCTCCCAGGAAGAAGGAGAAGAAGCAACATCGGCCGATTCAGTCGTACTATCAGATGAAATCAAGGCCAAACTCCAAGAATCCCTCCAGTTTCTGAACCAAGACATCAGCCAATTAGTCAAGAATGCACAGCCGATCTGTGCCATCTTTGAAGAATCGGAGGGCAAGCTTCCAGAATCAATTGAAGAGGCACTGACTCCTGCAGCCTTCATCGAAAGTCATCGTGCACAATTCCACAAGGCTCAAAAACAACTCGCCGATCGTCTTTAGCAGGAGGAAATCATCAAACAAAGGGATGATTTCAAAGCTTTAGCAGAATCGGCTGTCGGTGAAATCAAATCTCTGAATGACACCCAGGCCAGCATTCTAAGAAACAAGGCTGCGCTGGAAACTGAACGTGATCATCTTCTGAAAGAGCTCAATCGGGTAAACCAAGTAATAGATATTGTAGATCACGATCTTTCCCAGATTCCACCGGCCATCGCTAAACTCGAGGAAGATAAGCAGAAGCATGCACGTCAGGCATATCAACTTCACAAGAATTTGCGGCCGATTCCTGGCTCATCAGCAGATAACAATCAAGTGATTGAGAACATTAATCAAATTCGCCTGCGTGTGATAAAAGTAATCCGGGAAGCCCTAGGATTACTATAAGATCATTCCAAACACTGTAATTTCCAAAACTGGCAAACAACTTGATCTTATCCGGAAACTTGTTTTTATGATTTATTGCTCTAAGCGCGACTCATATCGTGTCGGTCATGTTACAATCGATGCATCCAAACTGCAAATCGGCTTTTACATATTTTTACACTAATGGCAACACCTCCTAGTGTTGGCTATAACTTAAGAAATTCGACCGAAACTACAATCGGCCATACCCTTCATTGATCAAGACTCATCCGAAGAATCTCCCACCTTTGCAGACGTGACTTCATAATCAGCAATCCAAAATAAATCTTTCTCCCATGTTTGACCAGAAAGACAATTCATCTGATCATAACTCACTATATGGGCTTCAGCCGATGCCACGCTGAATGACGAATCGACCGATACTATTTCAACAGTATCGTCAACCCACTGAATCAAACATTGATGCATAGTAGATGGAATAGAACAATTGGCATGTATCCAATCCCGACCCAGCAACAAACTATATGAACATTTCCCATTAATAACGAAGAAAGTAGTAGTAAGGGTCTTACAGCCAATTGTGAGATCAACGCATAATGCCCCCAAAGCAGGAGATACGACTCCTTCGAAATCCTTGAGCATTATATCTATCTTCGTTAGATCATCCTGACTCTTCGCAAGTTTGCGTAGCATAACATAGGGCATTATGTTTACGGCTGCACCTACATCTACAATTATCTTCGTTACTGGCTTTCCATCAATGAACCCTTTCAAAAACAATGCTTTGAGATGTTGCCTCTTTTCATCTTCTGGTTTTTCAAATGTGGCCGGTAATGGTTCCAAATTCAATTGAGCCATAGCTTCTTTTAAATCTATCTCATGACTTTCATCACATGGTGCCATAAACTCTTTCGACATTATGAAAACTATGTTAATCGGCGTAGCCGATGACTCAGAATCTTGATCCTCATTGGCTCTCGGCTTAGCACGCCAAACTTGTGATTTGACTTCCTTCTTGTTCAGAGTCTGTTCTTGCTCTTCTTATATGATCTCCAATTGGCGTAGCCTCTGAACATATCGCTTCTGAGACCTGGTCAAACCCCTTGGACACCACTGAGATTGACCTGTACAATCAAGCTCATGCTATGGATCTCTCTGCATCGGCTGATCGTCTTGCACTCTATCATCGGCCATCTGTTCTAGCTGATCATGTGTAGGCACTCTTCTTCTAGCAGGATCACGTAGCATGTCGGTGTTTACCGCCAAGCCTGCTCAGGGACACCCTTAGCAGTAGGATTTGTAGGTAAGGATCGACGGCTCTGGAACTCGATGGTGCAAGGAACACAAAGATTTAGATAGGTTCGGGCCGAGAGTTGCATAATACCCTACGTCCTGTGTGGTGGTTTGTATTGCCATAGGTGTGATGTGTTTCGAGGGGGTCCCTACCCGCCCTTATATATCCGGGGGGACAGGGTTACACGAAAAGTCCTAGCCGAGTACAGTTGGAGTCCTACAACACGATCGGGTAGTTTCCTTGTACTGCAACTAGTACTACGCCTATTCGGGTAGTTACAAGAGAGGTAAGGTACATCCATGAGCTATCCCTTACTCTAGAACATTCTATGTCTATGAGCAGTCCCGCTGTCATGGGTCTGACAAGCCCCCGAGCTCTTCGTAACCGAGTCCAGTAGGCGTCGAGTACTTGGACGGCGCCTTCGAGTACTTCAAGTAGTCAGAACATCCTTCTGGTTGCTTCTGGGTCTTTCTTCTGATGCGCCGAGTAGTCCTCTAAGTACTCGTGGTTGCTCCGAGGCTGTGAGGTACTCGAGCCCCAAAATCTTGATCATATATGGTGCGCGAATTACTCGCGTTCCATATGGAGTAGCCCACGAGCCTTAGGTTGAATTGCAGAATCAGGCTGAGGGTCACTTCAGTCTTTCTTTCCTTCTTTACTTTCCAAAATATTTAAAAAATAAATCTCTGATACCTTTATCCCGCAGCTCCCGAGTCTTGAATTTAAATTCCTTCATTTATATTTAAGAATCAATGTAAACTCGTGGCAAAAACTGAAAACTTCCCTGAGAAGGAAAGAATCTGTTGGCATCCTAAATATTTACAAAATTTCCCTTGAAGACTGTATAAAACCGATTGAAAACTTCCAAGGGTTTTACCCCTTGAACTCCTGGCCGCGGTCAAACTCAGATTCACATTTGTCTCTTCTTAGTCAAAATCCAAAAGCCTCTCTTGTAGCCCCCGAGCGAAAACTCGTGACTGTGAGATGACTCCCAAGAAGAACAAGTCCAAGATTGAAGAGGGAACGATCGCCAATATGTCCACAGGTTGGCGTAAAAGCAAGATGTCTGAGTCACTGGTCTGGGAGTTGGAGAGTATGGGTCTCCTCCAAGAGCAGGACATAAGCCAGTGGCGCGCTGGTGAAGGAGAAGATTACCCGATGGAAGGTACCCATGAGACCATTATGTTTCGTGATTTTGTAGAACGTGGTCTCACTCTTCCCGTGTCAGAATTTTTCTATAGACATCTTTAGTTTTGGGGAATTCAATTACACCATCTCACTCCCTAATCCATCTTGCATCTTTCGATTTTCACTCATTTCTGTGAGGCATTCCTTGGAATTCTCCCCCATTTCCACCTTTTCCAACATTTCTTCTTCCTTGTTCCAATCCCTAATGCCACCAATTCTGCCGTTGTCGGGGGATGTGAATTGGTACTCCACCTGAGAACCGAGGCGAGTACTTGGCTTATGATCCGGCGGGTCAAGGAGCCGAATGGAAGAAATTCTGGTTCAAGGTTCAGGAGAGCTGGTCGAGTAGAGGACCTGGTGGCAAGCAAGTTGAAGCCATTCTTCATACAGTTGCCATTATTAAGAAAAAAGGAGTCACTGGAGATCATGTGGTCTTCTCATTTATCAGTCGCCGTACGCAGCCTCTCCAGCTGCAAAAGCATCCTGCCTTTAGATATGTAGGTACGCAGGATCCCACTAGGATGTCCTCAGAACAATGGCTCAGTCTGAAGTAGTAAAGAGATGCTGCAAAGTACTCGATAACTTCGACAAGTCTTTGACGCTTCCAACACTCTTCTCGGCACAAAATCCTCCCGAGAATGCATGGGTACGTGCTTTGGATACCATGTTGAGTACTTATAGTTAACCATTTTTTGATCTTCTGACTAAGTATTGGCTTCTTTCTGCAGAAGAATTATAAATCCTGGTATTGTATGCCTCCGACTTCTGCAAATGCTGATTCTAACGACAACAAGAAATGGAAGGTGGCTCCCGGATCAATGTTGTAGAGGAAAGTTCCTCGTCTCGATGTCGGCGAGTAAGTATATAATATTTTGTTGATTGTATCCCGTTTGCCTCAGCTTTCTTATTCAGAATCTTGCTTGGCTAGGGTCCAACATCTTTCGGCGCATAAAAAAGATCAAGTCAAGACTTCCACAATTGGGTGTCGAGTGGTTCGGAAGAAACTAGTCGATTAGCCCCCGATTCTCATGTAATTGGGTTGATCGAGACCCTGGCTGCCAGTTTCCCAAGTACAGACACAGCTGAGAAACCAAGCGAACCAAGCCCTGAAACATCTGATACTCCTGCGGCTGTTGAAGGAGCTTCCAAAGCTAGTGGATCTAGGAGTAGTGGAGCAGAAGGGTCAAAAGGTCCTTCCGTTCGACTGGTACCATTCCAGTCTATGCCTTAGTCCGCCCAGGAAGAGTTGGAAAAGGAATTGTTTGATGATCCACTGTTGTCTCTAGACAACATAAAGAAACTTGCAGATTGTATGCAGTGGAGCTTTAAATTTACCAAGGTGAGTCTTTTGCCACTACTTGTCTTTATCGAGTAGTTGTTGATGTCTGACCAGATTTGCCTTGCATGTCTCAGGATGTAGCCAATCGATCTTTCTTGAAGTCTCATGCTTTATATAAGACTGTAAACAATCGGAAGATCTTAGAGGAGAAAAAGGCCATGATTGTCAAACGACTGGATGAACCCCTTCCTGCTCGAAACAAACTTTATGAAGCAAGTCAGCAGCATCATCTAGAGATTTGTGACATGAAGCGCCAGATTAAGAACTTTGAAGAAGAAAGATCAAAGCTTCAAGAAGAAAATTCCAGACTTCAGAAGCAATTGCAGACTGCCCAAGCCTGTAAGCACTCGATCTTTTGTCCTGATTTTGCTTTGTCATATCAATATCTGAGATATTTGCCCATCAGGTTCTCCGAAAGACCATACTCGACTAATAGCAGCAGCTCAAGCTCTTGTGGATGTGGTTGATACTGAAGAAGAGTCGTCAAGTAGCAAGTCCTTGGTGGAGCATTTGGAAGAAGCTCCCCAGAAAATTTTTGATGTTATGACGGCTACTTCCAAGAATTATCTAACCCACATAATAGGAGTTGTCAAGCTCCGATAGCTAAAGGAATAGCTCCCAGTTGCTCTGATGAGAAATTTCGAGAGTATTGTAAGGAATCAGAAGTAATTGCGGAGGAAATTCTGAAGAACATGGCAGAGTAGACTGCTTGTAACAACTCTTATAATCTTCAATGAGCTCTTGTCGTTGTTCATAGCTTGTATCCTGTTGGTATGTCGTCAAAAGCATAATCTGATACCGTAGGAAAAGTATGAACTAGTCGATCAATCGAGTAGAATACCCGCATGGAGTAATCCTTAAAGTTAATCACTTAGGATGAGTCCCGTCGGACCATCCATATAGAAAAAACTTGTAAAGATATCCAAAAACTACTCGAGCAAGCGAGTAGTATGTCCTAACCAAGGACTGGAGTAATCCGTAAGACAGAACTGTTAGGTACAAACCCCGTCGGGTTGCCCAAGATGTAAATGTCGAAGGGATATCCAAAAATTACTCGAGCAGAGCGAGTAAGGTGTCCTTTAACCAAGGACTGGAGTAATCCTTAAGGCAGAACTGTTAGGTATGAACCCCGTCGGGCTATCCAAGACATAAATGCCAGAAAGATATTCGAAACTTACTCGAGCGAGGTGAGTAAGGTGTCTAACTTGTAGACTGGAGTAACTACTAAGATTGACCTATTAGGGCGAACCCCGTCGGGTTGCCCAAGATGGACAAAATGTAGTAGTATCCACAACGTACTCGAGCAAGCGAGTAGTTTTGCATTTATAGTAATGCTGGAGTTCCTCATAGTTGACCTATTAGGATGAACTCCGTCGAGTTACCCAAGATGGACAACTAGTAAAGGTATCCATTCACCCTCTCGAGCTAGGCGAAAAGAGTTGTACCCTTGTATTAAAGGAAAGGATGTGGCTTGTGTAGTTGTTCTGATGGAAAACTGTGTAAGCTTATCCTGAACTGGTGATGCTGTCAGCTAGAGAAATTGCCTTTAATGTAGTCGATATGCCAGTAAAGACCCTTGCTTTATTAAAGAAATCAACTGACATCACCATATTACATGGATCAAGGGTAGAACTTGCACAAGTGCTCAATATTCCAGGAATTCGGTACCTCATTGCCATTTGCATCAGTGATTCTGTATGATCCTGGTCTTGTAACCTTGGTTATGATAAATGGTCCTTCCCATTTGGAATTTAGCTTGTGCAGTCCTGTCTCATCCTAGATTCTTCATAAGACTAGATCTCCAATATTGAAAGATCTTTGCTGGACATTGCGATCATGATAACATCTTACTCCTTGAAGATATCTAGCCGATTGTGTTAAAGCATTGATTCTGACTTCTTTGACTGAATCTAACTCAAGTTGTCGAGCTTCATCTTCTTCTCCTTCTTGATAAGCTTCTACTCTTGGGGATTTCCACATGATATCCGTGGGTAGTATAGCCTCCGACCCATAAGTTAGCAAGAAAGGACATTGTCCATTTGCTTTGCTAGGCTGGGTTCGCGGCCCCCAGACTACATGAGGTAGTTCTTGAATCCATTTGCCACCTTTCTTGGTGTTGGCATCATAGAGTCTTTTCTTCAAGCCATCGAGTACTAAACCATTGATGCGCTCAACTTGTCCATTTGACCGAGGATGAGCTACTGAAGCATATTTGACCTCAATGCAGGAGCTATCACCAAAACCCCAAAAAGATTGTGTCGTGAAGTTGGAGCCAAGATCTGTAATAATGGTGTGAGGAAAACCAAACCGATGGATAATGTCAGAGATGAAGTCCACTGCTCTATCTGATGAGAGTTTGACGATGGGCTTGTACTCGATCCACTTGGTGAACTTGTCGACTGCTACCAGCACATGATTGAATCCTCCTGGAGCGACGGTTAATGGTCCGATCATGTCCATGATGGAGGGATTGATATCAAGTTGTGTGCTGGGACGTGAGTCTTCTTGCCAAAGAATTGGCAACCAGTACACTGTCTGACCAGGTCTTCTGTTGTATAGGTTGTCGCCAATGAGGACGAAACCCTTGCTGCGCCTGGTGATGCGGGCAGCTTCAGCGCTTTTAGGATCAACATGTGGTGGAAGCTTGAATTCCTTGATGAAATTAATAAACTGAGTTCGCCAATCTTCATCAATCATCAGCACTTCTCTGGCTGTGGTCGGGGCCTCCGTGTCAGTGGCTTGTTGGCTTCGTTCCTTGACTGATGGGTGGTGAAGTTCATGGACAAAAACTCCTGGTGGAACAGCTACTCGAGTGGACCCAAGTTTGGCGAGGACATCAGCTCCCACGTTGTTGTTGCGATCGACGTGGTGGATTTCCAATCCTGAGAACTTGTTTTCGAGCTTTCTGATTTCTACAACGTATGCATCCATTGTATCCTTGTTGACGTCCCATTCTTTATTGACTTGTTGAACGACGAGTAGAGAATCGCCGTAGACAAGTAGTCGCTTGATGCCGAGAGATACTACTAGTCGGAGGCCGTGTAGCAATGCCTCGTATTCAGCTTCATTGTTGGAGACCTCAAACAAGATTTGGAACACATACTTCAATTGTTCTCCGTTGGGGGAGATGAACAAAACTCCTGCGCCGCCTCCATCAATCTTGAGTGAGCCATCGAAGTACATCATCCAATGCTCTGGAATGTTCTGGGGTGCTGGAATTTGGTTTTCCCGCCATTCAGCTCAGAAGTCGACTAGTGCCTGTGACTTGATTGCTGTTCTTGGCTTGAAGTTGATTTCCAAAGCTCCCAGTTCAACTGCCCACTTTGAGATTAGTCCAGTGGCATCCCGATTGTGGAGTATATCCCCCAATGGGAAGTCAATTACGACTGAGATCTTATATTCGTCGAAGTAATGCCGGAGCTTCCTGGAGGTGATTAGAATTCCATACAGAAGTTTCTGAATTGATGGATATCTAACCTTTGAATCAGAGAGTACTTCATTGATGAATTAGACTGGTCTCTGAACACCGTAAGTGTGGCCTTCCACCGGGCGTTCGACTACTATCGCCGTACTGACTACATGGGTAGTCGCATCAATGTAGAGGAGTAATTCCTCACCGGGTAGTGGAGCTGTTAGAATCGGCGGTGACTGGAGGTGATGCTTGAGATTCTCGAGTGCTTCCGCGGCTTCTGTAGTCCACTCGAATTTATCTTGTCGCTTTAGGAGTTTGAAGAAGGGTAATCCCCGTTCGCCAAGCCTGGCCAAGAATCGATTCAAGACTGCCATGTAGCTTGTAAGCTTCTGGACGTCCTTGATGGTAGCTGGAGCGTCCATGGCCATGATGGCCTTGATCTTCTCTGGATTAGCCTCAATTCCTCGGTTACTGGTGATGAATCCGAGTAGTTTTCCGGAGGGTACACCAAAGACACACTTGGTTGGGTTGAGCTTCCAGCGGAATTTTCGGAGGCTATTGAAGGTCTCTTCCAGGTCAGTAATGAATTGATCCTGGGTCTTCGTTTTGACAACGACGTCATCAACATAGGCTTCAACATTGCGATGTAGCTGGTTGGAGAAGCACAGCTGTATCGCACGCTGGTAAGTAGTGCCAGCATTGTTCAACCCGAAGGACATGGTCTTATAGGTGTATTCCTCGTAAGGGGTGATGAATGCCATCTTGATTTGGTCTTCTTATTTTAGGGCGATCTGATGATACCCTGAGTAGCAGTCGAGGAAGGATAACAGGACACATCCTGCTGTCGAGTTGATTACTTGATCAATGCGTGGTAGCCCGAAAGGATCCTTTGGGCAATGCTTGTTTAGATCAGTGTAGTCGATGCACATCCTCCACTCGTTGTTGTTCTTCTTATGGACGAGCACAGGGTTGGCCAACCAATCAGGGTGGTAGACTTCCTTGATGAACCCAGTTGCGAGTAGTTTTGCCAGCTCTTTCTTGATGGCTTCTCGCTTGTCTGGTGAGAACCGCCGTAACCATTGCTTTTTTGGTGTTGCTCTAGGGTCGACCGTCAAGGCATGCTCGATCAACTCCTAGGGCACCCCTGGCATATCCGCTGGTTTCCATGCGAATACGTCTCGATTGGCCCTAAGGAAGTTGACGAGCTTGAGTTCCTATTTGTCACCCAGTCCTGCTGCGATGATGGCTATTTTGGAGTCGTCTCCCTCTTGTAGTTGGATAGTCTTGGTGCCCACATCATTGGTTGGTTTAACCGATGATTGGCTTGGCTTCTTGGAAGGCATCGACTCCTTGAGTGAGAGTTCTTTAGCGGCAGCAAGTATTTCGCTGACAAAGCTAGGAACCCGGATAGTAGAAGCGTGATCTATTGCTTCCTTGTCGCACTCGAAGGACATGAGGAGGTCTCCCCGTAGTGAAAGGACTCCTGTGTTGCCTGACATCTTGAGGAGTAGGTAGACATAGTGCGGCACTGCCATGAACTTCTAGTTGCTGATCCACTGATCCTCCCTGGAGAAGGTAATGGGGACCTCGCTATATTTGAGTGGCCTCTGAATTGCTGGTTCGACTGATAGGATCTCTCTGTGTAGGAGCTTCTGAGCTTGCTTGGAGAAGCTAGAATCTCCTCCAAATATGACGTTGACGACGTTTTGCTACTGTTGGAAACCATCACGGTCTTTCTTGTCGTCTTCATCATCTTTGTTTTGTTCTTTCTTTGGAGCAGTTGCAGATGCCGACTCAAAGGATTTGCGCAGGATCGTGCACTCACACATCGAGTGGTTGCTCTTGGGGTGGATTGGACATCTTTTGTTGTGAAGTATCTTGTCGAACTGGTCCAGCGGTTTGTCACCCTTCTTATCACGCGGTGTGCGATCCATAATGCCGACAGTGTCGTCAAGCTTACGCTTACGCGTAGGATCCCGCTGGTTGCTGGGCCCTCCACGGTCTTTGTGGTGCTTCCTGTTGTTGTCGTTGTTGCGGAGGGGAAAGCGACTGCGTTCTTGCTCCTCTTCATCTGCCCAGCGCTGCATCATGTCATGTAGATCTACCACTGTTTTGGGCCGATTACGCCCAAAGTCGCGGTATAGTGACTGGATGGTGATGCCGCTCTGGAAATAGTTGATGACGTCGTCGTCGATGACGTTGGGGATGGTGGCTCTTGTGTCGAAGAAGCGCTTGAAGTAGGATCTGATTGACTTGCCTTGCTCCTGCTTGATCATGGATAGGGCGTGACGAGTAGCTACTCGATGTAGCGACCCTTGGAAGTTGTCGACGAATGCCTTCTTGAGGTCCTCCCATGAGTGGATTGACTCGCGCGCCAAGCTTTCGAGCCACGTGAGGGGTGCAGGTTCCAGGGCCATCGGGAGGTAGAGGACCTTGGTGTTGGTGTCTCCCCCTGCAACACTAATAGCGGCCGAGTATAAATGTAACCATTGAGCAGGGTCTTGCTTACCGTCATAATTTTGGATGTTCGTAGGCTTGAAATCCTTCGGATACTCGATGTTGTCGAAAGCCTTGCTCAGGGCTTGGAAGCGGTCGGAGTTGTCCGCAGGTTGCGCTCTGCGTCTTGCGTTGATGATGTCCCGTGCGTCCACAATGGAATCGGCTACCTCTACCCTGTTGTTCCCACAGTTGTTGTTATTGCAGTTTGGCTGAGGGCCAGGAGCTTGATTTGCTTGTGGTTGGCCACCTCTGGGGCAATGACTACTCGCAGCTTCCTGATCCTCTTGGTTTCTTCGGTTCTGCTGTTCCTGCTGCTGTTGACGCTGGTGGCCTCCGGGGGTACGGCTTGCTTGAGGTATTGCTGTTGCGGTAGCCCTTGATCGTGTACCGTGAAGCAAGGACAGGGGGTTCTGTCTCTCGAGTTGTTCAACAACGTTTTTGGTGAGATTTATAACTCGTTCCAACTCAGGATTCTAGGGCATCGTCATGAGTCGCAGGGTTGCTTCTGTCATTGCGGCGATTGGTGTTCTGAAGATGGGATCCGCAGCATTGTTGAATTCATTGTTGAGGTTGCATGGCGGGAGATGAGCATGTTCGGCCGCACGAGTCCTACACACTTCTTTGCGTTGATTCCTTTCCCTGCGGGTTGTACGAGTGACTTTGTCTTCATCAGCTGGAGCGTCTTGGGTCAGGTTGTCTGCTGAGATCTGATCCAAGGCTTCGTTTGGATCATGGTGGCTTGGAGCACCTCCGGGCTGGATGATTACCGAAACCAAATGCTCGTGAGAGAAGCTTTCCAAGTCTGATTCGCAATCAGCTAGGACAGTTCCACCAGAGCCAGTTTCCCTCTCGGTTTCGAGGGGAGTGCCATGTTGAAACAGAAAATCATCAATGCTGGCGACTTCTCGCAGGTTGTCGAGTAGTTCTGCGAGGGTATGACCTCAGCAAGATTTGAGTTGCATCTTAGCCAGCGCATTGGTGATGAAATCCAGGCTGTCTTGAGGTGACTCGACTGGATCTGGGAAAACGTCAAAAACGGGTGCCTCCCGGCTAGCGGTGGCTGATTGGTTTTCGACGTGAAGTAGGTGATCCAAGCTATATTCATAGGAGGATCTAATCATCTGTTTGTAAACAGACGATGAATTGCGCAAACCAAAGACGGGTTGCGCGATAAGAGTCCCAATCCGAGTGGATTTCAGTTTGAGATCAATCTGAGTCCAAGTAGAACTCGAGTTGTTTCGAGTTTCGGCTCGATCTCCTTGGCAAGGTCGGGAAGCAACATAACGCTACGATCATGAGATCTGGCGAGCTTGTTGAAGTCTTCCGACGTGGAGCTCTTCGGCGTTGGAGAGTTGGTTAAGTGGCTATCGAAGCCGCCTGAACCATTGGCGACGCAGACCCACGAACCAAAGATGAAGGTGGCGCCTCTGGGAGGCCTCATGGTGCTGAAAAGCGAAAGTGGTCATCGAACTCGCCGATGAACTCGCTGAGTCTCGTACCTGGCGCACCAGCTGTCGGTGTTTACCGCCAAGCCTGCTCAGGGATACCCTTAGTAGTAGGGTTTGTAGGTAGGGATTGACGGCTCTGATAATCGATGGTGCAAGGAACACAAAGATTTAGACAGGTTCGGGCCGCGAGTTGCGTAATACCCTATGTCTTGTGTGGTGGTTTGTATTGCCTTAGGTGTAGATGTGTTTCGAGGGGGTCCCTGCCCACCCTTATATATCCGGGGGGACAAGGTTACATGGAAAGTCCTAGCCGAGCACAGTTGGAGTCCTTCTACAACACGATCGGGTAGTTTCCTTGTACTGCAGCTAGTACTACTCCTATTCGGGTAGTTACAAGAGAGGTAAGGTACATCCATGAGCTATCCCTTACTCTAGAACATTCTATGTCTGTGAGCAGTCCCGCTGTCCCGGGTCTGACAGCATGGTCCTGCCCCCAGTCGATCATGCACCGATACCTTTTTTCCTAGCCGATCATGCACAGCAATGCGCTCATGTCGATAGGGTTCATCAACATGATGTGGCCTCTTATATGATCGGCTGCCTTGGCCATTGCATTCGGGACAATCATATGCCGATGGCAATATCAACCCTTCTTTCCAGCAGTAGACAAAGAAAGGACACCTCCAATGATCTTTCTCATGACGTTCCTCCTCTTCTCTGTGCTGCTGCCTTTCACGATCACGCTGAAACTTATTCAACAGCATTTGAGATGTGACTCATCTATGTGGTGCCGATGAACGTTCAGCTTTACCCAGTGGACCCTTCCCTTTGACTTCATCGGCCGTCATCTGCGCTTTGGGATCAACAGCTCCAGATTTCTTGGCTGATGATGACGTCAAAACCTTGGCTTGAGAAGGACCTTTGTCTTTGGTCACATCAACCATGTTTGTGGCAAAAGTATGCTCTTCAATCTTCATCGTCTTCTTCGAAGTCTCAAATTTCAACCTCCCTTGCTCGAAAGCCATCTGAATTTGCTGCCGAAAGACTTTGAATTCATTTGTATCATGTGATGTGGAATTATGCCACTTGCAGTACTTTATATGCTTGAGCTCTTCTTCTGATGGGATCTTGTGATATGTCTTCAGCTTGATCAATCCTTCCGACAATAACAAGTCGAAGATCTTGTCAGCCTTGGTGATGTCAAATCCATATGACTCAGGCTCTTTCTTTCCAAATGGACACATCACTGGCTTCTTGCTGTTCTGTATCCACTCAGTCGATGCAACCGTCTCTTGCTCCTCTTCAGACTCATCATTAGTAGAATATTCTACATAGTTTATCTTTTTCTGAAAAGACTTCTTGAACTCATAAGATCGAGTCTCTCCTGACATCCTGGCTGCAATCTGGCTAATGTGTGGTAGGAGCCCATTAAATGCCACTTCTGCCAACTGCTGATTGGACAAAACCAGACTGTAGCATCGGTTATTGACATCTCTGAACCTTTGAATGAAAGCAGTAACCGATTCATCATTCCTCTACCACAAGCCAGTCAAATCGGTCAACTTTAATTCAGTAATCCCAGAGTAGAAGAACTGATGAAACTGTCTCTCTAGATCGGCCCAATACAATATGGAGTTTGCTGGCAATGTGGTGAACCAAGCAAAGGCCGATCTAGACAAAGACAAGGAGAACAACCGAACTCTGAGTGCATCATGATTGCCTGCCTCTCCCAACTGTAGAAGGAACCTGTTAACATGTTCCATTGTAGAGACTTCTCCCTGAGCTGAGAACTTCGTGAAGTCAGGCATCTTGTACCTGTGCGGGAGAGGAATCTGATTGTAAGCCAGAGGAAAAAGGGTCTTGTACATAACAGATTGTTGCTTTGGCCTTAAGCTAAACTGCTCCCTCATCACTTCAGCTATTTTTGTACTCCAATCAACTTGCTGATCGACTGCTGGCATCTGCTGAGGAGAAGCCATGCTCGCTGTGTTGGCCAACATCGCAAGCTGTTGTGGCGTATGCAGCATCGGCTGACCAGCCGATTGCATCTGTTGTGCTTGCTGGGGCACCCGATTGGGTGTCTGCTGAGTCATCGTCGGCTGTGGAACTGATGGACTGGCTGACTGTTGATTAGTAGATTCCATGTACGGTATACTGACACACCATATCTATTTAGTTGCCTGATTCTGGAAAACCCAATTGACCCCCTTCTGATGAGGAGATTGCGAAATCAATACTTCTAATGGAGACTAGGGCTGAAGCAGGATAGCAAGATGCTGTTGTGAGGTCATCGGTGGTGGTGCCAATGCATCCTACTGAGTACCTGTAACACCCGGTTTATAAAAGAACATAAACCGAGCAATCATATACGTGCCAGGATCAAGTCACACGTATATACAACAGAATGAACAGTATATCATAGCACATATCACGTAAAAAGATATAATAAAGCGAATACGAATGTTATTTATTACAATAATGACAAAATGTCTGATACAGCGGAAGCGAAGTACAAAATACGATAAAGCTCTCCGAAGCTGAAGCAGGGCGCCACAGGGACGTCGACTGGGAGACGAAGCACCTAGAAGTCCTCGTAGTCCTGGTAGCGCTGGACGAACTCCCTCGTGTCGGCAGGAACTGAACAGCAGTAGCGTAGCCAAGAGGAAAAAGTAGAGAAGAGGCAAGAGTGAGTACACAACTTGTACTCAACAAGTATAACACAAACTATGAGGCTCTAGGCTGGCTGACTCAACTGCATTAGCTTTTAAGTGTTGGCCAAATTTTATTAAAGCTATTTACTACTAGTTGATGAATTACCATTGACCCAGTTACATAGTAATTAATCAGAATTAATTATACTACTACTGAGAACCAAACCAAAACCAAGCCACCAAGGTAAACCCCGAGAAGCACCTCCCTCGTCGGAAGGAGATAACTTCACTAATCAAAAGGAGGATCTGGGCCGCTCATAACCGTGAGCACGGCTAGTATACCAGTTTTACACTCTGCAGAGGTTGCACATCTTTACCCACAAGTCGTGAGCTACGCCAGTTGTTCATCACACTTCCTTAGGTGAGATGGCCAGCGACTCACTACGAGGCCTTTAAAAAGAATCTCGTTGGTAAGGCGTAACCGCGAGAGTTAGGTCGGCGACGATGGGGCCCACCTCCGGGGGTACAAGCACAGGAGCGCAATCCAAGCACAGACCAGGCCGGAGGAGCAGGGACCATTGAAGCTTACTACTCTTGCCCCGCAGGTAAGTTACTCCAAACCAAAAAGATCTAGTTATTACGCCAAGTCTATCCCATTCTAGCCTTGTGGTAGCGCTGTTGTCCCAGGTTGTCGCTCTATGAACCGGTCCTTATGGAGAGTGGCCAACCAGGCAGTAAGCACCGTGCTGGCCCCCTAAACCATGTTTCTAACAAAAGCCAATTTTAACGAGAAGTGAGCCACTCAAGCCACACAGAGTGCCACTCTCAGAATTAAGTTCAAGTATACCATTAATCAAATTAATTAAAAAGGACCAGAGTGTGTTATAGCGCAGCAACCTAGCACAACTAACCAAAATGCAACCCAAAGGTATATATAAAGGATATAAACTGGCTAGGAAATCCTTAAAGGCATACAGTATTAAAATGCAGTATGAAATTGTATTTAAAGTGATAGGTTGTTCATGTTATACTTGCCTTCCTCGTACTGCTCCTGCTGCTGCTCAAACTGATCCGAAGACGGCTGCTCCGGGTACTGGTACTGGGGCTCCTCAGATGGATCAACGTCTACTCACGAACACATGGCCAAAACAATGCATAACAATAAGCATACAAGCAAACATTAACAAAAACTAAGAAACAATACATCAATACATAAAAACAGCGCACAAAACTACTCTAGAACTATTCTACGCGTTACAACGATCGCGTGGATATAAAGAACGCTAAAAACGGAGCTAAAACGCATTTTCTAGGCTAAAAACAAGTTCTAGGGGCTTATTTGTAAGAAAACTGAAGCTTCAGGGGCTTTTCTGCTAAAACCGAGGACTAAAACGCAAATAAACATTAATCCCAGGGTCTAACTCGCAAAAGGGACAGGTCTGGACGGCGGGTTCAAAACTGGTAAAACTCAGGGGGGTCCGTGCAAAAAATTGGGCTTAACTGCAATTATTTCTCAAAGGCGGAGGACTGCGGGTTAATTCCCCAGAAGACTGAGGGCTCTTTAGCAAAAGATACCGGCCGAACCGGTATCTTTGATTTTGGGCCGTAGGATTCGGATCTGGCGGAGTAGATTGGATCTGATCACGTTCTAATCTGGGCCGCTGATTCTAGATCTGGCGGCCACGGGCGAAGGGGCGCGGGCGGCGGCGCTGGGTCGCCGGAGCTCTGCTCCCGCGGCGGCGCTGCGCCGGAGAAGACCGGTCTCGGCCTTCCCGGGACGGATTCGAGCGGGTCCGGGGCCTAGAAGCACCTAAGCGGCACGCGTAGGCCACTGGTGAGGTCTGCGAGGTGAGATGGGGACCAGACGTGGCCGCGCGACGGTGGGAGCGGCTCGGCGCGGCGAGACCTCGCCGGCGCAAGCTCGTGCGGCCACTGGGGATGCTATACGGCTAAAATAACTGGCGCAAAAGCATGGTGAGTAGCTGGAGAGGCTCACCGAGCTTGGAGGCGGCGGGTCGTGACGCGGAAGGAGGTCGCCGGCGAAGCTCGGCGGCGGGATGAGTGCGGGGGTCGTGGCGCGGGCGTAGGAGTGCAGTTCCGGTCGCCTTGGTCCCGCGGGTCGTCGTGCGCGCGTGCTGTGAAGCCAGCGGAGGGGTCAGGCGGGTAGGAACGCCAACGGCGGCGAGGAATTGAGGGGCGGAGGTGATTACCGGTGGCGGCGACGTCGTACGCGATTCCGGCGCTGGCGAGGGTCCGGGGTCGGGCAGAAGGCTTGGAGAACTTCCTGGACGAGGGGCGAAGGTTTTGCGCGGCTCCGCTGGGGCTGGGGCGCGGCGGAGCAGCGAGAACGCGGCGGCGCAGGGGACTCAGCGCGGCGGAGTGGTGCGGAGCGAGGGGGAAGGCGGCGCTCTAGGGAGGATAGGGTGGAGGGGGGGTGCGGCCTGGGTGTTTAAAGGAGGCCGGGCGGGGATTGCGGCGGGGCGCCGCGGGATTAGGATCCCGGCGATCTCGCCGGCCGTTTCGGGCACGGTTGCCTGGAGCCGGGAAGGGAAGGAGGGAGGAGGTCCTGACGGGCGGGGCCGGGCTGTCAGCGGAGGCAGCGGGCGACGCGGGAGCGCGAGGCGGATCGGGCCGAGCGGGAGGGGCGCGCGGGCCGTTGCGGGGCTCGGCTGGGCCGAGTGGAGAGCTGGGCCGCGCACGGGTGGGAGAGGAAGTCTGGGCCGGCCGGTGCACTGGGCCAGGGAGGGGAAAAAGGGGAAAAGGTAAGTGGGCCGGGCTGGTGTTTGCTGGGCTGGGTTTGAGGGTTTGGGCTTTCCTTTCTAATTTCTATTTCTTTTCTAAGTCTAATTCAAACAAAATTTGAATTCAAATTTGAATTTGAATTCAAACCACACTCAAATAAAATTATGCACCAGCATGAATGCAACAAAAATTTAAACCTATGATAAATTTTAATTAATTAAGGAACAAAAATTAGATTAAATGCCAACTAAACACAATAAACCTTAGAAAATTTAACTAAAGCCAATTAAATTTATTGATAAATACTGAAATTTAAATTAGGGTGTTACATACCCTACCCCCTTAAAGAAATCTCGTCCCGAGATTTAGCTGGGCTGGCTAGCAAAGAGATCTGGATAGGTCTTCTTCAACTCATCTTCTCGCTCCCATGTAGCCTCAGCTTCACTGTGATGACTCCACTGAACTCTGCACATCTTGATGCGCTTGTTCCGAGTAACCCTCTCTGATGTCTCCAGAATCTTCACCGGATGCTCGGTATAAGTCAGATCCTCCTGGACATCGACTCCATCCAGGGGTGCCTGCTCCTCGGGTACTCGCAGACATCTCTTCAGCTGAGATATATGGAAGACATCATGAACTCCTGAGAGGCTGAGAGGTAACTCCAGGCGATAAGCAACTTCGCCTTTCCGTTCTAGCACCTTGAATGGCCCCACATACCGAGGTGCTAACTTCCCTTTGACATTAAATCTGCGGATTCCTCTCATCGGAGACACCTTCAGATACACATAATCACCGACACTGAAAGTCAGGTCTCTCCGTTTGCCATCTGCATAGCTCTTCTGCCTGCTCTGTGCAATCCTCAGATTTTCTCGCACAGCCTGAACCATCTGCTCTGCATCATCTATGATCTCAGGACCAAAGAGCTGCTTCTCACCGATCTGATCCCAATAGAGAGGAGTCCTGCACTTTCTGCCATACAATGCCTCAAATGGTGACTTCTTCAGACTGGCCTGATAGCTGTTGTTATATGAAAACTCAGCAAATGACAGGCACTTATCCCAACTAGTACCATACTGAATAGCACAAGCTCTCAGCATATCCTCCAACACTTGGTTGGTTCTCTCTGTCTGCCCATCTGTCTGAGGGTGATAAGCTGTACTGAAACGCAGCTTCGTATCCAACGAGTCATGGAGCTGCTCCCAGAACCGAGAAGTGAACTGAGACCCTCTATCAGATATAATCTTCTTGGGCACACCATGCAAGCAGACAATCCGAGAGATGTACAACTCTGCTAGTCTAGCACCGGAGTAAGTAGTGTTCACTGGAATGAAGTGAGCAACCTTCGTCAGACGATCCACTACTACCCAGATGGAGTTGTACCCTTTCTGAGTACGAGGCAATCCAACAATGAAGTCCATCGTGATTTCCTCCCATTTCCACTCTGGAATCTTCAAAGGCTGTAACAGACCTGCTGGCCTCTGATGCTCAGCCTTGACACGCTGACAGGTGTCACAAATAGCCACGTACTCTGCCACTGAACGCTTCATTCCATACCACCAGAAACGTTCCTTCAGATCATAATACATCTTTGTGCTGCCCGGATGAATAGAATAAGCTGTATCATGGGCCTCACTCAGAATCAACTTCCGAAGATCATGCACATCAGGCACGCAGATCCGGTTCTTGTACCACAAGGTACCCTGATCATCCTCTCTGAAATGAGGAGCCTTGCCCTTCTTGAGCAACTCACGAATCTCCTGTAGCTTCTCATCGTCTTTCTGATGATGCCTGATCTCTGACTCTAGAGTCGGTACTGCCTCAAATGCTGCACTGGAAGTATGATGCAAGAAACCCAGACTCAACTGCTCAAACTCCTCGCATAACTCTGGAGGCATCTGGAAAGCAACGGCCATGTTGACATAACTCCTTCTGCTCAAAGCATCTGCTACAACATTGGCCTTGCCCGGATGATAGTGAATCTCCAGATCATAGTCCTTGACCAACTCTAGCCATCTTCTCTGCCGCATATTCAGCTCATTCTGCGTGAAAATGTACTTGAGGCTCTTGTGATCAGTGTAGATATCACATCGCTGCCCATACAAGTAATGCCTCCAAATCTTCAGAGCATGCACAACTGCGGCTAACTCAAGATCATGAGTAGGATAATTCAGCTCATGCCGGCGTAACTGCCGTGAAGCATAAGCTATCACTCTGCCCTCCTGCATCAGAACACACCCAAGACCATCCTTCGAAGCATCACAATATACCGTGAACCTCTTCGTCTGGTCTGGCAGAGTCAGGACTGGCGCCGTAGTCAACCTTTTCTTCAGCTCATCAAAGGCCATCTGACGCTCATCAGTCCATACAAAAGCCACATTCTTCTCTAGCAAAGAAGTCAAAGGCTTCGCGATCTTGGAGAAATTCTCGATGAACCTCCGATAATATCCTGCTAAGCCCAAGAAAGACCTGACTTCCTTCACTGTCTGCGGTGTCTCCCACTCGAGCACATCTTTCACCTTGCTCGGATCAACAGCAATGCCTCCCTGAGAGATAACATGACCGAGGAATGGAACCTCGTCAATCCAGAACTCGCACTTGCTGAACTTGGCATACAGCTGATGCTCTCTCAATCTCTGCAATACGAGTCTCAGATGCTCCTCATGCTCTTCTTCTGTCTTGGAGAAGATCAGAATATCATCAATGAAAATCACCACGAAGACATCCAGATAGTCCATGAAAACCATGTTCATCAGGTGCATGAAGAAAGCCGGGGCATTAGTCAGGCCAAAGGACATGACTGTATACTCATATAGCCCGTACTTGCAGGTGAATGCCGTCTTCGGAATATCCCCAGGACGGATCCTCAGCTGAAAATATCCCGAACGAAGATCAATCTTCGAGAATATACGAGCACCTCGAAGCAAATCGAAGAGATCATCAATACGGGGCAGTGGATGCTTGTTCTTGATAGTGACTGTATTCAGCTCCCGATAATCCACACACATCCTCTTCGAGCCATCCTTCTTATCTACCAGCAACAATGGAAAAGCCCAAGGAGAGAAGCTGCGACGGATATAGCCCTTGGCTAGCAACTCATCAATAGTTTTCTTGACCTCTTCATGCTCTATAGGTGCCATACGGTAGGGCCGCTTTGCAATAGGAGCTGTGCCAGGCAAGAGATCAATACAAAACTCAATGGCGCGTTCAGGCGGCATACCTGGCAGATCATCCGGAAAGACATCCGGGAATTCAGACACCACGCGAATACCGTCCGTGGGTCTAGCCTCCATCTGATGAAGAAATCCAGAAGGCTCTACTGCACTGATAACAACCTCTTGGCCACTGGAAGCTGATAACAAGACTGTCCTCTGAGCACAATCTATACGAACTCCCCATTTGGCCAGAGTCTCCATTCCCAGAATGACATCAATACCCTTGGTGTCTAGCACCATCAGATCAGTACAGAACTCTACTCCCCTCAAGGAAATACTGACTCTCGGGCAGTAAGTGTGAGACCTCAACTGTCCTCCCGGTGAAGATACTAACAGGCACCTCTTTAATGTGCTAGTATGAATACCATGATGCTCGACAAAAGACTGGGTAATGAAGGAATGCGTAGCACCAGTATCAAAAAGCACTGTAGCTGGATATGAATTAACCATGAACGTACCAATAACCACGTTGGGAGCCTCGGCCGCTGACTCGGCCGTCACGTGGTTCACCCTGCCCTGTGCTGGCGCCCTGGGCTGAGCTGGGCGCCCCTGCTGTCCCGCCTGCGCCTTCCGGGGGCAAGCGTTGGCGTAGTGCCCCGGCTGGCCGCAGTGAAAGCAGGTGCGTGGAGGTCCCTGAGCCTGCTGTCCGGTAGGAGCTGCCGGACGTGGAGCCTGCGGTGCTGGTGGAGCACGAGCCGGAGGTGCCGGTAACCTCGGGCCCTGACCTGCCTGCTGCTGTCGAGGCGGGTACTGCTGCGGTGGCCTCTGCTGGTACTGCTGAGGAGGCCGGTACTGCTGCTGGTACGGCTGAGGCTGCTGGAGTCGTGGACGAGTGTTGCTGCCGGAAGCAACGGGGACAACCTTCCTCTTCTTGTCCTCCATCTCCAGGTGCTTACGCTCAGTGTTGAGCGCACTGTCAACCAGATGGTTGAAGTCGTCGAAGCGGAGGTTGAGCAGCGCGTACTGGAGGTAGTCCTCCAGACCCTCCATGAAGTGCTCCTGCTTCTTGCGGTCATTCGCAACCTCGGCAGGGGCGTAGCGAGCCAGCTGAAGAAAGCGATCACGATACTCCGTGACCGACATAGTCCCCTGAATTCACAAAGACAGATGGATATCGGAAGATTAACTCAAGATTCATAAGGATAGAACTAGGGGTATTAGCTCAAAAGAAAACGCTGAATGATTATACTTAAGATTACCTGCTTCAGTGCAAGGAACTCCTTCTGCTTCATCTTCATAACGCCCGCGGGGACGTTGTGGCTACGGAAACGCTCCCTGAACTGGAGCCAGGTGAGAGCCTCGCGGTCGTGAACTGGGTGGGACTCCCACCAGTCTAAAGCTGCCCCTCGCAGCTGTCCTGCTGCGTACAAGACGCGCTCACGATCATCGCACTGGGCGATGTCCAGCTGACGCTCCACTGCACGGAGCCAGTCGTCAGCCTGAAGAGGGTCGGACGTGTGAGAGAACGTCGGCGGGTGACCCCTCAGGAACTCAGCACGCCTGTCGCGAGGCTGCGGCTGTGGAGGAGGCGGAGGCTGAGTGTGAGCGTGCTGGAGAGCCTGAACGGTGTTGTTCAGGGTAGCCATCATCTGCATCTGGAGCTGGAAGTACTGCTCCGGAGTCAAGGGTGGAGGCATCGGGATCCCAGTACCCTGGTTGTTCTGACCCTGCTGCTGGCCAGAACCTGAACCGGTGCTCCTGGTGTTCACCATCTGATTTGAACAAAAGATTTCACGGGTAAGGATATTGCAGGAATAAATTCAGATGGATATGATAACTCTTTGCGGAAAAAGACTCAGCCATGATAAAGTAGACAGGATAGAGTTGACGGTTTTACCCCCAACGATCTAACTCATTTTATTAATTAGTTAACTTTAACATCCGAGTGATTTTCTTTAAACAAATTTAAACTACTAAGCTATGCAATCAGTCAAAAATCCAAATCAACCATGTAGCATAATAACAAGCAGACAATTTTTTCACAACTTAGCCGAGTTTAGCAAAAGACTCGACTAACACAACGCGTCGCAGAACGTGCTATCGTATTATTATAAAAGGGTCACCTAGCTAACTCATGGTGGTCGGATGACTGATTCAGGCCAAAATCTACGAAACTATTCTTCAGAGGGAGAAATCAAGGCAAGAAGGGTAAAATGTCAAAGAAGTCAAGGGGTATAATAGTAAAATAGTTTCAGCAGGCAAGGATTGGTGAGAAGAAGTCCTAAAACTCGACCAGTTCTATCTAGGCTTCGTCCTACAGTCGATATGGCTCTGATACCACTCTGTAACACCCGGTTTATAAAAGAACATAAACCGAGCAATCATATACGTGCCAGGATCAAGTCACACGTATATACAACAGAATGAACAGTATATCATAGCACATATCACGTAAAAAGATATAATAAAGCGAATACGAATGTTATTTATTACAATAATGACAAAATGTCTGATACAGCGGAAGCGAAGTACAAAATACGATAAAGCTCTCCGAAGCTGAAGCAGGGCGCCACAGGGACGTCGACTGGGAGACGAAGCACCTAGAAGTCCTCGTAGTCCTGGTAGCGCTGGACGAACTCCCTCGTGTCGGCAGGAACTGAACAGCAGTAGCGTAGCCAAGAGGAAAAAGTAGAGAAGAGGCAAGAGTGAGTACACAACTTGTACTCAACAAGTATAACACAAACTATGAGGCTCTAGGCTGGCTGACTCAACTGCATTAGCTTTTAAGTGTTGGCCAAATTTTATTAAAGCTATTTACTACTAGTTGATGAATTACCATTGACCCAGTTACATAGTAATTAATCAGAATTAATTATACTACTACTGAGAACCAAACCAAAACCAAGCCACCAAGGTAAACCCCGAGAAGCACCTCCCTCGTCGGAAGGAGATAACTTCACTAATCAAAAGGAGGATCTGGGCCGCTCATAACCGTGAGCACGGCTAGTATACCAGTTTTACACTCTGCAGAGGTTGCACATCTTTACCCACAAGTCGTGAGCTACGCCAGTTGTTCATCACACTTCCTTAGGTGAGATGGCCAGCGACTCACTACGAGGCCTTTAAAAAGAATCTCGTTGGTAAGGCGTAACCGCGAGAGTTAGGTCGGCGACGATGGGGCCCACCTCCGGGGGTACAAGCACAGGAGCGCAATCCAAGCACAGACCAGGCCGGAGGAGCAGGGACCATTGAAGCTTACTACTCTTGCCCCGCAGGTAAGTTACTCCAAACCAAAAAGATCTAGTTATTACGCCAAGTCTATCCCATTCTAGCCTTGTGGTAGCGCTGTTGTCCCAGGTTGTCGCTCTATGAACCGGTCCTTATGGAGAGTGGCCAACCAGGCAGTAAGCACCGTGCTGGCCCCCTAAACCATGTTTCTAACAAAAGCCAATTTTAACGAGAAGTGAGCCACTCAAGCCACACAGAGTGCCACTCTCAGAATTAAGTTCAAGTATACCATTAATCAAATTAATTAAAAAGGACCAGAGTGTGTTATAGCGCAGCAACCTAGCACAACTAACCAAAATGCAACCCAAAGGTATATATAAAGGATATAAACTGGCTAGGAAATCCTTAAAGGCATACAGTATTAAAATGCAGTATGAAATTGTATTTAAAGTGATAGGTTGTTCATGTTATACTTGCCTTCCTCGTACTGCTCCTGCTGCTGCTCAAACTGATCCGAAGACGGCTGCTCCGGGTACTGGTACTGGGGCTCCTCAGATGGATCAACGTCTACTCACGAACACATGGCCAAAACAATGCATAACAATAAGCATACAAGCAAACATTAACAAAAACTAAGAAACAATACATCAATACATAAAAACAGCGCACAAAACTACTCTAGAACTATTCTACGCGTTACAACGATCGCGTGGATATAAAGAACGCTAAAAACGGAGCTAAAACGCATTTTCTAGGCTAAAAACAAGTTCTAGGGGCTTATTTGTAAGAAAACTGAAGCTTCAGGGGCTTTTCTGCTAAAACCGAGGACTAAAACGCAAATAAACATTAATCCCAGGGTCTAACTCGCAAAAGGGACAGGTCTGGACGGCGGGTTCAAAACTGGTAAAACTCAGGGGGGTCCGTGCAAAAAATTGGGCTTAACTGCAATTATTTCTCAAAGGCGGAGGACTGCGGGTTAATTCCCCAGAAGACTGAGGGCTCTTTAGCAAAAGATACCGGCCGAACCGGTATCTTTGATTTTGGGCCGTAGGATTCGGATCTGGCGGAGTAGATTGGATCTGATCACGTTCTAATCTGGGCCGCTGATTCTAGATCTGGCGGCCACGGGCGAAGGGGCGCGGGCGGCGGCGCTGGGTCGCCGGAGCTCTGCTCCCGCGGCGGCGCTGCGCCGGAGAAGACCGGTCTCGGCCTTCCCGGGACGGATTCGAGCGGGTCCGGGGCCTAGAAGCACCTAAGCGGCACGCGTAGGCCACTGGTGAGGTCTGCGAGGTGAGATGGGGACCAGACGTGGCCGCGCGACGGTGGGAGCGGCTCGGCGCGGCGAGACCTCGCCGGCGCAAGCTCGTGCGGCCACTGGGGATGCTATACGGCTAAAATAACTGGCGCAAAAGCATGGTGAGTAGCTGGAGAGGCTCACCGAGCTTGGAGGCGGCGGGTCGTGACGCGGAAGGAGGTCGCCGGCGAAGCTCGGCGGCGGGATGAGTGCGGGGGTCGTGGCGCGGGCGTAGGAGTGCAGTTCCGGTCGCCTTGGTCCCGCGGGTCGTCGTGCGCGCGTGCTGTGAAGCCAGCGGAGGGGTCAGGCGGGTAGGAACGCCAACGGCGGCGAGGAATTGAGGGGCGGAGGTGATTACCGGTGGCGGCGACGTCGTACGCGATTCCGGCGCTGGCGAGGGTCCGGGGTCGGGCAGAAGGCTTGGAGAACTTCCTGGACGAGGGGCGAAGGTTTTGCGCGGCTCCGCTGGGGCTGGGGCGCGGCGGAGCAGCGAGAACGCGGCGGCGCAGGGGACTCAGCGCGGCGGAGTGGTGCGGAGCGAGGGGGAAGGCGGCGCTCTAGGGAGGATAGGGTGGAGGGGGGGGTGCGGCCTGGGTGTTTAAAGGAGGCCGGGCGGGGATTGCGGCGGGGCGCCGCGGGATTAGGATCCCGGCGATCTCGCCGGCCGTTTCGGGCACGGTTGCCTGGAGCCGGGAAGGGAAGGAGGGAGGAGGTCCTGACGGGCGGGGCCGGGCTGTCAGCGGAGGCAGCGGGCGACGCGGGAGCGCGAGGCGGATCGGGCCGAGCGGGAGGGGCGCGCGGGCCGTTGCGGGGCTCGGCTGGGCCGAGTGGAGAGCTGGGCCGCGCACGGGTGGGAGAGGAAGTCTGGGCCGGCCGGTGCGCTGGGCCAGGGAGGGGAAAAAGGGGAAAAGGTAAGTGGGCCGGGCTGGTGTTTGCTGGGCTGGGTTTGAGGGTTTGGGCTTTCCTTTCTAATTTCTATTTCTTTTCTAAGTCTAATTCAAACAAAATTTGAATTCAAATTTGAATTTGAATTCAAACCACACTCAAATAAAATTATGCACCAGCATGAATGCAACAAAAATTTAAACCTATGATAAATTTTAATTAATTAAGGAACAAAAATTAGATTAAATGCCAACTAAACACAATAAACCTTAGAAAATTTAACTAAAGCCAATTAAATTTATTGATAAATACTGAAATTTAAATTAGGGTGTTACAGTACCCATCGGCTGGGTGGCCGATGGATCGGGCTGAGAGGTCATTGGCTGAGAAACTGATGCATTAAACTGTCCTTTGACTGGTGTGGTAAAGAAATCTGGATGCATACCATACCCAGTCGCTAGATCCCATCCTTTGGGGAATCCAGATGTAGATCCACCCTGCATAGCTGTAGGGATAGGCAAAGTAGTCGTGTAGACAGGAGCTGTTGTAGCCGCAGATGCTGTAGCAGTAGTTTGTGGTGGCACCTGACTGTTGCTTGTTCCTGCCTGGCTATTTTGAGCCGACAGAGCTGCTGCCATAGACACTTCCAAGGGGACATATTGCATCTAATCTGGCTGTATATAGCAAGGACCCATGCACCCTGAAAACGTGCCTTCAGCGAAAGTCTTGACCACCGCGTTGTGTACTGTGTTGCCCATGACTGTTGCACTCTTGATGAAAGCTTGTGCTACAGCTTGACCAACCGCATCCATCATCTTGTTATCACATTGAGCCTCTATCAACGGTTGGAAAGATAGGAGATTAAACTTCTTGATTACTTCACCAGACCTGGTGAGGCTATATGACTTGAGGCATTCTCGTTTAAACTTCTCCACCAGCTCTTCATATTCCTTCCTTTGTTCTTCTTTGAGCTTGTCCTCAGGAACAGGAATATGGTTTTCTTCATTGGCGTCAGATTTATCAGTGAGTTCCACCATGTTTGAAACTTTCGGTCCCACCGAGCGTGCCAAAAGATGTGTTGACACAAAAATCAACATACTTGAATCCGAGGGCAAGTGTTCGCCAAGCTCCGGAAAGTCAACCAAGCATGCCAGTCAATTTGACCTGAAATTGACAAGGGAGAAAACAAAGTCAAATTCGAGAGCGTATCGGTTGGGATTCCGAATATCTCTCACACAGGCGTATCGGCAAGTTCTGCCGATACAGTAGACGACAAAAAGATATTAAATACGAGCATGTAATAAACAAGCGCGTCGGCAGGATCAGCCGATGCACTAAACGACAAAATCAGCTTGAGATAGCCGATTGCGCGGATATAACAAAATCTAAGCTACGAATGTGCAGCTTTAGATAATGCAAACTAAAAACAAATCTAAACCGGCTCTGGAGATAACAAAAGTGTTACTGCAAAACCTAAAGCCGATCTAATATGTTTTAAGCGCATAGATCTGATAATGGCTAAAAAGCATAGGAAAACCAACAAACCTAGCCGATATCGATAATTTGTGAATAAATCTAGACAAGACAACAACGATACGCCTGGAAGTCAAAGCCTAGATAAACTCGATAACTTTTGAATAGATTTGAACGAAGCCACAGCGATGCGCCCGGTAGCTAAAACTCAAATATACTCGGTAAAACGAAAATTCACCAGCAAACCAAGTCGCTCGAATGTGAGGCGTCCTTGATCAACTTGAAAGAACTTGTCGAAACAGATAAGAAAAGGCGAAGTCGCCGAAAAAGTGCAAAGGAATTGTAAATTGTTGTTGTATTGGATGTGTATCAAATTTTTCCGGTCCCTTACAACTGATATTTATAGCCTAGCGCTACTAAGTCCTAGCCGATTACAGCAAACATTACTTGACTATAAAGAAAAAACTTACTAAGGATAAACTACTTTAAATATTACAACCGAATCATCAAGATTTTTGTAGAGTCCGGGTCCTCTTCTCCTTTCCTGACTTCATCGGCAACTCACCATCGGCCGAGCACCAGAACGGACAAATCAGCATCTTCGAAGCATATTCCTTTGGTCCATCGGACGGACTTCATCGACCAATTCCAACCATGTTCATCTTTTGGTTTCTTTCAAATCGGCCACTCCCTTCACTAAAATCACCTTCCTTGACACGTGTCAAAAAACGGTGTCAACACCAGCCATAACCGACTTAAGGACCCACAAACTAGAGACATGAGAAGATTAGAGGCGGTTCGCGCCACGTGGCGGTCGGCCGACCCCCCTAGTCCGTCGACCTGCCAGTGGGCCTGCTCACTCCCGGGTGCCATCTTGATTGGTTGTAGAAGTCGGTTCCGGGTGTCCTAAGCTTCCTCGCGACCGAGACCCCCGGTTCCCACATATAAATAGTATGGGAGGGGTGAGAATTGGAACATCCCCACACTAGACACTTCACACAACACATTCACTCTTCACTTGAGTTCTCACTTGAGGTGTAGAGCCACCTTGGGGAGTTTAGGGGTAGAGGTACTCAGGAGGGACGCTGGTAATGATGCTCTTCTCCAAATTGTACCTCTACGAGAGTGAGGGAGATAGCTGAGATAAGTGTCGGGTCTGTCGTCACTCTTCTTCACTTGTACCTCGACGGATGCTTATCAATCATAGTAAATATCCGTGACTTCGTTATGTTTCTTAGAATTAGTGTGTATGTTTGAGTTCTAGTTTTATCATTTACGAGATCAACTGTTCACTAGTGAGTAGTGATTGACTCTAGAGTTGGACTCCTGATAGAGACAGATATCTTGATCGCCTCTAGAGTTTGTACGGAATATCGTAGACGTGGTGTCTAGGCTAGTCTTTACCACTTGGTTGTTTTATATTCTCACAAATTGAGAGGTAGCCGGCAGGTGGTGGCAACCCTATCTGAGCCCTAGTAACCCTCCACGTTCGGTTATAGAACAGAGCAGTTGTTGCCGGAGCAACTGGCTTGATTGAGCCAGGGGAAACTAGTAGCCCGAAGTAAATGACGACTCTAGGTCTTGTCTTATGCTGAGTTCTGGGCTATAGGAATCCTCTCAGCCCCTTTCCTCGATCTTCAGTAGTGTGATGTCCTTGGATGAATTAGAGCCTTATATAATATACTCACATTCCCTTATGGATACAATACCCTAGAATACTCTTGGGTGAAAGCCTACGACGATATCCGTGCGCTTGCCAATTTTTATTCGTGACGCTACGAAATGTCAACAGTGGCCTGCCGACATTAGAACATCCCTGCGTGCGCTTGCCCTGACGGGGTCCCTCCAAGGCGAGCGTTCGTCGGATTCGCTGGTCAACCCCGACGAACCAGTCTAACCAGTCCCTAGGACCGGTCTGACCGTCCCACGTAGGAGGTGCTGCATCGATCCTCTCCTCGCGCCACGCGATCGTGCGCATTTGTGTGTTGGCCCTGAATTGGCACCAATACACCGTTGTACCCGCATCGCTCATCCCGTGCGCCGAGCTGATCCGCGTAGCCCACTCCACGTGAGGAAATGCTGCAGACTTCAAAAGGAGCCATGAATTTCAAAGGTGCAAGCCGATTTCAATAGGATCCATGAATTTCAAAGGAGCAAACTGAGAGAGACATAATTAAAATGATACAGGATGAAGACGAAAAGCAATCACGTGGAGAAGATGAGGTTGGGTGCGGTTGGTGGTTGTGGGGCCCAGCAGCCAGCACAATGATTACTAGGCGGGTCACGGGTGCGTGGGTGGGAACTGGGAGCGTGTCGTGTAGAAGCGCCTAACGCATGGCCATCCGTTTCCAAGTCTTTGGCCGTGTTTGGGGGAGCTTCTAGCGGCTTTTGCTTCTCCAGGAAGCTCCAAAAGCTACATGCTCCCCCAAACAGGTCAGATTTTCCCAAAAGCAAAAGCTCCAAAAGCTTGGTTTATACTACAATCTCAGAAGCACCTGTGGGTGAGCTTCCTGAGCTTTTGTACCATCCTCCATCTCTCTCCATCTCGCTGAGCTCGCGCAGCGCCGCCATCGGGCCCCGTCCATGCCGGCAACTCCTCCTCTCGCTCGCGGAGCTCGCCGCGCCACCGCCGCTCCCATCCGCATCGGCCGCCGCCACCCCTTGGAGCTCGCCGTGCCGCAGCCGCTCCCATCCGCGTCAGTTGCTGCCAGCCCTTGGAGCTCGCCACGCCATCGCCGCCCTCCTTTCTGCTCGCGGAGCTCACCGCGCCGGTGTTGCCGCTCCTTTCCTACTCGCGGAGCTCACCGCGCCGCCGCCGCTCCCGTTTGCGTCTGCTGCCGCCCCTCCTTTCCACTCGCGGAGCTCACCGTGCCGGCGCCGCAGCTTCTTTCCTGCTCGCGAAGCTCACTGCGTCGCCGCATCCGCTCCTTTCCGCTCGCAGAGCTCGCCACTCCCATCCACGCCGGCCGCCGCCGCACCGAGCGTCGTGCCGCCACCCCCCTCTGCGTCGAAAAGCTCCATTGGAGAAGCTTCCCCAAACAGACACGCAGAGCTTTTCCCAAAAGCTAATTTCTACACCAGCGGGACGTGCTTCTCCAGGAATCGCTTTTGGAGAAGCTGCAGCTCCCCCAAACAGGGCCTTTACCTTTTCTAACATAGTATTGAAAGATTAAACAGTCAATTGAAACTAGCATTCAGTGACATCCCCGTGAGAATGCATCAACATCGTCTGTCTCCTCCCTCTCATGTTCCCTGCTCAAGGAACAATGCCGCTCCTCGTCCCTCCGATCTGCTACGCCGTTGCTTCTTGCTTTCACCCCCTTCATCCCCAGGCCGTCACCTGCCTCCATTCACACCGAGCCAGTTTTCGTGCTACGTCGTAGGTCGGCAGCTCAGTGCCCCTGCGACACAGGCTAGGGCCCTCGCTCCCTCGCTGTGCTTTGTCGGGTCCTTGGTGACAAGATCAGCATATGCCTTGTGGATGGAGGTGTTGAAAATAAGAGCAAAATATGATTTATTTTAATTCAAAAATATGAGATAAATCATGACACTTTTGATATAACATGAACAAGAGCATAATCGATTATGCTTGTAATGCAAACACCAAACATGAACATGAAAGTTCAAGAAGTACCCAGAGGCGGGGCCAATTCTGAGGGAACCATATGTGCCGTTATTAGATACTGCTAGTCAAGCCTGTCAGATGTAGTCGAAGTAGTTGTTCACAGCAGCGCAAGCAGTCACGTTGATGTGCCCTCCAAAAACTTGATCGCCCTCAACTCGGTGTAGAGTCTCAGAGAGGTTGAAGCTTCAGAGGCTTGCTCTTCCAGCAAGTCTGTGCCCCCAAAAGAACAATAACAGCAATGGAGATGCACACAAACTTGACACTTAGAATTTTTGACCAAATTAAATTTCGGAATTAAACTCAAATCAGCAAGCCGCAACATACAACCAAAATTAACATTACAAAGCCTTGAATGCTAAATATGTGATTGATCGTCATTACACACATGATTCACAAGTCACAACTTCATTACAAGAGTCTAACAACGATAGGCGAAACAAACCATCACAATTATATCCTTTGCCAACAAAGGAATCAAATACAAATAGTACACATTTGTTTGACTCAAACACCAACTTATAATCATCCTTACAAAGAAGGTATCCACTGACTAGATTCTTATTTATTGAGGGGACAAGCTGCCCGTTCCTCAGTTGCATGGTCTTTCCCTATGTAAACATTAGATCGACCATACCAACACCACGAACAACCACATCCGAACCATTCCCCCTCCACTCCTTGTGACCTGGTAAGAAGTAAACAAAGAAATTTGGCACATACATGTATATTAGCCCCGGTGTAAAACCATCAATTTGGTAAATAACAAACTGAAAGAATAGTAGCATGATTACCATACCCTGATGTTCCATTCTCAGCATCGCCAATAACAACATTTGCAACCTTCTTCTACCTGTGCTGCTGCTTATCCTTGCAGTCCTTAAGGTCCTTAGCATAGTGATCAGAACTACGACACACATAGCATTTCCCATTCTCATTCTTCTTCTTCTTCTTCTTCTTCTTCTTCTTCTTCTTCTTCTTCTTCTTCTTCTTCTTCTTGACAATGATACCGCCAGCCGCAAACTTATCCGGCAACGAGCAATTGAGATTATCAAATTCTTTAGCAAGCGTATATATCTCATGAGCCTGTTCAACTATAGAACGGTCATCAACCATCTTGTAGTCATAGTACTGCTCCATGAGGTACAACTCGCTGCCCGCATCAGAAACTCCATAGTTTACCTCAAGTGTATCCCACATCTCTTTTCCAGATGAGAGCCGTAAATATGTATCAACAGTGTTCTCTCCAAGAACACTGATTACAGCCTGTAATATCAGCAGCCTGAATAGACTATCACACTCAAAGCCGTGAGCCACAACTCAAACCTGCCTACCCATCTCTTGTAATTTGTTCCATCAAACACATTTGGTTTCAATTGCGCAGCAAAACCAGAAACATTTATATAACATCATTGACTTTTTTCAATTTGTGTGACTATATGACTTTTATACAAATATTTATGTGAACCGATGAATTTGCATGTTAAACCCAATGTACAATTGATAAGAGATATAGTTCCATTCATTTTACTTCACTTAACTAATTGGTTAATTAAATATATCTGGTCGAAGTTTGAGAAAAAAGTTGACAGAGTCATATATTTAAGAACCAAGGTATATAGCGTCCGCTCCTCATATTAAAAGCATCACTAGGAGCCTTTCTAAAATCTACTTTATAATTACCATTTAGAGAGTCATTTAAGTAAAACTTATTTTCTATATATTTAAACTCTCCAACAACTTTTATATATCTTGTGCATAGTCTAGAGAGCTACATCTTTTGGAGGCTATAACATCTCTATCCCTAAGGATATAAAGTGTCTCTTGGAGGCTACATCTTTCGGTAACATCTCTACGAACAAAGCATGATGCAGTATAATCACGTCCTTTTGTTAACAAAGCACCGGAGCCCTTATGCCAAATTTGCCAATCCAATCATGCAGCAGAATGGCGCCACAACTATATATCGCTTAGGTTGCAAATTCTCGATCCATCGCCTGAAGAGGTAAGTTGGAGATGTGAGTTGGGCCTAATGTTATCCCTTTTCCGTTTTAATGTTGATTCTCGCAGTCCAATAAAATGTCAGCTCAGTTTATTAGTCCGCCATTAATTATAGTTTGAGCCTAGCACTGCACATGAGAAGATTGATTTGATGGAGAGGACGGGCTCGGCGTTGGTATTCACGTTACTTGTTTCTTTTTCTTTCACATTCTTTTAGCTCCTTTTCCTCTCGTTGCTGGTTTCGTTTCCTTCCATTACTTGTCTTTTATTTTTATTTTGCTAACCTTTTATACAATTTTTATTTTCTATTTATTTACTCTTATTTACTTATTTAATTTTTCCTAAACTATGTAGATTTTTTATCTATTTCACAGTCCATGACAAAGTAATAATTTTTTCATTTTCTTAGTAAAATCTATGAATCTTTATTATATAGGAGATTATTGCTAATACAAAATTTATTCTTTCATAGAATATTGTATTTATGCAACGATTAAAAGTATTTTTGGATTATCAAAAGTACAACGATATATTTGATTGTTCCATTTCTGCATATGATATATTATTCTACAATATTATAAGTCTTTCCTATATTTTTTGGAATGAATCTTTTATAAATTTGTTATTGCTTTGCAAGTTTGCATATTTCTTTTCACATGCAGATTATTTTTTCGTGACCCAAATGAGTCATAATATAATTTTCTTTGGATCTTTATTTTTCATTTTCTCTTCCTTTCAGTAATAATAACCTTTCAATTTTTCCTTCCTTTTTATTTTTCCTTTCATATTCTATTTAAATAACTCATCAACTATGAATATATGTAAGGTGTGGAGTCTCGACATGTCGTGTAAAGTTTTATAGTTTATTTTTATATATCAACTTATTTAACATGTGTATATATGCTTATAAGAACATTTCTTAACCTGAATATATTTTTTTAGTCTATGTGTAACTAATTTATTCGCAATGCTAAATTATTTGGTCACTTTGTAGATTAAATTGTTTGGTGATGTTGATTTATTTATTCGTAAAAAAATTTCTATTATTTATTCTATACAATCAAATGTTTGCACTGTTTACTATTTTTTATTGTACATTATTATTTGTTTATGACATTCAATTTTTTTCGTAAAAATAATTATCTGTTTGTATTGTTAAAATATTTGTTCATATTATTTAAAATTTATTATTTAGTATTAATAACTTTTAAAAATTATCTATTTTGAAGATTTTATCATAAGAAAGATAATGGTATAATTCCAATTTAATTTGGATGCTCCGTTTTATAGTTATAGTTTTTAGGTTTTGTATTTGCACGCATATGGGTGGTATCAATATTTTATCTATATCTTCATGCATGGGCATATTCTCTTTTCCTATTTAGCTGACATATTGTTAGTGTTTTTAAAATATTATTTGCCTACCGTGAATGCTTTTAATTTGAATGCAAGGTTAATAGTTACAAGTTTTTTTTGCTTTAGATTTGCATGTATATGGATGAAGTCATCTTCGTTGTATTTTTTCATATGCATGCGCGGAACCTCTCTCCTATTTATTTGGCTGACAATATTCATGCACAAATTTTTTGTTCGCGATGTACAAATTTTGATTGCAATGCACTATTATTTATTCATTGGGTTTAATATTTTATTCCCAAAAAGATATGCATTTATCGCAGAGGTCCATACATTCATGTTTTATCAAAAAATGCAAAAAAAAATAAAATTTTCCAAATATAGTCAAGTGTGGTCTTGTTTTGAAGATCTTGACGCAAGAAATATAATGCTGCAATCGAATTAAATTTGGATATTTGCTATGGGATTTACGGATTTCTTTTTTGTCTCAAACTTGTTTGTATGTGGGTGACATAATTGTTTAGTCTTTTTTGCATGCATGCATATATACTTTCTCTTCCCGTGCTGCAATAATAAATACAGAGCCGTATCTAACAAGCCCATTTGCTAATTGGATTGCACCTTCAGGTGATGAAACGGGATTGTATCGCCTAAAGCGATGTATAGTTGCCCCTGCAGAACGGGTCAGAGCAAGGTAGCAACGCGCGTGATGATTCATCGCAGAAGCGATGTCAGGCGAGCGATTCCTCGTTAATTGTGCTAAAATGTGGAAAAGTTAAGTTGGGCTGAATTATCGGATAGTGGGAAACATCAAAGATTTTATGTCTAATTTTCTTAATGCTTGCACGCGCAAGGAACACTGCTAGAAAATGGGCCCTGCACGTTAGTACCGGTCGAACTTTCGACCGTATCTACCGGTCAAAAAAAAGAGACTATTAGTACCGGCTGGTGGCTCCAGCCGGTACTAAAGAGCCGGCACGGACAAGGGTGCGCAACGGCTAGAAGCCATTTAGTACCGGCCGGTTGGAGCCACGAGCCGGTACTAAATAGTTCCGAGGAAATTTAGTACCGGCTGGAGACACCAGTCGGTACTAAATGAGAGATTTAGTACCAACTGGTGTCTCCAGCCGGTACAAACTTGCCCACTATAAAACGGGGCGCCTTCTTCCTCCCCGAGCCCGAGCCAACTATTTTTTCACCGAGCTCGGGGTGCTTCCATGGCGTGAGAGAGAGAGGAGGTGCTGCCCATTTTTTTAATTTTTGTGGGGATTTCACTCATCCAAGTGTGTCAAAGGTTTGCAACTTCATCCTCTCTTGTTTGATGATCTTTATTCTTTGTTTAATGCTTCATATTTAGAGAAATTTAGAATTTTTAGCAAGAGTGAGTATGAGCTTGAATTTTTTTGATTTATACATTGTTTTGAGATGTATAGATCTGATAAATTGAACATAGAGAAGATTTATTAGATTGTTTGAATATGCCTAATTTCTAATGATTTGTTTTCAATTATTTTCAAATGTCATGGTTAGTTTGTTAGTTTGTTTCCTTTTAGGTAGATAATTATTTTGTTTTGTAAATTAGTTTTATTCGGTACTTTTACATGTATAATGATGACATTAGTTTTATTCGTTAATTAATTTGGTTTAGTATTTGAACTGACATTAGAAACAAATATTTATTTCTTAATGCGACTTTTACGACGATTATGTTGACACTCTAATGATGTATTTACTTGGGCTCATATTAGAAAGCATCGAGAAGTTTAAAAAATCTTTGTTTTCATTATGGTTTACAATTTTTGTTTTCATTTTAATTCTAATATTTGTTCATTTTTTTACATTTATTTGATTAGTGTACTGAAATTAGTTTTGTTTCTTAATGAGATATATAATTGACCTGTTATTAATATTACTTCTTAGAAATGCCTTTGCAACATGATGCATTTGAGCGTCGAGCTGCGGCTCGGGGGCGGCTGTACGCAATCAATTGGAGCGCACCGGTCATTCGCTTGAGTTCCACCCTGCAGAGCGTGTTGGTCTCGTTAGCGGTCGTATTCAACGTTTGATTAAGAAAGCTTTTCATATATTCTCCCTTGCAAAGAAAGCCATAAATTTGTCGTGAATTTAACGTCGAGTTGCATGGTACTGATGATGATCGTGAGTTGATGGCTCGATATAATGCAAGACGTGAAGAGTCGGGGCTGGCGGAATATGACCGTTTAGTGTCAAGACTTCGAGAGGCAGTTCATGAGGCATCGGTCAAAAGATCTCATGATGAGTAGTTTGTATTAGGTAGCCAGCATGTAGTGTAATCTATATTTATTAATTTGGACTTTTATTTATCATGTTGTTTAATTTAAGCATGTTATGTGATGGCTATTCGGACCTTTTGTATTTCAATGTTAAATTCGTGGAAATGCCAATTGTATTTCATTATGTTATGTGCCAAATGATATGAATACAAGTAAAATAATATTGTTACTTAATACAAAATTGTAGATCGATGGACCGAGAATGGATGTACGGCGACCGGTGCACCATGGCGTGGATTAATGGTCTAAAGTCTTTTCTCGATGCGGCAGAGGCCCACAAGTCATCGAAAGGTTTCATGTGTTGTCCATGCCGCCTTTGCCAAAATAAAAAGGAATACTCTAAGAGAAGCACTCTACACGCCCACATTTATGAAAAGAGTTTCATGCATAACTATACTCTTTGGACCAAGCACGGTGAACCTAGAGTTGTGATGCAAGACGGTGAAGGAAATGATGATAATATTGCAGACTGGGATCACTTATATGAAGCGGGAGCCTTTGAAGATGAACCCATGGACGATGCTGGAAAAATGGACGAGACTGGAGAAAATGCAGCAGAAGACCAACCACCTGACGAATTAGGTCAGGTTCTAGTGGATTCACAAAGAGACAGTAAAACTTTCAAGGAGTCAAAGAAGTTTGAGAAGATGTTGGAGGATCACAAAAAATTATTGTATCCAAATTGCAAGCAAGGACTGAAAAAGTTGGGTACGACACTTGAAATGTTGCAGTGGAAGGCAGCTAATGGTGTCACTGATAAGGGATTTGAGGAGCTATTTGGAATCGTAAAGAACATGCTTCCAGAGGGGAATGAACTGCCCTCTACAACATACGAAGCAAAGAAGGTTGTTTGCCCTCTTGGATTGGAGGTTCAGAAAATTCACGCGTGTCCTAACGGCTGTATTCTCTATTGTGATGAATATGAGAAACTAGATGCTTGTCCTGTCTGTGACGCGAAACGGTACAAGATCAGGCAAAATGATCCTGGATGTCGACGGGGAGCCCGTTAAGAAAAAAGTTCCCACAAAGGTGATGTGGTATTTCCCAGTAATACCACGTTTGAAGCGCCTTTTCAGAAACAAGAACTATGCTAAGTTGATGCGGTGGCACAAAGAAGAGCGTAAGCAAGATCAGATGCTGAGACACCCTGCTGATGGGTCCCAGTGGAGAAATGTGGATAGAGAATTTCCAGATTTTGATATGGACCCAAGGAACATAAGGTTTGGTTCAAGTACGGATGGAATGAATCCTTTCGGCGAGTGGGGCAGCAGTCATAGTACATGGCCTGTGACACTATGTATGTTTAAGCTTCCTTCTTGGCTATGCATGAAGCGGAAGTACATGATGATGTCGGTGCTTATTCAAGGCCCGAAACAACTTGGCAATGATATTGACGTGTACCTAAGACCGCTGGTTGATGAACTGTAACTGATGTGGAAGAATGAAGGTGTACGTGTGTGGGATGAGTACAAATAGGAGAATTTTGACCTCCGAGCATTGCTTTTCGTAACCATCAATGATTGTCCTGCACTTAGTAATCTCTCCGGTCAGTCGAATAAGGGTTACCAGGCGTGCACCCATTGCCTTGATGAAACTGATAGCTTTTATTTGAAAAATTGTCGGAATGCCGTATATATGGGTCATCGTCGATTCCTGCCCCTAAACCACCCCTTGAGAAAGAAAGGAAAGCATTTCAAAGGGGAACCAGAAACTCGTGCTAAGCCTATGTTCCGTGATAGAAAATGTGTTTTCTCGATGATAAAGGATGTTCGTGTAGTGTTTGGAAAGAGCCGTGGCAGCCAACAAGTTCCGAATGATGAAAGCGGACGTGCTCCAATGTGGAAGAAGAAGTCAATATTGTGGGAGCTACCTTACTGGGAAGTCCTGGAGGTACGCAATGTAATTGATGTGATGTACTTGACAAAGAATCTTTGCACGAACCTACTAGGTTTCCTGGGTACGTATGGGCAGACAAAAGATACCTTAGAAGCAAGACGTGATCTAAAAGAAATGAAACAACGAGAAGACTTGCGTCCTGAAAAGAGAGAGAAAGGACAACACTACATGTGCCCTACTAGTTACACTCTCAGCAAAGAGGAGAAGGAAAGTTTGTTTGATTGCTTGAATAGTATGAAGGTACCGTCTGGGTACTCCTCGAATATGCAAGGAAGAATAACTGTGAAAGAGAAAAAGTTCACAAACTTAAAGTCTCATGACTGCCACATCCTAATGACTCAATTGCTTCCAGTTGTGCTAAGGGGTATTCTACCAGAGAATGTCAGATTGGCGATTGTTAAGCTATGTGCCTTCCTCCATAAAATTTCGCAAAAGGCTATCGATCCAAATAAGCTCACAAAGCTACAAAATGACGTGGTCCAATGTCTTGTTAGCTTTGAGATGGTATTTCCACCTTCATTCTTTAATATTATGACACATCTTCTGGTTCATATTGTGAAAGAGATAAACATTCTAGGCCCTGTATTTCTACACAATATATTCCCTTTCGAGAGGTACATGGCAGTCCTAAAGAAATACGTCCGCAACCGGTCTCGCCCAGAGGGATGTATCGCTAAGGGCTATGGAACAGAGGAGATCATTGAGTTTTGTGTTGACTTTATTGATGATCTAAGTCCAATTGGAGTTCCCATGTCACGTCATGAGGGGAGACTGAAGGGAAAGGGCACACTAGGGAAGAAATCTAATATACAAATCCCCGAAAGTGAAATCCGCAAAGCAAACTTCACCGTTTTACAGAATTCAACTCTCGTGGCTCCATATATGGACGAGCACATGAATATTGTATGTTCCGAAAACCCACAGAAGTCTGAGGCCTGGATTACACGTCATCACATAGATAGCTTTGCTGTTTGGCTCAGACGAAAACTCATGGGTGACAGAACGATTGATGAACAACTTCAATGGCTGGCTAGGGGACCATCGATCACAGTAATGCAATACCAAGGGTACGAGATAAATGGATATACATTTTACACAAGAGCCCAAAATGAAAAGGGCACTAACCAAAATAGCGGTGTGTGTATTGATGCAATAGGCAATGATGGGAATAAAGACAGCTACTTTGGTGTCATTGAGGAGATATGGGAGCTTGACTATGGGCCTTTGAAGATTCCTTTGTTTCGGTGCCAATGGGTGAACCGAGTAGGAGGCGGCGTAACAACAGACCAGTATGGGATGACGATAGTGGAATTCAAAAAAATTGAATATAAAGACGAACCATTCGTCCTCGCCAAGGATGTCGCGCAGGTGTTCTATGTGAACGACATGTCTAGCAAACCTAAGAAAAATCAAGGCAAATCCGACGACGAGCCAAAACGCCACATAGTTCTTCCAGGAAAAAGAAAAATTATTGGAGTTGAAGACATTTCGGATAAGTCAGAAGACTTTGATCAGTTTGATGACCGTCCTCCATTCTCTGTCGATGTTGACACCAGCATCCTGTTATCCAAAGAGGACGCTCCTTACTTACGTCTTGATCACGATCAAGGCACTTTTGTAAAAATAAAGGTTATCAATGTTCCATTAAATAATAATGTGTAATCATTATGTTGTACTTTAATGTTCATGTGATCAAATGATTTATGTAATATATTTGAAAGGGCAAACTCACAGATGTTAGTATTTTTAATGAATTCATTTTATTTACACTAGGTATATGTAATCATTTTCGACTAAAGATGACAAAATTAAGTACATAAATGTATATTTAAATTAACAAAATGATACAAATTACATAAATTTTAATAAAATTATTTAAGTTACTACGTACGGAACACATTTCAAATTAACTTTTGACTCAAAATGACGAGTTCGGAGCGTAAACCTATATTCAATTTGATTTAGTGATATAAAATACAAAACTATTAACCTTTTTATGGTCAAAACAATAAATATTTGCAATTTAATCCATGTACAAAATAATTTACGCAAAAAACAAATTTTAAACACAAAAAAAGAAAAATTGGAAACAGTATGACAATTTAAGTACATTACATATACTAAAATTAAAAAGTGGCTACAAAAATATAATTTGGATGGGCAAAATAATGTATGTACATAATTTTTAGTGATTTAGTTAAGTTAGTACACATTAATAGCATATAGGACATGAAAAAATAAAAAATGGATTTAGCCTATTTAGTACCGGGCCGTGGTTGTGCCCGGTACTAAACAGCCTCAACGAAAATTTCCCGCCAGTTGAGGCTGTTTAGTACCAGGCGCAGCCACGGCCCGATACTAAACGTTGCAGTTTAGTACCGGTCGGAGTCTGCGCCTGGTACTAAACGGCGCAGGAGCCAGTTCAGTACCGGGCGCAGACTCCGAACGGTACTAAACTAGCACAAGCTATGTATACCACAGCACTTAGCACCGATCCGCGATCCACCCCCACCCCCTCGCTCTCATCGACGGCCGTCGTCTTTGTCGTCGATCCCCCGCCTCCGCGCCTCGTCGACGCCCCGCCTCCGTGCCGGCGGTCCTCCTCCACGCCGCGTGGCCTCGACGCCGCCTCGAGCTCGCCTCTCTCGTCCCCGGCCCCTCTGCGCCGCCGCCGCCCGGGCTCCGCCACGCCGGACCTCACCGCCGCTTGACCTCCGCGCCGTCGACTCGCCTCCGCGCCGCCGCAGAAGCCCGACGCCGCTGCCCATTGAAGTCCCGGCCGGCCCCCTCGCCCCCGCCGCCTCCCACCGCCTCCAACCGTCGCCGCCATCGCCGCGCGCCCTGCTCCGCCGCCCTGGGCCACCGCCGCCGCCCTGCTTCGCCGCCCCGAGCCACCGCCGACGCACCGGTGAGCCACACCGGCCACGCCCCCACCTCCCCTACTCCGCCCAGCCAGCCCGGGCGCGTTTGAGCTGGGGCTGACGTCATCTTTTTTTGTTTTTAATTCTTTTTTATATTATTAGATAGTTATATACAGGAGTTGTAGAAAATTGTAGGAATTTAAACTTTCAAAAAAGAAAATTGTAGAAATGGTAGAATAAATTATAAAAATGGTAGAATAAATTAGAAAATTGGTAGAATAATTTAGAAAAAATAGAAAATTGTAGAAATGGTAGAATAAATTAGTGACCATTTTGTAATAAATACTATAAATTGGTTAATACTTGTTTAAATTGGTTATCTATTGAAAATAAATTAGAAAATTGTAGAAATGGTTGAGTAAATTAGAAAAATGGTAGAATAAATTAGCAAAAGTGTAGAATAATTTAGAAAAATAGTAAAAAATGGTAGAAATGGTAGAAATTAGAACATTTTGTAAGAAATACTATAAATTGTTTAGTATTTGTTTAAATTTGTTATCTATTTAAAATAAATTAGAAAATTGTAGAAATTGTAGATAAATTAGAAAAATGGTAGATACATTAGAAAATTGGTTAATACTTGTTTAAATTAGTTAACATTTTAAAAATTGGTGAATATTTTTCTATGAATATTCTTGTAGAAAATTCATAAAATGTTAGAATATTTTTTTCATGAAATTGTAGAGAATTGTGAGGCACATTGTATAGAAGTTTATGGCGCATTGGATATTGTAAACTTCATGTATATGTATCTTGATATTTATTGTAATAATTGCGGTATTATATGAATATATATGATGAAAAATATGTGTTGTAGATCTTCATTTATTTAACTCATAATTTATTATATACGATGTTAACTTGTATAAAATTGCATACCGAACAAATGTTATTTCACGTAGACATCAAAATGGAACCTTTTCGGCGTGAGGACGATGACACATTACTTCAAGACATAATTTATCAAAGCGGAGAAGATGCCGAGTATGATGGTAGCCAGTATTTGAATGAAACTGGTGAAGGCGATGCTAACCAGTCAGAGCAAATGACTGCGTAAGATGATACAGCCGAAGTTAGTATTGAAATTCGTACATACATATATATGTTCAACTTTATGATGAATTCTGTTCCTACAAATGTCCAACGTGTATGAAATGTCTATTTCTCCAGGCATCCGGATCGAGAAAGCCGAAACGGAAATGAGGCTCAAAGAAAAGGATGGAGGGGCATACCACCATCACCTCATTGTACCCGGATGGTGAACCAATGTCTCCCAAGGGTGCTAAGACAACAATCATCAATCAATGCGGGTATTATGTGCGTGAGAATATCCCCATCAGCTTCAAGCTATGGAAGAAAGCAAAGCCACCGACAATGATAATGACATCGTCCCAGACACAGAAAAGGAAATGTTATGGGCAGATGTGAAACGATACTTCAGTGTTTCGGAGGAGCACGAATAACTATTTAAGGATTGGGTTATGAAGAAGATGGCTATTGCATTTCAGACGTTCAAGAAAAACTTGAACAAAGACTACGTTAAAAAGGGCCTCACCCCAGACTTTGAGAAGGACTTCAAGAATCAACGTCCTTACTGGGATGCATTTGTGCAATACAAATTGTTCGAGGACAGCGAACAACGAACAGCACAAGCCAAAGAGAATGCGAGCAAGAAAAAAACACTTCCATCATCTTGGCCAGGGAGGTTACAAACGGCTATTCCGAAGTAGTAGAAGATGAAAGATGATCTCGTTGCTAGAGGAATCGTACCGGCAACTTTCAACTAGCCGTTGCGAGCAAAGTATTACTTTTATGCTCACGGAGGCTCATTGAATATGGAAGATGGGTCGTTCGTCACTAGCGATGCCATAAGAGAAGCGGCCAACAAGCTCGATGTGGCACTAAAGGTCATGTCAGAAGGCAGCTTCAAGTCGGATAGAGAGAAAGACGAGCTGACGTACGCTCTTGGCACATCAGAACACACAGGACGTGTGCGAGGCATGGGCGTAGTTCCATGGAAGCATGGCTTCAGTGGCGACATAGAGACATATCGAAGCCGACATAGAAGAAAAATTGAAGTAGCAGAGAAGGTGCGTGCCCTAGAATAACGGGTTGCTTCGATCGAAGGTGCAATAATTGCAACTAGCCAGCAGCAGCCACCAGAAGGCAGATCAACGGCTCAGTTGGAGACTAGCCCCATCGGCTCACAGCGTCGTAGCAGCGTCGCTTCAACGGAACACCCAGCCATAGATCGAGAGAAAACGGTTGCGGAACATTACCCCGTGGACGACATCGCCGTCAGGACCCCCTGTGAGCTTCTATGTCCGCTAAGGGAAAAACTAAAACTAGTCACTCACGGGGTTGCTGAAGTCCTTGTTCAAGGCGGGACAATCCATGGCATGGCGATCCCAGAAGGATATGCTAGAGTCATGGTTGACCGTGTCGAGAAAGGATGGGAAGACCTCGACCTCGACATCCCTTGAGGCGATGGAGAAGAAGAGTTAGGATAGGCCCTCCACACTTGGATCTATTGGAAGAAACAGTACATAAGAATTGCAGAAAGGGATCCTAGCCCGTCTCCGAGATCACCAGCTGCTCAAGGGTCTCCGAGGCCCAGTGTGGATCCACCGTCACCGGCCGCAGCCCAGGACCCCAGCGTTAGTCCGTCGTCATCACTGGCCGCTTCTGGGGAGCCCAGTGTTAGTCCACCTCCGCCATCTCCTCCCCTCGCAAAGAAGAAGAAATCTGCTTGGGTGCCGCCACCGCCACCTCCAAGGCTGAAGAAGACCCAAGAACGAAAGAAGAAAGAGAAGCTCGCACCAGAGAAGTCAGGTTATGAAATGACTCCAGAGGAATTGACTGCTTGGGTGCAAGAAGACGTGCGCAAGCAGTTGAAGCCAAATAAGCCTCCGCCAAAGGAACCAGTGGATCCAGCAGCGAAGGAATTCTTTCTATCCATGATGTGCCAACCAAAGCCTCCACTGATGTCGGACTACGACCGCTCAATCACAAAGTCATTGGAGAAAAAGAGTAACCGGCGAGAAAACCAGAGAGTTCCCCAGCTCGGAGAACAATCCAAAAAAATGGTACCCCCTCTAGTAGTGCTTTCAAAAGTGGATGAAGCTACTGCTGAGTTTGTCAAGGAAACAAATCTCACAAAAGCTCAGCTCCTAGGTCATGAAAAAATCCCGGTTCACCAAGGGGCAGGAAGAAAGTCATTTGTAATGGGGGAACCTTTTATGTGGCCAGAGTTGATTGACACCCTACCAACAAGAATGCGTGAGTTCCATAAGTGGTACTTGAAAGCATCTGTAGAGGGGTGTATAATGATAGCCACTCGAATTAAAAATACCCAATTCTATCGGGGGATGGATGACATTTGGATCGATTTTGACCATTTTTTGTTTCTATTCCATCAAGATGCCCAAGACAAGTCCCTCGTCAGTGTATAGCCTATGTAAGTGTTTCCTGTCAATTGTATACTCTAGCTCTACTAAGTCGTTTAGATTTCTCATTCTCTCCTTTTATTTGTAATCGTGCAGGATGAAAATGCAAGAATGCCGGAAGAGCGGGATTTACAACGTTGGCTTCATCGATCCGAATGTTATACACGATGAGAGTGTACGCCAATATACTAATCGGACCGAGAATAATATACTCATGTCCTTGGAAGGGCAGCACGATCGCACATTCATTTTGTTTCCGTACAACTTCGAGTAAGTCCTTTGACTTTTTGAGTCACTTCAACTAGCCAATAAGTGTATATATCTAACATTTCTTGTATCCATATGTATGTATCAACAGTTTCCACCGGATCCTACTTGTGATCGAAATCGATCGGTCCCGAGTTACTGTGTGGGACTCCTTGAAGAAGCCACCAGAATTATATCAAAATCTCGTAGACATCATGCAAAGGGTATGGTCTCGGTTCCTCAAAACACAATTAAAAGTCACGTCAACACCGACTGAACTTCAATTCAACCATAACAAGCTGGTACGAATATCGCACATCTACTTTCATTTATTCAAACAGCATGAATATTTCATAACATGTATATATGTATATAATATTTGAGACAGAACCAAGGAACCAACCTCTGCGGATACTACGTATGTGAGCACATGCACTTTTTTTGCAGAGATACCAAGAGGGTGACACAAGAAAACTTCGAAGTACGTATAACATTAGTAACAATTTCTTGTATCTAATTCCATGCAGGTACTAAATTAAAATATTGGTGTTTATTTGTTGGTGACAGATTTGGAATATAAAAGAGAACCTCATCGAACCAGAAAGAATTAGGGCAATTCAAGAAGCACTATGTGGATTCCTGTTGGATGAGGTGATCAATCCAAAAGGTGAATTTCATTCCGATCCAAGGATAAGTGTGGCTCGAGCCGATCAACTCAAGAAACGCTGCAAGAAGGATGCCGATGCCGATGACGATGAAGATGATTAGAATTATTGAAGAATTTGTCGGAAAAAACTTATGAGAATTCATACTTGTAAATATTATTGTCTTTTATCCATATATGTATATAATTTCTTTTATTTGCTTTGCTCCATATACAAATACAAATTCTAGATACGAGTATGAGTACGAATACACAAACCGCTGCGAGTACGACTACTAATACTAATTAATTGAAATTGAAAGGAAAAGAGAACAAATATAAAGGATCAAAAAAAATTCTTTTAATACCAGTTGGTATTACCAACCGGTACTAAACTGCTCGGCCTAGCTATTGGTGTGGCCAGCAGTTTACTACCGGTTGGTGTTACCAACAGGTACTAAACAGGCCGTTTAGTACCGGGCCAGCTGACCGGTACTTAGTGCGCGTGCACTTAGTACCGGAGGAGCGGTACCGATCGGGAAACCGGTACAAACCGGGGGTTCCCGACCGGTACTAAAGCCCTCTTTTCTAGCAGTGGAATAAGAAAGAGTACTATGGGCCGGCCCACATGCGCACCTCCCGAGACATGTAGAATTTTCGAGGTGGAATATTTTTTCTAAAGGGGAACAATTTTGTTATGACGCTGGAATAATTTTATTTTGTTGTGAAGCTGGAACAATTGTTCCAGAATAAATATACTGAAATAAAGTTCAGATTTAGATGTCCAATGCAAGGCAGTCTTTCTGTTGGCAAGCAGCTAGAGTGCAAGAAATGTTCTGACCAAGAGTTGGACTGAATTGATTGTACTGCCACCATTTTCAAACAGATTGGTTGAGCTAGTGCCATGTGCCTTGTGGTTGAGTTGCCCGTGAATATACTTGTGAGTTAGGCCTGGTTTAGATGCAAAACTCAAAATTCCAAAACTATCACATTGAATGTGCGATGCACATGCATCTAGTATTAAATCTAGACGAAATAAAAAACTAATTGCATAGTTTGTTTGTAAATTACGAGACAAATCTAATGAGTCTAATTAGTCCATGATTAAACACTAATTTGCTCAGCGATTGCTACAGTAAATATGTGCTAATGATGGATTAATTAGTTTTAATAAATTTGTCTTGTATTTTACAGACGAGTTTTGTAATTAGTTTTGTGATTAGTCTATATTTCATACTTCAAATATGAAAAAATTCCCTTTCAAAAACTTTACACGGTGCATCTAAACAAGGCCTTACTTCAAATGGAAGATGGTGACGTGCAAGTACTGGATGGATTTGCTAGAAGATGCGGTGCTAATAGCTATGGAATAAATAACCCAACATGCATGAACAGGGTTCAAAGATCAAGTATATGCAGAAGTGGATTTCAGGTACGTGCCCATGTACTGACTGAGTTAGCTGCATGTACGATGTCCGGATTACGCGGTGGAACTCTCTCTGTTGAGAATTGAGATACAGATGGATTTGGGTATCAGGTTACACGAAGTTCCTTAATGGAGCAGTGTTGTGATAATAGAGCAAAACCAACCAAGGCTGCCTTGCAGTTTGTCTGTTACAACTTACAAATGAAAAGAGTCAGCAACTCTCGGACTTGATGAGTGTTGACAGCCAAATTTGGCATCTGCTGAGGCCGACCGGTCTGACCGGTCGAGCCGGCCGGTCAGACCGGTCGGGTCTGTACAGTCCGAGTAGAATTAAGTTTTTTGTAAAGAGTCCTCATGTAATCCTACTCGTGAAGGGGTACGTCTTCCCCGGCCTATAAATATAAAAGCTAAGGCCGATTGAGGTTATTCCCAATCGAATCAATACAAAAATCGCATTATTTTTACCTCTCAAACCCTAGTCTTTTCCAACCCTAGATTTCTTTCTTCCTTCGTCCCGGCGGCGTTTGAAGACGTTCTGAGTGGCCTGCCGACCTCAGAGCAACCCTACGATCACGAGCTCCGACGGGGTCCCTCCCGAGCTCGCTATTCTAGGTTTCCAGCGAGCCCCTGCTTGCACCGGTCAGACCGGTCGGCGAAACCGGTCAGACCGGTCCGCCCAGGGTTTCGCGGGTGTTGATCGTTTTGACTATCGTTCGCGCGTTCTAGCACATTCGAGTGTGTTGGCGCGATTCTGTGTCAACACACTTTTTGGCGACTCTGCTGGGGAGCAGATTAATCTGGTTTCAAAAAACCGATCTAATCTAGATTCTCCAAGAAAATAGGTACTCATGGTGAGATCCACAACGACAACATCATTAAGGCAACCATGGAGGAGCTCACTGAAGAGGAGCGCAAGGCCTACCTCATCGCTGAAGAGCACCTGAAGGAGCAGTTTCTTCAGGGATTCAAGAAGGAGCGAGGAGGCCTAGTCAAGAGGGTCGGGGAGTTCGTGATGCCATCGTTCAAGTTAAACCAAGACAAGGTCGAGGTACTTCCTAATGATCCCTCTGAACTAGTTAGGCAATTCTCTCTCATGGTAGATTCGAAAATATCTGCTGCGCAAGTAGCTTCGGGAGAGACTCTTGCTGGGCTTAATGATGAAATTGCAGCGCTAAAAAAAGGTAAAACTGTCGAGGGTGGCGCCCAATTCACGGAATCAGATTTGGCTGGCACATCTTTTACCCAAGATCAATTCTATGGGATGCCGCCGAACTCGTTTCCAGGGCAATTTCCGTTGCCGTCCACTGTTCATGTGCCACCGGTCCCACCGGTCACCTCGACCGGTCAGACCGGTATGACCGGACAGCAACCAGTGCCCTCTGTACCGTATACGTCTAACCCTAGTTCGGCCGTCCGTAGCCGAACTAATGAGATGGTGATGTATACAGGGCCTCATGCTACGTCACAGCAGGGATCTGGACCTCATCGAGGGCCGATTTCTAACACTAATATGGCTTACTCCGGTCCTACCATGCAACGTGTTTCATCTTCTCCGAATACTTCGGCCAGTGGAGCTTATCAGGCCGATTTTAGTAGATTTAAAGAAGATTTAGCCGGAGTACTTAAATCTAAACTTGGTATTGATATGGGTGGGTCGCGTTTATATCAAAAGCCATATCCTCCTGAGTTTGATTTTATTTCATATCCTGTTGGTTGGCGTATTCCCGAGTTTGTCAAATTCAATGGTGAAGATTCTCGTACAACTTGGGAGCATGTTAGCCAATATGTCTTGCAATTGGGAGAAGCGGGTCTTAATGATACTTTGCGGGTTCGTTTGTTTTCTTTGTCTTTGACTGGAACCGCTTTCTCTTGGTTTTCCTCACTTGCGCCGGGATCTATTTTAAATTGGAATCAATTAGAGCGCAAATTTCATGATCACTTCTATAGTGGGGAAGCCGAGGTTCGATTGCTAGACTTGACATCGATTAAACAAACTCGAGTTGAAACAGTTTTGGATTACTTTCAGAGATTTAAAGCTTTGAAAAATCGGTGTTTTAATTCATCTCTTTCAGAAAAGGATTTGGCAGATTTAGCGTTTAATAGCTTGCGTTCTTACTTGAAGGAAAAACTTGAAGGTTTTGATTACATTACGGTTAATCATTTGCAAATGCGAGCTATTGGCACCGAATTTAAGTATAAAAATCTTAAAGATACTTTCAAGCCTCATCGGTCCAACACACATGTTCTTGATCCTGATTCGGATGGTTCGGATGATGATAGTAAGGAAGTGTATGCCGCTGAATTTGTTTGGCCATCAAAGGCCAACCCCGGTTCGGTTCCGTCTCTCAAGCCGATTCAAAAGAATCGGCAAGAGGAGCCGAAATTTACTTTTGATGTTTCTAAGTGTGATCGGATTTTTGATGAATTGCTTAAGAATGGTAACATCCGATTGTCACATGCTATTCCATCTCCCGACGAACTTAGACGACATGCATATTGTAAGTGGCATAACTCTACATCTCATGCTACTAATGATTGCAATGTTTTTCGTCGACAGGTACAATCGGCCATTAATGAAGGACGATTGGTACTTTTTGAGATGCAAATTGACAAAGCTCCTTTCCCTGTTCATACGCTGGAATTGAACAATCAAAAGGTGCTCATTCGGCCGGAACAAGCCGGAGGAGCTAAGGGGAAGCATGTTGTCATCGGTGATCCAAGACCGATGGATACAAGTGATAAAATCCTTGCTCGTGAAGTTGTCAAAGAAAAAACTGATGATGGCAAGGATACTTTGAAGATCATTGTCAGGAATTCCAGACTCGGGGGGCAAGTAAGCTCTCCACCAGAAAATCGGTCTGCTGATCAGGCACGACCGGTCAGACCGGTGCCTGCGACCGGTCAGACCGGTCCAACCGGTCAGACCGGTCTGGTGACCGTCCCCGGACCTTCAAGCCGAAATGTCCGGAAGTGGGTACTTGGAAGACAAACGAAGTGAAGGTGCAGGGAAGAACTGCTAATCAGAAGCCCACCTTCAACCAGTTGTTGAACAAGTACACAAAGGCCGTTCAAAACGATCGGCCGTTAAAAAAGAGACCGCGTTCACCACCGCGTCAAGATCGTCCAGCGTCCCCAAGGGGGAAATCCAGCAGGCGCAGAGGTGATGTTGTCATGTTATATCCTTCTCAGAAGATGTATGCTACCATGCCGTGGATGCCGCCGGCTTCAAATGCAACAAATCCGGCATGGGAGCATGGGGGGATATGGATGCAGTGTTTCCCGATGCCTTATCCTCCACACTATCAAGGGGAAAGCTCTAGGATGCCGGTGCATGACCGATTGGGACCACGCCAATCCGATCCAGTGCAGCAGGTTTCACCGGTCAGACCGGTATACACCGACCGGTCAGACCGATATCATCAAAAGCCGGGTCAAGTTCCTGTTCCAAGGTTTGAGTATCGCGTCAAGGAAAAGAGGGGGGAGTAGAAGACCGTGGTTGATTCAGAAAAGCCCAAAGCCGATGTTATTCAAATCGGTGAAATCGAAGTGCCCATAAGAGATACGGGCCAGAGACCGATGGATGTAGATACATCGGTTGATGTTACTTCACAAAAGCCGGTCATGTCCAATGATCATGAGGCCGGTAGCAGCAAGGATGCAGCAGATAAGTACCATCAGCCTAGATGGTGCCCTTCGGGATTAACTCATACTCAAAAAAGGAAATTGCAGCGCCTTCGCAACAAACAAAAGAAGGAACAGGAGAAGGAGAAAATGAGGGATGAGGAATTCAACAGATACAGGCCTATGTTCCCTCAAAGCAAGGTGTGGAAAGCTAAGAAAGCTGACCAGCCAGACGGACCAGTCGAACCGCCACAGCCGACCAGTCAAACCGGTCAAGAGGACCGGTCAGACCGCTCTAACCAACCGGTCAGACCGATCGAGCCCAGTGCAGAGGCAACAGCCGAATCGGTGCTGCCCGTTTCGGTTTCTTCTATTGATGAAGCTCCAGTAGTTCCTCCGACAGCTGAAGACGAGGAATTGGTAGACTATGAAGTGTCTCCAGAGCGCACCAACATGGAGATCAATGTGGTGCACTTGTCATCGGATTACTTTGTGGTTCCGGAGGAGGATTTGGCTCATCTTCAGTTCGGGCCCCGTGAGGCTGTGTTCCAGAAGCCAAGCGAGAAGGACAATCACCTCAAGGCTCTTTACATGAGGGGACACATCAACGGGAAGCCAGTGACTCGCATGCTAGTAGATGGTGGGGCCATTGTGAATCTTATGCCCTACTCGCTGTACAAGAAGCTTGGTGGCCAAGACGAAGATTTGATCAAGATGAACATGACCGTTAGTAGTGTTGGAGGGAGCGAGCCCCTTAGCGCCAAAGGAGTTGCTTCCATGGAGCTCACCATTGGAAGTAAGACGCTTGCTACAGCTTTCTTCGTCGCGGAAGTGCAAGGTAATTACAATTTGATTCTTGGGAGGGATTGGATTCATGCAAATCAGTGTGTTCCTTCTACCTTGCATCAGTTTCTTGTTCAGTGGGTCAGCGATGAGGTTGAGATTGTCCATGGGGACACTTCATCCTTTGTTGCTTTAGCCGATTCGGATTCCATTAGTGCACACGACAACGTCAAGTGTTTGTCGGGCGTGGACCTGTCCGATTATGATTTGATCAGTTGCACTAAGGATGGTTTTGTTTCTGCTGTACTAAAACCGATGGATAATCGGCTAAATCATTTAATGTAAATTAGATGAGTACAACGGACACTCCAGAGGAGACCGGTCAGACCGCCAGTGCCGACCGGTCAGGCCGGTCCTGTCCCGTTCGGCGCACAGGGCCGACCGGTCAGACCGGACACCCCGACCGGTCAGATCGGTCCAACGTAGAATGGCTGCAGCAGAGGCTAGATCAATATCGGGCGCGTACGAACGATATGTGTGAAGCCATTGAAGATTCTGGTGATCTAGATAAGTTGGGCCAAGGATTTACATCGGCTGATCCTTTAGAGAAGGTAGATATTGGTGATGGAACTATTCCTAGGCCGACTTTTGTAAACAAAAATTTATCGGCTGAATATAAAGCCGATTTGGTTAATTTATTGAAGGAATATGTTGATTGTTTTGCTTGGGAGTATCATGAAATGCCTGGTTTGAGTCGTGATCTTGTTGAGCATCGTTTACCAATTAAAGCCGGTTTTAGACCTTATTAACAACCGGTTAGGCGTTTCAATCCCGTTATTTATGACCGAATTAAAACTGAAATTAACCGTTTACTTGATGCCGGATTTATTCGGTCTTGTTGTTATGCTGATTGGATCTCTAATATTGTGCCCGTTGAGAAAAAAGATTCAGGGAAAATTAGAGTATGCATTGATTTTAGAGATCTTAATAAAGCTACTCCCAAGGATGAATATCCTATGCCTATAGCCGATATGTTGATCAACGAAGCTTCCGGACATCGTGTCATTAGTTTTCTTGATGGTAATGCCGGTTACAATCAAATATTTATGGCCGAAGAAGATATATCTAAAACGGCCTCTAGATGTCCGGGATTTGTCGGCTTATTTGAGTGGGTGGTTATGACTTTTGGTTTGAAAAATGCGGGTGCTACTTATCAAAGAGCTATGAATTTGATCTTCCATGATTTGATGGGTGTCATCTTGGAAGTGTATATTGATGATATTGTCATTAAATCGGCCGGTTTAGATCATCATTTAGCCGATTTAAGGATTGCTCTTGAAAGGATGCGCCGGTATGGTTTAAAGATGAATCCACTCAAATGTGCTTTTGGTGTATCGGCTGGAAAGTTTCTTGGCTTCATTATTCATGAGAAGGGAATAGAGATTGATCCTAAGAGAGTTGAAGCCATGAAGAAGGTTGAAGCTCCTACATGCAAGAAAGATTTACAGAAGTTTTTGGGCAAGGTAAATTTCTTGAGAAGATTTGTATCTAACTTGTCCGGGAAGATCGATGCTTTTACTCCTATTCTTCGGTTAAAAGATGAAACCGAATTTACTTGGGGGGCAAAACAGCAAGAAGCATTTGAGAAGATCAAGACTTATTTGTCTTCACCACCCGTACTCAAAGCACCTAGGAGAAGAGTACCTTTCAGACTTTATGTGGCTGCTGAAGACAAGGTTATTGGCCCTGTTTTGACTCAAGAGACCGAAGGGAAGGAGTATATTATTATATATTTAAGCCAACGACTTATTGATGCAGAGACGAGGTATACATTTATTGAGAAGTTATGTTTGTCTCTTTATTATGCTTGTACCAAGTTGAGACATTATCTATTATCTAGTACTTGCGTAGTAGTTTGTCTAACCGATGTGATCAAATATATGTTACAGAAACCGATTTTGAGTGGTAGAATCGGTAAATGGGCTTATGCTTTGGTTGAGTATGATTTGGTTTGTGAACCTTTAAAATCTATGAGAGGCCAAATTGTAGCGGATTTTATTGTTGAGCATCGGATTAATGACAAGCATGATTTAGAAGTCGGCTATATTACGTGCACACCGTGAAAGTTGTACTTTGATGGATCGGTTTGTGATGATGGTCAAGGGATTGGTGCTGTTCTTATTTCTCCGAATGGTGCTGTTTTTGAATTCTCAAACCGATTGGAAGAAGAGTGCACAAATAACCAAGTTGAATATGAGGCTCTTCTATTTGGCTTGGAATTCTTGCAATCCATGGGCGTGAAGCATGTTGAAGCCTTTGGAGATTCTCTTCTGGTGGTGCAGCAAGTATCTAAGATATGCCAGTGTTATAATGGTTCTCTAAATGCATATCTTCATAAATGCCTTGATATTATTTCCTCCTTCAATGAATTTATTATTAAACATATACCGAGGGAAGAAAATGAAAAGGCAAATGCTCTGGCTCAGCAAGCATCCGGTTATAATGTTACAAAAAAATATTTCAACATTCACAAGCCGATGCAAACGAAAGCCGAGTTCCTGGTTCTGGACACACCGGTCCGACCGGTCGGCGATACCGGTCTGACCGCCCAGACCGGTCTGACCGGTCCAGAGACCGGTTTGACCGGTGATGCAGCTGTTAGTTCTGATTCGGTTAAAAAAGATGATTCAATCGTCTCGGCCGAATCCCAGGATTGGAGGGTTCCTCTTATATCATATTTGAGAGATCCTGGTCATGGCGCAGAGAGAAATATTCGGCGTCTGGCTTTCAAGTATGTTTTAATTGACGATGAACTTTATCGTCGAACTGCCGAAGATTTGCTCCTCAAATGTTTAGACTCGGATCAGGCCCGGATTGCTATGGGTGAGGTTCATGAAGGTATTTGTGGTACTCATCAATCGGCTCCTAAGATGAAGTGGTTACTTAGAAGAGCCGGTTTTTATTGGCCCACCATGCTATCCGATTGTTTCAAGTACTATAAAAGATGTGAAGAATGTCAACGGTTTGGTGATTTGCAATTGGTGCCTGCTGCGTTGATGCATCCTATTATTAAACCATGGCCGTTCCGAGGTTGGGGGTTGGATTTCATTGGGCAAATTAATCCTCCATCTTCAAAGGGGCATCGCTTCGTGTTGGTTGCTACGGATTATTTCACTAAATGGACCGAAGCGGTTCCTTTGAAGAATATGACGCATAAAGAGGTAATTGAGTTTATTACTGAGCGTATTATTCATAGATTCGGTATTCCACAAACTTTGACAACGGATCAAGGTACTTCATTTATATCAAAAGAGGTGCGTGCCTTTGCCGAATTTTACAAGATTAAATTGCTCAATTCCTCTCCATACTATGCTCAGGCCAATGGGCAGGCCGAGTCTAGTAATAAGATTTTGATCAAACTTGTCAAGAAGAAGATAGAAGAAAATCCTAGGAGGTGCCATGAAGTGTTATCCAAAGCATTATGGGCTCATCGTATATCTAGACATGGTGCTACTAAGGTTACTCCTTTTGAGCTTGTATATGGTCAAGAGGCCGTTTTACCCGTTGAGGTGAATCTTGTAACACCCTAATTTAAATTTCAGCATTTATTAATAAATTTAATTGGCTTTATTCAAATTTCTAAGATTTATTGTGTTTAGTTGGCATTTAATCTAAATTTTTGTCCCTCAAGTAATTAAAATTTATCATAGGTTTAATTTTTTTGTTGTTGCATCATGCCGGAGCATCTCTTTTATTTGATTGAGTGCTAGGATTGAATTCAAATTTTAATTTGAATTCAATTTAGTTTGGGTGTAGTTTGGAAAAGAAACGAGAAAGATAATAGAAAAGAACCAAGCCCAAAACCCAGCAACAGCCCAGCACCAGCCCAACCCGCAACGGCCCGCTCCCTCCCCCGTCCAGCCCGAGCCGGCCCAGCCAGCAGCGCCGCTTCCCCGGCCCAGCTAGCTCTCCACCTCGGCCCAAGTCCCACGCGCTCGGCCCGGCTCCACCCACCTCCCTCCGCGATGGCCCAGCTGCGCCGCGGCCTGCCCCGCTCGCGCAGCAGCCCGCTCGCCCGCACCGCGCGTCGCCCTCACCCGTTCCGCCACTGACCGGGCGGACCCACCTGTCATCGCCCTCCTCCCCCTTTCCTTCTCCAGCGCTCCAACGGAAACCGTTTCCCCCGCCGGAGATCTCGCAGGCCTATCCCTGGGCACGGCCCCCCCAGGATCCCGCCGGCCCTTATTTAGCACCCCACGGACCCCCCGTCATCCCATCCCGCAGCGCAGCCTCAAACCCTAGCGCCGCTGCCTTGCCCCTGCCCAGAGCAGAGCACCCGCCGCCGGTAAGCGCCTCCGCCGAGGCAATTCCACACCATCGGAGCATCCCAGGCCGACCTGACCGCCGTGACTCCCTCGCAGGAACTCCACGGGTCGATCTGCGCAGTCCAGGAACCGGAGACGCCCCGCGGCAGCTTCTTCCCCAACTCCGCCGTGCGCCACCGCTCCCCCTCGACGTCGTCGGCTCCCCTGCGCCGCAATTAGTCCACCGCAAACCCTCGGTGAGCACCCTGGATCCCCGAGCTTTCTTTTGCGCTAAGCCTTCTAGGCCGTAGGCCACTCCGTTGTCCGGGCGCCACTCGCCGACGCCCCGCCGCCGTAGCTCCGCCGTGGCGGCCCTGCAACACCCCATAGCACCGCATGACCCCTAAACCGGTTTGCCCGCACCTTGCACAAATCCCCTGGCCCTTTTGCGCTAGAACCCGAGCCCCAGAACCACGAAGCACTCACGCGCCGGCGAACTCCGCCGCGTTCGCCCGCCATCGCCGCCGCGCACAGCGTCCCGCGCCCCAATCCCCTCCCCTGAGTGCCCCAGTGGCTTGCGCGTGCCACGGACATGCTCCCGAGCCAAGCCGCGGCCCGAATCGGCCACGGGGACGCCGGAATGGCCAACCCCGGCGAACCCCCGCCGCGGAGCAGAGCTCCGGCGACCTATCGCCGCCGCTCCCGCGCGCGAATCGTGTCAGCCGTTCGATCCTAGATCTGCGGCCCTGATTAGATCCAGCGCCCTTAAAACCCAGACCATCAGATCTGGATCCAACGATCCAGATCGGCGCATACCCCTTCAGCCTGGCAAACTTCATAAAGAGCCCCTGGGTTTTACTGGATTTAACCCGCGGTCCATCGGTATAGAAAAATAATTACGCAGAGGCCCTGTTTTTAGCACTTAGCCCCCTGAGTTCTTTAGAAATAGAACCCGCCGTCCTTCCATGGCTTTTTCACGTGTTAGACCCCAGAACTAACCTTTAATTATGTTTAGGCCCTCGGTTTTTGCAGAAGAGCCCCTGAAACCTTAGATTTCTTGCAGTTTAGTCCCTGAACCTTGTTTTTAGCCCAGAAAATGCGTTTTAACTCCGTTTTAGGCGTTCTTTATATCCACGCGATCGTTGTAACGCGTAGAATAGTTTTAGACTAGTTTAGTGTGCTGTTTTTATGTATTGATGTACTATTTCTTAGTTTTTATTAGTGTTTTCTTGTATGCTTATTATTGTGCATTGTTTTGGCCATGTGTTCGTGAGTAGACGTTGATCCATCTGAGGAGCCCCAGTACCAGTACCCGGAGCAGCCGTCTTCGGAGCACTTTGAGCAGCAGCAGGAGCAGTACGAGGAAGGCAAGTGTAACATAAACAACCTATCACCTTTAAATACATTTACATATTGCATTTTAATACTGTATGCCTATAAGGATTTCCTAGCCACTTTATATCCTTTATATATCCTTTGGGTTGCATTTTGTTTAGTTGTGCTAGGTTGCCGCGCTATAACACACTCTGGTCCTTTTTAATTAATTTGATTAATGGTTTACTTGAATTTATTTCTGAGAGTGGACCTCTGTGCTTCGTGCTTGGGTGGCTCACGTCTCGTTAAAATATGGTTTTTGTAGAAACATGGTTTAGGGGGCCAGCACGGTGCTTAGTGCTTGGTTGGCCACTCTCCATAAGGACCGGTTCATAGAGCGACAACCTGGGACAACAGCGCTACCACAAGGCTAGAATGGGATAGACTTGGCGTAATAATTAGATCTTTTTGGTTTGGAGTAACTTACCTGCGGGGCAGGGGCGGTAAGCTTCTATGGCCCTCGTGCTGAGTGGCCTCGTCTGTGCTTCGTGTCTTGACGCCCACTAGACCTGCTCCATAGTCGCCGATCCACCCTCGCGGTTACTCCCTACCAACGAGATTCTTTGTAAAGGCCTCGTAGTGAGTCACTAGTCATCTCACCTAAGGAAGTGTGATGAACAACTGGCGTAGCTCACGACTTGTGGGTAAAGATGTGCAACCTCTGCAGAGTGTAAAACTGGTATACTAGCCGTGCTCACGGTTATTAGCGGCCCAGATCCTCCTTTTGATTAGTGGGGTTGTCTCCTTCCGACGAGGGAGGTGCCTCTCGGGGTTACCTTGGTGGCTTGGTTTGTTTTGGTACTCAGTAGATTCTGAATTAATACTGATTAATTACTATGTAACTGGGTTAATGGTAATTCATCAACTTATAGTAAATAGCTTTAATAAAATCTTGCCAACACTTAAAAGCTAATGCAGTTGAGTCAGCCAACCTTAGAGCCTCATAGTTTGTGTTATACTTGTTGAGTACAAGTTGTGTACTCACTCTTGCCTCTTCTCTACTTTTTCCTCTTGGCTACGCTACTGCTGCTCAGTTCCTGCCGACACGAGGGAGTTCGCTCAGCACTACCAGGACTACGAGGACTTCTAGGCGTTCGCCTCCCAGTCGACGTCCCAGTGGCGCCCTGCTCAGCTTCGGAGAGCGTTTACCGTATTTGTACTTCGCTTCCGCTGTACCAGACATTTTTGTCATTATTGTAATAAATAACATTCGTATTCGCTTTATTATATCTTTATTCGTGATATGTGCTGTGATATACTGTTCATTCTGTTGTATATACGTGTGACTTGATCCTGGCACGTATATGATTGCTCGGTTTATGTTCTTTTATAAACCGGGTGTTACAAATCTGGACGCATATAGATTAGCAAAACAAAATGACCTCTCCGCTGTTGATTATCATGATATGATGATGGATAATATTGATGAGGTGACCGACAAGCGTTTGAAGGCTTTGAAGGAAATTGAGAAGGACAAGCTTCGGGTGGCTAGAGCCTACAACAAAAAGGTAAAACTTAAATCTTTTCAGGTTGGAGATCTAGTTTGGAAGACAATTTTGCCTCTTGGGATGAAAACCAACAAGTTTGGCAAATGGTCGCCAAGTTGGGAGGGTCCCTACAAGATTATCAAGGTTATCTCCGGTAATTCATATATGATGGAGACGGTGCAAGGTGAGCGTCTACCTAGAGCTATCAACGGGAGGTAGTTGAAGAAATTTTATCCTAGCATATGGCAAAGTGCATGAAGACAAAGACGGCCGGTATTATATATCGCCCTTAGTTTTGTTTTTAGACTTGAATGCTCTATGTAAAACATGTACATCATGATAGTTCTTGCTTTTTGGCTTGTGAAACTCACCAAAAAGCAGGGGGGCATATGTTGACAGCCAAATTTGGCATCTGCTGAGGCCGACCGGTCTGACCGGTCGAGCCGGCCGGTCAGACCGGTCGGGTCTGTACAGTCCGAGTAGAATTAGGTTTTTTGTAAAGAGTCCTCATGTAATCCTACTCGTGAAGGGGTACGTCTTTCCCGGCCTATAAATATAAAGGCTAAGGCCGATTGAGGTTATTCCCAATCGAATCAATACAAAAATCGCATTATTTTTACCTCTCAAAACCTAGTCTTTTCCAACCCTAGATTTCTTTCTTCCTTCGTCCCGGCGGCGTTTGAAGACGTTCTGAGTGGCCTGCCGACCTCAGAGCAACCCTACGATCACGAGCTCCGACGGGGTCCCTCCCGAGCTCGCTGTTCTAGGTTTCCAGCGAGCCCCTGCTTGCACCGGTCAGACCGGTCGGCGAAACCGGTCAGACCGGTCCGCCCAGGGTTTCGCGGGTGTTGATCGTTTTGACGATCGTTCGCGCGTTCTAGCGCATTCGAGTGTGTTGGCGCGATTCTGTGTCAACAATGAGACAACAACACAGCTCATTATATCAGATCACTGCGTCTTGGAATACCCAAACTCTCACCAATGTCATGTATGCAGCAGGTAAGCCCTCAGTGAGCTAATGTTACTGAACATTTCTGTGGAAAGAGGATGGGTCTTTCGGTTATAGTGAAGTTTGATCAGTACCAGTGTACAAGTTGTGACAACAAGTCACATTGCAATGTCTAGCTATTTGCTTATACTATGGGCTCGAATAAATCGATTTGGGCAAGAGTTTTCACTTCTGAAAACATCGTCCTCCCCTAGTTGGGCCAGTACAAGTGATGGTTTCCACAACATGTCAATTTCAATCTTCTGAACTGTAAACGGTGATGGTTTCCGCACTAATGGGCCTCTATGGGATCTTATAGCGGTGGACAGCACGCTACCCCTGAACTACTACTGTCTTATTTGAACTCTTCATTTTCTTGTCGAAACCAAAACCGGTTTTGATGACATGCAGTGGCGTCATATCTGATCGGTTTTTATGATATGCTTGGGCTATAGGCGCTAGAGCAGTAACTGGCCTTGCCACGCCACCTTCTCCCCAAAACCAGAGTGCTATCGGTGTTTAAATGGCACTTCGTCAAACTTGTTACCGAAGGGAAGTTTTGACACAGCACAAATCTTAGTACTAGTACTAAACCTTAACTCCACATGCTTGTGAAATGCTGAAGTGGACAGAAATATGATCTCGTCAACCATACAAAGTCAGACCGTTATCCCCAACCACCCCTACTGATTAATCCATCAAGCGAGCAATCTTGCTCCCGGTGTGATCAAACTTCACTCCCTGACGCGAGGGACTCTCAACCCTCGCGTCGCTCCCAGGAAACTCGGGGAGCCTCCGCGCCGCCATCCGCCCCTCCACCCCAGGCCGCCTCCAGTAGCCACCGCGGGCGGCAGCGACCGTCCAAGCGGCGGCAATGGCCCGCGGTTGAGCCGAAGTCGACTCAGCTTCGCTCCTCCCATCCCCTCTCTCTTCCCCGCCCACCTTCTCTCCCTTCGGGCCTCAAGCCTTCGACGCTCCGGCGCTCCTCCGCTAGCCGCCGGGACCGGATCCGGCCTACTCCTTGCTGGATCCACGGTTCCCCTAGCCAGATCTATCACCGGCCCTGCTCGTGGCGTGGGTTACGATGTGCTCGGCTGGGCGACCCATCGCCGCCGCAGCTCGTCTCGAGGTGCTCGGCAGGCTGCACACTTGGCTGCTCTAATGGCCGGAGGCCCGTGGCCACGCCGCCGCCACTCGCCTCGGTACGCGGGCAAGCTGCACTATCAGTGGCTTGGGTGGTTGCGGCGCTGCCGTCGCTCACCCTGGGGCGGGCTGTTGTCTTGCTCTGCTGGCGCTGCCTCGCCCCGGGTCTTCGGGGCCCGGCGGTCCCTCGGATTGGGGTCGGCTTTCTATCGCCTCCTACTGGCGTGGGTAGTAGGCTTTTGCCTTCCGCTGGCCGCCCGGACGATGAGCTCTTCTACGCTGTAGTATTCTTCGGCCTTAGGGTTCAAGGAGGGAATAGAGTGGAGGCAAAAGCCTTGGTCTGCTTGCAGTCCAATGATGATGAGGCGCTCGTTGTATACTTTGTTGAAGGCGTCATTCTTTGTCTCTCTTTCCTCCTCTTCGGTGAGCTTTTTGGGTGAAAGCCTTGACCAATGCTCCCTTCCTGAAGGCGTCGTCTTGGAAGCTCTGCTAGTGGTGCTCGTCTACTCTCCTCGGAGAGTTTCCACTTTTGTGTTTGCCTTCACTCATTTGATCTGCATCGTTCGGGTTGCATTGGTCATCGTTGGCAGATGCTTTGCCGCCTTTCTATTTGCTGGCGGGTACTTTGCCATCGTTCGGCTCCGACGGATGCTTTATCGCCGTTGTCATGTTGGTTGGTGATCCCTTCGAACGGATGCTTTACCGTCTCGATGGGTCGGGTGGATGCTTTGCCACATTTGTTGTGTTGTCAGACCTTGAACCCTTGGCGTTGTAGTATCTTTTAGCAGGTTCATTTGTGTGGTCATCTAGGTTTATGAGTTTGCATGTGTGTCCCCCATTGTTCTTGTTTGGGTGGTGCTATGTTTTCACCTTAATAGTCCTTACTATTAAGATTTGTAATGGTCGTATTGCTTTCCTTTTAATTAAATACATGCCCAGACACATTTGCAAAAAGAAAAAATCTTGCTCCCGGTATTGAACTGGTCTCCACTCTAAATTTAGAAATACAATTACGACTTGTATGTATCTAACACTCCATTCCTGTCTGTACATGTCCAGCGAATCCAGAGCACTGGCGGAGAGAGGAAAATCGGAAAGTTGCTCCTCGCTGATCCATTCCAGGCTAGGTTTAGATTTGATTGCACTGAAAGAACTTCAGTTACTTAGGAAAAGCAATGCCAGGAAGCTTCTCCAATCAGATCGTGAAACAGAATGCCGATTCGTCTTTGCTGTCCGTCCCTCGTGCATGAATGCAATCCTGTTATCTTTTGCCTGGGCGGTTGAGGTGTTGCCAAAGAGTAAAGCCAATCTTTTCACAAGAGATGATGGTCATCCACCATTGCCGTCAGCCGACCAATGTGCAGTGCTTCCATTGCATTTCGGATCAGACAGTGACTGGAATGGACCGTGAAACATCGGCACAGCCAGTAGACACGTGACCTGGGATTTCCGATCTGCTAAGATACCAGAGGTCATATCATGGTCGGAACAGTGCCGCAGTTGAAACTGATGGCACTGATTGATTCATCTCACGTTGTTGTCAGCATGATCGTATCCAACTTCCTTTCAAATTTGACATGCCGAAGACTAGGCAGGGACATTGTATTGTTATTCCATCTCACTTCCATGAATGTAATGTCTGAATCCATGGGTTACTCTCACCACTACTAGTTAGTTAGTCACCGCAGAAATGACATCAATGTGGTGTGCGGCCAGAGGCCACTAACGATGCACACTGGCCCGTGTGACTACAACGCATGATACGGCATCTTCGAGACAAGTTACATACGCTTTTTCAGTATCTTTCAGCAAAAAAACGTGTTCAGTAAATGCATACACAGAGAAAAATCAGAACAACACCTATTCTCCAACGAGAGGATCAGGAAAAGGTTGCAGGGATGCATGGCCGTACCGGCAAATCCTGGGCCTGTGTGAAATAATGGACTAGGGTCTAGTGGCCTAGTGTAGGATCATGAATACCAAACGACAGTAGCAATTTAGGTCACGTTTTGCTATAAATTGGTTTAACAATCAACTAAATTAAAACCGTACCTCTACATAACTACTTTGGGGCCCTTCAAATTTGGGGCCCTATGCGGTTGCACGGCCCGCACGGGCCTAAAAATGGGCCTGCAGGGATGCCACCTGGCTGGCAATACAATCATGTCACATAGGGGCTGCCTGGTCCCGAATGCAGGTGTCATGCCATGATAGCTAGGGGCGGAGCTAGAGGAGAACAGTGGGGTGTGGCACTTCATAGTATGTCTATAATATTCGACAAAATATGGTGAAATTTTAAATATGATAAGGGATTATAGATTTTTCTAGGTGCGGCCGCCCCCAGAACTCACAACCTGGCTCCGCCCCTGATGACAGCACGAAAGCCTTGTTCGGTTACACATGGATTTATTCCGGCCAGAAAGGATAGAGACAATAAGAGATTCATGATAGCTATAACGAGAGACCATGATTTATTTCGGACTGGAAACTAATTGCAATAAAATATACTCATAGTAGGTACAACAAGATATTGAGATTGATTCCACACCTCTTGGCTCATGGATCGATTCTCGGTCTCTTATTGTATCTATTATGAGTCTAATTTGTTGCAATTAATTTTCAACCCGGAATAAATCTCGCTGTCTTGTTATATCTATTATGAGTTTTCTACTGTCCCTACCATTCCTGATCTGGATTAAATCCATATGTAACCGATCGAACACACTTTCTACTTCTCTATTTCTAGCTTGTTCTGGCTTATTCTCCCTCGGAATACTATTGAAACAGCTAAAATCAGCCGGCTTATTCTCTGGATGCAAAGTTCTTGTGAATGGGAGAGCTTTGCATTTTCAATGTTTGTTGTTTGTGATCTGGATGGAATGTCGATGTTGTATAAAAATCTGCAAACCACTATTTAGTGAGGTTGTGGCTCATTATTTTAGACCAAGTGTTGTATGAAAATCTGTATCACTGTGAATGACCAGACACAGTGTTCAACTGAGATTATACTAACCAACCTCATGTCCGAATGGAAAATAAAAAAGGGTTTTGGCAAAAGCTGAGATATTCCACATGCTGATCAAAGGTTGTAACGGACTGGCATATGAACGCTTGCTGTCCTTCATGGATGCATGCATATAAGCATGTTTTCTTTTGACAGTTGATTTTAGAAAATGGAAAAATATAGGCTGGACGGTTGTGGTGCTGCGGTGCTGCCAAATCTGTAATGCTGATCTTGACACTGTTGTGCCACCAAATTATTGATGTGGAGTAGAAGAAACAGGCACCAGAGTCACCGCTCATCAGGCGACCGCTGCGCTAGCAGACGAGGTGACTGATGGCAGCAATGTTCCCAACTTCCTGCTGTACACCAGACGGACAGACTGTGACTGGACCCGACAGCGACCTGTTTACGGCACGAGACAGGATGTAGTATCGTGTTCATGTTCCACAACTGAAATCGATCGGCTCATGATCTACTAAAGGTCATATCGTAGTTAAGCATTGTAATGACTAACCCAAATCGATCGGCTCATGATTTACTAAAGGTCATATCGTAGTTAAGCATTGTAGTGACTAACCCTTTCTAATGAGGTTGTGGTTCATTATTGTAGACCAGATGTTTCAATTGACAATAATATCACTTTCAAAGACCTGACACACATGGTTCAACCGAGATCTTACTATTACTAATTGGAGGCTCCTTTTGAAGCCTCCAGGTGAAGCCACCTAGAATCCTATGTGGATAGTCTAAAAAAATAGAGAAATCTTATAAATTCTCACAAAAATCAGAAACATCTAGCCATCAATTTGGCAATTATAACCATAATAGCCATTGGATCTGTCATCTTTCTAATAAATTACCCACCTATGTAATTATAAAAATAAACTAAAGTAACCCCTAAACATAATTATCCACCTCTGACATTATAAAAAATAATCTAAAGTAACCCCCTAATCTTCGTGTAAATTATCCACTTATGCCATTATAAAATAATATCAAATAACCCCTTAAATTTTTATATATATTATCCAATGATAACATAATAAAAAGTTAAAATAATCCCAAAATCAGAATCAAAATTATATTATTATAATAAAATCTTAAAGCGCACTAGTATAAAATTCTAAATTACTATTGCTATAATTATTAATATATTATTAATGTTATTATTTATATAAAAATACTAACCATAATGTGTGTGTCACCATATATTCATGTACAAGATAAGACATAAGAATACTAATTTTCATATTGTTCAAATAGCTCAAACAAAATATTCAATTAAATACATATCAAACATATATGGATGTGTGATGCAAAGTGAGAAAAAATTGTTAGTAAATAAATCTATCACATTTATTATAATTACATAATGATAAATATGTATCTTTACAGCACTGGATTAGAATATTTAATTGGTTAAAGAGAGTGTAAGAAATAATTATTAGATATCTCTAACTAGCACGTGTGGGAGCACGGGTTGATAAACTAGTTATGCTAACTAACCAACCTCATGTCTCAATGGAAAATAAATAAAATGTTGTCACAAAGTCGAGATCTTCCACATGCTGATCAAAGGTTGAAACAGGCTGCAGATGAACGCTCCTCGGTTCTGTTTGTATTAACTAACCTTTGGCCCGTCTAGGCTTCTTCGTCACTTTGATATAACGGATAGCTCTCCTACCAGTTCGTTCAAATTAAAAAAGAAAAAGAAAAAAGCATAGTGGCACCGATTTCCTTGAAGATTCGGCAAAGTGGTGGATGACCAGATGGCGATAACTCAGAACATAATGGAAATGTTGTCAACCCTAGAATTTTAAATTTTGGATATGGATTTTTTTTCTAGCCACCACCAAAATTTGTGATATTTCACGCAAATGTTTTTGGAGTCATCACAAAATATATTATTTCCTAATTTTTTATCTAAATAAATGGATAGCACGATTTATGGTTATAAATCTATTGACTTTAAGAATATGCAAGAAAAACAAAACTGTGGAAATTATGAGTGTAGAATAATATGCTTACAATAAAGTACATAGCTGGTCTAATAGTAGGCTTCATTTTTTATTTCTTTAAGTCATCACTGAACTTATCAGAATTCATGAATTCTCGGCAAAATTTCCCGGAAATTGGAAACTGTGGTCAACCGAATCCAAAATCTGGTCTTTCTGTGTGTGTTTTTGCCAGGTAGTCTTTCTGTTTAACTCAGACCATGCATAGGAGCAAGATTAATTTTCATTTCCTGCCGCTTCAAGCCACAATCCATATAGCCATGCTGAACAGACTTCAGTGGCATGCTATTTTCCAACTCCTCTTGTTTTTTATCTTTTTCCAAGTGAAATTGTCATTATGATAACTATTCCATAGAGTTAACGCCTGTTGTAGCTTCTTTTTTTTCTTTCTATTTTTAAATATATAACTAGTAGGGGAATACCCCTCCCTTGTCATCAAAAAATATATATTCCGGTTGTAAGCCAGATATTGTCTATATTGGCCAATTAATGGCAGACGTGTGATACGGCTAAACTAGACTAATCAGGTGCTACACTGCTACAGGGAGTCAGGTGTGATTGGATGAAAACATCCCAACATCGACATGACTCCACAATCTTGGAAAATGGCCGAATGCCACCACTCCACTGGAGCATCGTCCCTTCTACTAGTTCCTGCTAAAGAATTTAATGATGTTGCCGCAACGAAAACAAAAGGTCCCATTATTATTTCTGCAAATGATAGAAGGCACACCAAAGATCAGACGAAATATGTCTCTCGCCCTCTCGGTCCCGGGACCAAAGAATCCAGTATAGTATATTATTGGCACCTTGCTTTTGAGCAAAAAAAATCAATGGGACAAGCCATAAGACATGGAGTCCTACACAATTGCTAGCCTTGCAATTATGCAGCATATGTCCACTTTCATTGACAGTCGGCCACTCACAACCAGCTCCAGACATGTCCCGGGGACAATTTGAGGAACGAGAGTATTCTATCCTGCTTGTGATAAGTGAATTGTCAACCGTGCGGTGTGATCGTGCGCTTGGTCTTTGGGTTGCAGGTACACGGGCGTCAAGTGTCGACGGAGAGTTGCCGTGAAGGAGCTCAGGCCGGGCGGCAGCTGTGGCGTCGACTCCTGGATCGAGGGCGCAAGCGGCGACGGAAGGCGGGTTTTTTGGTTTGCGCCACAAAACCAAGGAGGCGGACGGCGGTTGAAGACGCCAAGTCGTGGAGGCACGGGCGTCGGTCTCGGGACTGACGGAGTCGACGGGCGTCGACGGCGTCTAGGGACTCGCTGCGGGCGAGGAGGTGACGGGCGTCGGGCGGCGTCTAGGGCCGTCAGAAGGCCGAGGCGAGAACAGCATCTAGGACCACGACGTGGAGACGGGAATCTTCCCGCGCGTGGAGTTTTTGCGGTTTTCTCAAAACCGGCCACATACCCGGGTTTCGCGGACCCCCAAAACCGCGAACCGGATCTTCATCGACATGGCGGCATCGCGGAGAAGGCTTCGAGTCGAAGAAAGAAACTCCGCCGTCGGATGAGATCGTGTACATATTTCCGGTTTTGACCCTACGGGCGTTTTAGTGTCTAGTTTGAGTCGAGGGTATTTTGGACCCCTGCGTGGGCAGCTTAAATACCCCTCTCCTCTCTCCCTTGCGCCAGCCACAAACAGAACACAGGCAGCACCCCCTCCTGGCGCCCTCTCCCTCTCGGTCTCCCTCTCTTTCTCCTCCCTCTCCTCTCTAGGATTAGAGGTATGGATTCTCGAGACTTTTGTAATGAGATTGTGTGGGAAAGGAGGCCCAATCCTCCTTGTGCCCTCCGGGGTTTTGAATTCGTGTCAATCTCATACATTTGGTGCTTTGTTTTGGATGAATTCGATTTTCCGTTGTCGATTCTTGTGTACGAGATGAGGAGTTGGTTCTTGATGATTTTCGTGACTCCTTGGGGTGTTCCTAATCCTTCTAGCCTAGTGCTAAAACCCTCGGATTCACGAGCTCCTTCGAATTGAAGTTTCTGCATTCTTGAGAAAACCCCAATCTTGCTTAGGATTTCGTCGATTTCTCCCAAACCATGGAGTAATTCGTCGATTCCTTCCGTGGACGTGTTCACAAGTTCCTTATGATCATGCCTGCAAAATTTGGTGAGATTTGGACTTGATTTGGCCACTCGATCATCGAGTTCTTGGAAGAACGCGGGCTGAAAAACGTTTCTAGACAGAGTTCTTCCGAGCACCGGTTAAACCTACGCTTTTTCTTATTGGCGTCGGTTCAACCGGTGAGTGGGTTTTTCCTGCGTTAGGGTTTTTTGCTTGCCATCTTGTTGCACCGGTGCTTTCTCTCCCTAGAGCATCGGTTCAACCGGTGAGTACTTTTCTGCTGCTGCTTTGACGTTGCACCGGCGTATAGAGCTTTCTTAGCGTCGGTTAATCCGGTGCTTGTTGTGATCAGTTTTGCAGTCTCTCTGGACAACTGCACCGGTGTTTTGGATTTTCCGTCGTCGGTTTAACCGGTGCGTTGAATTTCAATTATGTGATCCCTCTAGACAACTGAACAGGCGATTTGTTTTGATTTTGCCGGATCATCCGGTGTGCTAACACCGGTTGAACCGATGCAGTTCAAACACATATGTCGGATCAACCGGTGCTCGCTTTTGTGCTGCAGGCTCTGTATCATTGGTTTGACCGACGTACTCAATCCTTTGTGCGTCGGATCAACCGGTGCTATATACCTTGCGTATTTTCAGCTGCCTCTTTTCGCTGTTTGCTTTCACGTTGGTTTGCGTGTGTTCCTAGGGCTTTCCTGTGTTGGTATAGCTCCTCTATAGCTACTCCACACTGTGCCTAGGATTCTAGGGTTGGGTGTGCACTTTGGGATTAAACCGAAGTTTCAGTTTGCAAGAATTTTTAATCAGCTCCCATTCACCCCCGTCTCGTCGCCCCTTCGGTCCCTCACACTTGAAAGATTTCATATGCTCCGTCGTCTAAGCAGGGTACCAAGCTGACGAAGCTTTCCTCCTGAACTCTTGCGCGCTTATTCTCTGATTTTACCAAAACGTCTCACGGTTGCAAGTTTAATGCCTCGATGGCCTGGCACAGTCCCGTTCCGTGTCCGATTCCAAAGGCTAGTGATCGAGATGGTGCGGCCGTCACCTCAGGTTTCTCTGAACATTGTGCTCAGAACAAATTCCCCGCGGTGCGCAGGCAGGCGGCGTCGTCATCTCCGGACTCAAGTGTCCAACCACGATTATTGGTGGTGGTGGTGGTAGGCTTGATTATTGGTTCCATGTCTAACTAGCAAGAAATATCAGCAAGTTGAGGTGGAGCCCCACAGCTAGCTCCTTCCGGGTTCAGAATCTTCAGACTGATTGCACCGGAAGAACTTACTCAGTCTTGTTTGTGAAACCGAAGCCATTAAACCATCTTCATTCAGAACAGAGCGCCAAATCGCCTTCGGGGACCCTCATGCGTCTACGCCTGTGTCCTAGTTTCTTTTGGGCTGGACGGCGGTGGTGTTGCCGGAACGGTAAAGCAGAAAGTGATCTATCTATCGACTTCGTGATGTGGAGTGGGAGAGAACGAGAAACATGTTAGCCATTGCCATCAGCTGACCTGCCGAGCACAAGGTGAGTGAAAGGGAGCAGTGTTCCCATTGCCCACACGGACGGCGAGTCGGCGACCCTGACCGCGAAGTGTAAGCCCAGCAAATCAGACAGGTGACATGGCGTTTTCACTTTTTCAGTCGGTGAAACTCGTGCCGTCGACGTCATATCCTGATCTCGGCTCGGCTCCTAGCATGATCGAGCAGCGTTGCCATGAGCCCATGACCAGTTTTCTTGCAAAAAAATTTACTGGCTACCAGGGCCGCCCCATGGGTTACAATCACAGCTGACCACCTTGTCTGGCAAATGATTATACATATGATGTGAGTCCATCACCAATGAAATAGTAGTCTACTTATTGAGAGATCACGTGGACCCTAGCTAATGAAATAGTATCATTCCCATTGAAGATAGGGACAACATAGTCCAATTTTCACCCTCGAATTATTGCAAAAGTCTAATTTTCAACCTTCAAATACAAAACCGGACAACATAGGCCATCCAACTGTCAAAACCGGGCAAATTTGAGCCTTGGGTGGTTTTGAAGGTGATTTTGCATTTTCTAGAAAAAAATAAATAAATCTAATTAGATCTAAAAAATCAAAACTAATTCACTTTAAATCAGAAAAATATGAAATTAGTACCAAATTTTTTCTAAAAATGTGACATATCTATTATTTCTCAATTTGAATCTCAGTTATTAAAAATAATAGGCATAACTGCAAGCAACCAAATATTATGAACATAAAAAAATAGATCTGAATAGCTCACAAGTCATGTAACAATAGATAGGTTACATTTTTAGCAAACTTTTGATACACATTTCATAATTTTTTGACTTAAAATGAATTACTTGTAAATTTTCTAGTGTAAAACTAAATATTTTTAATTCTCACAAAATAGAAAATCACCTTCAAAACCACTCCAGGGGCCAAATTTGACCGGTTTTGACAGTTGGATGACCTATGTTGTTTGTTTTGTAGTTGAAGGTTGAAAATCGGACTTTTGTGATAGTTGGAAGGTGTAAACTGGATTTTTTCCTTGAAGATATCTAGCTTCTCAACCATGACCAGCTGATGAGATCGTTCAACGGCGAAGTGCTACACTTCCAATGACCGTCGACTGGATCTGTTTCTCTTTTTTAGAGCATCTCCAAGAGTTTGCCATATTTTACTTGGCATATCTTGTGTTTTGCCAACTTCTAAAAAGATATGCCAAGTAAAAAAAGAGCTATCTCCAACAGTTTGGCATAATTCACTTGCCAAATCCAGATCTAACTTACATCAGGAACCCTGAGAGAGAAACAAATTTATATTTATGTCCTTCCACCTCTTGAAAACTTAAATCAGGAACCCTTCTCTGTTATTTATTTCTTTTTTCACCCTCCCACCTGACTAGAAACCACGATGCCAACCGCGCGCCGCGCGCGTATATTTATGCGCAGGAGGCTGGTTTTCCCAAGTCGCCAAAAATTGCTAAGTCTTTTGCCAAACTGTTGGAGGAGTATGTTTAACGTTTTTGCCAAAAATCAAAGATGGCAACTCGATTTGCTAAACTGCTATAGATGCTCTTAGAGAAAAAGCAAATGCGCCAAAGTGTACCGGGTCTGAATTTCGTAGGATAACTGTTGGTTTTGGCAAAGCTTGTTTCTTGTAGGTCTGCATGTCGAAATTTTAGGAGATCAAGAGAGTGCCATTTGATCTGACCTGCTGCGAGTTATCCACAACCAACAGATTGAGTTGCACCCGAGATTCCGCGCGAGTGCCGTGCAAAGTCAGGTAGAATTCTCCTCCATGCTTTTGCTTTGGATGCGTCCCTGATCCGATGCCAAAGTGTACGTGCTGGATGCGCCGTGATCATCCAAAGCTGTCTCGTAGGGTATCAAGTCATCTTTATATATATATATATATATATATATATATATATATATATATATTCGAATTCCTTTGAGCTCGTGCATACGGGGTGATGTCTTTACGCTAGGGACCCTAAAGGAGAAACCACTGCGTTGAGTTGCTCTCGTTTAGCCCATGGAGAGGCGTCTGAGAGAGCCTGTGTCCGCAGAGAAGTGTTCACTTCGGGTGGAACTGCCTGGAGAGACGGTAAAGCCTGAGTCCGGTGTGCGCGTGGCCGGGGTTAGTTCGGGAGAAGACCGGGTAGGCCTGGTTCTGAAGCAAGCTAGCGATGCATGCGGTGAGTACCAAGTAGGATTTACACAAGCATAAGACACTCCACCGGCTGAATTTTTGGTTTCGCCAACCTGCTAAGATCCTGAGAAGCACGCATTACCCATACTCTGCATAATCACTAATCACGCGCAAATAATCACGCACTCGTCCACCATCCACAAGAGGTCGCTATCGTCCAATAGTCGGTGCCTGAATATTAGTTGTGAAGTATTACTCTGCTAATTACCCGCATAACAATCACGCACTCATATCCACTACCCACTCAAGTCACTTTCATCCAATAGTTAGTGCCTTGAATAGTAGGAAGTTTGGGCGCCTAAGCCACTCTCTGGTGAGTGCTCGTGCGCTATTCATATTCCGAATTTAAATAGTACCTGATATTTTGAATAGTGCCACGAATTTGAATAGTAACTGCTGAATTTGAATAGTAACTCGTGATTTTGATTTTGAATTTGGAATCTCGATTCTTTTTGTCAGTACTGGTATCAGAGCCGAGATTATTAAAATTTGAATTTTATGGGAATTTGTGATATATTTTAGAGTACAAGAATCAGTAGAATATCTCGGTTGAGTTAAAATAGAAGCTTTAGAAAATGAAATTAAGCTGTACGAATTTAAACTAAGTAAAATTCCTAATAAATATAATACTTCTATGTTATGTGAATGGTCTACTATTAGAGAAAAATAAATTTATTTCATTAGAAAGATAGCCTATTTAAAAAAGATATCTAAAGAAAGAGAGCTAAATGATAAGAAATATAAAACGTCAGTTGTGATAAAGAAGTGGGAAGATGAGTCAAACCCAAAAGATGTGCAGAATCATAAAGCCAAAAGGGATCCAGACACTCATAAATGTAATATTATGATAAATAATGTGTTAAAAGAGGACAAACAACTAGAGGCTATGAATGAACCTTTAGAAAGTTATGTAGACGAAGAAAATAATGCCCAACAATACAGAGACTTTATAGACTCTCTAGATGATGAAAGTTTATATAATTTGGATAATGCTATGGATGCATTAGAAATAAATAGTGAAAGAATTAATATTTTAGAGGAGGTTAAAACTGAATTAATGGATCAAAGAAATTACGATCATGATTGGATACAAGGAAGATGTGACTATAATATTAAATGTGCTTTCTGTATTTATTATCCTAGTCAAGAAAATAGATTTACTTGTAGTATGTGCTTAAAGCAAGCATGTGCTTCATGTTTAAAGTTTGGAAATCAAAGATGGAGACAGGAAGTAGAATTAGAAGAAGAAGATAAATTATTAACCAGAAGAGTTAGAAATTTAGAAAATAGAATAAATAGTTTAGAAGTGGAACTAGAAGAACTAAAAAGTAAGTTAGAACTTAGTGAGGTACAAAAGGCTGAAGAAAAGGCTAGTAAGAATATTGAGTTAAAGGATCAGACGATAATAAGCAACAAGGATAATAGTGCAATACAGTCAAACAATAAAGATAATAGTACTATACAGTTAAAGGATGCTATAATAAACTTTGGTAGCAAATATATAGTCAAATTGCCATTTAAAGAAATTGTAGGAATAAGAATACCTGTGAAAGTAAAATTAACACCTACTATCACTTACAAAATATTAGCATTAGTTGATACTGGCTGTACTAAAAATATTATGCATGATAAATATTTTGCGAGGTGCCCATAAATAGTTCATATAATAGATCAAGAAAAGACAGATATATCCACTGATATGTTTGGAATAAAGAAGCTTCATAACCAGTTAGCCTACAATATTGAGGTACAAATAAATAATACTAAATATATTATAGACGAGATTACAATAAGAGACATATCTATGATACATGATGATATGATCTTAGGACTAAGGTTTTTACAATTCTCGTTGCAAACAACGATCATACATGAGCAAGGAATTACATTTATTCTTTATCAAGATAATGTCCCATACATAACAGAAATGCGTAAAACTATAAGTTCCAATACCGGAAAGTCCAATTTAGAACTCCAAGGAGCTGATGATAATGACCTTGATAATCATATAGACGAGGAGTTAGGTGAAAATATAGAAGAGTTTCATATGGCAAACTCATGTATAGAATGTATTAGTTTACAATCCTTTGCACCCAATTGGTATAGAGATATAAAATCTAAAAGAGATATAGATAAAATTGTGCAAAGATTAGAAGATATTCAAATAATTGGAGAAATACCAATGAAATATTGGGATAAGAATGGTATTGTGTGTAAAATTAATATAATAAATCCTAAGTATATAATTAAGACAAGTCCTATCGAAGCTACACCTAAGGATATAGAAGAATTCAAGATGCATATTGAAGAGCTTTTAAAATTAGGAGCCATAAGAGAAAGCAGAAGTCCTCATAGGTCAGCTGCATTTATAGTAAGAAATCATGCAGAAATAGCTAGAGAAATAGTTAGAGGAAAATCAAGAATGGTTATTAATTATAAAAGATTGAATGATAACACTATAGATGATGGTTATAACATCCCTAATAAGCAAGAATGGATCAATAGAATACAAGGAAGTAAATATTTCTCAAAGTTTGATTTAAAAGCTGGGTTTTGGCAAGTAAAGATGACAGAAGAATCAATAGAGTGGACAGCTTTTACGTGTCCTCAAGGCCATTTTGAGTGGCTTGTTATGCCTTTAGGATTAAAGAATGCACCTACTTTATTTCAAAGAAAGATGCAGAATATCTTTAATGAAAACCAAGAATTTATACTGGTCTACATTGATGATTTGTTAATCTTTTCAAAATCCTATAAAGAAAATATAGCTCATTTAGAAACATTTTTTAGAAAGGTAGAGCAGCATGGATTAACACTTTCTAAAAATAAAATGGAAATATGCAAAGAAAAGATAAATTTTTTAGGTCATGAAATTGGAGAAGGAAAAATTTATTTACAAGATCATATTGCAAAGAAAATTTTACAGTTTTCTAATGTTATGAATGACAAGAAGACATTGCAACAGTTTTTAGGAATAGTAAATTATGCTAGAAATTATATTGAAAACTTAGCCAAGTTGGCTGGACCATTGTATGCAAAGTTATGAAAAAATGGGCAGAATCATTTTAATTCTGAAGATATAAGGTTAGTAAGAATTATAAAAGAAAAGGTCAAAGAACTAAAACCTTTAGAATTACCTTTAGATGATTATTATTTTATTATAGAGACAGATGCATCTGAAATAGGATGGGGAGCTATATTAAAACAAAAGCCTAACAAGTACTCTCCAAAAACAGAAGAAAAAATATGTAGGTACGCTTCAGGGAAATATAAGTTAAAGGCTATAAATAACACTGATAGAGAAATATTAGCTGTAATAAATGCAATAAATGCTTTTAGATTATATTTAGGATTCAAAGAGTTCACAGTAAGGACAGACTGTGAAGCTATATGTAAATATTATAATAAAGTCAATAGTAAGAAAAGTTCAACTAGGAGATGGGTTTTATTTGAAGATTTCATTACATGAAATGGTTATAAAGTAATATTCGAGCATATAAAAGGTAAAGATAATAACTTGCCTGATATATTTTCACGATCATCTATTTTGCAGGAATGAAGAGAGGAATGAGTCCTACTGGTGGTGAAAGTTTCAGCTTTGGAACTGAAAATAGATTGAGAATCTTTCCACCAAATACTTATAAATTTAAGCCTAAAGATCATATTGTCTTAGATGAAATACAAGAATGTGTTTTAGATAATTTTTTGTTCCAATATAATAATAAGAGAGATGATAGAGGTTATATGCTTGCAATATTAAATAGTTTAGCTGAATATTTTCATATGATCAATGGGAAGATACAGCCAAAAGATCTATCGAGCAATATAGAAAAGAAACTCATATATGTCTTATATAGGGGAAAGACACCAGTGATATATGTAACATTTGAAGAAGTTATAGCTCAGCAAATAGAAAGAGAAAAAGATGAAGGAATATCATGGAAAAAATACCTAGATATTGATCAAGCCCTATCATATGCAAGAAATATTTTAGGAATAAATTATTTCCTAGAGCCTGCAGCAAAAGAATATATTCAAAAATACAGAAAGGCAAATGAGGTAAAGACAAACTTGCCTCGAATAAATATAAGAGAAGATGGATCTTCATGAATACCCACATATAAGGATGTTGTAAAAAAAGAAGCATCAAATGAAGAATATGTTGAAAAGAAGATCAAAGAAAGGCTAGATTCAATAATTCTTCAATTAAAGAAAAATATAAAAGAAGAAATATGGCAAGAAGTGAAGCATTAAATAAAGGAAAATTTTGATGCCATAAAGAAGGACTATGAAGAAAATATAAAGAAGGATTATGAATCAAAAATGAATATGCCAATATATGATGATGATATGCTGGATATTCGTGGTCATGGGCAGCAACAAGAGTATTAAGAATTATATATTATGAAAATTAAATATGTGTTAATATTTAAATACCTACCAGTGTTGATAAGGAGTTATCAACAAATCCGCCGTGGGATAAACATGCCAGAGTGTTTGCTTGATGTCTGCGACATCAATCATACGGGCGTGGAAGACTATACACACCGAATATATTCTCGAATATATCTAGAGAATATCACGTGAAGGAAGTGGACAGGGCAAAAGGAATAAATAGTAATTTCAACAGTGAGTTCTACTGCAGCCAGGACAATTATTGAAGGCAGCACCACCGTCCAGCTGTCCAGGCAACAGTAAAGGAGGATAATTGTAGACGCCGGGTGTCCAGCACTTCCTTAAGCCTGAAGGCTCCTCCCGTCTATAAAAGGAGAAGCCAGACGCACGCATTTGAGAGGGGCCGGACGAAGAAGAGGAGAGAAGACACCGAGCCTAATACTCAAAGCGCATCCACCACCACTCCACCTAATCAGTAGCCATCTCACTCCCATTGTAATATAGAAATAAGGGAGCTATTGTAATCGCCCTTCGCCTGTAAGGTAATCCAAGGTTGTGTAAGTGCTTGGGGTTTCCCGAAAGGGAAAGCCGTATGTAAGTTTGCTCTGTGGAAATGGATTAAGTTTTCCTGTGAATTTCCCTGCTTTCCTTTGAGCTCGTGCATACGGGGTGCTGTCTTTACGCTAGGGACCCTAGAGGAGAAACCTCTGCGTTGAGTTGCTCTCATTTAGCCCATGGAGAGGTGTCTGAGAGAGCCTGTGTCCGCAGAGAAGTGTTCCCTTCGGGTGGAACTGCCTGGGGAGACGGTAGAGCCTGAGTCCTGTGTGCGCGTGGCCGGGGTTAGTTCAGGAGAAGACCGGGTAGGCCTGGTTCTGAAGCAAGCTAGCGATGCATGCGGTGAGTACTGAGTAGGATTTATACAAGCATAAGACACTCCACCAGCTGAATTTTTTGTTTCGCCAACCTGCTAAGATCCTGAGAAGCACGCATTACCCATACTCTGCATAATCACTAATCACGCGCAAATAATCATGCACTCGTCCACCATCCACAAGAGGTCGCTATCGTCCAATAGTCGGTGCCTGAATATTAGCTGTGAAGTATTACTCTGCTAATTACCCGCATAACAATCATGCACTCATATCCACTACCCATGCAAGTCGCTTTCATCCAATAGTTAGTGCCTTGAATAGTAGGAAGTTTGGGTGCCTGAGCCACTCTCTAGTGAGTGCTCGTGCGCTATTCATATTCCGAGTTTGAATAGTACCTGATAGTTTGAATAGTGCCACGAATTTGAATAGTAACTGATGAATTTGAATAGTAACTCCTGATTTTGAATTTGAATTTCGAGTCCCCTTACTTTTGTCAGTACTTGTATCAGAGCCGAGGTTATTAAAATTTGAATTTAAGGGAATTACAATACTCTGTCAAAATTGAAAAGCTACATTATTCGAATTTAGAGGTCAATACCGGAAAGACTGTTAGTACTAAAGAAAATATAAATATTAGGTGCAGAATAAATAGTTCTGAAGAGCATACTTGGCATACCTCTCACGGTCAGATAAATATAATAGTTGATTTAATTCATAACTTTTACATAACTTGGGGTAAAAGACAAGACAATTTAGAATTAAAATTTGAAAGATTACAGAAAGAACATAAGCATCTAGAAGAGCAATATTTAGTAGCAAATAAAAAATTAGAATTAGCTTTGCAAGCATTGGAAGAAAGCAAAATATTTCTGGGAAAGATTAGTCAAAATAGTGATTATATTAAAAGGGATATATCTTATCTATTCAATAAACTAGAAAGTACTAATATTGCTGAGCATAGTAAAGAAATTGTGTTGTCATCATCTGGAATATTAGAGGTTACTAGATCATTAAATTCGGATAAATGGAAGTATCTGACAGCCTCACTAGAAGAGACCAGTGTCTCCAGGTAGTGCAAAAAGATACTAGGCCTTTAAGCCTAATGGATAAATTAAAAGGAGGATGTGATGAAATTGAAACCTTAGAAGAAATGATAGATGTAGAAAGTGACCTTGAAAGATACCAGAAGGATACTTTAAGGAAAATAAGACCTCAACAATTATATCAAATGGGTTGGTTTAAGTATAAAAGTGGATTATACAGAATATCTAGAGAAGTTGAATTAAGTGTTTTAACAGAACATGTTCAGTTAAGAATTGTTAGTAAGCAAATTGAGAAAAGATTGAAATATACTGGATATAAATACATACATCAAGGAATGTATATTATAGGAATTAAAGGAATAACAAGGAAGAAATTAGGAACAAAAGTTTTAATCACTCTATTAGATAAAAGTTGGGAATCGGTACACAAAGCATCATTAGGATTCTTAGAAGGAGACATGAATGAAAATATGCTAATAACATATATAGCTCTAGATTTAATAATGTCAATAAAAGAATTTATAGACAAAATGGTATTTGCTTTTCAGACCAAAGGTTATGAAGACTTTAAAGGTACCAATTTATTGGTAAGCATAGAATTCATTGGAAGATTAACCAATAGAAGTGGAACTCGATATAAAGTAAATGTGAATAATGTAATAGAAAGTATGCAATCCAAAGGAATAAATTTTAGGAGTTCTCTTAAAGTCAGCTCTGAAGAAAGAGCAGGAGAAGAATGGAATATTGCTGCTTTAATAGAACCAAAGATTTTAAAACAGCCTGAAGATTACATAAGCTATGAAAATAGAAAGGGGTAAACTTGTATTAGGTTTGTAGATTATAAAGAAAAAAGTCTAGATTTTTTAGAAGCATCTAGTTCTGAATCAAATGTAGAAGAAAATAGAAGACATGGTTTATGTGAATTTATGGAAAAATTAGACATTGATAATGAAATAAAATATTATGAGCAAAAGCTAATTAAGATTCCTGATGAATATAATACTTCAATGCTATGTGAATGGTCTGCTATAAGAGAAAAGGAAATTTACTTTAGACGAGAAATTTATAGGCTTAACAAAATTAAAAAGGAAAGAGAATTAAATAGTAGAAAGGCTTATACACCAATAAAACAAAATAAAAATGAGCTGAAACTACAAGATAATTTAGATAATAAAGAATTAAAGTTGCAAAAGGAAAATGAAGTAAAGATAGAGAATACAGAAGAATATATTATTAGTGAAGAGGAACAGTGGGAAATTAATAATAAGTATTTATTAGAAAGTTATGAGGAAAAGGATGAAGATATAAATAAGTCATATAGCAAAGATTTAGAAATACATGTGTCTTTACAAGACAAAGATAATGCTATAGAAGCAATGGACCTTGACTCTAGTTCATCTAAAAGAAGACGAGGTCCAGAAATAAAAACTGAAGAAGAAAAAGAAAGACCTTCTAGAATGTCAGGAACTTGGCCACCAAAAAAGGAAGAACCTGCATATAGCTATATACCTGGACAATATAAATATATGGGTTCAAAAGGAAGATAATTTGAAAAGACAGTTCAATTTCAAAATTATAGAAGTGATGGTGCTATATTAAACTAAGCAGCACATGACCCTATAGATTGGCCGAATATAATCAGTATATGGAAAGGATTGATAGTGCAAAAATACATACAAAATCAGCATAATATTGGAAATAGAGTAGAAGATATGCTTACATATTTAGAAACATTTTTAGGAGAATCAGCTAAGGTTTTATGGGAACAATGGATAGAAGACTTTCCTAATTACTATGAAGAGTTAAAAAGAGCCGGCAGTAATCCATATAATTTTGCAAATATTATTTCAAGCATTGTTATAGGAGAAGATCCTGAATTAGGATATACTACCTTGCAGAATGAAAGATTAAAAGAAATAGAAAAGCTAACTTTAACAAACTAGAAAGGAATAAAAGAGTTCTCTCAGCATTATTTGTATAATGCTACAACTGCTAAGCAATGATATATTAAAGGAATCGTAGAAAGATACTTTAATAAGTTGCCAGACCCTTTAGGGTCCATGATATTCGAAGAATATAAAAAAGAATGCAAAGAATATAATATTTCTCAAGCTATAACATTTGTTTTTAAGCAGCTCGATCTGGCGGCGGCGGCGGCAGCGGCGGGATCCAGGTGCCCCAGCGATCGGATTCGCGGCACCTCGATGCGACAAAGGGCTCGGTTGGCCTGGAAGACTTCGGGCTCGCCAGCGGCGGCCCCAACGGCGGGAGCGTGGCTAGCAGGACTGGGCAGGAGCGTTGCTTGGGCGCCCCAGAGGGGGAGCGCTGCCTGCATGATCGGGCAGGAGCGCAACTCGAGCGCCCGGGAAGCGACACGGCGGGAGAACGGAGCCAACCACTAAAATCGACCACCCCCCTCTTGCTCACTGCTCGTTTGTGCGTTCAGCATTTTCTGGTGAGCATCCTTTTTCATCATGCACAGCCCCACCTTTTTCGATTAATTGGGATCAAGGTACTAGATCGATTGAAATCAGATGTTCTAGTGTTTCAAGTTCATTTGATTTTTTCTCCTTTTTAGTTGATTTTCATCCTGATTATGAAAGCGGAAGCAGCGTGAAGAAATTAAGGTGTGATTATTGACGCTGCGCACCTCCTATCCCCCATTTCATTTGATCATTCATTCATTTCAGTAGTTCAGTAACTCATGTTTGTTTTTTTAGTCCGGTATTTCTGTAAGAATTTTTAGTTTAGTAATTTATTATTGCAAGCACAACTATTCATTTTTGTAGTTTAGGTTAGGCTCAATCCTATGTTATTTCAATAGTATTACAGTAGTTTTGTTAGCATAATATCAGTAATTTTCAATCATTACTGAACATTTTGATGCTCTCCATGCGGCTGCACGCCACTAAGCAGCATTGATTCCTGTTACTAATTTTAAGCCAAATTACTGAATGTTGATGATGAGCCGGTAGTTAGTTCAGTGGTATATAGTAGCAGCTCAATTTTGTTCTGCCTTTTTAGTTTTACGAATTCAGTAACTTTTTAACTAAAACTACTGAAACTAAAAAACTGCTGAAGCTCATGCAATTTTATATACAGTAACTTAGGCTAATTACTAAACCATCTAGAGCTATGATACGATCTCGATGGCTAAGAACAAAATAATTTACTGAATATTGATGCTCTAAATTGAGTAGTTAGGCTAGTAGTTTTGTAAGTATTTTGGTATCAGTAATTTGTTTGGTTTAGCAGTTAGTCTAGTATTTTTTCTATTACAGAGCATGGACGATCCTCACTAAGTAGATTTGGATTTAGAATTCATCAAAATATTTCATTAATTGATTATTCACATGTTCAGTAATCACTATGCAAAAAATAACGATTCTTGTTCAGTAATATACTTTCTTTTTGTGTATATCCAGTAACATTTTGAAGGAGCAGCGGTGTGGAGAAATTGTGGTGAGAATCTCATGTATGAGCACACTCCCCTGAAATGTTCCAATCACACCGCGCTCCTGTGATTTTGTGTTTGGAGTTTTTTGTTTTGGAGAGGGGGGCCTGTAGTTGATGGATTATGCGCTTTCCCCCCCATAGGATCCTATATGCGCTTCACGCAAAATTCAAATTCCATTATTTTCAGTAATTATATTCAGTAATCTTGTTTAGTTCTTTTTTTTCAAGTAATATGTTTCTCTTTTTCTCTAGTAAGTTCTTTTTGGCCACTGTTTGATGGTCGATAAGAATGAACTAAATCCTGACCAACAACACATTCAGTATGCCCCTTCTGCTAGTATTTCAGTAATTCTCTGTTAGTAAATCCCCTGCTACCCCCATTCTCTCAAGTTCAATAGTCAATCATTTTAGCTTTTTGGTAGTCCAACTTATATGATTAAGTATCATCCAGTTCATCATCTTTAGTATTGTTGATCTATCTTAATATGTTCGACACTCCCGATCCGTCGAGTTCAGTAGTACTCCATCTAATCATGTTTAGTATTCCACTGGCTCCATTGTTAACAACACCTATTTAGTTTTCTTAGTAATATGTATTTCTGTTCATTGATATTTTTCTTGCTTTTTGGTGTCTAGTCAAGGTGCTTTACATCAGTAGCCCTACAATATGTATTTTGTTTAGTAATACATCTTTTGATTTTGCTCAGTAAAATACTTTCCTTTTGTGCGGGCCAGTAACATCAAGGTGCTTGTTAAAGAATCACTTCAGTCACATGAAGGTGCTGAACTTCGTGCTAGAGATGGCTCCAAGAAGTGAAGAACAACATGAAGATTAGCGTGTACAAAATTATGTCAATTTTTTTGTGCATTACAAGATTTTGGTTGGATGCTATTTTTGTCTATGCAGCACGGATACGGATACGCATATCGGTATCGGAAGGATACGGATACGCGGATACGACAATTTCCTAAACAACCCGATACGCGGATACGTTTTACTATTTTTTTAAATAAATAAATAATGGCACATATTAAATTTGTGAAAGTAGTAAATTACCTTGCAATAGCAGTTACTAGCCAAAGCAAAGACCGGAAGCATCTCCATTCTCCAATTGTGATGTCCAATTGTCCATTCTCGAGTTCTCCTCCTCCAAGTCCAGAATTTGCACACAAAAACCAACTATTAATATAGTGCATGTGAAATATATTAGCAGCATATCAGTGAGCAATTCCTCTGTTTTTCAATTTCAGCAAGTGAGCCTCAACTCTAGTATAGCTAGTGGCTTTGCTCATTGGACAGTAATTGACTAATTGCATTTCCATAAAGTATTGCCTACACCTGATTTTGCCTTTTCCAATATTGTGACATGATCCCACAGGGGAGCTCTAATATCAGTAGGTGTTGAGGATGCAGATCCTATACTAGCACTACCACTGCTTGAGCTTGTTGTCCTCCATGAAGGCATCTACCGGAAAAGAAAAGCAAAGGCATGATTGTATTAATCTACTATCTACTCATCTACTGTCTACGGGGAAAGAGGGATTGATAGAAATTGGAAAGGAAAGGGAGAGGGAAACTGGGAAAGGGAGCCGGCAAGCTACCTGGTCGGCAGAGGAGGTGCTGCTGCTGCCGCGCCCCTAACCATCCGGCTGCCGCGGTGGACGCAACGCCGTTGTCGTGCGCCAAGACATCAAGCATGCGCGTCTTCCACAGTTCCACTCCTCGGGCGGACAGCCGGCCAGGGCTCGTTGCTGGAGGCCGGGTGCAGCCCTTCATGGCCGCCACGGGGGCTCCTCGTCGCCGGCAAGGGCGGAGGCTGGTCGCCGCCCTCCTCGTCGCCGGCAAGGGCGGAGGCTACTCGCCGGCGGGCGGCGGATCTGGGCGCCGCGTGGGGGAGTCGGAGGCAGAGGCGGCTGCGTGAGGCGGACTGCGCGTGCGTGACGCAGAGGCGGCTGCGTGAGGTCGGGACTCGGGAGTAGGTCACGAGAGAAAGGAACGGTGCAAACTCGCGACTGGGCTGCTAGTCCGTATCGACTGGGCCGAGACGTCTCCATTCTTAAGTTTCCAGCCCACATAACCTGGGATACGCGGACACACCGCGGATACGTATCCCGGCCGTATCCCAGGCGTATCCATATCGGATACGTCTCCGACACGGGATACAGGACTGCAGTGACGTATCCGTGTTTCTGAGATTTTTGTAACAAGCATTTGTGTATATGTGTGCATATGTCACTTGTTTATGACATCTGAATGATAAGATATGCACACATGCTCTATGTATCTATGCTCAGACATTGCATGTTCATTATTCCTCTGAGGCTCTGACCAGTAATGCTCACTTTCATCATGCTCTATTAAGTAATCATCTCAACTAGAATAAAGCCCGTGTTAGTAATCCTCCTCAGCTAATATATGTTTAGAACTTCAATTTTCTATTCAATTCAATAATCCATGGTAATACCACTACTATAAATTACCTAAGACATAGTAATATTTTATTATTCAGTAATCAAACATTTTTTATCATGTTTATCAAGGCATGTATCTACTTTTTTTGGCTATCCAGTAATCACCAGTTGTTCGGTATTGCTAGTCCATCTCATCATGTTTAGTATATGCTCCGTAGAACTAGTACACACAAATCCATCGAATGCATCTCATAGTTCCAACACTCACATATCCAGTAATTCGACAATGCAGAAAATGGCACCACTAAACAACCACAACAATTCAGCAAAAATCATGTCAGCATGTTCTTTTTTATTTAGATTTCATTTATACTTTCTTCAGTAAATTTATTTCATTAGTATTTTTTCTCTCTTTAGTATTTTCCTTTTACTGTACCCCTAGTAATTGATGGTTCAGTAATTTCCAATATTATGTCCCATTGTTTGTTAGCACTTTTTTAGTGCTTGATAGTATCTATCTTATTCGTGAGAACTTTTGTTATTTTTTTCTCTTCAGTAAATTTTTATCTTGATAGTAATTTTGCTCCATATTTTCCATCATTCAGTAAATGTGGTACGTTGATTACTCACAAGTTTCAGTAGTAAATCTCATTTTGCACACAGGGCAGCGACAAATGCGATCATGGGCATGAATTTCAGTACTTCTCATTTCTATATTTTTAGAAATTCCTTGTCACACCTTATTTTTCCAGCAGACATCCATCATATAAGAAATTGAGTTTTTTTTAGAATTGATTCAGTTGCCTAAGTCCCCTATAGCCTAGCTCTGCATCACCCAACCACAGGACAAACTTGTTCTCTTGATAATCTTTGCACAAACCATTGCTTTGCAGCCATCCCGCTTCGATTTCTTCTCCCTCTTACAATCATCCCCTTTGACGTTTTACTCTGAATTCTCCTCATGCAACCACAGTATTTTAGCAACCAACAACAAATAATTTGTTCAGTAAATCTTGTAGTACATTCGATCTAATTAAGCAGCGCATGAACATCACCAGTAATTCAGTAATCCATACTTTCAGTAATTCTAAACCACCCTTTTCAGTAGATCCCATAAGCTTCAACAGTGCATTTCATATTTTCATCACCTTTTAGCAATCTATTCTTTTTTAGGTTCAGTAATGCACAGCAGCTTTTTAGTATTCCATCCTTTTGGTTTAATATAGCATCCCATCAGCTTCAGTAACAATTGGGTTCAGTCTAACAACCGACATTTCTACTCACAGTTCTAATATCCTATTAATTTTAAATGACCAATAACCACATTAATCTAAAGAGCAACTGAAATTAGGTGTCGGGAAGAGAAATTACTAGGAGGAAGAGTAATTTGGCAGAACATTGAACTCACTCCCGTCAAAAATTAGGTGCTGTGAAGCACAATGATAGGATCCCAGCGCGTTGCTTGAAACCCAGCTTTCTCGCCCCGCGGTCTCTGGCTCTGTTCCTCGCTGTACTCTGCTCCGCCGCCCCCCGCGCTCATGCACTGCGCTCACGACGGCACCGGCCGCCGCCCGCTCCGCCGCCGCAGCAGCCTCCGCCGCCCGCCTGATTCTCGCGAGCCTAGCCGCGCGCAACACCCACGCAGGTGGCCTCCGCTGCCGGCCCGCTCCCCACACAGGTCCGCACCGGCCCGTGCAGCCGCCTCCCCCGCGCCACCGCTCCCCACTTGGACTAGGCATGCGCGCCGCTGCTGCCCTCGCCGGCCTGCGTGCCGCAACTCCCTGCCCCGCGGCCGCTCCCGCGCCCTCGCTGCTGCTCAAGCTGCCGCAGCTGCCTCATCCGGCTCACAGCATGCCTGTGCGCCGCCGCAGCCTCTGCCCCCGCTGGCCTGCGTGCCGACGGCTCGTGCTCGCGAACGAAGAAGCTGGACTAGATGGGGGACGGGTCGGTTGGTTAGCCGGTGAGTGTTAGGTTGGTTGGGTGTAGAATACTATTCTACAACTAGGGTGTAGATTAATATTCTATATATATATATATATATATATATATATATATATATATATATATATATATATATATATATATATATATATATATATATGCAGAACAAATTCCCGGCGGCAGCTAGCTTAGCATCACGCGTAGGCCGGCTTCCTTGTCCCCGTGTACGTCCACGTCCTACCCGCTAACCACCGCGAACGGGCAGGCTCTAGTGTGCACGCATGATTCATGCATGTCCAAACACATAATTTCAAGTATTTTTTAGCATAAATCTCTAAGAATATTTTTCTCATCAAACTATATAGTAGTAGTGTAATCATTAGACGAAGTCTTGTCACAATTAAACAAAGGGAACATATCAGGTGCAAATCAATCGTTTTGTGCAAACCGCGCAAATTTCAATCTGAGCCATCAGATCAACATCTAAGGGAAAGGGCGCAGGAGGTGAGAGGGGGATTTGCAAAAGTGTAATACTCAATCCAAGGACGGGTGGTTAATCATAAAATTACTCAATCCCCTCATGCCTCTTGGATGTTGATCCGGTGGCCCACATTAAAGTTTGCACTGTTGGGATCTTTGGCTCGATCACCAAACAGAGGAAGTGAATTATGGACGAAGGTTAAAACAAACAGAGACAAGTCACACAATGAAAAAGTCAATGTGGATTGCCCCAAAATGTTCCAACCCGTACAACGTTGGGTTACATCACTCCTGAAATGCCCCTCCGGTCCCCACGAAGGTCAAGAGATTACATCAGGAGTTTTTGGTAATTTCCCTAGGTTGGACAGTCCGACTTGAATACTCCTACTCGTATTACATGTTTCTTGACCTTCGGTGGACCTTCGGAGACCTTCGGTAGTGGTGCTCGACCGGCTCCGTGTGGCGCCGCCTTCATCGTTCGCCGCTCTTGAGTCGTCCCCTGCACCCGAAGGTTCTCGTCATGACCTCCGAGAGCATGACCCCGAGTGGTCGTTGAAACCTCCTGGTTCCCTAGTGTGCGGTGGCCCTCAGCGATGACTTTCGACAAGCTTCGAGAGACTTCTCCTTTTCTCGTCCGTCACCTTCGCGCTGCCCGAAGCACCCCGAAGATTAGGGCATCACCTTCGGACGCCGGACCTTGGCTAGCTCATTGATGCTTCGTATCTTCGTTAGACCTTCGCTCAACCTTCGGGTCGACCCACCTTCGCGAGGGGGCGATCCCCAACAGTAGCCCCTCGCGGGCGAGGTCCGACTCCGGCCGGCCGAACCCTCGAAAAAAAGACAAAGATCGGTCAAGACGTTAGTGCGAGAGCGTCTCCCCGAAGGTCGCAGGTGGTTGAGACCCGAAGCTGTGTTGTTACACGTGTCGTGGTGTGATTTGTCATCGTTCTGACTTCTCCTCGTTTTTACCGTTGCGTGAACAGTGCGAAGTTACCCCTCTATAAAAGGGGGCGGGGGGGACGTCTCTTTCACACTTTCGTTCCTTGCGAACTTTCGCCCGCTTGTCGAGTTTTGACACGCGGCGCTTTTCGATTCGCCCCATTCTTCAGGTTGTGAAAGCGACCTGTTCAGTCACATTCTTTGCGGCGGTTGCAAAAGTGAAGGATTGTTCTGCTAAGTCTTTGTGAGTTTTAGCTTCAACTTCTTTCCTGGGGTCTTCGAGGTTTGTTCATTATGATTCTGAACATTTAGTTTGATTAGGGATGGCTCGGTTGAAGATTACTGCAAGGCCCATTGGATCCGAGGACATCGAGGCTTCGGAAGAGGAGAGAAGGCAGTTGTCTGAGGGGGAGGAGGATTTGACCAACGTGGACGCTGATCCTTCGGAGCTGATGGGGTCTCGGGAGAAGCCTCCTGCTACTCTCATTTTTGGTCAGTCGTGAGTGACCTGGGAGTTGGTCGAAAGTTATGAGCAGAAAGGGTATTTTGGCCCCGGAGTTTGCCGTGCCCCTGGTGATGAGATTACACCGGACCCTCGCGATGGAGAGTGTGTTGTGTTTCGGGACTTCTTCGCTGCCGGTTTGCGTTTTCCACTAGACCCTGTTTTCCGAAGATTCTGGCCCGGTTTGGTCTTCGGATGCACCATCTTACCCCCAATGCCATCGTGCAGCTGTCGAAGTTTTTCTGGGTAGTGAAGACCTTCGAGGGTCCAGTTAGCGTGTATGCTTTCTGTAGACTCTACGAGATGCATCCACAGATGTGGAAGGTTTCTTTTCATGATGATCCGCAAGTATATTCTGCTTAGAGTGGGTGTTGCTTGTTCCATCCACGGAGAACTAACAGGACCCAAGGTATTGACAAGATAGAGCTATCTTATTGCCAGGAGAACAAGTGGGAAGATGATTGGGAGCAGTATTGGTTTTATGCCAAGATTGGTTTTCCTAGTGTTGATTCTTCGGAGAGGGTCTCCTATCCCCTTGCCGCGAAGGTTGCAGAGTTCAAGCACATTACAAAGGCGGACTTCCGGAGGACGGCGGCCGGCTACAAGGAGTGTTGCTCCGCTTTTGTTTCTGCGGCGCGCGTCTTGAGCGGTCGTGATCTAATCGAAGAATATCTGGCCGCGAAGGTCTGGCCGTTGATGAGGGATTGGTTACCGGGGGTCTTCTCGAAGGTTCGAGTTGCTGGATTGAGTGATAAGCTTCCTTTCCCAAATTTAGACTTGCGGAAACCTGAAGGTGTTTCTGACGACATGATCGTCGAAGAGATCGAGCAAGAGGCAGTTGCTATTGCTGGTCCTTATCTGGTGAAAAAGCATGATTCTTTTGAAACTGTTTGCTCTGAGAAGCTCAGGTTGAACCGGAGTTTTCTGAAGATGGGTGTTGCGTATGGCCCCCGCAAAGCTCCTTGGGACAGGAAGGGGGGCAAGTACTTCTTCGCCCTCCATGAGGCCGTCCGAAGGTCCGACCGTCAAAAAGGCCAAGAAGGCCGAGACCATTGGATCTCAGTCTGCGAAGGCTCCAAGAGTGGTCGTTGAGAGACCTTCGCACACCCCTGTGATCAAGCCTTCAGTGGGCGCGGCGAAAGAGTCAAGGGGGGAAGGTATCTTTCCTTGTGGTTACTCTTTTCATATTGCTAAAGAGAATTTTGGTAGCGATGCTTTTATGCGGGAGCTTCATGGTACGGAGAGTAGTGTTCCCTAGCACTCGCGCACTGGTGAAAGGGTTCACTTTTATCTTGATCAATTTGGTTTGTTCCATGCAGAGCCTGACACTGTAGGTGATGTCTTAACGGCGGTGCAAAAGGTGGTCAAACCTTCCCTTCGGGTTGTGAATCTTCTGGACGAGGAAAGTGACAAAGAAGCAACTTCGGTTCTGGTGAAAGTTCAGCCTGAGAAAGGGATGGAGCGTCCCGTCCAGCCCTCGCTTGGAGGGATGTCATCCCCAGAGGAGGGTCGTGATAGAGAGGGGGGGAAGAAGTTCCCACTGGAGGATTCGAGGGTGCTGACGGCCATCCGCGAGGAATACCGCAAGCCTTTGGCGTCTTTTGGTGCTAAGCCCTCACCTTTCCCGGAGGACTCCGAAGGCGGCGCATCGGGGCTTCTGGACTGGCCGCATAGTGAGTTTGAGGACCTAAAGCCAAATTTTCGCCAGTGTGTCAGACAACACCGCAGTCTTTGCCTGTGAGAGTGTTATGGCAATTCTTGCCCACGAAGGTTGCCCGGAGCTTGAAACGATTGGGGCTCGGGACTATGTCTTCCCAGAACCTTCTGAGCTTGTCGAAGATACAGCGAAGGTCCAAGCTGTAAAGAAGTCATTCCTTCACAAATTTTGGAAGGTTTCTGGTCGAGAGATGGTTCGGGAAGCCGCCCGGCAAAGGCTAGAAGCGGTCAGCGTTCACCTTTCTTTTTGTCCTTTTGCAGTGTCGATTTCTTATGGGATAGATATGGTGATAGTTAATTTGCATTTGCTTTGTAGGTGAAGCGAGCCCAGGAGGCAGCCAAGGACATCGTGGAAGAGGGAGTGCATCCTGAGGATATCAGCAGTGGTTCTGGAGCCAGCCCACCGGAGGATTCTGCCACCGGAGGATCTCAGGTGTAGATTGGGTCCCAAGGAGTAGAGAGTGTGTTTCTAAAAACTTTTTGGAAGTGATAAACTGCTGCTACTTTGTTTAGGCGATCGTTTCAGTCGGACCAGCTTTGGTTGTCTGTCCACTGCGAATTCATGGTGGGGATATTGTTGCGAGCGGTTCGGACTGGGAGCAGTTTAGTTTTGCTAATGTTGGTGCAAGTGTTATGGAATTTTTGCAATCGCATGGCCGAAGCTTGTAATTAAGCGATTGTCAGTTAGCTTTTGTAAAGACTTGCTGCGACTCGCCCCATCCTTCGTGATGGCTTGGCAGTTGATAAGAATTATTCTGTGAGATAGCGTGTTTGTCCCATCCTTCGTGATGGCTTGGTTTCGGAATTGTTCCATCCTTCGTGATGGCTTGGTTTTGGATTTGGTCCATCCTTCATGATGGCTAGTGTGATCTTTGGGGAGACCAGAGATTTTCTTTTTGAGAGCGTCCCCCCCTCCCAAGCTCTTGTTTCTCCGGAGCTTTTTCAAGGGCGTCTTCCTCCTTTCTTTGCAAGGTTGTTTTTTTTTTGGGTGAGACGAAGTCTTTGGGGAAGGCTGCAATATTGTGCGAAGGCGTCTCCCCCCTCCCTTGCAGTCTTGCTCTGAAGACTTCGATAATATGTACTTTGTTTTGCCGAAGGTTTACTGGCTTCGACTCCTATTTCGTGTCGACAGCCCCTTGGCTTTCTTAGTGCATAGATTGCACTTTGATTATTTAGCCAAAGGTTTTTTGGCTTCGACTCATGTTTTGAGTCGGCAGCCCCTTGGCTTTCTTGGTGTAGAGTATACACTTTAATTTTTTAGCCGAAGGTTTCTTGGCTTCGACTCAGGTGTTGAGTCGACAGCCCCTTGGCTTTCTTAGTGCATAGAATACAACTTAATTTTTTTAGCCGAAGGTTTCTTGGTTTCGACTCGGGTTTTGAGTCGACGGCCCCTTGGCTTTCTTAGTGTAGAGTATACACTTTAATTTTTAGCTGAAGGTTTCTTGGCTTCGACTCAGGTTTTGAGTCGGCAGCCCCTTGGCTTTCTTAGTGTATATCTTGCACTTTTATTTATAGCCGAAGGTTTTCTTGGCTTCAACTTGGGCTTTGAGTCGACAGCCCCTTGGCTTTCTTAGTGCATAGAATACACCTTAATTTTTTTTTGCCGAAGGTTGCTTGGCTTCGACTCGTGTTTTGAGTCGACAGCCCCTTTGCTTTCTTAGTGTATAGAATACACTTTTAGATAAGTATCTACAGCTTGTTACGGTTACGAGTTGTACTGACTTAATTATTTTCAGTCTTGGTGCAAATGCGAAGGTCGATGTTTGCGACCCCATGGTTGCTTCGACATGAGACATTTTCCTAAAGGGAATTGTTCATATAATTTAGGGGATTTACATAGGAACCGCCTCATTAAAAACCTCACCTCCGAATTGGAGTTCCCTTCTGTGAGGAAAAGAGTACGGTCCTAGACTTAAAAGAAAAAAAGCAAAATGACGCGAAGGTATGAGCGTTCATTTTTGCCGCTCATCCTCTTTACAACTTTTACCCTAGACATGATACTTTTTTAGACTGTCAGCATTCCAGGAATGCTACAGCTCGTTTCCTTCGATGTCCGCCAAGTGGTAAGATCCTCGCCTGTTGGAGTATAACACAATGTATGGACCATCCCACTTGGATTGAAGCTTGCCGATGGTTTCGGCGTTTGCCTTTCTTCTTAGAACCCAGTCTCCTTCGGCAATTTCTCTGTTGGTTACTTTTTTGTTTCGCCACTTCCTTGTTTCTTCTTGGTATGCCTCTAAATTTTCCAAAGCTTGCAGGATGTCGAGTTCTGTGAGATCTGCTTCTATCAAAGGTTCGATGTTGTTTAGAATTCTGGCACTTTTGTGTTTGAGTTCTTCTGGGCTCATAGCTTCGGCTCCAAACAGCAATCTAAATGGGGTAAATTTTGTAGCTCTGCATTCAGTTGTGTTGTGTGACCATGAAAGCATCTAGGCCCCTAATTCGAGTTTTGGTAATTAATGACAACGGTTTGTGGATTAACAATTTCATTTGAGATAATGAGTATAGGTTGATCCACGGATGAAAGAGATTTGGTTGTGAACGTATGGAGTTTTGGAAATGATGAGCAAAGCTCGGGCTCAAGGCAGAGGTATAAAATAGGGCTTTTGCATTTTATCGGTCACAAGGCGTTTAGTGGATGAAAAGAGACCGGATTTGTTGGATAGATAGCCGTACTATCAAGAGGGGTTGTGTACTCATGCTTGACGGGTCTTTAGTGCCATTTTGCTCAAAATGTCTAGTTGCATGCATGAGGGCTAACGGCGTTTTGAAAAGATTTGAAAAAGACTAAGTTTGAGAGCTGACTGAGTAACGGCGGACAATCCGCACCCGAGGGGTGGACAGTCCGCGACCGTTCCAGAGAGCTTGCAAAGTCTCTGGTGGGCTCGCGGACGGTCCGGCCCAGGTGGGCGGACGGTCCGCCACTTTATTTCAAAAGTTGTACCAGAAAGGGTGTCTCACTGGTGGGCTTCAAAGTTGAACGGCGGACAGTCCGCCCCTGGGGCGCGGACGGTCCGCCGGCTAATCTTAGACTTGTACCAGAGAGGTTGTTTCTCTGGTTTGGGCTGAAAAATGAACTGCGGACGGTCCGCCCTTTGGGCACGGACGGTCCGCCCTTGGGGCACGGACGGTCCGCAGGCTAATTCGTTTTTGGACCAGAGAGTTTGTTTGCCTCTGGTGAAGTCAGTTCTCTTAACTGCGGACGGTACGCCCCTTGGGCGCGAACGGTCCGCCGGGGTTTAACGGCTAGTTTTGACACGCATTAAATGCACTCTGACTCACTGGTTTATAACGGCGGACAGTCTGGTTTTTGAACCGCGGACGGTCCGCGATTTCGCAGAAAAGAGTGTAACGGCTAGTTTTTGGAGGGATGTCTATATATACCCATTGCCCGGCCTTTGGAGGGCTCTCTTGGCCATTTGGACTGCATACTTGACATCTTAGAGCTAAGGCATCCCTCCCTCACACACACTTTCTTAGAGATTGCATTCTTGAGGGTGTGAGAGCTTCCTAGTGCATTGCATCAAGAGTTTGAGCCTTGTGGCACTAGGGAAACTTCAAGCAAGCGTCATTGACTTGTTACTCTTGGGAGTTGCCGCTCCCTAGACGGCTTGGAGAAGGGGATTTCGTGGAGCTCCTCCAAGGAGACTGTTGAGGAGCCCCGATTTCGGTTGTGAGAGGTCTTGTGCTCACCTCACCGGAGTGGTGAAGAGCAACTCTAGTGAAATCGAGGTGTGGAGCGGTTCCTTGATTCAAGCCGGCTCAAGATCAAGAGGTTCTTGATAGAGGAGCGGTTGATTCTTGGAATCCACCTCAACGTGGATTAGTGGTGACCGGCAAGTCATCGACACCACGGAATAAATTCTTGTGTCAAGCTTGGTTACTTCTCTTGCTCTCTTTAATTCTTGCTTTTACTTTGAGCAATTTACTTTACTAGAGCTTGATTTGTATCTTGTCACCCTAGGTTGCAAACCCATCTAGAGATTGTTATAGCTTGACATAGGGCTTTCCTTTGTTACTAATTAAATTTATCTAGTGTTGTTGGCTTTAGATTTTAAACCACCTATTCACCCCCCCTCTAGTCGGTGTTCTTGATCCTACAAACCAGGTAACCTTCGGCAGTTCGTCTACCCATTTTCCTTTTTTCAGTCCGAACATGCATTTTTTGATGGCGTTGAAAATTATCCCGTTTGCTCTTTCCACAGCACCATTGGACTGAGGGTGATACACTAATGCAAAAATGACCTTTGTTCCTACCGAGTGACAGAATTCTCTGAACAGTTGAGAATCAAATTGCTTCCCATTATCAACGGTTAGTTCTTTTGGCACTCCGAACCTGTAGATTATGTTTTGCCAGAAGAATTTTTGACTGCTTCGGAAGTGATGTTCACTATTGGTTTTGCCTCTATCCATTTTGTGAAGTACTCCACTGCAACTACATCATATTTGTAGTTGCCTTGAGCCGTTGGTAGTGGGCCAACCAAGTCCATGACCCATCTTTGGAGTGGCCATGCCGGAGGTATGAGTTGTATTGATTGCGAAGGTCTATTTGATTTGGGTGCCATCATTTGGCATCCTTCGCAAGTTTTGACTATCTTCTCAGCATCTTTCAATGCAGATGGCCAAAAGAATCCTTGCCTGAAGGCTTTGGCAACCAGAGGTCTTATGCCAATGTGTGATCCGCAAAGTTCGGAGTGTATTTCCTTCAGTAGTTCCTGGCCTTCGGCCGTCGTTACGCACTTGAGCCAGGGGGCGACCACTCCAGATTTGTAGAGTTCACCTTCGTACAAGGTGTAGCTTCTTGCTCTTTGAAACATTCTTTTTCCTTCCTTTTCATCCACAGGCTCGAAGTGTCCCCGAAGGTATGCCATGATTAATGACCGCCAATCTTCGCTTGAAATGACGTTGACTTGTTTTGCTTTTTCTTGCTTTGTCGAGGGTTTTGTAATTTTCTCGTAGAAAACATCCGGAGGTAGTGGTTCTTTGCGAGCAGCAGCCTTTGCTAGCCTGTCAGCTTCGTCATTCTAGCTTCTTGGTATGTGAATGGCAGTGAAACCTTTGAAATATTTTTCCATAGCTCTTACTGCATCTAAGTACATTTTCATTTCTGGCTTCTTTGCTTCTGACTCCTTTTCCACATGGTCGGTGATGACCTTTGAGTCGGATTTGATGACGAAGTTTGGATGACCCAAGGCCTTCATTTTCCTGAGGCCTAGCAGCAGTGCTTCGTACTCTGTGGTGTTGTTTGTGCAGGGGTCTGGTTCACTGCATTCAAGGCGCGCGGCGTATCTTAGCTTTGCACCCGAAGGTGACTGAATAATTGCCGTGACGCCGACTCCTTCGTTGCACCATGCACCATCACAGTGTACAGTCAAAGGTTCAATTGGGGCTTCTGTATCAAAGGTTGGCGAGGTCCAGTCCACCACGAAGTCTGCCAAAACCTAGGATTTAATGGCTGTTCTTTTCTCGAAGTCAATGTAGTGCTCTGAAAGTTCTGAGGCCCACTTGCTTATTCTTGCTGAAGCTTCTCTGTTGAGGAAAAGGTCATGCAGTGGTTGGTCAGTGATTGCTACTATTTTATGACCTTCGAAGTAGTGTCTCAATTTTCTTGATGCCATGACGACGGCATAGGCAATTTTCTGTAGCTCTGAATAGAATAACTTTGAACTAGAGAGTGCCTCTGAGGCGAAGTATATAGGCAGCTATTTTTGCCGACCTTCGATTGTTCTTTCCACCACCAAAGCTGCGCTAACGGCTGTTTGTGAAGCAAATGTATAGAGCAGAAGAGTTTCTTCGGGGTTGGGTGAGGTCATCTTGGTCAAATTTTCTAAATATTTCTTTAATTCTCTAAATGCTTTCTTCTGTTCTTCTCCACACTCAAATTTGCTGGAGCTCCGGAGGGTTTTGAAAAATGAAGAGCTTCGGTCTGCTGATCGAGGGATAAATCTGTTTAATGCTGCGATTCTGCCTGTCAGCTTCTGCACATCTCTTACGGATTGTGGCTCTTCCATGTTTTGGAGTGCTTTAACTTTGTCCGGGTTTGCCTCTATGCCTTTTGTTGAAACAAGGCATCTGAGGACTTTGCCTTTGTCTATCCCAAAGACACATTTTTCGGGGTTCAAACTGAGGTTCGCCTTCCGAAGGTTAGCGAAGGTTTCGGCCAGGTCTGCCACATGTTTCTTTCTTTCTGCACTAGTGACCACTATGTCGTCGACATAGGTCAGCACATTTTTTCTGAGTTGAGGGCCCAGAACTTTTGATGACATTCGTGAGAATGACTGTCCAGCGTTTTTCAAACCTTCGGGCATCCCGACGAAACCATATGTTCCAAAAGGGGTTGTGAAACTAGTTTTTTCCTCGTCTTCTCTCTTCATCCATATTTGATGGTACCCAGAGAAGCAGTCTAAGAGTGACATTAATTGGCTGTTTGATGCATCATCAACAACTTTGTCGATCCTTGGTAAGGGGAAATCGTCCTTCGGACAAGCTTTGTTTAAATCAGTGAAATCTATGCACATTCTCCATTTGCCATTTTTCTTCTTAACTGGCACAGTGTTGGTCAGCCATGTAGGATACTTTACTTCTCTTATGACCTTCGCATCAAGAAGCCTTTGAACTTCTGCCTTCACTGCTGCGACTTTGTCGTCAAACATCTTGCGAAGCTTCTGCTTCTTGGGCTTTATCTTCGGATCAATGTCCAGTTTATGTTCTATGATGTCTCGGCTGACGCCGCGAAGGTCATTTGCTGACCAAGCGAAGACATCCTTGTTTTTGTTTAGGAACTCCAAGAGTTCGCACTCTTCTTCTGGCTCGAGAGCTGCACTGATTGTTACTTGCCGGTCTGGCAATAGCTTGTCAAGTGGTACTTTTTTTACTTCGCACTCTTGTTGGAATGTTTCTTCTTTGTCCCTTTTTGGCTCTTTGAGTGGCGGGGGTTTCTTGTCAGCTTCGACCAAATGGACGTTTCTTTGTCCGGGAGCGACACCCCGCTCGATATCTCTGGCCAATTGCTGGTTGCCTTGGACTGTGATTACTCCTTTGATTGCAGGCATTTTCGTGAACAGATAGAGCTGATGGATGATTGCCTCAAATTTGTTGATGAGGCCACGGCCGAAGATTGCATTATATGGGTAGTTCATTTCCACGACATCGAAGGTTATTGACTCAGTCCTTGGGTTTGAGAGGTCCCCGAAGGATACCGGGAGGGTTATCTTTCCCAGGGCGTTCACTCGTTTACCCCCGAAGCCAATGAGCGGGATATCCGCTGGCTGCAAAAGGTTGCGATCGATGTTCATGCGATCAAAGGTACTTGAAAAGATGATGTCTGCGGAGCTTCCCGTGTTGACCAGATTTTTTCTGATGGTCCAGCCTTGTATATTGGCTTCGATGACCAATGCATATGTATGGGGAAAGCTGAGCAGGTTTACATCTTCTTCAGAAAACACTACGGGCATGTGAGACCATTGCGTTTTCTGGATGGGTCCATCCACCATGATGGAATGAACTTGTCGGAAGTAGTTTCTTCATTGTTTTTTGTTCTCGAATTCTAGGGATGATCCTCCGGATATTGGTATTATCCTGCCGAAGGTTGGTAGTGCTGCAGGCTGGGCATTTTGGCTAGTTAGGTTTTCTTGTTTGAGTGGGGGTCCTAGCGGAGGTGGGGCAGCTCCTCTTGAGTTGCTTGAGCTGTGGACGGGGGAGGCAGCCTTGGTTGGTTTTGCTACGGGGGTTGCCAGTTGATGGGATATGGATTATAGCCGAAGGTTGGCACTGTTTGGAACGGAGGGTTAAATGTTGGTTGCGGAGGTTGGAATTGCAGTGTTTGCTGGGTAGGCCAGCTGGTGTGCGCTACGAGTTTGGCATTCTTTTCGGCTTCCATTCTTTGAAGTGTCCTTTTCTTTTCTGGACACTGATTAGTTCGGTGGCCAGCATCTTCCCCATGAAAGTGACAGAATAATTTCTGCGAACCCTGCGAAGGTCCGCGGACTCGGCCTCTTCCTCTTCCTCGGCCCCTGTTGGACCATCCTCTTTGATGGTTTTCTTTGGAGTTGTTGTTATCTTGCTCCTTCGGAGGTTGTGTGGGTGGGGGGATTATGTAGGGATCAAGTTCTTCTGGTTGATCCGTATCTTGCGAAGGATCAACAGGTAGTATGTACTGATTTTGCTGATTGGTATTTGCTTGATTGTTTTGTTGACAGCTCAGCTGTTGCCTCATTAACTTTCTTTGTTCGACCCTTCGCTTGTGGTCTGCTTCAGACTTTGCATATTTTTCTACCTCTGCATACAATTCTGACAGACTTCTTGGTGGCTCTCTGTCAAGATGGGATGCCAATTGGCTTGGGAGGAGACCTTCGATGAATTTGGCTATTGCGTCTTTCTCAGAAAAGTTTGGAGTTTGTGCTTTTTTCTGCACAAATCTCCGAAGGTACTCAGGTAGTGGCTCTCTGTCCATCTGTATGCAGCTGAATTGTTGTAAGGTGTTGATAGACAGTCTTTTGAAGACTTGAAAGTCATGCTTGAGTTTTTCCTTGAGTTGCACCCAACTTTGAATTGAGAGGGGCTGAATGTAGGAATACCAGTTTGCAACTGGGCCTTCGCATGCCATGACAAAGGACTTTGCCATGATTGGATCATTTCCGCCAGCTGAAGCGATTGTAGCTTCGTAAGTCATTATGAATTGTGTAGGATCGACTGACCCATCATATTTTGGGAGTTGGACTGGCTTATAGCCGTATGGCCAGGACGTTCGCTGCAAGGCAATTGACAGTGGTGAAGTTGAGTCAAATGGAGGGTTTGGTTGGAAGTGTTGATCTTGATATATGTGAGTTGTCTGGCGAAGGTCTTGACCTTCGTTATATCTGGAATGTCCAGCAACTGTGTGGGTATTTGAGGGCTCTTGCGGTTGTCCAACTTCTTCATGCATTTTCTGGATTTCTGCTTGCATTTCTATCACTTTGCATTTTGCTTCAGCCTGTCTCTGAGCTTGCTCGACTACTCTCTTTCTGGACACCAGTTGATTGGCCAAGTGAGCTTTCTTCATCTCTAGGGCGCGAAGCTGGAGGTTGAGTTCATGGTGCGCGTTTTGTTCAAGCTGATCATCTTCAAGCTGGGAGGAGTTGTTTAGTGTTTCAGCTTCGGTTGTAGTTGTTGCTGCTGCTGTTTTTTGCCTGCTGCCGCAGTCTTTTTGGCCTGAATAGCACGTTCAGCTTGGATACGCTTTTCTTTCTCAGCCAGCTGGGCGAGAGTTGGTTCGATTGGAGAAGATTGTCCGATGGGGACTTCGTGAAGGTTTGAACCTTCGGCATCAGGAGCGCCCTGGTTAATAGTTTTCTTTCTTTGTGGGGCCATCGTAAGGTGAATTTCGAGCTAAGAACACGGGTGGACGCGTCTGTTGGGATCTTCAGCTCGATCACCAAACAGAGGAAGTGAATTACGGACGAAGGTTAAAACAAACAGAGACAAGTCACACAATGAAAAAGGCACTGTGGATTGCCCCAAAATGTTCCAACCCGTACAACGTTGTGTGGGGGGTATTTATACCCCCAACCTCATTACATCACTCCTGAAATGCCCCTCCGGTCCCCACGAAGGTTAAGAGATTACATCAGGGGGTTTTTGGTAATTTCCCTAGGTTGGACAGTCCGACTTGAATACTCCTACTCGGATTACATGTTTCTTGACCTTCGGTGGACCTTCGGTAGTGGTGCTCGACCGGCTCCGTGTGGCGCCGCCTTCATCGTTCGCCGCTCTTGAGTCGTCCCCTGCACCCGAAGGTTCTCGTCATGACCTCCGAGAACATGACCCCGAGTGGTTGTTGAAACCTCCGGGTTCCGTAGTGTGCGGTGGCCCTCAGCGACGACTTTCGACAAGCTTCGAGAGACTTCTCCTTTTCTCGTCCGTCACCTTCGCGCTGCCCGAAGCACCCCGAAGATTAGGGCATCACCTTCGGACGCCGGACCTTGGCGAGCTCGTTGATGCTTCGTATCTTCGTTAGACCTTCGCTCAACCTTCGGGTCGACCCACCCTCGCGAAGGGGCGATCCCCAACATGCACAATTTGCACGGAGAGATTGATTTGCACCTGATTTGTTCCCTTAAACAAAATACATTCCACAAAAGTGAACGGAGAGAGTAGAATGTATCGGCAGGGCAAGGTAGTGTCATTTGTGTAAAGCAGAAGGCTTTTTTTTAGCAAATCAGCAGGATATCTAGCTCACCGCCTCATCAACCATTAAAATCAAATGAAAAGAAGTCCTCGACGGAGATCCAAAGCCAGTCTTCGCTGTCCCAGCAGATGCATCATGTATGCAAGTACGTACGCTTCTTTTCTTCTGCGTTTGTGGCCTTGTCGTCAACGCAAATCCCATCCGTCAAGCAGAGATCCTGGCACGGCAGCTCTGTCAGTTTCGTGACGTGAGTAGAGGAGAGCAAGCACCGTGCCACCATGACAAGCCAGTCACCGCCCCCAGTCGAACACTGTGCAGCGGCATAAGGCGAGCGGTCGCAGCAGTGACCTCCTGCAGCACAGCAAGGCTCAAGAGCCAATGATGATGCCACACCCACGACTGTTATGTAGCTTTCAGCAAAGACCAAACGTGTTCAGCGCAGTACGCCGGTGTCCTGCAACACAAGGCGCCGTGCACGCACAGCACAAGACCAGCACTGGACTGCCTGAAGACCCGAGAGCCGTATGTCCCCAAGCAAGATCGGTCGCCAAGGCGAGCTCAGGCATCATTTGCAGGATCTCTCATCGCAAGAATAATTGCAAACAGACAGACTGACGGATGATTCGTCAGAGGATTATGACCAAGCGACCATCCTTGTCTGCTTTGCTCCCTTTGCTGAACTGATGCATACGCTACCATGTTCCCAACCAACCATCGAGCTTCCAAGCGACGTGCAAAGAGAAGGCGGCGAGATCCGTTTTGGGCTCAGCAGAATGACTGACCGGTTTCAGAAAACAATATCCATGGAGGCTCCATCGCTCTCGCGTCTCGGCAGCAGCAGGTAACAGAATCCCGATTCGTCTTTGGCCGTCGCCCCTCATCACGCAAGCCTGTTCGTTCCCTTTTGCCTGGACGGTTGCGGCGTTGCCGGATCGGTGAAGTCCGGTCCTGGCACGGCTGCTCTCCCCATCAGCTTCTCGACGCGATCAGCTAGCCATCGCCGTCCGACCAGTCCGCGGCACGGGCTCTTGGCTTGCGTACCAGCCGGACTAGAGGCCCGCAGACAGTGAGTCAGTGACCACAGTCCACGGGACAGAGAAGTGTCTCGGCAGCGTCCAAGAGGCGTCAATAATTGGTTAATAAGCAGATGTTGTCGTCAAGGTCGGTCGGATCCTATTCGAATAGTGCCGTCGGTGAAACTGATCGACTGATGGAGCTCACCTTGGACTCAATCCCATGTCGCCATCAGAATCAGGGTGTGTGGTCGTGACCAGTTTCCTCGCGAATTTGGGGGCGGCCCACATCCACATCGCAGTTTCACCTTCACCTCATCAGCGATCATTACCTCCATGGGTTGCTCTCACCGTTCACCAGGCGGTCTCACAAGTCACAATAACAAGAATATACAACTGATGTACAAGTCCGTAGAAAGTCAGAACCTGTCAATGTGTTGAACGCAGAAAATACAAGACAGATACTTTTTCTTATAAAAAAATACGAGACAAATTATTTTTTTCTTTATTACCAATCTTCAATTCTTCTTGATCAGCAAAATACACTTCAATAATTAATGTGTTCTGAATTATTTTCAGCACCGTCTTTCAGGTTACAACAGATAAGAAAAACAAAAATATAATAAATAAATAAAACACTGAGAACTACAATAATACTAAACTAAAATGGGCTTCCAAATTGCTGTTGATTAAGCTCATATAGCCCATGGTCCAATAATAGTCAAATAGTAGTCAACTGGTTAAGCTCATGTTACCTACACCTTCCGTCCCATGAAGAGTGTAATTCCAGATTTTTTTTCAAACATATTAGTAGTAGTGTGAAAAGATTCTTATGCCCTCATTAGTTTGCCACATGCAGTTGATTTTGATATATAATTCAAATCTGACCACTTAATTAGGCCGGTAGTTGAGATCCAATATTTATAATTGCACTTTTTGTGAAAAAAATTGAAAAGGATTGCACTTTTTGTGGGACCAAGGAATACGTCGTATCAAAGTCAAAGTGTTCCAGTTCATTAGGGTATGCATATATGCAATTGATAGAGCTCACGTAGCCTTGGTCATGTAATAGTCAAATAGTAGTCAACCGAGTAGGCTCAGGCGGCCCTTCATATTTGCAGGAGAGGTCTTACCTGTTAGGAGTTGAAATTCTACAAATATCATGTTAAAATAAACTCATAACTCAGATTGCACAACTACGACAGGTCTAACTGGTCAACTTGACCGGTATGACTGGTCTGCCTTTCTGGGTCAAATCTTTCCAAAGTTATATAACTCTCTCATCGGAATTTCAATTCGAACGTTCTATATATGCATTTTGATTATCTCGACCAGAGCTACATAATGGGTCAAACCTCCCGCGCGCGCCCACTGCCGCCGCCACCACGCCGGATCGAATCGAGGCCGTCTGCTTCGCCTCCGCCGCGCCACCGTCCAGCCCGCCGGGAACCCGCCACCGCGACCGCCGCTTCCCCGCGCCGGATCGAATCGAGGCCGGGTTGCCCGGCTCCTCCAAGGGCTGCGACGCCGGGGGGGCGCGCCTCGCCTCGTCTGCGGAGGGGGCAGAGGCCGGGCCGCAGGGGAGGGGCGCCGCCCCGTGCCCCCGCCGCTGAGAGAGGGAGGGAGGAGGTCGACGCGGCCCGCCACACGCCGCCCCTCCGCCTCCCCCGTGCGGCCCCCGCCGCGGCCTCGCGCGGCTCCGGCCGCCGCAGCCAGGCCCCTGCACGGGCGCGCGCCGCGGCCACGGCCAGTCGGCCACGCGTGGGCACGCGCCGTGGCCACGGGCCGCTCCGGCCGCCGTCGCCAGGCCTCTACGCGGGCACGCGCCGCGGCTACGCGCGGCTCCGGCAGGGGGAGGGGCCGCCGCCATGGCTCGGCGAGCTCGAGGCCGAGGTGGGGAGAGAGAATGAGAGGGGTGGGGAGGAGAGAGAGAGCGACGGGGTGGGGAGAGAGAATAGGAGGGGAGGGGGAGGGAGATAAAAAAAATTTGACGCGTGGGTCCCGCGGCTGGAAGTTGGGATAGAGGATGGATGGATGCAGCGAAAATAGATATAGATGAGAGAATCTGAATGATCAGGACATGAATATTCTTTTAGGGAAGGAAAATAGAGAAGGATGAGTGTGGATTGCCTAACATTGCATGCAGAACCATCCCGTAAAAAACAGTTAACTGATTAAGCTCATGTGGCCAAAGTCATATCCTAATCAAGCTGTGTCAAGGTTATATCCTAATCAAAGACTCCTCTGTCACGGGTACTTAATATTAAAAAATTACTTATAAATTACAAAAGTAAAATTGTAACTATAAAACTACTAATCAAGACAAATCTTGACATTATTTCCACGTCCAATTTTTTTTTTGAAAGAACTTCCACGTCCAAATATTATGAGACATATTATGAGACATCTTGTAAACGTATCTATGCCTGGAGAGAGTAGTACGTGCCAATGGGCCATGGCTACCCCTCTAAAAAATCCGACTTGAGGGGCAGGGAAGCTATCATTTTATTTCGCCGAGCCATATGCAACGTCTGAACCAGGATCACGTCGTCATAACAGAAAATGGTGTCAATTACGGTACCTACCCAGAAAATGGTGTCAATTACGGTACCTACCCAGTCAGTACATTGAATGGAGAACATGTTAGCCAGGCTAGATAGTTTTCACCAAATTTTATCCCCCTCTCTTTTACTAGCTAGTAGAATGGTGAAAGCAGTACTACTACTCAACATGGCACGTGCTCAACAGAGGGCAGGACACGCAAACAGCAGGTTTGTTTTTGCACAAAATATTTTTTTTAATCCTCTGCGAGCACCATGCTCGGATTTACAGCATAGAAGAGTACGAAGAGGAAAAAAGAAAGGTAAAAGAAGGCAGAGCATTAGCTTTCAAAAAGAAAAAAAAGGAAGGCAGAGCATTCGAATAGTACTGGGAAAAAACGACTCGAAGAAAGCAGCTAAAGGCTGCGTCAGAACAAGCAAAAGGCCCTTCAATAACAGCAGCTGTAACACCGCGCCAGGAGATGATCATATGCGATTAAAACAAGGTGCAGTGCAGCCCTTGTTCTGCAGTTTTCTCATGACGTTTTTTTTCCCTCTCTCTTCTTCATGGTTACTAGTAGTAGTAGGGTAGGAAGCAAAATCTAAAACCAGAGCGGCGGGGACGACGGCGACAGCAGCACATTTATCTTAGGATGCGTAGGCATCGATCGATCCATTCCATCCCTTCGGGAAGGAGAGAGAAGGACGGTGGCCGCTGCTTGATTCTCCCCGGTCGCCGCCGGAACGTGCCCCCCCCCCCCCCCCCCCGGCATCAGGAGCCGCCGGTGTTGGCGGCGGCGGCGTTTGGGCCGCCGGGCCTGGCGGCCGCGTCGACGACGACCTCGGTCATGGCAACCTGGCCGGCCTTGCGCTTGCGCGCCTCGATGATCTGCTGCGTGGACTTGTAGTAGATGGCGTAGAGGACCAGCTGCGCCACCGCGAAGAGCACGCCCAGCCCGTTGGGGATCTGCGAGGCCACACAAAGGCAGATTAGTAACTGATTAATAAGTACGTGATGATTTATGCAAATGTAATGAGTTTTAACCTGGCTTGAATTGGTGATTGTTGGTGCTGTGGATGTGAGTTTGGTGGGTGGGTTAATGCCCAATCAATAGAAGAAAGAAAAGGATTCAAGAAGCAGTTGGTAGGAGAGTACTGTACAATTACAAGTGTGTGCATGGTAGCCTGATGCTATGCAAGGGGCACGCGATGCAGCGCAGGGGCCTGGACTGTAGCGTGGGCTGGAGGAGCAGGGCCTTGCCCGTGTCCTAGAGGATAAGACTTGTGTCGTGTACTACTGCGGCTGCCGCGTTGGGCACGGTGCCGCAGCCGTCAGATACGGAGGCGCCTTTTTTAGATTTGACAATTATTATCTCATTAATTCGTCTAGCAAATTATAGACAAATTATGTAATTAATTATTTTATTTAGCTATATTTAATATTTCATGCATGCGTTGAAAAATTTAATGTGATGAGAAATCTTGTAAAGTTTTAGAATTTTGAAGGCAACTAAGGCCCTGTTTAGTTGGTGAAAGTTGTTGGTTTTGGTACTGTAGTACATTTCGTCGTTACTTGACAAATAATATTATAGACTAATTATGCTTAAAAGATTAATTTCGTACTAATCAATTAGACTGTGTAATTAATTATTTTTTTAATTATATTTAATACTCTATGTATGTGTTCGAATATTCGATGTGATGGGTTACGGACCTAAACAAGGCCTGAATGGAGAAGATAGATAGAGCGCCGGTCCAGGGACGATCCACCTGTGCAGCTTTTGGTGATGGATCGGTCGACAGGGCCAGAAGATGATGATGGACGCGATGCAAGTTGCTCGAATTGAAGGCGCGCGCATCGATCGACCAACCCGTCCGTGTGTGTTGTGGATAACGGGCCGGATGGAGCCGGACGCGATCCCCGGCGGCCGTGGTCCCTGGCCCGGCCGTGCGTTCCGTGGCGCACGGCGCCGCGCGCGACCCTGACGACCAAACGGCTTGGACCTCAACGGCTCTGAAGACCGTCGCGGACTGGCTCGAACTGCTGCTGGGTGCTTTTCCGACGGCGACGCGCGATTGATACGGTTGCACGTTGCCATCAGCCAAATGCCAAAATGATCGATGACGCGGGCAAAAGCCCCGGCGCCCAAGCACGCCACCGCCAGTCCCGTCCGGCGGAGCCCAAGCCGACGCCAGCGCGCCGCGCCACCCACCGGCACGTCGCCGTCGCCGGCCGCGCGCGCCGCCCCCCACCCGCGTGGCTGTGACAGCCGGCCGGAGCCGGATTGGGCGCCGCGACCGCGACGGCGCGGTGCGTGAGGGCGGTTTGTGAGATGCGACGCGACCCGGCCGGGCTGGGGCCGGGGCTGCTTCGCTGGTCAGGGAGGTCATCCAGCCATCACTGGTGGTTCACGGGGTCGGGTTGTGTTCAGGCTCGGCCCCGGCCACATGCGGCGCCCCCAGCACCCGAGTCACAGGTACCTAGTTCGAAGCTTGCTGTCGCTGCATGAATTTGGAGGAAAAGCCAAGGGCTGGAACTGGACACCCGACGCCGGTACCAACTTGGCGCTCCGTGCCAACCTCTGCTCAAGGAGCAAGAGCCCGGCGGCACCATGCTAGTCACGGAACTACTCTGCCTGTCACGCTGCGCGCGTGCTGCCCCTGACTGAGCGCAACGCCCACGGGTGGTTACACGTTACGCGCATGTGCCACGGCAGCAGGGGAAAGGGGAAGCCGTTGCCGGGCCTCCAAGTCCAAGGGGAAGGGAAAGGCTCCTGCCGGCCAGCCGGCTGCGCGCCCATGTGGCCCGGCGGTGTAGTTTTAAAGGAATACGGTTACCGAGCCCCGTTCTGCTATTGCTCTGTTTTTCATTCACTGCTCAGAGCACACATGGCTGGCTCGCCCTGCTGCAGTGCAGGAGGAGATTTTTGGTCACGGTCTTTGTATAGTCGCTGACAGATTCCTTCCTACTGGTAGTGGTAAGGTAGTGCTAGTGCTAGTGTTTGTGCTGCCGCCCTACCGACTGCTGATAGGGTGAATCGAACTGGAAGGAAAACTTGGGGAACAGGGATGATTGGTTGCTTACGGTGATGTAGAGGTCGAATTTGATGAGCGCGTAGGCGGTCCAGCAGATGCCGTTCACCAGGGATGCCAGCGACAGGAACAGGGGCATGTACTCCACGCTCTTCGTCTGGATCACCATTTTCTGATTCGTACAAAAAAAAAGGGCAGGCAACACACGTGAATAAAAAGACGCGTTAGTATGACATCAGCAGTGAAAAAAAATATATGTCAAAATCGGAACATGTGAAAGAAAGGCGCCAAGTTGTGCAGTAACAAGTTGTGGGTCGTTTCATGAATACAAGCCCCAGTAAACAGAGAACTGATTTCTCAACAGCAGCAAAGGAAAAGAGTAGGAAGGACACACTAGCCAGTTCACAAGAAACGACGACAGGGTTGCATGCGTACGTGTGTGGTTTCTTTATTCTGTTCTCCACAAACTTAGATTGTGATTAAATCTAAAATAACAGCATCTTCTTTTCCTATGCTAGGCTCTCATCCCCACCAGCTGCAGTAATTTATTAATCAACGAGTGAATGAAACAAAAAAAAAACAATGACGCCGACAGCCACCTACGACACCACACCACAGCAGCAAGCATGCACGCACGTACCATGACGGCGAGCGGCGCCGCGTACATGCCGGTTCCGAAGAGGACGCAGAGGACGCCGACGATCATGGACCTCTTCCCGTGCGAGTGCGCGAGGGTGAGCACCATGGCGGCGACGGCGCCGACGAAGGCGACCTCGGCGGCGAGCAGGAGGAGCACCTTGCGGCGGGCGGCGTCCGCCGAGTAGAGGAGGAAGAGGGCGACGTAGGTGAGCTGGATGGCCATGCCGGTGCCGTTGATGGTGATGACGAGCATGCTGTGCGGGTGCACCGCGGGGAGGCCGTACAGCACCCACATCATGCAGTTGAGCAGCGTCGCCACGTACGGGATCGCCGAGTACTGCTCCACCGCCCGCTTCTTCCAGATGCGGTAGAACGTCGGCCTGCACGTACGTGCACACGCACGTCGTCAGCTTCACCCTAATCCGTGGGGCTAATTACAGTAGCATTTAATGTGGAGGGTGCTTATTTATTTGTCTGGTGGTAGATGAGCAGCAGCAGTGACGACGGCATGCAGGTCATGATGGATGGATGGATGGATGGATGGATGGATTCTTACACTGGGGAGAGGAAGAGCACGAGGGCGGTCCCATTGCCTGCAAGATACCCACATGATTTTAAGCATGCATGTCAGTATTTTGTTATTCCAATTTTGTTTGGGCCAAACTTTAATCGTGTTGGTCATTGATGATTGCAACTAGTACAAATTGAAGAGGACTTGACATGAAGCCTAGATAGTATTATTATGGGTGTGTTTAGTTCATTTTGCAAAAACTTGTAAAGATGTAAACAGGATATTTGAAGTATTAAATGAAATTTATTTGCAAAACTTTTTACATAGATGGGTTGTAAATCGCGAGACGAATCTAATGATGCTAATTAATCCATGTTTAATTAATAATTAGCGGATGGTTACTGTAACATCACTGTTGCAAATCATAGATTAAGTAGACTCATTAGATTCGTCTCGCAATTTACAGTTCATCCATGCAAAAAATTTTATAAATAGACTTTATTTAGTGCTTCAAATTAGCAAGATTCTATTTCACTTTAATGCGTTTATGACTTTTTTGCGTTTACATGTAAAAATGACTAAAAGGAAAAGCTTAGCTCGTCAACAAGATAGTAGTATGTCTGTAACGGCTTTGGGCACCAGGCCAAAGCAGAACAAAGAGAGAGAGAGACGAGAAACCAGACACGGAGAAGGGAAATCACAAATTTCAGAGGAAGAGGATGGGAGGGAAGGGAAGCTGCCAGAAAAGATGCCGGCACGGCCCCCATGACACGGGCGGCCAATGGCGTCTGCCGCGCGCCGGCACCAGGCTACCAATAATCCTGACGCGAGAGCGCGCTCCGTGCGCAGCGCGGCAGGTGCATGCCGGGGAGGCCTCGTGCGCGCAGATGTCGTTCGTCAAGAGACTCACCGATGACGCCGATGGCCGTGCGGATGGTGTCGGCCGTGACCATGGTCGGCGGCGATCGAGCTCCCCGGCTTCGGCGGGGACGGAGCTCGCTCGGTTGCTTGGCGACGAGGGAGGTGGGGAGGAAATGCGGTGGCCGGAGCCGGGACGGTTCGGAGGAGGAAGAAACGAAAGAGCTGAGCTCCACCCCTCCCCTCTCCCTCTCTCGGGGTTCTTGGTGAGTGACGGGAGCGGGCGAGCGAATGTGGCCTCCAGAAGGCACCGAGCAGGCCCGCTTAAATAGGCGGGCGGAGGGAGGACCACGCAGGCCTCGCCGTGGCCGTGGCCCCACCTCCACAACCCACGGCTCCGTCGTCTCTATCTATATCTAACAAACGCAAACACTCTCCTCTCTCTCTCTAACCCAGCCTTTCTCTCTAGCCTAGCGTGTCGTTTTTGTTCTGCTCCTCTCTCACTCTAGCCAGGCTCCCTCCCGGCCCAAGGAATCGGAAAGCGGAGCCAGTCGGCCGGCCGTGGGGGTCGCTAGGCCACCTTTCCCCATTTCCTTTCTCGTTTTCTTTTCCATTTTTGCTGGTTTCAGTTTCATTTTCTGTTCGTATTTTGATTTTTTTCTTTCCAAGTTGTGTCGTTGCGGCTCAGGCTGTTAATGGTTTGGGCTGAGCCCAATTTTGATGGTTTGGTTTTGCTACTTAGTCTTATTTGGTTTGGTGGCAAATGAGCTAAGATATTTACTAGTCTGGTTTGGTTTGGTTTAGCTAGTATAATGGATTGGTTCAGTTCGGTTTGTCGTCACAAGCTAGCAAGGCTTGCGCGCGCCTAGCATGCATCGGCCAGCCGCAGGTCAGGACTCAGGACCTCGAGGTGACCCGCAGAGACCGTGGCTGCCGCTCCCTCACGCTCATGAAGCAAACCATGGTCATAAGCAGTTCGACTGGTTTGAAAATGCAATCCAGTTTGGTTCTGGTTTGGTTTTTGCAGTCATTGGATTGGTGTGGTGTGGTTTAATTGATAAGCATACTACTAATTGGTTTGGTGCGGTGTTGGTTTGGATTTTACACCATTAGCAGCGTGAGTTGCGGCGAAGCTTCGCAGCAGCAGCGTCTGAGTACCGTGTGCGTGCAATCTTTGCTCATGTACTCGATCGAGTGCACACTATGCGTGGTAACCGTCCACTTTATTATCTCCATTCTCCAGGGAGCAGCTAGACCTTTCGATGGTCGATCGACGGCGCAGATGGGAGCAACGGATGCCTAGAGCGGTTTTGTACCATCATTGGTTCTTCCCTTTTCAAGGATGAGGATTCCATTAGCATTAGTAGCTGCAACGCATCCGTGGCTTGCTCTGGTATCCATGTTTGATTAGAGTTGACTTTTGGCGCATCAGATTTTAGTAAAGCTTGTTTTTTTTTCATTCAGCTATATTGTCAGCTATATGTACGTGGATGTCACTGCATTGAATATCCAGATCACCATGGTTGAGTTTAATGATCAGTTGAACTAAATTCATGTTATCCAGGTACTTCTCGTCTTTGGATATCACTGGATGGTATCCAGCAATTATCCTGTCCACATAGAAGATAATGAAAGTATTAAATTCGCACTGATTGTGTCAATATGTTTAGAAATGGATTATTTAAACCAAATCTTGATGCATTCATCGCTATGTCAGAATACATATATTAGTGACGGGTGTAGACCAACATTAGTGACGGCTGATCTGTGTCACTAAATTTTCGTCAGCGATGTGAACCACATTGGTGATGTAGGAAAAGCAGTTGCTAATGACTCACAAAGGTGACGGCGGTAGAATTTACACATCACTAGCTAATGACACACAAAGATACCGGCTATAAGGTTTGCTTGTCACTGATGATAAAGAAAGGTGATGTCGATAGAGTTTACCCATCACTAATGATAAAAAGGTGACGGCTGCAAGAGTTACACGTCACTAATGAGAAGATGTTAGTGACCCATCTTTACCAACACATGTTACAAATGTTAAATTAAAAAAATAAAAAAGATAGGATATAAAATATATCTTGTGTACATCACAAATACACATGTTTTATCTATCATATACATCAAAAGTAAACAAATTTCATCCATTCGACATTCTTGCCCCTATTTCAAAGTGAAAAGGTGATTTTGCCTCTATTTTTTGAACTTTGTGAATTTACCCCTGTTTTTTGAAAACGAAGGTAGAGTTTGCCCCTATTCCGTGGAAGGTAGTTAACGATGTTAAAATTGTTTTGAAAAGACCAATTCGCCCTTGCAGATTTTCCCCTATCTGAATTTGGTGATTTTATCCCTATTTTGAATAGAACAATATTTTTACAGGTCTGAAAGGAACTTTCTCTATCAAATTCAAACCAGATTTTTATAACTTGCAAAAAGGACAGCAACATAACACAACATGATAAGTTCAAGTTCACATAACTTGCACAACACACACATATATGTCCACCAAAATCAATAGATCACATTCCATCATGTCCAAACAGAGGTACCATCATGTCCAGATTGCATATCTCTGTAATTTAACCAACAAATCACAACACTGAAATATGAAATTAGCTAAATCTATCTAGAGGCCATATCTAATTTGCCCTCCTACAAACAATTTCAATCCACACGATTTGAATCACAGCATAAATTTTACTTGAATTACTGTAATGGCCTGCTGCCGCCCTCGTGACCCCACACGCGCACCTGTTGCTGTCGTGCCTCACGTCCCCATGCATGCGCCTGCTGCCGCACTGCCTCGCGCCCCCACGCGTGCATGCTTGCCTGGCCCGGTGCTCACGCCCGCTAGCCTAGTCCTGCCTTTGGTCGCGCTTGCCCAAATCCGCCGCCTCTGCCTGCTAGGGTTAAGGAGAGGCACAGGATTGCAAAGTGAATCTGCGAAATGAGAAGGGAGAGAGACGAAAATAGGATTAATGGTACGAACATCTTTTCCCAGTGCCCTCAGTTTTTCTCCGATTTATTTTAATTGTATTACTCGACATACACCTAATGGTGTGAAAGGGAGAGGCAAACAGAGTCTCCATTTTAATAAAGTTGGGGTAAAATCACACAACTCAAAAAATGAGGGCGAACCATTAGAGTTTGAAACAGGAGCAAGAACGTCAAATTTCCTAATGTATATTCAGCTGGCATGCATTACTATTCCTCTGTTCTAGTTGGCATTACAGACGACGACAAATCATTTTCGTTCTGGCTAGTTGTAGACACCCATGATGCTTCCTATCATCGCAGGGACAATGATCATGTTGCGGAGATGGCTCCTCACAAATACACATGTTTTGATTAGAGTTGACTTTTGGCGCATCAGATTTTAGTAAAGCTTGTTTTTTCCTTTCAGCTATATTGTTAGCTATCTGTAAGTGGATGTCACTGCATTAAATTAGAGTGTATCCAGACCACCAAGGTTGAGTTTATTGATCAGTTTGTTGACGACTTTTCTGGTCAACACACGAACGCGCTAGATCGCGCAGCGCGAGGAGGGCTCCTTGCAGGGCCTTCTGCGTGGAGCAGTCAGACCGGTCAGAGGGACCGGTCAGACCGGTCGCCGGGGTGAAGCGGCGAGATCCGACGAACGCTCACCTGGGAGGGACCCTGTTGGGGCAAGCATGCGTAGGGTTGCCCTAGGCTCGGCAGGCCAGCTAGGGCGTCTTCAAACGCCATGGAGACGAAAGAAGAACAACATGTCGAGGTTGAAAAAGTAGGGTAACAAGAAAGAAAGGTATAAAAACGATAAAGATAGATTGATTTGATTGGTTCGATTGGGTTGTGTCCCTCAATCGGCCGTGACTCTTTATATTTATAGGGTGGAGAAGTCTGTACCCGTGGGAGGTCGAAAATACATTAAAAACCGACCTATAATCAACTTACAACTCTAATTCGGACTAAACTGCTAAAAACCGGTCAGACCGGTCACCAAATCCGGTCAGACCATACTTACTACGGTGTATAACAGCCAAATCCGGTCAGACCGGTTACCAAATCCGGTCAGACCGGATTTACCCAGACAGGAAAATTTGCAGGTGCTATATCTCCTATGTCCGGACTCCAAATTATGCGATCCATATATCCGTTTCGATCGTCTCGACGAGGGCTTCATCTTGGTGCACTCAAACTCATGATTTAACTTCATCTTAATGCTGTTTTGAATCTGCCTTTGCCTCATTGATGAAATCATGTCCAATATATCCCAAAACGATCTTCATGTCCTGCACAATAATTATACATACCAAATTTGCAAAATAATAGGAGTTAATATTGAATTGGTTATTTTGGTCTTTATCCTGCTTGCTTTAGGTCATGCTAATTTTGAGTGTCAACACAGTTGAATTAAATTCTTGCTATCCAGGTACTTCGTCTTTGGATTTCTCTGGATGATATATATCCAGCAATTATCCTGTCACTTGATGGATTATTGAAACCAAATCTTGATGCATGTATTGCATTAATTATTATTTGCACCCAGAGATTACAGATGTTGGATGTTGTGCCTTCTTCCTAGACATCGATGAACAGTAACGGTCTATTTGGTTTGCATACATCGCCGGTTGATCCGGAATCATCCGAGCCTAGTCCTTTCGTTTGGATTGAATTCAATCACGGCTGTCCGGCATCGTGCAGTCTTTCGATAGCAGCAATGAATTTCTCGCTATCAGGGTTGTCTCTTAAAAGAGTCCCGGACGACGTCGTCCGGGACGGATTGACCCTGCAAACCAAACCCAGTCTAAATAAATGGACTACGACAGCAAAGATACAAATGAAGATAGGAATTGCAAACACGGCCAATGTCAACGAAAAGGAAGGTCGGATCACTTGCAATATGTTGCCAGTTCAGTAAAAACAAGGACCCATCGGTCTCATTGTGCTAGTTCCAAAAGAACTTCATTATTTCTCCATCACAAAGGAAGCAAAATGACCGGGTCGGGTGGGGTGGGGCGAGCTCGGGCTGTCGTGGCCTGCCCGGGCGGAGGAGCGGCGTGCGGGGGAGGTCTTGCCACAGTCGCCGGCCACGCGGAAGAGCACGCGGCGAGCAAGATCTTGTGACTTGTGAGGGCGCGTGGCCATCAGCTCGCGGCGCTGCGCTCGTGTGTAGTGGCTTGCGACCCAGCCAGCAGCTGGCCGAGCTCGCTACCGTACCATTGAGCCTGTTCTCTGAAAATATAATTCATCATGGTTATTGTGAACTATAAATCTAGAAAAAAAATTAGCTGAGCATATTTCAATTTATATAAGGTTAAAATTGTTAAAAAACTGAGTCTCATGAATTTATTAGCAAAATAAGCATCTTGGCATCATCTGTCCATGAAAATGGTGGACACTTGTAGGGCGGCTCACCTTGTCACTCATCTCTAAAATGTATTTCAAAGATGCCTCAAAAGGTACAGTAACCATCTCGCGTTTGACCAAGCGGATCGCATCTTTTGCCGCCTCTAGAAAAAAGAGAGCTCTTGCAAACCATTTTTATAGTAGTGTAATAAGATTCATTTCGATATGTTCATACATATGCGCATCATCTTCATTCCTTATAATAATTTAAAGACAGAACGCATGTCGCCTGATCTTCTGCTACGATACATCTTTGTGCTATTTAATGTTCTTATGGCATCGTCTAAGCGTCGCCTAGACGACAAGGTGCTCCCCTATTTTGGCCCGCCTAGGCGTTTTAGCCCGTTTAGGCATCGCCTTAACCTGTCTAGGTGGCTAGGCGGTGGTGACTCGCCACAACTCAGCTTAACGCCGTAAGAACATTGGTCCTAGTGTATATGACCGAATCAAACAATAACCGGTCAAAAGCGCTGCCAGTCCACAGGCATGCATGGACCCAAGAGCCAGTATACGTACATGATGCCGTGCCACGCGACAACGCTATCGCGACGAACGACTCAAGTCAACTTGAGTAGTAGCGTAGAGAATATTTGTTCATCATCACTTGTGTCAACCCTGTGCATCAGGATTACGTGGAAAATTTGTCCTAGCTAGTGCTAGGGCCTCCTGCATCTGGAAATGATTGTGGCTCGGGATTCAATGCCGCTAACAAGAACCCTAGTTGCTAGCTAGCCAACCACACCCGGGCCGCCAATATACTCTCTCCTTATTGTAAGGAAGTCGTATCGGACATCGACACGGTCTTTAAAAATAATTTTGATCACTAATTTTTTACTATAAAAAATTTATAAAACAATATATACGGTCACAAAACTATATTTCAAGATAAATCTACTATATCACTTTTATATTTTTAAACTCAACTCAAAAGAATTTAATTATAATCAAAGTTTAAAATGTTTATGAAAGAGCATCTAGGCCCCTAGTGGGTTTTGATGTATTGATTGACAACACGATTAAAGAACTAACTTGTTTGTATGAGATTATGAGCAGGTATTTAATTCAGGGATTGATATAAATTAAGATAGCTCATGTATTGCAAGCAAATGTGTATATCCCATTAGCAATCATTATATAGGACAAGCTAGAATGAGAAAGAAAAATGGAGAGCAAGATATTTATGATTGATATGAAAGCTCTAATATTTTGTTGAAGCTTGTTCATTTATGTGGGGCTTAAAGTGGCAAGCAAAGTTGTAAAAGAAAAAAAAATGAGAGCAAGGTATTCATGGTTGATATGAGTGCTCCAATATTTATTAAAGACTTGTTCAACTTGTGATGCGATTCATATGAAAAGCAAAGGTTATGTGAATGAGACATGATATGTTGTTGCATAGTCTCAAATCGGGATGACTTGTCATATGAGATGAATATTATTGTAAAGGGAAGCAAGCAAGAGAAAAGTGAATGAGACATGAGTTTATGTGCATATGTTGTCTCAAATTGGAAAGCTTGCATATGAAATTAAATGATGAATTTATATTGATAAAAAAGATTTCATGTATGACACAAATCAATGTGAAGTTCAAAATGGACGGCTAGGATGAAGGTAGAGAGGACCGAGAGGCGTGTTTCAAGAAGCTACGCAAGCGTCGGCTTGGGGGGAGCAAGGAAACCGATACGGGTCGAAATACCGGAGATTCTAGAGTCATGGAGAGTTCTATGTTGAAAAGTGTCATTATTTAGAAAATAAAAGTGACTTGTGAATCAAAGATGGATTTCATTCTTATATGAAGGAAGATTCAAAGTCACTAGCTCAAGCAGGCATGCTCACTGAAATTAAAGATGTTGACAATCTCAAGATATTTTTCGAAGAAGTTCGGCTTGATCAAGACACAAAGCTTAAGTGCTGTGTATGTCAATTCATATCAACTTGAGTATTGGATGCCGTACTATCAAGGGGGATGCAACATCAGTGATTTGATATTATCAAAAGTGCTCATCGCTATTCCATGTGAGAAAAATCAGAGGGAAACACTTGAGAGTACAAAACCTACTGGGACCGGTCTGACCGGTCCAACCGACTGGTCTGACCGGTCGGGGTCCAACGGCTAGTTTATTCAGACCGACCAGTCTAACCGGTCTGAGGGACCGGTCTAACTCTGACAGAGCAACGGCTAGTTTTTGAGAGAGGGGTATTTATACCTCACACCCTCACCCATTCGGGGGTGCTGATGCCATTGTGTTTCTGAGCCATTTCTGAGCCGTGAGAGCACTTGAGAAGTCCTTCCCAACCTCTCTTTGTGAGATTTGAGTGATTAGAGTTGAATCCTTGAGTTGGGTTGAGTGAAACCTTTGCTAAAGAGAGCATTTGAGCAGTGAGAGCATAAGCCCTAGCTTGAGCACTTGCGATTGCGTCGCCAACTCGATTGAAGCATTTGTTACTCTTGGAGGTGAAGCCTTCTAGACGGCTAGGCGTCGCCGGCTAGCTCCCAAACTTGTGGTGAGCAGCGGCAAGTTTGTTGCAGCAGCGATTGTGTGCCACGAGGGCACATGGTCATATAGTGGAAAGAAGGAGATAGCTTGACCTTGTGGTCGCGATAAGCTTCCTCAACGGAGAGTAGGATTCACATGTGGTGAACGTGGTGAATCCAAACTTCGGTAAAACAAATCACTGTGTCTCATTTGCATCATCTTCATTTGGTTTGCCTCACACTTTGTGCTCTAACTTTATTTGTGCTTCTGCTTCGACCTACTTGATTTTATTGTTTCTGTGTGTGCAGGGTTAAGAAATATATTTGTAAGCACCTACAGAAGCACCACACCAAGTTGTATTTGTGCTAGAGCTCGTAAAGGGGAGAATTAACTCTGTTTGTGCAGATTTTGCATAGGACCGGTCAGACCGGTCTGACCGGTCTGAGTGTTGGCTTCCTGTTTCTAAGTCTAGGACCGGTCTGACCGGTTGGTGGCTGACAATTGTGTTAAGTGTTTTAATATGTAGAATTAGTTTTTAAATGCCTATGCACCCCCTCTAGGCGACATCACACGATTAAGGTCCTCTTAGTTTGACTTAAGACAAACTCAAAATGACTTCCTTTACAATATAGAGCGAGTATATAGGAGAGGGATTTATCTAGGTGATGCTCACGCTAGTAGAAAAGAGGCCTTTGGTCCACCTCAGAAGAACCCGAACGAACCAAAGTGTCCCGATACTAATTCTAGTATTAGTATTCGGTCATCTTTGTTTCAGTACGTTTAAGATGGATGAAAAGGTCCAGGGACTATTTAGTATACAGTGGTAACATCACCCGATACTAAAGGCTAGATATAGGTACTGGGTGATGTTTCTGCCCAGTACTAATGGGTGCTCCCACATTAGTACCGGGTGGAAACACCACCCAGTACCTATGTCTGGCCTTTGGTACGGTTGGTGCTATCACCTGGTACCTAAAGGTGCTCCACATGTTACTTCGAAAGGAAGATATCTCTTCTCAATCATAATTGTTGTGTAAGTGAGATGGTAATGGAACTATGTGCAAGACAAGAGTTCGCGGGTTCGAATACCGGCCACCACACGTGCACGTATTTCGCATGAAAAATCACGTGACAGTGACGTGCGCCTATACTAGCCTCTTCTTAAGTTTAATATATTTTTTTACCAAAAATATATTGGTATCGGGTGAAATCTTCACCCGGTACTAAAGAGATCCTTAGGCACCGGTTCTTTTACCCGCTGCTGAAGATCGAGACTTCGATTTTAGGGTACCGGTTGGAAAACTGGTGCCTAATGCCTTTATCACCCGGTGTTGAAGGTCCTTTCTCTAGTAGGGTCAATTCTCGCTCATCGTTTTGAAAAGAAAATAGCTGAATTCTTTATAATTGTAGCTGAATTCGAACAGATTTTGTACGTACGCAACGCACAAGCTAGGTAGACGAGACCCAGCAGGGTGTCCTGCAGGAGATAGTTTTTTTTTTTTTGATAATATGCTTCTGTATTCCATAGTTAAGGATGACGTACAAGAACTCGTAGAAATACAGAACCATACGTGGAGGATACATGGATCGCTGTTTCCGCCAAACTACGAAAGGACCCCGAAAAAACAAAAAAAATACAACGGCACCTCTGGATCCTTCTCAAAACAGCAGGGCTCGAACTCGTCGCCGCCGGCCGACGCCGCCGGAGAAGAAGCCGAGTGCCCCAAGAACCGGAGGAGCCCCATGGCACGCTGGTTTTGTTGGAGTCGTAGTAGCAAAGGCCATAGGCGAACGCACATCGACCGGGGACACATCTCAACACCTGCGATTCCTGGATCCAACCAGGCCGTTCGACGACCACCGCCACCGAGGGGAAATCGGGCCAGATCTAGCCGCCGAACCTCCGCAGCACCCGCAGCCATCACTGCACCCTTGAAGCAAAAGAAGGCCAGCAGCCACCCCATCGGGCAGAAAGGGAAACTCACCGACCTCAAGCTCCGAAACGGATCTCCCCGACCTCGCCGGTCAAGCTGGAGCAGAGGCATACCGGGGCGAGGAAGAAGCCGGGAGACTTTATTCCTCTGCGCCGACGTCGCCATCGCCTCGCTGACGCCGCCAGGAACACCATGCCGCAGAGGACCACCCCCCGGCGAAACCTAGCTATGCCGACGACCATCGACGGCAAGCACCACTTAGGACTAGGGAAGAAACTATCTATCCCATATACACCCGCACGTCGATTCCCCGGCCCCGCTCCATCTCCGACGCCACCCTGGCCGACGGAGACGGAGGAGGCCGGCGGAATCGCCGCCGGGAAAGCTTTCCACCTCCCTTTCGCCTCGAGCAACTGTAGCTGGGGGAAAAATTCCGTGCTTTAGTAGAGGGGAAGAGGCGAACCCTGCAGGAGATAGTTAGGATTATGGGAACGCAGCAGCAAATGGCCGGCGCTGCCGGCTATGGGGATAAAATGGACCGATAGCATGGTGGATGTGGATGTGGATGCGCGCGTACATGGCTTGACCCCTGCGTGCAGGGTCGGACCCGTGTTTCCCGCGCCTCGAGGCTGTTCTCAGATCAAGTTTGTCAACGCTCCACCAACAATTAAATCGAGTACGTCACGCGCGTGTATGCGGCGTGCCGGATATGAATGGTTTAAAGACCGGGTCAGAGGCTATTTTTTTTTCGGGTAGAGGCTATATATGTACCTCTACGTATCTATACTATAAAGATCGAAAATAATTGAAATTTTTTTTCACTCATATTGGGTCCATCTTACCCCTCACACCGGACCTGACTATCAGGACCGAGAGAGGTGGGTGGAGGTGGAGACCCATAAAAACTACGAGTTGGAGGATGTTTCTGTAAAAAAAACTTTTTTTTTTCATACCGGACGCTCGCGTACCCGCCAGCCATACCCGCCTACTGCTCTTTTTTCCCCTCCCCAACCATGGTCACCGCGACACCGCCGCGGGCGCGGCAACCACCATCCTGTTCGTCTCCTCGTTCCACCTTCCGCGCCTCCATCCCTGCACGCACCGTGCCGTGGCCGTCCTCCCTGCACGCGCCGCCGGCTCCTCCTTGTCCTGGTTCTGGGAGGAGCGCAGGAGGCGCGGTGGCTCCGCGAGGAGCAGCGCTGGCAGCGATGGCTGCGCGAAGGGGGCGCTGAGCGCGAGGCTCTGCTCGCCGAGGTCGCCGCAATGTGGCTCCACTTCTGCACGCTCGAGGGGACTCACCCCCACCTCGCGGCCGGCGCTGTCGACTCCGTGGCCTCACCCGCGCCGCAGCCCAGGCCTGCGTTCGTTGAGGAGGTCGAGGTCGAGGCGAGGAAGGAGGCAGTGGTGGTGTTCGAGGAGAAGAAGGGGCGGCCAAGGCCGAGGCATGGAGCGGCGCCGGCAAGAGCATGAGGACGCTGAGGACGGGGGCCAAGGGCGAGGACGTGCGTGCGATGCAGGTGAGCATCGTCGCGGCCTGTCGTTCTGGGTAGGATTCGTGTTGCATGACGTGTGTGGCTCGCGGTGGATGCGTGGAGCTAAGCTGACGCACCTATGCTTGCTAGCAATGCTCTACGATGCCAGATTTTTGTGCACGAATTGCAGAGTTTCAAATAAAATCTGCAGCCTCTAATTTGTTAGAAAATAGAAACTTAGCTTTTAAAAAATGTCAGAAACCTGTCATGTGCATACATCAATCCTGCAATTGCATACCAAAGAATGATCGGCGGTGCAAAACTAAGTGCAGTTTTGCCATGTGCAGGAAGTTCTGCAAAAGCTCGGCTTTTACTGGGGCGAGGACGACATGGACTACTCGAGCTTCTCATCTGGCACGGAGCGAGCTTTCAGGACATGGCAGGTCACTACTGCTTCAAACTTCATCTCACTTCACTACTGAATTGGAGGGGTGGGTACACAGGTAGCAAGCTTCTATTGTAATCTAAACATTTTTATCAATTGCCTTGTGTGAAACAAGATGTATTTACATGCTTATGGTTGAACTGCTTTAGTACTTGATTTGAGGATTGTAGGTTTATAAGTTATCCACCCATCTCTTATCACTTATATACACTATGACGTATGGATGAAAATAATCATAGTTATAGTGTTCTCATATCCTTTTTAATTCTACGTGCATGCCGCACGTACACTTTGCTAGTGGATACGAAACATTTGTTGGAGAGACAAAAACAAGTTAGGGGTTATTTGGATTCAAGCCTTATCACGTCAAACAATATCTTACTATTTTGAAGTATTAAATAAAGTTTAATTATAAAAATAATTATAGAACACGGGGTAAACTGCGAGACGAATCTAATGAGGCATATTAATCAATAATTAGAGGATGTTTAATGTAGCATAACTGTAGCAAATCATTAATTAATTAGGCTCATTAGATCCGTCTCACGAATTAGCACTCATCTGTTAAAAAAAATTATAAACATATTTTATTTAATACTATTAAATAGCAAGATTCTCTTTGATGTGACAGGGGCTAAAACTTTAGTCTCTGGAAACAAATAGGGTCTTAGTGATGCATCTTTGTTTCTCAAAGTATTGATTTGACACTTTTGATTTTCATGCTATATGCCTATGAACTATTTATAAATGGTACTCTCCTTCCATCCTAAAATATAAGATATTTTGGTTTATTCTTTGTCAAACTTTTTTAAATTTGATCAAGTTTAGAGAAAAGAGTAATAATATCTAAATGGAAAATAAAAATAATAGATTTATTAAGAAATATATTTTTATACTTTATTACCCATTTGATGTGTTAGATGTTAATATTTTTCTCTTTAAATGTGATCAAACTTAGACTTTTTTTGCCAAAAAATGATAGGGCTATATTAATCTCTTTGGAAGGTTATATCCTGAGCAACTAGGTGCTCAACACCTACAGGATAACGCTCTTGCCAAACCGCACTATGATTCAGAGTTTCAGACGCCGGCCGAGGCCGACCGACCGGTCACTGATGGATCCCACTGTGCCCGCGTGTGACTCTGTGAGCCATTTTCAGAGAGCCCAGCCGACCCTGTGCACGGTATGCGATCGGCACGAGACCCATACCACGGCATGCGCCTCTTCCAATTCTCCATGTCCATGCGATGACCAGCAAGCAATCCATTATCGATCCCCCGGTTCTGTTGCACCATGTTCCGCCTCCATGCTTTCTTCGTTGCTTGATCAGCTCCATGGATAAACTGTTGCCATCACGTGCCCAATGCAAAGCCAAAAAAGTTTCCTCCAAAAATCCATGCCAGATCATCATTGATCCTTTCTTCGCGAACTTATGATCAATCTGTGTGGTCACCGATCGAGACGGAAGATGGGGTGGCCAAAATGCAAGGTATGCGTGGTCGTGCCAAAGTTGGCGGGAAAGCGAGAGGATGGGACGCGGAAGTAGCGCACGCGCGCGTCGATCGAGCACGGAGGAGGAAGAGGATCGGAGAGGCTGCCTTTTCATCGAACAGTCCTTGTTGCGCCGTGCCGAAAGGATTGGGGAAAGCCGGCCGTTGCCCGGCCGGGCAGTTGGCAGAGCGAGTATCTCCGCGACCGCGAGGCACCGGCTCACACCGGCGGGCCTCAGTACCTCAACATGGCCTGGCAGACGGTTCTGGGGTTGGGACGGCGTGCTGTTCACTACTGTAGAACAGGTCTTTGTTCCAGGCCATTTGTCCCGGTAGCCTTTGGACCTGAGACAATATATGACTTTTATCCCGGGTCTAACGGCTAGCCGGGCCAGCGGGGGACAGGGGCCTTTTGTCCCGGTTGGAGGCAACAACCAGAACAAAAGGGTGACCTTTTATCCCGGTTGGTGGCTCCAACCGGGACAAAAGACTTTTGTCCCGGTTGGACCCACCAACCGGGATAAAAGGCCCTCCTTTGGTCCCGGTTGGTGTCTCCAACTGGGACAAAACTCCTTGTCCCCCTTATCCCTTTCCCTCTCCCCCCACGCGAGCCATTCAGCTCACTTGTTCTTGCTGTTCTTGGCTCGAGAGAGAGTTCTAGCTTATTTCTTCACCACATTTGTGAAGATCTTTGATTCCCCGTCCATCCATCGGCGCTAAAGGTTTGTGGCTTGTTTTTCCCTTCTTCTTTGGCTTGTATAGCTCATTTCATGTTTTAGAAATAGAGAAAATGTGTAGCTAGCTTATTTCTTGGACATTTAGATTGCATATGTAGGTTTGATTTTCTTTTAGATTTAGATGAGTATGTGGATAGTAGAAATTTTAGAATGAGTGTAGACACTTCATGTGATGTACTTGTATATATGACCATATTGTGGATAGTTGATTTTTGTATTCATGAATGAATTAATGAAATGAGTATATTATAATTTTTTGTATTATGAATGGATTATTTTGACACTCTAGTGATGTATTTATTCAGGCTCACATTGAAACCATCTAGAAGCTAAAAAAATCTTTATTTCGAAACAAGTATATGTCGTTAATCTCCATCCAATGGTGATGGCACTATCTTTTGGGGATACACGATGCGCTATAAAGACGTCGCGAATCGGTTGGTCGTATCACCAGCACTTCTGATTGATAAGAAGACAACATTTGACGTAGTCAGCATGGTCGTTGTTGTACTAAGAGCATATCAACGAGCACACTGCCTGTTCCAAGTGCTGTGCCTATTAATCGTAAATATTGGTGCTGCGACTGGCTGATTGGTGACATCCTTGTACCGCATCGTGTCCCCCCGAAAGACAGTGTCAACACCGCAGGGTTGAGGTTACTGACATATACATTTTTAGAAATAAAGGTTTTTTTTTATTCTAGAGGGTTTCTGGATATTGAAAAAAGTGTACTCCTGGAACTAAAGGGTGTCAAAGTAATTAGAAGTTATAGAGATTTCTTTCAATTAATTAGAGATTTCTTTCAATTAATGATACATTTCGTCTTTTTTATATGATTTCATTGTTATTTGCAAGAGTTATTAATCTGATCATTGTAATTGTAATAGTAAATAATATTTGCATTGTAATGGTAAGAATTTATAATTTTATGGAAAATAAAGGTATTTTTCAGTAAAATATGGCTTCAGCAGCTGGAGGGAGTGGCGCCGGTGGGGGTGATCATTGTCCTTCTGGAGAGAAGGGCACAACTCGAGTAGGTTGTCCTTCCAAAAAACCTAGTGCTTTTCATAGGGCAGCGCTCCGTTATTTGGAAAAAGAATATAGAGAATGCATGGCAAGGGGCGAGGAACCTCCGTTTGATCTTGAGGATTTATTGTGGCGTTACGGTTCGTCACCACCAAACTCGGAGGTTTCAGCTCCGCCATCTTCTTCTACGACAGCAAGAAATCCGTTAGAGTATTCTGCGTTCCAACGCAAGGACGGTTGAAAACCTATGTGTTGTTGTCCAAATTTTTAAGTTTCATGTATAATACTCCTTTGTTAAGTTCTGTAATGGATTAAGTACTCATTTTAATTAATCAAGATGTATGATGGATATTGCAGATCTTTTAATTATTCATGTTATGTTACATTTAATTTAATTTTGGTTTGATATATTTTATTTATTCGATACGTGTAAAGAATTCAAATCGATTTATTTAAAATGCAGATGGACCGGCAATGGATGTTTGACTGCTTGAGCAGTATAAAGGTTCCATATGGATACTCATCCAATATAAAAGGAATATTAAATTTGACAGAGAAGAAATTTATAAATCTCAAGTCCCATGACTGCTATGTGCTTATGACCGAACTTCTTCCGGTTGTGCTACGGGGGATTCTGCCTGATAACATCCGGTTAACCATCGTGAACCTATGTGCCTTCCTCAACGCAGTTTCTCAGAAGATAATTGACCCGGAGAATTTGATAAAGCTGCAAAATGATGTGGTGCAATGTCTTGTTGGCTTTGAGCTGATATTTTCACCATCTTTCTTCAACATCATGACACATCTTCTAGTGCACCTTGTGAAAGAGATTGATATTCTCGGACTAGTATTTCTACACAACATGTTCCCATTCGAAATGTTCATGGAGGTACTCAAGAAATGTGTTCGTAATCGAGCTCGTCCAGAAGGAAGCATCGCCAGTGCCTACAGAACTGAGGAGTTCATTGACTTTTGTGTTGACTTTATTGATGACCTTAAATCGATTGGAGTCCCTGAATCGCGATATGAGGGGAGACTAACTGGAAAGGGTACATTAGGAAAGCAATCTTATGTCTGCACAGATGATTTCTCATTCAAGAAAGCGCATTATACAGTTCTTCAACAATCATCCTTGGTTGACCCATATATCGAGGAACACAAGAAAATTCTGCTCTCTAATTTCCCGGAAAAGTCTGAGGCATGGATTACACGTGAGCACATGAACACTTTCTGCAGCTGGTTGCGGAAGCATCTAATGCATAACGTGGATATAAGTGAACAACTGTTCTTATTGGCTAGGGGACCATCTTGGAATATCTTAACATACCAAAGGTACGAGATAAATGGAAACACATTTTATACGATAGCCCAAGATAAAAAGAGTACCAACCAAAATAGCGGTGTTCGTATGGATGCCACAGACAATAATAGAAAAAAGACACATATTACGGCTACATTGAAGAGATATGAGAGCTAGATTACGGTCCCAATTTCAAGGTGCCTCTATTTCGTTGCCAATGGGTTAAGCTATTTGGAGGAGGGGTAACAAAAGATGAGTATGTGATGACAATAGTTGCTCTCAACAATCTTGGGTATAGAGACAAGCCATTTGTCCTATCCCATGATGTCGCTCAGGTTTTTTACATTAAGGACATGTCCAGCAAGCCAAAGAAGGGGATAAACAAGTAAAAGGATGAGCCTAAGCGACACATAGTTCTATCAGTAAAGAGAAACATCGTTGGAGTGGAGGACAAAACAGACTTGTCAGAAGAATATAATAATTTTGTTGCCATTTCACCTTTCGAAGTAAATGCTGATCCATGCATCGTGCTAGCCAATGATGATGCTCCATACTTGCGCTGTGATCATAATCAAGGGACATTTGTGAAGAGAAAGTCTGTTACCGCTAATCCTTCATGTACTTGAATCATTTTATATTATTGTATAAAAACATAATCGCAATTCGAATACTTTTATTATATATGTACTATACAATTATACTTTATGTGTTATATATATATATATCATTTTTTATATTTTTCACTTAATTACCAGACTCAATTATAATTTTCATTCAATAATGGATTACTCAACTAATTTATTTATTTCATGAAATTACATTCACATTAACACACTATACTCTCTCACTAACACACACACTATTTCTCAAACTCACACACTACTCATTAATATCATGAAATTGCTTAATTTTATGTAAAATTCACTTTTTAATCGTTAATATCGAGATAGAATCCACTTTCTGTCGAAAAGCAACAGTTTGAAAAAATTTGTTCACCTAATATATTTTTGCATGGTCAAAATAACAAATATGATTTCAAAAAAGTTAGATATTTCGTTGACCCAATCACTTGAATGAAAATTAATTATTTTTGTTGCGTGTATCAAGTTTATATAGAGATAAGAAATTTTGTTCCATAATTTTTGGAATCATAATTTTATTAACTGAATTAACAAATGAAAGCTTATTTTAAAAGAGAAGTAAAAAGAAACAAAAACAAACATAAGATTTGGCGGGAATGAGGGAAAACGGGCCCCTTTTGTCCCGGGTGGTAGATCCACCCGGGACTAAAGGTGGGCCGCGGGCTGGGAATTTTCCCGGCCCGCCCAAAAACACCTTTTGTCCCGGGTGAAGCCACGACGCGGGACAAAAGGGCCTTGTCCCGGGTCGTGGCTTCACCCGGGACAAAAGGGGGCCCCTATATATGTCCCTTAACCTCAGCCTTCCTCCAACACTTGTGCATTTCCTGATCTGCGCCGCGCCGCCGTCGTCTCCCATCGCGCTTCCTGCTCCGCCGCCGTCCCCGAGCGCCACCCGAGCTCCGCCGCCTCCACGCACCGGCCGCCTTGGACGACGACCCCGCCAGGCCGCTCACCGGTGCGCCGCCGTCCCCGGCCCCGTGCCACCTCGTCATCGTCGCCCCGGCCTCCACTCCGCGCGCGCCCCCGTCTTCGCCGCCCCCGGCGGCTTCCACTGGACGCCGCCGCGCCGCCACCCTCTCCGCTGCGCGCCACTACGCCGCTAGCTCCCCGCCTCGTCGTCCAGGGCCGCCGCCCTAGATTTCCCCGCCCTGTGTGAGTGTGGCCGCCGGCATTTTCTTTTTTCTTTTCAAATTTTATGTTTATGTAATTCTGTTTTATATTAACTAGAATTCAATTATGCATATAGATATTTTTAGAATTATATTATGGATATAGTGTTTTATTTATTATATATTAAGTAGAATTGATTTATAGAGACATTATTAGAATGCAATTATGGATATAGTGTTTTCTTTATTTATAGAGATATAGTGAGAATTAGAGAGAATTTATAGAGAAATAGAGAAGGAAATAGAGAATTAGAGAGAATTTCTTTTATGATGTATTTATTATTTAATTATGTCATTCAAAGACTTTAATTATCATATATTCATTATTTAATTATGTCATTCAAAAACTTTAATTTATCATGTATTTATTATTTAATTATGTCATTCGAAGTCTTTAATTTATCATGTATTTATTATTTAATTATGTCATTCAAAGACTTTAATTTATCATGTATTTATTATTTAATTATGTCATTCGAAGCCTTTAATTTATCATGTATTTATTATTTAATTATATCATTCGAAGCCTTTAATTTATCATGTATTTATTATTTAATTATGTCATTTATATTACTTCTCGAGCTCGCAAACTCGCGCTAACACACAATCGTTTCTGATAGTTTCCGATCGTTACCAATACCGACCGAATTGTTTCCGATAGTTTCCGATCGTTACCGATACCGACCGAATCATTTTCGATAGTTTCCGATCGTTACCGATACCGACCGAATCGTTACCGATCTAAATATGTGAATTATTTAGAGAATTTTTTTAAGGGTTTTATTTGTATTCATATTTTAGTTACGATGGACCCGTGACACAGACGCGGAAGATGAACAGTTCCTGTTGAATATGATTGGCGAAGGTCAAGGAGATGTCCCTGAACAAGCTGATGATGGCAGCAATACCGACATATATTTGAATATAATTTGAATCACTTTGTTACTTGACTATAATTGTTCTAATCATGCGCAGGATTTGCAAACAATTCGCTAAAAATCATTCAGGCAAATTTGATAAGGAATTGAAGATCAAGACAGATTTTGTGGTACGCACTTGGATGATTCGTTGCACGATTCGTTAGTTTTATTATATATTCATGTAAATACCTGATAATTTCTTCTCTCTTAAAGTGTATGAGGCAGAAATAAGGCACTAATTTATGCGCATACTATGTATGCGAGAACATCCATGGTCTGGTAGGTCCTCCAAGGGCCTGGACAAATTGGGAGTAGAAGTAAGTAAAAAACTTGTTAATATTTGAACTTGTATTTTAATTAGTCGAAATTAATTATCCTCTTTTTCCATAGGTCGAGGAGATGCGCGATAAACTCATACTGGAGGAAAATATTATGGCGATTCAAGAACAATTGTCCGGATTTATTGTTGAGCAAGTCCTCGATCCAAAAGACGAATTCTACTATGATGGACTATCTAATATTGACAATCGCAGCAAATATGATAATATACGCGTAATTAAGAACGAATATACCTATGTATGAGTATGTATGTATTATATATATAAGCACTCCAATAATATATATGTGTGTGTGTATATATATATATATATATATATATATATAATATTAGTCCTAGACATTTTCATATGTAAAGGAATTCACATGTATATATATGTGTATATATATAAGTGAATTAATTTATATATGAAAACTATCTAGGACAAATATTATATAAGTAACTATATATATGTGTATATATTAGTGGAGATCATACACACTGAATTCCAATACATAAGTTTAATTGAAATGCAAAAGTATAATTGAAATAGAAAAAGAATTGAGAAAAGGAAAACAGAAAAAAAAAAGACATTTTGTCCCGGTTGGTAACACCAACCGGGACAAAAGGGTGCGCCAGCGCAAAGGTAACATTTTGTCCCGGTTGCCAGACCCGGGATAAAAGGACCCCCTTTTTTGTCCCGGCCTGGCGTTGCCGGTTGGGAAACCGGGACAATAAGAATTTCTCAATGGGACAAATTAGCGTTTCTGTAGTAGTGGTTAGGATTTGCCCGGCCATGTTGGGTCTGATTAGCAACAGCTTTTTCCATCAAGCATACGTTTCTAATCTAGGAGGACGACGTAATGGCCTAGTAACCAACTGCGTGTGCCTGATGTATGTGCTCACATCATACACTCACTACTATAAAATAGGCCTTTTGTCCCGGTTCCAAACTGCCTTTTGTCCCGGTTTTGGAACCGGGACAAGGCTTTCGGGACAAAAGCCTCGATGCTTTTGTCCCGGGTGGCAGAACTGGGACAAAAGGTGCCTGACGTTAAAAAAAATTTGCACACCACGGGATTCGATCCCAAGACCTCTTGCCTAGCGCATGGTTTCCTTACCAACTCACCTAAGTAGTACACGTGACTCAGTATAGAATAACTTCCTTTTGAACTATCACGTGGAAGGGCCTTTTGCCCGGGTTGGTAACACCAACCGGGACAAAAGGGGTCTTTTGTCCGGGTTGGTAACACCAACCGGGACAAAAGGGGTGGGCCTTTTTGTCCCGGGTGGAGCCACCAACCGGGACAAAAGGGGGGCCTTTTGTCCGGGTTGGTGGCTCCACCCGGGACAAAAAGCCCCTGTCCCCCACGTTGGCCCGGCTAGCCGTCGGACCCGGGACAAAAGCCACCTTTTGTCCCGGGCCTAAAGGTAACCGGGACAAATGGCCTGGAAGAAAGGCCTATTTTGTAGTAGTGACTGTTACCTATAGAGGTTTGAGGCCAAAGGTAGCATATACTATTCACCACATGGATTAAATTGAGGTAAAATAAAGGTATGTTATATACATTTACTCATTCGTAATAATGTAAAAAAGTATTTCTTTTTCCTAAGAAAAAAAGAGAAAAAGTAGTCACTATTCCCACTATATAAACACCTTTATCCTGACCGTTGGGGAAAAAATCCTATCATTCAGCTGGATGCAAATAATGCTATTAAAAAATCACGATGACCTGTTGGTGTTCTCTAGAATCCTCGCACTTTGAAAACTTTCATATACCACAACCTTTATTCAAATCGAAGAAAAAAAAAAGAGTAACACAGGAGTACCATACACATCGCCCACTAGCCAGGACCCTCTAACCTTTATTCAGCTCGAAATCTTGAAACCAGTCTCCTATCCTGATGATCTGTACGCATGTCATTCCGGGGAGCCAATGTACACTTAGGGAAGTACGTCGCTCTCCCCCCTTTGCTGGGCATCCACCACGCCATGCCTGCACCTGCACTGGACCAAGATGTGGACGCATTGGAAAGATGGACGACGCACAGTGACGGATCAGTGACTGCTCGCCGATACATCTGGCACACGGAATCAGAAAACGATGGTGGCCTGGTACCCGGCCGCTGATCATGGAAGTGGCGAAAGACGAGACGAAAAGGAGAGCCACCGCCGCGCATATGCACAAGCCACAAGGGGTATCGATGCCCACGGACGACGGGTCAGCCGTCAGCGTATCGCTCCCTTGGATCATCGGCGATCTTGCCGATCTCTCGACCTGCCTCCATTTCAGCAGGGGGGGAGTAGCGACGCACATATTCTGACCAAAAGTGACGGGAGCATCTGTATATGCATGTATGCATTGCATTGGCCCAGTGACGAGACGGGCCCTATTTGTGCCATGCTATGTGTCGCTCGTCTGAGTTAGCTGCCCATTACTTGCATGAACTGCATTGGTTTAGCAGTTAGAAGATGGGACGCATTGATCTACTTTTTTTTTTTGCCGATTAGGCATTAATCATTTATCACTGTTCAATAGGCCCACTGATTAAGATTTTTTTCTTTCTGAAAGATGATTTCTCTGAAGAAATAGACCCTTTGTTAGGATCGACATACCGTGCTCTCCTGGTGAGACCAGAAGTATCGATTTGTAACTGTAAACATGAGGAGGGCTAGAAGGAACAGGTAGTTTATTTGTCTCACAATTTTTCCTGACGGTATGTTTTCTACATTTCCTCTACACATATATGCTATTATCTATTGCAGAACTACTAGTCAAATTTACAATCGGGAAATTGACTAGGTTGATGTCGGAAATACGTATCGACTCCACTTTTCCCAGGCATCTCCTGTACGGCCGTACGTGCTTCAGTCAATATTACCATGGCCAAAGTTCTTAGTTTTGCCACTCGTTTCTATTCTTACAAATTCATGAATCAAGTAAGATTGTAATATCAAAGCATTAGTTGAGGACCAACATATAAAAAAAATGCAAATTGTCATTTCGATTTGCCAATCTAAAAACAGAGTCACAGATGTCAAAGTACTATTTAAGAAATCTCTAATATCTCACTTGCACTATGTACTCACTAGAGATTTTTAATTGTTGGCACATATGTAACACATTGTTAAAAGTAACAAATGCGGGCAACAAAAGCTACCAGAACTGGTGACATGTCATTAAATTCGACAGATACATGATGATAAAACTAATTTACTACTATCTACTCCCTCCATACTAGAAAGGAAAGTCGTTTTGGACAAAGTTTGGGTCAAACATTAGAAATATAAATCATGAATAACTTTTAAGTTATTGAGTTTCAAAATACAAAAACCATATGAATAGATTTGTCTTGAAAATTATTTTCATAAAAATATAAATATATCACTTTGCGATAAATTTTTTTATAAAAATAAGAAGACAAAGTTAAGCTTTGGAGACCGTGTCGCTGTCCAAAACGACTTTCTTTTCGAGTATGGAGAGAGTACACTTGATTTGTGACTCAGTGCGTGATGATTTGTTATGTTGACATATGTATTGTATATCAAAGTTTTTGTATTATATATGCATGGTGGAATTCCTTACATACCTTGAAAATAAGTACAAATAATGGAGGATATGATGCTCTCTGAAACGTGAATGACACTAAAAGAAATAATCCTGCCACATGAATGTAGCCATCATACACTCTATATATATGTTAATGTAAAAGTTGAAGCAATAAGTACACTTTTTTATTTCTCCACTTATGATCAAGTTGCATTATTACTTTATTATCAAAGAGAATGCTAATGCTCATTGAGTTGCAAAAGTGGAGTCATTTTTAAGACCAGCATGTAGCTAGATTTTAATAAATTTATTAATTAAATCTAGATGTCTGCATGTTTGAAAGAAGTTGCACATTTTGTGTTTAAGGTACAATTTCGACCATAAGGCCATATTGACTGATTTTTGGAGTCCTTTGCTGAGACGATGTCATAATCAAAATGGACATTCTCCATCACAAAAGTAATAAAGTACTAAGCTTTGTCTGTAGTAGGTGCACAGTGCATATATGTTTATAGAACAAAGATACAAATATATCAGATATAGTTCACAATAAGATATGAATTTGTTCTTTTCTAAAAAATAGGGTGAGCATTATTTCCAACACACAAATAAAAGTACTAAAGCTTTGTCCCTGGAATTTAAAATTGAACTAGAAGAGTTTACAAAAAAAGTAGTATTTCCAATAGACTCGAGCCATTGTAAATTCCAGGAAAGTATTTCCTTTTTGCCCTATGGCTAACCATGGAAAATTATTTTTTGAAGCAAACTTTGGCGGTGGTGGAGAAAGCTTCATTACTGAAAATAACATTGTTTCGTGAGGTCCTATACTCCAGGATATGAGGATAATACTTTTCATGAAGAAAAGTTATGATTTTGGTGTACTAGGGAACATGGGTTAAAGATGAATCCGAACAGTATGATTTTGGTGTATCAGCTAGTCAGATCTTGGGTTTCATGGTCCATAATGAGGGGTTGAAATTGGGTAGAAGAGCATTGGTGCTATTAACAAAGTAATTGCTCCAAAAAACAAGAAGCAACTTGAGTCATTGATTGGTAAAATCAATTTCATATGGAGAATTATAATTTATTTATTCGGGATAATTCAACGGTTCAGTCAATTGTTGAAGTTAAAGGCCGATCAGAAGTTTGTTTGGGGAGAAGAGTAGCAGAAACTCTTGATGATATAAAACAATATCTGGTGGCTCCACCATTGTTGATCCCACATTAGAAGAACAAGCCGTTCAAATTATATCTATCAGCTGATGAATGTGCTATAGGATCGGCCCATATTCAAGAGTTTGAAAGAAAGAAACACGTGATTTATTACGTCAGTAGAAGACTCTTGGATGCAGAAACTAGGTATTCTCCCATCAAAAGGCTATATTTATGCTTGTAGTTTTCATACACCAAGCTTAGACATTATTTATTATCGGCTGAGTACATCTTGCAAAGACGATGTTGTCAAATACATGTTGTCATTTGCGATATGAATCTGCTGAAGCTATTAAAGGGCAAGTCATGGCCGATTTTGTTACCCATCACTATGCTCCAAATGTTACCCCCTGCACCCTTACAGCTCTCTGATAATGATCCAACCAATGCACTGACGCCTCCAAGTGATCCATCGGTTTAACCGGTGCTGAAGAGTTTGCTCTTAGTCGCTTGACATACTCTTTGGACAATGTCAAGGTCAATGCACCGACGCCTGTTGATGCGCCGTTGGTTTAACCAGTGCTAAAGGAATTTCTTCAATTGGTCCAGCAGTGCAGGATCCAATGCACCGACACACTACCGTCGGTTTAACCTGTCACCAAGTGTCGATTTAACCGGTGCTCTACATTTTGCTGCACTTGTTCAATCCGCCGCGGCTGTCATTTGGACACTTCAGATATATTCTATCTTTGGTTTTTCACTTTGACTTGGACGTCTTGACGGCGAATTGGACACATTTGATTACATCTGTGGGACCTAGAAATTCTACAAATACTATCTCACAAACTTGTTAGTGCCAAAGATTATGTTGTCACACAATCACCAAAATCACAAACAATGGCCTAATGGAGCCATGTTCCTTACAACTTCTTAATTTTTCGGTTGCGGATGGATGCTAGTTGGGTTGGGTCTATGCGTGAATCAACAGTTGTTCCATGGCACGGTGGCTGGTCAGCGTGTTAGATACTTATTCAACACCATGGGTGTTAAATAGGGAATGTATGTATGTATGAACTCCAATAACATATATGTTAGATATATTTATTTATATAATATTTGTCTAGAATATTTTCTTTATGTATATATGTGAATTTCTAAAAAGGGTGGCCATTTCCACGGACGGGTGACGTCATCGCCTGTCCCTAGAAATGCTTTCAGAGGCGGGTCAACTGCTACAGTAGCTCCACTCCATTTGTAGAAGCGGGTTGCATTTTAACCTGCTTCTAAACAAAAAAGGGCGGTGCTACAAATCATTTTTGTAGTTGTGTTCCAAAAATCATAAATTTCTCTAGCTACAAAGCATAACAACTAGTAGACTAACCATGTCACTTGGAAATAATTGAAAAATCACTCTAAATTCGCCACATGCAAACTATCCAATAAATCTTCTCCCAAATTCAAGTCATTGCTTCTATATATCTCAAATGAATATATAAATAAAAAATATACACATCCTCACTGTTTCTAAAAATCACAAATTTCTTTGAGTATAAAGCATGAAACGAAGTATAAAGACCATCAAAGAAGAAAGGATGAAGTTGCTAACCTTTTGAGCATTTGGATAAGTGAAATCCCTACAAAACTTGAGAAAAATGAGCAACACCTCTCTAAAGAAATATCATGGAGAAAAATAAGCCCGAGCTCAGTCAAATGATTGGCTCGGGCTTGGTGAGGAGGAAGGTGCTGACATATAGAAGGTGCATTAGTACCAGATGGTACTAGATATCTTCACTTAGTACCGGTTGGAGCCACCAACCAGTACTAACTGTCCTATGTGCTATTTTGTACTGGCTGTAGCCACCAGCCAGCACTAAGTTATCGCTAGGGAAATCTAGCCGTTGCCAGCCGGCAACTGTAGTGGTAGCTGGTGGCTACAGCAGGTACTAAATGGCTCCCCGGGACACTATTATTCTTTGGTCCCGGTACTAAATGTGTGCAGACGAATGTTCCGTTGTCTGGCTGTGTAAGTACCTCTAGACAGTGCAAATAAGCTAAACATTAATCGGAAGGTGGAATAATATCCATCATTGTTGTCCCAGCTAATGAGGCCCGTGACTCCGACCAGCTGCTCGAGAACTTAGGCAACAAAAGGACACATACAGGCTTTCATCCCTTGTGGGAAGAAACAATCACACAACGGCGACTTGTTAATTGATAGCTGGTAATCACACAGTACAGAGATAATGCCTTCCATAAGCTTGGTATCATCGATCTCTTCATCCGTAGAGGCTGGCGCCGGCGTAGTTGTTGGTCTTGCCATTGTTAGACGACGACCTCGGTCATAGCGACCTGGTTTGCCATGCGCTTGCGCGCCTGGATGATCTCCTGGGTGGACTTGTAGTAGATGGCGTACAGGACCACCTGCGCCCCAGCAAAGAGCACCCCTAGCCCGTTGGGGATCTACATAAATCAAATTATATTAAGAGCCAATTCAGAACACAAAGAATAAAGACTATCTGTCACTCTGTCAGTAGCCAAAAACAGCAACGTGTTCAAATGCTGCCTAACTACCCTATAAAGCATTGTTTAATTTACGCTGCTTTTTTTTTTTGCAATTGTGTTATTTCCAATTGTTTTAGTTGCTGAGAGCACTAAGTGATGTTGTGGCCCTAGAACACATAATCAAATGTCAGTAACTTACGGTGATGTAGAGGTCGAATTTGATGAGGGCGTATGCAGTCCAGCAGATGGCGTTCACTAGGGAGGCCAGGGACAGGGATAGAGGCATGTACTCCACGCTCTTCGTCTGGATCACTATTTTCTGATCCATACACAAAAGTAGAGCACACACACAGAAAAGAAACATTAGCATGGTAAGGATGAGGGATCAACGCAAGAAAAATATAAAACTAAATAAATCAAAATCAAAAGTCTTCACACAGAAAGAACCAGTGCCAGTGAATGAAAGTGAAAGTGGAACAAGACGTGACAAAAAAAAAACAAAAGATGGTTAAGAAAAAAAATCTCCTGACGCTGACAACCGCCTACAATACTTAGTAATCCCGTGGCACGTACCATGACGGAGAGCGGTGCCGCGTACATGCCGATGCCGAAGAGGACGCCGAGGATGCCGACGATCATGGACCTCCGCTCGTAGGTGTGCGCCAGGCTGAGCACGAGGATAGCGACGGCGCCGACGAAGGCGACCTCGGCGGCGAGGAGGATGGAGACCTTGCGGCGGGCGGCGCCCCTGGAGCAGAGGAGGAAGAGCGTGACGTAGACAAGCTCGATGACCAGGCCGGTGCCGTTGATGGTGACGACGAGCATGCTGTGGGGGTGGACCAGCGGCAGGCCGTACAGCACCCATATCATGCAGTTGAGGAGCGTCGCCACGTACGGCACTGGCGAGTACTGCTCCACCGACCCCTTCTTCCAGATGCGGATGAACGTCGGCCTGGACGTTTTCCGACGTACATTTATTTATTTTTGTGTATGAATTAATACGAATTGTGTACGTACGTACATGGCTGTTAACGAATAACGAAGGAATGGAATTCTTACAATGGGGAGAGAAAGAGCACCAGGGCAGTCCCATTGCCTGCAAGATGCAGAGAAAAAAAATCCATAAGTGAACATATAGCCCTTCCATGTGTGGAAAGGAAAACTCCAATTGAGTTTGACGCAAATTATGAACAAGATGCAAAATGAATAGGGCTCCAGGAAATCTGGGGAATGATGCTTTGCAAGTTTTTGCATTGACCCAAACATTTCAAAATAAAGCTAGCCTGGCAAAAAAAAAAGAAGAAATGCCGTGAGAAAAGAGAGATGCAATGCGTGGAAAATTAAGGAGGCCACGGGAGTGCAGAAGGGAAGGAGCAAACAACTAAAAGAGTCCCACACCTAACTTGATCGGTTAGTGCCATTTTTACCATAGCAGTTGCAGGTGCTCTGTGCATTATCTGCTATTTATATCAATCTCTTTGCATATATATGCACATGCAGGTAGGCGTCGCTCGGGGGTGGCGGCGGTGAGTACTAACCGATGACGCCAATGGCGGTGCGGATGGTGTCCGGGGAGACCATGATCACTGCCTTGAAGATAATGGTGATGAAGTCTCAATAGAATACGAGCTAGCTCTCTACGACTACGAGAGCAAGATAGAGATGTGTATGGGCGTGACGTACAACACGGAAGCAGAAGCTAGATACAAAGAGGAGGAAACAAATGAACTGATGAGCTTATGAATCTCTCTGGGTTCTTGGCAAGTGATTAGTGAGTGATCGAGGTCAACTTAAATAGAGGAGTCTGGCTCCCGGCCGGGCCTCGCGTGGCCATCAGACGCCGAGAGATGGCTTCTGGAAGCTACGGTGCATCATACGAAACAAGACGGCAAGACGGTACCTAATGCGCATACGGTGCCCATGTGTTTGTGTGGGCATGTGCAGAGGCCATCTCGATCGCCATAGTGCTCTACATGCTAGATCTTCCATCGATGGATCGCCTGAACACAGCAGTTGTCAATGCCCATAACTGTCACTCCAAACTTCGGTCAGATGGACGGGCACAGCTTTGCAGAAATAGATGAATTATTATTGACACTTTGAACGATGAAGCGAAGCAAAATTGTGGATGAAGGGGCGCGCATGTGCGTGGTGCCCGTGAAGGGAGAATGTGCAAGCTGCTTTCTCTCTGACGACAGTCGCTGTTGCGCGTACGATGTCGTCGAGTTGAGCACGCCCGGCCGGCACCACAGTAGGTATCTGTGCTCGCTGGCTCACATGGTCCGGCACTCGGATCTGGAGTTGGGTCGGACGGCTCGGCGCGTCGTGATGGGTGAGCACCTGCTGTTTCGGGCTACCTGATTGAAGCAGGGAGGCTTAAACAAGAACGGCACGGGTGGTGTCATGGCTCTTCTATGGATGATTGGCTCGCTATGGTAGTACGTTTAGGGCTGATGCGTCTAGTGTTTGGTCGAAAGATGTAGTTGGGTGTTGCCTGTTGGGTCGCATTAGTAGAAACTTTTTCTAGGGACTATGTTATTAGCAGGGTTGTCAGACAAGCCCATGTAGTTGACGTGGATATAGTTAGGCATTAGATAACTAACCTACTAACAAACTGAACCTGGCTAACGTATATATAGCCACGTTCTTCGCATTCCTCCCAACCGTGTTTTTCTGTTTCAAGAATTTGTTGCAAATTTCGCTTCCATTTGAGTATGCATAACATAAAACATGACTATCATATCGAGAACCTTATGTATTGTGTTCTCATAACTGATAACTGCAAGAGGAGAGAACTTCCAAAAATCGAAAAAAAGGGGAGACCAGATTATGTCCTCAATAATTGCAAGAAATAAAACCTTCTCGAATACAGGTCCTCAAAATAATGTGTACACCACCCAACGCCTCAAAAATATACTCATCCACTCGAGAAAATGAGCGACAGGCTAACTGTTCATCATGGGAAATGTGCACAGTACACCTCAAATATCATTGTGCAGACCTCATAGTAGAGCTGGGACTTGGGTCGTGCCGTGTTGGGCCTAGATTACTCGACACGGTCGGCACATTGTGCTGTGCCGTGCTGGCCCAAGCACGGCAATCCGAATACTTACAATTTAATTTATACACATCAATGTAGAAATGTTACTATTGCAATTAGGAAGCACATAATAAACTATCGATGGTAGAAAAAATTCATAATTTTCTTGAATGAACAATATTTTCTTATACATGATTGTTGTTAATTACAAAGGAAAATTAATTGACATAGTAGAATAACGGGCTATGTACGGGCTGATGGGCTATTTTCATGCCATGCCGGCCCAAGCACGGCCCAATATGCGGGTTGTGCCATACGACCCGTCGTGCTGAGATATTAGGCACGTCATGGCCATCGTGTTCATGTCACTACCAAAAAATGGCTCATTTGTCCCCGCTGTTTGTAACAGTCACGCTTTGGTCCGGTACTAAAGTTGCCCAGAAGCCATTTTAGTACCGGGTCCAAATTTGAAAGCCCCTAGAGCCATTTTAGTACCGGGCCAACCCACCGGCCGGTACTAGTCCTCCGGGGGTTACTTCAAAAGGAATACATCTTTCATCCAGTGACAAATTGTTGTGTAGGTGGGATGGTAAGGAAGGGTCGCGCGAGGTCGGAGGTCGTGAGTTCGATTCTGACGGACCGCGCACGCGCATATTTCGCGTGACTTGTGACATATGCGGTAGCCTCCTAGCTGTTCCTCAATTTTTTCTTTATTTTTTGGGCACAAAGCCGTTTAGTACTGGTCGGTGTTATCGATCGATAATAAATGACTCATTTAGTACCGTGCGTATTGGCTGGCCAAGCGGTACCGGGAGCCCGACCGCTACTAATCGGGGGTTCTGGCCCGGTACTAATGTCCATTTCTCTAGCTGTGTGTCGTGCCGGCACGGCCCAAAATGTTTCGTGTCGTGCCGTGCTTTGGGTCGTGCCCAACGATCGTGCCACAGCCTGCCCAAAATGTCACGGCCCAAGTCCCAGCTCTACCTCAGAGCCGCTTCCTCTGCTTTCTGCATGCACATCCACTGCTTACTGTACAGCAGCGATGCTGTTGGCGCAAATTTTGAGCCAACACACGAACACGCTAGATCGCGCAGCGAGCGACGGCACAAACGCAACACCGATGCTCAGGGCGGTTAGACCGGTCAGACCGGTTCACCGGTGTACAACGGTGAAGTCCAACGAACGCTCACCCGGGAGGGACCCCGTCAGGGCAGGCACACGTAGGTTTGTTCTAAGATCGGCAGGCCACCTAAAATGCCTTCAGACGTCGCGGAGACGAAGGAAGAACAGCAGATTGGGGTTGGAAGAGCTAGGCTTTGGAGATAAAAGTAAAGACAATAAACATAAAGAAAAGTAATATATTGATGTGTTTTTGATCGATTGGATACCCTCAATCAGCCGTGACCCTTTATATTTATAGGGAGGGATGGTCTGATCCCATTAGGAGTTGAAAACTTAATTAATTTCGTGTTAAAATACAACACCTAACTCGGACTGGGCTGCCTGGACCGGCAGACCGCCCTGGCCAACCGGTCTGGCCGGTCTGGGTCTGGATCAGATCTTCCCGAAGTCATAACTCTCTCATCCGAACTTCAAATTGGATGTTCTATAATGAATCTTGATCTACTCGACGAGAGCTATCCAATGGTGAAGTCTATTTTGCATTTTGAACAAGTTGACCAGACTGGTCTGACCGGTTTAGAGAAGCGGTCTGATCGGTTTAGAGAAGCGGTCTGACCGGTTCCTCCAGTTGTGCCAATTTTGGTCGTCAACATATGCCCTCCTGTGCTTTGGCAAAGCTTACGTGTCAAAGAACACTTCTCTAGACCAAAATTGTCTAAGGGCGATGATTAACAAATCGGCCATATATTTGTTCTAAGGGCGATAAGATTGTCGGCCATAACTTGCTTTTCTTCAAGTTGATGACGAAACAACTTGCTTCGGTCTCCAAACTTTCTTTATGGCTACTGGTTTTATTGGCTCGACCTCCACTTGTTGCTCCATTGATTCTCTCTTGCGCATACGTTGCAGTCTTTGTTTCTCGGTATGAGACAAGCCTGAGGGACACCAGCTCGGCTGTAAGTATTTTGAGTATTGATTTGTGTTCTTTCTACCCTCCTTGCTGCAATCACAATCCCTTTTGGCCAGATCGTTGCTAGCAACAATCAGTCTTTGTGGTGAAGCATGATTTGGATATATAGGAGGATACTGAATGTAATATAATTGCATATGCATCCTACTATAATCCATAGGCGTATAAAAATAAGGGTGAAAACAGGGAGTAAACGACCCATAATAATTACTTTGATGTGAATAACAAACCGATTGCTCTTGAAGTTTTGATGATGAACTCACATTCTTGGCTTCACCTGATTGCTTCTCCTTCTGAATAGCTTCTTACTTCACATATTTAGCCAAGAGTTCTTTAAAACTCGGCCGCATTTTGCTTTTGGAGGAACCTCCAGATTCACTGGATGCTCCGGTCCGACCGGTCTTGGTACCAATCAGACCGCAGCTAGATCCGGTCAGACCGGTCGACTTCCAGTCGGCCTTCTTTTTGTATTGCGGTATGGCCCCCCCCCCCGAGTGTTGAAGTAGCTCGTGAAGTTTTGTTCTGTAGCATCTTCTTCTCAGGACTCTCTTCTCCAATGACAACATTTTTTTCCCTTTATTGATTCGGCTTGATTCGGTCCAATTAAAACTTTGGGATTTTTCGACTCAAGCACATGCGTATGCATTGGAAAAGGATTTTGATCAATTTGCATTCCAGAAATAATCAATCATCCTTCATTTATGGTCGATTGTATTTGTCTATGAAGAATATTGCAATCATTTGTAGCATGAGAGAAGGTATTATGCAACTTACAATAAGTACGCCGCTTCAACTCATCTACCAATGGAATAGTGTGAGAGAAATTCATCTTTCCAGGCTTTGCTAACTCATCGAAGATTCTATCACCCTTAGACACATCGAATGTGTATTTAATTTCATTATGCCGATTTTTGGGAATCAGCTTTAAAGAAGCACAAGTGCTAGGTTTATCGCTAGATGACCATACAAATTCAGCTGCATAAACCTCACTATTCTCATCGTCTGAAGAATCACCATGTAACATATGCATACCAAGATGATCAGATTTAAACTTGGACTCTTTGCTTCGGTTTTTGTGGCAGAACCACCTGAATTATCCCGGCTCAAGTGCGCTAGCCATCACCATAAAGGCAACACCGACTCAAACGCACTTCAAACGGAATAATTCTTGGTCTATCGGGTAACGTCCCGATACAACCACGGGATCTCGGATCGAACAAGTATACCCCGCACGAAGGCGAGTCTAGAGATATCACAACCATATATTTTACAACACAGGCATAGCAGTTATTACAACAAGTTCAAAGTATTATTACAATTACAAACTCAGTAAAACATTATACAAAACATAAGTTTAAATTTCAGAGTTAAGCAGCGGAAAGAAAACACGATGGCTACAACACATCGCAAAAGTATACCAAGCTAGCCCAAGCAAGATATCACTAGTCGGGGTCATTGCCGGCCGGAGACGGATCCCACTCAACGGACCAGCCAGGGGCAAAGAGAAGGGCCAAGTCAGACTAGCGATCTGGTCCTCAAAACCGAATCCTGAAAAAGGATTCAACAGCAAGGCTGAGTATACCAAAATCCGGCAAGGGGGCTCACCGGGGGTTGGGGAAAAGTGGTGGGTAAGCACCACAGCGTCGAGAGGAACCCGTGGGTGGCTTTGGTTGGAGCTGGGACGGCCGGTAGTGGCTCGTCGACGGCGAGCAGCGGCGGTTCGGAGTACGGGATCGGCGGTGAGGGTGCTCCGGTGGTCGATAGGCGACAAGGAGCGGTCGGGGAGCTGCGTGAGGGCTAGGCGGAGTTGATGGTGGGGTCTGCGTGGGTGGCGGAGGTCTGGAATGGCGGGGCGACGGTGAGCTCGAGCTCGCCGGCGTGCGGGCGGACGGCGGCGGTGTTCTGGGGGTTCGGGGCGGGGAGCTGGTGAGAGAGCGAGAGGAATGCGTTGCGGGGTGTACAATGGTGCTAAGGCGCGTGAGAGATGGGGAGCTGGGGCTCTCTCCCGAGCTAGCCACAGCGACAGCGAGGTGGCGGCCGCGGAGCTCGACTGGGCGGCGTGGCGAGGGGAGGAGGGATCCAGTGCGGAGGGGAGTGGGGCCAAAGGGTCACGGAGGTGCCGCGTGTGGCGGTGGGGAAGCAGGAGCTGGCTTGCGGCCCTCCTCGGCGGCGGCGGCGCCGCTCTGCGCCGGCAGCAGAGCGAAGCAGAGAGGGAGAGAGGTGGAAGAAGACTGTTGGACCTTTTTGTAATTTCTAAAAAATCCAGGGATCCTACTGTAAAATAAAAATAACTCCTAAACTAGGGCTCAAATGAAAAAGTGCCCAACATGAAAGTTGATCAACTTTTCAAGATCTACAACTTTGGTGTTGTGCAAAAATTGATTTGATGAAAGGTTAAAGAGTTATTTTGAAAACATGGAAAGGATTTTGAATTTAATGGACTTTTGTCTTTTCCAATGCAAATCCACCTTAAATTTAGACTGAAATGTAAAATTTTCTGCCATGTAATGATTGCACTGAATTTTGCAAATAAATCCTCCACAAAAGCAACATTTGCACACCCTATCAAATTAAATTATAGAAAGGACCATGCAACAAATCATATTTACACAATTAACCTTATATTTTTAAAACAAGACCCTTGCTCACACAATTTAAGCACATGATGCACAAAATAAATACAGTTCTATTGTGCAGACACAGCTTTCTTGAGCCAAAGCTCTTTGCAAAACTTGATTAATGGTTAAGAACTCATATCCTTCTAATTTTTCTTTAATATGAGACCTCAAACCATTAAGAGCTAATTCGGCAAGATCCTTTTCAGAAATAACCAAGCTATAACATCAGTTTTTTTGTATCTCTAAATCTTCTAATAAATTCAGCAATAGACTCATCATGCTTCTGCTTAACTGATGTTAAATGACATAGCCTCAACTCATTTTCACCATTATAAAAATGATCATAAAATTTACTCTCTAATTGAGACAATGTTTGCACAGAATTAGGAGCTAATGCCGAAAACCATGAAAAAGTAGTACCAGATAATGACAAAGGGAACATTCTAATTTTCAAATGATCAAGACTCCCATAAATTCTCATTTGTGCATTAAACTGACTAACATGCTCCCATGTAGTTCTACTATCCTCCCCAGTAAATTTAATAAATTATGGCACTCTAAAATTCTGAGGATATAGAATAGAATCAAAACTCTCAGGATAAGGCTTTTGACAAACAAGAGTTTTGTCCTTAAATTCTACGACGAAAGTTTCTTTAAACATAATGGCCAAATCTTACTTATGTTTCTCAAGTATTTAAGTAAAATAAGAATCATTTGGCTTTTGTATATTAACACTAGAATTATTCGACACATGCGGTGCATGGTTCGGTTGTGCATATAGTATTTGCCGCAAATGTCCATTATTTGGCATTGTGCCATATAAATAACCTGAACCCTGAGATGGCATAGTATATGAATTATTCATTCGGCTAAAGCCAGCCGAAACATGAGGTAAACTAGTAATTGGTTCAAGAGAAGAAGAATATGCAACTAAAGCTCCAGAACCAGTTGGACCGGTAGGCACCGGTCCTCCATGACCGGTCTGACCGGTTGGAGTGACCGGTCCGACCGCTTCATGTGCTCGGTACTGATCTGGACTTTTCTGACCATTATAAAAATTCATCGGCATACCATAATGAGGCATAAATGCTGCCGATGATTCAGGAGGCATGGTATTATACTGAAAAGTACTATCAACATTAAACTTAGGAGCACTACCATCATTAATCAAAGGCTACTTTCCTAATGATTTATCAATCATATTTTGAACAGTAGCAAGTATCTTTTTTTGACCACTAACCACCAATTGAGTAATTTGCTCCAAAGTAGATGATGTTGTAGCACTTACAGTGGCACTTGATTTGGCTTGCTCCTCTTCATCCGAAAGAATGACCACCTCCTTGTCCTTTAAGACATCACCGACGCTTTTCTTCAATTTCTTTTTCCTTGCGCCGTTTGTTCTCCTCTTCACACTTCTTTATGAAGGCTTCATAAGCTTGACGATTTTCGGGTGGCAACTCATCAACAGATGGTCTGTTGATGCTATCGGGATCTATCTCACCAGGATTCAATAGCTTCACCATGGTGGTAGATGGAGTAGATTAGATCGGTTTTAAATAACCAAGATCTTTCTTTTCCAGCGGAGTCGCCAAAATGTGTTGGCGTAAATTTAGGGCCAACACACGAACGCACTAGATCGCGCAGCGAGGACGGCACAAACGCAGCACCGATGCTCAGGGCGTTTAGACCGGTCAGAGGGATCGATCAGACCGGTTCGCCGGTGTAGAACGGTGAAGTCCGACGAACGCTCACCGGGAGGGACCCCGTCAGGGCAGGCGCATGTAGGGTTGTTCTAGGATCGGCAGACCACCTAGAACGCCTTCAGACGTCATGGAGACGAAGGAGGAACAACAGATTGGGGTTGGAAGAGCTAGAGTTTGGAGATAAAAGTAAAGGCAATAAACATAAAGAAAAGTAATGTATTGATGTGTTTTTGATCGATTGGATACCCTCAATCGACCGTGACCCTTTATATTTAGGGAAAATTCGATTCATGCCACCACAACTCCGTGAAATTGGGTTTTACGTTGAAAATCATGCCACTCAATGGCATCGATTTCAACATGAAATCAAAAATCGTGAAATTGTAGTGGCATGGATCCAACTGACCCTTATATTTATAGGGAGGGATGGTCTTATCCCATTAGGAGTTGAAAACCTAATTAATTCCTTATCAAAATACAACTCCTAACTCGGACTGGACTGTCTGGACTGGTCAGACCGCCCTGGCCAACCGGTCTGACCAGTCTGGGTCTGGATCAGATCTTCCCGAAGTCATAACTCTCTCATCCGAACTCCAAATTGAATGTTCTATATATGAATCTTGATCTACTCGACGAGCTATCCAATGGTGAAGTCTATTTTGCATTTTGAACAAGTTGACCAGACCGGTCTGACCGGTTTAGAGAAGCGGTCTGACCGGTTCCACTAGTTGTGCCAATTTTGGTCATCAACAGATGCCTACTCCAAGACGTGGACGGTTTGGAAAGATGGGCGATGCACAGTGACTCATACATCAGTTTGCGGAATGGAATGATGGAGATATCTACTGATCATTGCAAAAGGTAGGCAAAATGAATGGAGGCGCCGCTGCTGCACATACGCATGCGTGAGCTGAGGGTGAGGCCATGCCCAGCTAGGCACACTGCATCGATGCCCATTGACGAGCTAGCCGCTAACGTGTTTGGATCGGGGATGGATAACAATCCAAGTGGATCGGATTCGTATGGAACATTATGGGATAGCATTTTTAGCATATTTTAACTCGAATATGGATACAGATTCGAATATTCACGAATACAAATGCAAAACCGATACCTCAAATTCAGATTTGTATTCGGATATTTACTCGATATATAAGATAATATTTGGCTAATTTTTTATATTATTGGTAGTATAGAAATAAAAATTGTTATACATGTAGAAAGTAAATTATAACAATATTACAAAAGATAGCAAGTAAAAAATATCATATTCATCAACAAATAGTTTAATAAATAAATACATAAAAATAAAACTAGAAATAGAAATATATTTCAATAAATATATAAATAATATTTTAAATATATAAATAAAAGTTATAAAAGTAGTTTCACCCATATATAGATAAAACAAGAATTTTTAAAAGTCAACTTAATCTTCTAAGATCTTTGTTATAAAAATTAATAACATTGGTTATGGAAAATGGTTATAACTTTAAAATAGTTTTTATGAATACGGATACAGATAGTGTCGGATATATTGAATATAGATGTAAAATCGGATAGAGGAAATCAATGAAAATATGATTCGGATGTATCCACTTACTATCAAATTAAATTCGAATATGGAGATGGATATCCATATTGATGATTTAAGTGGATACGAATATCAGATATTTGTGATGTCCATATTTTTGTTTCCGTCGCTAGGGATGGATCGCTCCTACCCCAATTTCAGCACCGGCTCCTGCTGCTGTTTCACATACTATGTTGTCAATGGTGTCCAAAAGACTTGGCACGTCCGGCCTGGCTGGAACTACTGTTGGTATATGTGTTGTTGGATCATCACACGGCCCAGCACTCGGATGTCTGAGTTGGGTTGGACAGCTGGGCGAGTGGTGAGCGCCTATTTTAGATGTAAAATGTTCATCTTCATCTGTACAAGGTGGGCTCCATCCATGCTGGGGCAGTGCTAGCAACGTGGCGTAACCGGTTTGGATTTCCTAGGACTAAACTTTAGTCCGGAATAAACATAGCCTGGACTAAACTTCAGTCCACAAATACATAACAGCTAAATAGTCCGGTTGGAAAATCTTGGTTGTCCATGTTTCCTAACCGGGACTGTCATTCCCTGACTTAGTCCCGGTTGTGGCAATATACCAAACCAGGACTATAAAAGAGGCACCTTTTTATTCTATTTCATATTTTCTGTTCAATTCTTTAATGTTCCTACTGAAGAATTATTCTGAACTAAAGGGTGCCCCTGTCGGGACTAAAAAGGCGGATACTGCTTCCCTCGATAAGACTCATGCATAAAGATTATTCTGAACTTCACTTTTATCTACCATGATATTTCAGGTGGTCGAAGAGGAGAACGGTATTGATTCCATCTCCTTGGCTTCTCAGCTACTGGACTAGGGTTTTACAAAAGTTTGAAAAGAATTTATCCTTGACTTGTCGAATTTGTTAGTAAAAACCCCTACCACTAACTTTGATGCTTTTATCTTTCATGTCTTTATGTAGGAGTTGGCTGCATGGATTTGGCTCTTAAGAGCCGTCAACAGTCACAAGATTTGATAAAGCTAAAAAATTAATAGCAAGACACATATATGTGTAAGGTTTCTTTCCAAGTAAATCAACATATGACCTTGGTAGGTTAGACACAAGGAATTATTGGCCATGGAATATGTATCTTCTGAAATTGTACTTCCCCGTCGTGCAAGGAGAGAGAGTAAGGAGTCTCTTATCAAATCATATCAAGTTAATCAACAACTTAAACATCATGGGTTTCCTAAGATTTGGTTCAAAAAATTCAGGTTTGGTAACAGAATGACATTGTTGACACTTGCTAACGACTCATTTCAAGCGTCATCTTGAGCCTAAAATCATGGGAATAAAGTCTCATACCTGCCTATGTTATCTAGAAAGAGCAAACCATCAGCTCCTGCATGAGTGTTGCTTACGCTTGGAAATGAGAAGAGAATGCAGCCCATGAGCAAGGTGACACGCCATCGATCCGAAGTAAAATCTTCTTGACAAATCAGGCGTGTTCACGAGGATCTACGAGCCCACCAGAGCACCCAAACTGACTTAAGACCCAAACCTATATACATGACATGAGGGCCCACCTAGCAGCCTTCAAACCAAGAACCGGGCCGAACGGGCACAACCCATGGCCGGCCGACCATGTGGTGGCGGCCCACGGGCCCCACCGACTCTCAGTGACATGTGGCGAGGAATGGTTGGTCCCCAATGGCGGTTTGGCTTCATTCCCGGGGTGGCTCCCTCCTATAAATACAAGGGGAGGGGCTCCAAATGAACACACACCACACACATCACATCACACCTTCTTCTCTTGAATTCTCACTTGAGTGAGAGTTGTCTTAGGAAGTTAGGAGTAGACATACTCAGGAGGGGCGCCGGTAACAGCGCTCTTCTCCGCTTGTACCTCGATAGATGCTTATTCGGTTGTAAGTGTCCAAGACTTTCTTATTTAGAATTAGAGTTTCGATTGCAAGTTATCATATCTGCCTTATATTAGATGAGTGTATGTTTAGAGAGTAGCATTTGACTCAAGAGTTGGGCTCCAGATAGAAAAGGATAACCCTGTACGCCTCTAGAGTTAGTAGGGAATAGCGTAGATGTGGTGTCACTACAACACATATGAGCTTTTGCGACGTTTCATTGATGTCACTGAAAGTGGTATTTTCATCGTCTTTCATAATCTGTGATATTTGCATGACGAAAATCGGTTCATCGCCTATACCATGTCATAAAAGGTCTTCTGCGACAAAAACATATTTTTTCGTCATAAATTTAATGATGATTATTCTATCATCGCTAATTTGTGACGCTCATTTTTCGTCATAATCAATACCAAGAAACGTCACAAACTGTGTGCTTGAATGACTGTACATATGCCACATAGGATAGAAAATGTCATAAATTTTTTTATCTCATGTGATGTGGCACTGACTAGGATATGTTGTGGCACTTCCATTATGACAATTTGATTCGTTATAAAATATACCATATATTTCCATTCAATAAGTTGTTCTGTACATGGAAGAAAATGATACAGAGAGGGATGTTATACAATATATACAATATTCCAGGCCAGAAGTAAAATATACATGGCATCTGAAATGGGTAAACTTTCTTGTGTTTCCATACTTCATCCTTGAATCATCTCAACACCTACAGTGTCATACATTTGTCCTGCATGAAAATATATTATGCTCCTGTAAGCACATATTACATAGTATTTAATAACATTTTCTTTTGTTAAAGAAAAATACTATCTTAAATTTCTACTGAAAGTAAAACCAACAGTTCATTCTAAAACCAGGCTCATTGCATTCATAGAAATAGAAAGTAGATAGTAATTAATCTCTGAAGTTATTTGTAAGACATCTTTCTTACTTTTTTTCAGATAGTAGGAATTGATCTTTGTAAAACATCTTTCTACTAAAGGACTACACGAAGTCCTCATCCAGAACTAGTCCTTGCTGGAAGTACATTACTAAAACCATATCAGGAAAAGTGTGATCATAGTTACCTGACAAACTGACGACTCTCTGATAGAGTTCACTCTGCATCAGCCAAATCTCTGTTCTAAAGCTGAAGTAAAAATATCCTTGTCTAAATGAACTCTAGATTCCCTGATTTTCAAATTTTGAAGGAAAACTCTTATTGAAGAAACTTGGCTATCTATATTTATTTGAACAATCATCCTAAACAAAAAAGAAGCACAAACTTGTAAGCACAAGCATTCAAATATACAATTGCTTTCAAAAAGGATAAGGAATGGTTAATTTAGATATTATTCAATGTTGTTCACTTATATTATTAAGTCATAAAATTTTCTATAAAAAATGTTACTTCGATAGAGCGAACTGTGCACACTCAAATTTAGCACGAATTGAGACTTCCCAAACTTCATGAATTATCATGATACTATTTAGGAAGGTGTTTTCAGGCTATAGCATCAATATCAAAATTTCAGATGAAATCACTTGAACAATGGACCAAAAAATCAAATAGAAGTAAATTGATTAAGGAAAATCATAACATGTCACAGAGCAGTACTTTGTCAAATTCTTTTTTTACTTCTGCAGTTGACTTCTGAAGCCATCTTAGCAAAACAAAGAAAACATGGCATTTGAAATAATTCCAGCAGTACAATTTTATGTCAAAAGAAGAGATTTCTAGTAAACTAATTGGATGGCAAATAAGCAAATCATGAGATGGGTAGAAAGGCTTACCAGAAAGAGAAAATATGATGAATATTAGCTCCCTGTGAACAAATCAAAATGAATTATGGTCAGATCCTACAAAATGAAGCTTAGCTTTCACTTAGCTTATTGCATTGCACACATAAACTGCTACAATAGCAAAAAGTAATTGGAAGATGTCATATTGTAGTTGTAACAAACAGATTGTCTAAAGCTTGGACAGGAATAGGTGAACCAATAATCTTACATCCAACATTTTGTTCTTTTCTGGTATTATAACCTTCCAGCACAATTAGTTCACTGCCTTAGTGGAAGGGGTTAAAACTATGTCAATGAATAAATGTAAAAAAAAGGATCCGAGTAACAAAATACCCATAAATGTACTAAACTGACCAGAGCAAACCTGCGTACACAGCTTAACCAAAATTGTACTTGAAGAGATGCAAGCAGCAGGCAATGAATTAACTACAACATTCTTCTAGAATGAGTGGTGGGCTGCACGAATCTTATCTATGCCTATAAGAACCCCAGAAATTGGAAGCAAACATTGCTGCAGTGGTAGGCTACATGAATCTTATCTATGGCTATAAGAACCCCAGAACTCAAATGTCTTAACAGTTTAAAGTAGAGCTCAAGTATCTTAACTTTCATGGTTTTGCGCTATCAAATAAATGAAGCTTATGAATGCTCACTGTTGACAGTCAAATTTGGCACCTGCTGAGGTCGACCGGTCGGGCCGACCGGTCAGACCGGTCTGGTCTGTACAGTCCGAGTAGAATTAGGGATTTTGTAAAGAGTCCTCATGTAATCCTACTCGTGAAGGGTTACGTCTTCACTGGCCTATAAATATAAAGGCTAAGGCCAATTGAGGTTATTCTCAATCGAATCAATACAAAAAATCGTCTACTTTTTACCTCTAAACCCTAGTCTTTTCCAATCTCCCTTGCTGTCCATCGTGATCTCCACGGCCATTGATGGCGTCCTAAGCTCACTGGTCGACCTAGGGCACGTCCGGCGACGTTCACGCCCCGACGGGGTCCCTCCTGGGCAAGAGCTTAGACGGCCTTTGCTAGTTTGTTCGTAAACTAGTCATTCTTCGTCACTTAAGCGCGTTGGTTATCCTTTGCTGGTTTGCTCGTAAACCTTGCCGCTCTTCACCACGTAAGTGTGATACTTATCCCTCGAGACGACCGATTCCAGCGAAACCCTAGAAACCGGTATGACCGGTTTGCTCATCCGGTCTAACCGGTCCGTGTGGCCTTGCTGCTCTTCGGTCCCTTTGCGACTCGCACGTTCGAGTGCTCTCGTGTGTTGACCGAGATTTGTGTCAACACATTTTGGCGACTCCGCTGGGGACACAGAATTGCGCCAACGCACTCGAATGCGCTAGAACGCGCGACGATCGTCAAAACGATCAACACAGCGAAAACCCTGGGCGGACCGGTTTCGCCGACCGGTATGACCGGTGCAAGCAGGGAACTCGCGAAGACCTAGAACAGCGGGCTCGGGAGGGACCCCATCGGAGCTCGTGATCGTAGGGTTGTTCTGAGGTCGGCAAGCCACTCAGAACGTCTTCAAACACCGCCAGGACGAAGGAAGAAAGCAATCTAGGGTTCGAAAAGACCAGGGTTTGAGAGGTAAAAGTAATGCGATTTTTTGTATTGATTTGATTGGGAATAACCTCAATCGGCCTTAGCCTTTATATTTATAGGCCGGGGAAGACGTACCCCTTCACGAGTAGGATTACATGAGGACTCTTTACAAAATCCATAATTCTACTCGAACTGTACAGACCAGACCGGTCAGACCGGTCGACCTCAGCAGGTGCCAAATTTGGCTGTCAACATATGCCCCCCTGCTTTTTGGTGAGTTTCACAAGCCAAAAAGCAAGAACTATCTTGATGTACATGTTTTACACAGAGCATACAACTCTAAAAATAAAACTAAGGGCGATATCCAATACCGGCCATCTTCGTCTTCACGCACTTTGCCAAATGCTAGGATAGAATTTCTTCAAGTATCTCCCATTGATAGCCCTGGGTAGACGTTCACCTTGCACCGTCTCCACCATATATGAATTTCTGGAGATAACTTTGACAATCTTGTATGGACCCTCCCAACTTGGCGACCATTTGCCAAACTTGTTGTTTTTCATCCCAAGAGGCAAAATTGTCTTCCAAACCAGATCCCCAACCTGAAAAGATTTAAGTTTTACCTATTTGTTGTAAGCTCTGGCCACCCGAAGCTTGTCTTTCTCAATCTCCTTCAAAGCCTTCAAACGCTTGTCGGTCACCTCATCAATATTATCCATCATCAAATCATGGTAATCAACAGCAGAGAGGTCATTTTGCTTTGCCAACCTATATGCGTCCAAATTTACCTCAACGGGTAAAATGGCCTCTTGACCATACACAAGCTCAAAAGGAGTAACCTTAGTAGAACCATGTCTAGATATACGATGAGCCCACAATGCTTCGGATAACACCTCATGCCACCTCTTAGGATTTTCTTCTATCTTCTTCTTGACAAGTTTGATCAAAATCTTATTACTAGACTTGGCTTGCCCATTGGCCTGAGCATAGTATGGAGATGAATTGAGCAACTTAATCTTATAAGATTCGGCAAAGGCACGCACCTCTTTTGATATAAATGAAGGACCTTGATCTGTTGTCAAAGTTTGTGGAATGCCGAATCTATGAATAATATGCTCAGTAATAAACTCAATTACCTCCCTATGTGTCATATTCTTCAAAGGAACTGCTTCGGTCCACTTAGTAAAATAATCTGTAGCAACTAACACGAAGCGATGCCCCTTTGAAGATGGAGGATTAATTTATCCAATAAAATCCAACCCCCAACCTCGGAACGGCCATGGTTTAATAATAGGATGCATCAACGCAGTAGGCACCAATTGCAAATCACCAAATCGCTGACATTCTTCACACCCTTTATAGTATCTAAAACAATCGGACAGCATGGTTGGCCAATAGAAACCAGCTCTTCTGAGTAACCACTTCATCTTGGGAGCCGATTGATGAGTACCACAAATACCTTCATGAACCTCACCCATAGCAACCCGAGCCTGATCCGAGTCTAAACATTTGAGGAGCAAATCTTCGGCAGTTCGACGATAAAGTTCATCGTCAATTAAAACATACTTGAAAGCCAAACGCCGAATATTTCTCTCTGCACCACGACCAGGATATCTCAAATACGACATAAGAGGAACCCTCCAATCCTGGGCTTCGGCCGAGACGATTGAATCATCTTTTTTGGCCAAATCAGAACTAATAGCTGCATCACCGGTCAGACCGGTCTCTGGACCGGTTTGACTGGTCTGGGCGGTCAGACCGGTTGCGCTGACCGGTCAGACTGGTACGTCCAGAACCAGACACTCGGCTTTCGTTTGCATCGGATTGCGAATGTTGACATATTTTTTTGTAACATTATAGCCAGATGCTTGTTGCGCCAGAGTATTTGCCTTTCTATTCTCCTCCCTCAGAATATGCTTGATAATAAATTCATTGAAAGAGGAAATAATATCGAGGCATTTATCAAGATATGCATTTAGAGAACCATTATAACACTGGCATACCTTAGATACTTGCTGCACCACCAGAAGAGAATCTCCAAAGGCTTCAACATGCTTCACGCCCATGGATTGCAAGAATTCCAAGCCAATTAGAAGAGCCTCATATTCAACTTGGTTATTTGTGCACTCTTCTTCCAATCGGTTTGAAAATTCAAAAACAGCACCATTCGGAGAAATAAGAACAGCACCAATCCCTTGACCATCATCACAAACCGATCCATCAAAGTACAACTTCCATGGTGTGCAACCAATATAGCCGACTTCTAAATCATGCTTGTCATTAATCCAATGCTCAACAATAAAATCCGTTACAATTTGGCCTCTCATAAATTTTAAAGGTTCACAAGCCAAATCATACTCAACCAAAGCATAAGCCCACTTACCGATTTTACCACTCAAAATCGGTTTCTGTAACATATGTTTGATCACATCGGTTTGATATACTACTATGCAAGTACTAGATAATAGATAATGTCTCAATTTGGTACAAGCATAATAAAGAGACAAACATAACTTCTCAATAAATGTATACCTCGTTTCCGCATCAATAAGTCGTCGGCTTAAATATGTAATAATATATTCCTTCCCTTCGGTCTCTTGAGTCAAAACAGCCACAATAACCTTGTCTTCAGCAGCCACATAAAGTCTGAAAGGTACTCCTCTCCTAGGTGCTTTGAGTATGGGTGGTGAAGACAAATAAATCTTGATCTTCTCAAATGCTTCTTGCTGTTTTGCCCCCCAAGTAAATTCGGTTTCATCTTTTAACCGAAGAATAGGAGTAAAAGCATCGATCTACCCGGACAAGTTAGATATAAATCTTCTCAAGAAATTTACCTTGCCCAAGAACTTCTGTAAATCCTTCTTGCATGTAGGGGCTTCAACCTTCTTCATGGCTTCAACTCTCTTAGGATCAATCTCTATTCTCTTCTCATGAATAATGAAGCCAAGAAACTTTCCAACCGATACACCAAAAGCACATTTGAGTGGATTCATCTTTAAACCGTACCGGCGCATCCTTTCAAGAGCAATTCATAAATCGGCTAAATGATGATCTAAACCGGCCGATTTAATGACAATATCATCAATGTACACTTCCAAGATGACACCAATCAAATCATGAAAGATTAAATTCATAGCTATTTGATAAGTAGCACCCGCATTTTTCAAACCAAAAGTCATAACCACCCACTCAAATAAGCCGACAAATCCCGGACATCTAAAGGCCGTTTTAGATATGTCTTCTTCGGCCATGAATATTTGATTGTAACCGGTGTTACCATCAAGAAAACTAATGACACGATGTCCGGAAGCCTCATTAATCAACATATCAGCTATAGGCATAGGATATTCATTCTTGGGAGTAGCTTTATTAAGATCTCTAAAATCAATGCACACTCTAATTTTCCCCGAATCCTTTTTCTCAACAGGCACAATATTAGAGATCCAATCAGCATAACGACAAGACCGAATAAATCCAGCATCAAGTAAACGATTAATTTCAGTTTTAATTCGGTCATAAATAATGGGATTGAAATGCTTAACCGGTTGTTTAAATGGTCTAAAACCAGCTTTAATAGGTAAACGATGCTCAACAAGATCACGACTCAAACCAGGCATCTCATGATACTCCCAAGCAAAGCAATCGATGTATTCTTTTAATAAATTAACCAAATCGGCTTTATATTCAGCCGATAAATTTTTGTTTACAAAGGTCGGCCTAGGAATAGTTCCATCACCAATGTCTACTTTTTCTAAAGGATCGTCCGATGTAAACCCTTGTCCCAGCTTATCTAGATCACCAGAATCTTCAATGGCTTCACACATATCGTTCGTACGCGCCCGATATTGATCTAGCCTCTGCTGTAGCCATTCTGCGTTAGACCGGTCTGACCGGTCGGGGTGTCCGGTTTGACCGGTCGGCCCAGTGCGCCGAACGGGACAGGACTGGTCTGACCAGTCGTCACTGGCGGTCTGACCGGTCGCCTCTAGAATTTCTGTTTTACTCATCTGATTTACATTAAATGATTTAGCCGATTATTCATCGTCATTGGCACAGCAAAAACAAAGCCATCTTTAGTGCAACTGATCAAATCATAATCAGACAGATCCATGACTGATAAACACTTGACATTGTCATGTGCACTAATAGAATCCGAATCGGCCAAAGCAACAAAGGATGAAGTGTCCCCATGGACAATCTCAACCTCATCGCCGATCCACTAAACAAGAAACTGATGCAAGGTAGAAGGAACACACTAATTTGCATGAATCCAATCCCTCCCAAGAATCAAATTATAGTTGCCTTGCACTTCCGCAACAAAGAAAGCTGTAGCAATTGTCTTACTTCCAATGGTGAGCTCCATGGAATCAACTCCTTTGGCGCTAAGGGGCTTGCTCCCTCCAACACCACTGACTGTCATGTTTGTCTTGATCAAGTCCTCGTCCTGGCCACCGAGCTTCTTGTACAGCGAGTAGGGCATAAGATTTACAATGACCCCATCATCTATTAGCATGCGAGTCACCGGCTTCCCGTTGATGTGTCCCCTCATATAAAGAGTCCTCAGATGATTGTCTTTCTCGCTTGGCTTCTAGAACACAGCTTCACAGGGCCCAAACTGAAGATGAGCAAAATCCTCCTCCGGAACCACGAAGTAATCCGAAGATAAGTGCACCACATTGATCTCCATATTGGTGCGCTCTGGAGATGCTTCGTAGTCTACCAACTCTTTGTCTTCTGATGTCGAAGGAACTGCTGGGGCTTCATCAACAGAAGAAACCAAAACGGGCGGCACCGATTCGGCTGTTGCCTCTGTACTGGGCTCGACCGGTCTAACCGATTGGTCAGAGCGGTCTGACCGGTCTGACCGGTCGGTTGCGGCGGTCCGACCGGTCTATCTGGCTGGTCAGCTGTCTTAGCCTTCCACATCTTGAGTTGAGGGAACATAGGCCTGTATCTGTTGAATTCCTCATCCCTCATCTTCTCCTTCTCCTGTTCCTTCTTTTCTTTGTTGCGGAGGCACTGCAATTTCCTTTTTTACGTATGAGTTAATCCCGAAGGGCACCATCTAGGCTAATGGTACTTATCCACTGCACCCCTGCTGCTACCGGCCTCATGATCATTGGCCATGACCGGCTTTTGTGAAGGAACATCAACCGATGTATCTATATCCATCGGTTTTTTACCCGTATCTTTTATGGGCACTTTGATTTCACCGATTTGAACAACATCGGCTTTGGGATTTTCTAAATCAACCACGGTCTTCTGCTCCTCCCTCTTTTCTTTGACGCGATACTCAAACCTTGGAACAGGAGCTTGGCCCGGCCTCTGATGAGACCGGTCTGACCGGTGCAGCCTGCTGCACTGGACCAGATTGCGCGTAGTCCCAATCGGTCATGTACTAGTACTCTGGAGCTTTCCCCCTGATAATGTGGATGATAAGGCATCGGAAAACACTGCATCCATATCCCTTCATGCTCCCACACCGGATTTGTTGCATTTGACGCCGGTGGCATCCATGGCATGGTAGCATACATCTTCTGAGGAGGATACAATGTGACAACATCACCTCTGCGCCTGCTGAACTCCCCCCTCAGGGACGCTGGACGATCTTGGCGCGGTGGTGATCGCGGTCTCTTTTTTTGCGGCCGATCGTTCTGAACGGCCTTGGTGTACTTGTTCAACAACTGGTTGAAGGTGGGCTTCTGATTAGTAGCTCTTCCCTGCACCTTCACCTCATTGGTCTTCCAAGTACCCACTTCCGGACGTTTTGGCTTGAAAGTCTGGGGACGGTCACCAGGGCGGTCCGACCGGTTGGAGGAACCGGTCTGACCAGTCGGAGACACCGGTCTGACCGGTCGTGCCTGATCAGCAGACCGATTTTCTGGTGGAGAGCTTCCTTGCCCACCACGTCTGGGATTTCTGATAATGATCTTCAGAGTATCCTTGCCATCATCAGTCTTCTCGTTGATAACTTCCCGGGCAAGAATTTTGTCACTTGTATTCATCGGTCTTGGTTCACCGATGACAACCTGCTTCCCCTTAGCTCCTTCGGCTTGTTCCGGCCAAATGAGCATCTTTGGATTGTTCAATTCTAGTGTATGAACAGGGAAATGAGCTTTATCAATTTGCATCTCAGAAAGTACCAATCGTCCTTCATTAATGGCCGATTGTACCTGTCGACGAAAAACATTACAATCAGTTGTAACATGAGATGTAGAGTTATGCCACTTACAATATGCATGTCGCTTGAGCTCGTCGGGAGATGGAATAGCATGTGACAATCGGATGTTACCATTTTTAAGTAATTCATCAAAAATCCAATCGCATTTAGAAACATCAAAAGTAAATTTCAGCTCCTCTTGCAGATTCTTTTGAATCGGTTTGAGAGACGGAACTGAACCGGGTTTGGCCTTTGATGGCCAAACAAATTCAGCAGCATATACTTCTTTATTCTCATCGTCCGAACTATCCGAATCACGGTCGATAATGTGCGTGTTGGACCGATGAGGCTTGAAAGTATCTTTGGCGTTTTTAAGCTTAAACTCTAAACCCATGACTTTGACTTGCAAGAAATTCACAATATGATATTCAAAACCCTCGAGTTTATCTTTCAAATAAGAACGTAAACCATTAAACGCCAAATCCGCCAAATCTTTTTCAGAAATCGTCAAACTAAAACACTGATTTTTAATTTCTTTAAATCTTTTGAAATAATCCGAAGAAGATTCATCACGTCCTTGCTTAATCGATGTTAAGTCTAACAATTTCGCTTCGGTTTCCCCACTAAAAAAGTGATCATGAAACTTATACTCCAACTGAGCCCAATTGCGAATAGAATTAGGAGCAAGCGAGGAAAACCAAGAGAAAGCCATTCCAGTCAAAGATAAAGAAAATAAATGCACACGCAAAGCATCATTGAAACCGGCTTCTCCTAATTGCAAGACATATTGACTAACGTGTTCCCAAGTTGTACGAGAATCATCACCATTAAATTTAGTAAACTCAGGAATACGCCAACCAGCAGGAAAAGGAGTAAAATCAAACTCAGCGGGATAAGATTTTTGATATAAACGTGTAGTACCCATATCCACCCCAAGCTTACTCTTAATCGCATTGGCTAGATCTTCTTTGAACTTAATAAGATCGGCCTGATAGTGCTGGCTGGTATAAAACTCAGAAAAACGAAGTGCATTAGGGTTTCCATGCACCATCATCTGTGAAGAAGTTGGGATCGGTCCTTGGTTAGGTCCAGATCCTTGTGGCCCTCCCGCTATAGTAGTAGTGCGAGGCGGCGTATACAGCGACAACTCATTAGTTCGGCTCGGGGCAGCCGAACCAGGAATTGTCTCGAGAGGCGTCGGCGACGGCACTGAGTAACTGGTCTGACCGGTCTGTGGGACCGGTCCGACCGGTGCTGTGTGCACGGTCGATGGTGGTGGAGTTTGCCCTGTGAACGAGTTCGGCGGCATGCCATAGAGTGGTTCAGATGTGAACTCAGGGGTAGCCAAACTTGGATCTGATGAGTTAGGATCTGACATGGGTTGTTTACCTTTAAGCGCATCAACATCACTACTCAATTTAATTAGAATATCACCCGTAGCGGCTTGTGCAGCAACAATCTTTTGATCCATCATGGATGACATTCTATGAAGCATATCAGACGGAGAGAGGCTTACATTGGAGATCTCTTCAACCTTATCCTTTCTAAGCTTGAGAGACGGCAGTACGAACTCTTCCACTCTCTTGATGAGGCCACCACGATCCTTCTTGAAGCCCTTCAAGAATTGTGCCTTGACATGCTCCTCCACAAGAAGGTAGGCAATGCGCTCTTCTTCGGTGAGCTCCTCCATTGTAGCCGTGATGATGTTTTCCTTGTCGATCTCTGAAGAGCCCATCCTCTTCAAGGAGTAGATTAGATTGGTTTTAAAACCAGATTAATCTCTCCCCAACGGAGTCGCCAAAAAGTGTGTTGACACAAAATTGCGCCAACGCACACGAATACGCCAGAACGCGCGACGATCGTCAAAATGATCAACACAGCGAAAACCCTAGGCGGACCGGTCTGACCGGTTTCGCCGATCCTATCTGACCGGGGCAAGCAGGGAACTCGCGAAGACCTAGAACAGCAAGCTCGGGAGGGACCCCGTCGGAGCTCGTGATCGTAGGGTTGTTCTGAGGTCGGCAGGCCACTCAGAACGTCTTCAAACGCCACCGGGATGAAGGAAGAAAGCAATCTAGGGTTGGAAAAGACCAAGGTTTGAGAGGTAAAAGTAATGCGATTTTTTGTATTGATTCGATTGGGAATAACCTCAATCGGCCTTAGCCTTTATATTCATAGGACGGGGAAGACGTACCCCTTCACGAGTAGGATTACACGAGGACTCTTTACAAAATTCCTAATTCTACTCGGACTGTACAGACCAGACCGGTCTGACTGGTCAGCCAGACCGGTCAGACCGGTCGACCTCAGCAGTTGCCAAATTTGGCTGTCAACGCACTCGAATGCGCTAGAACACGCGACGATCGTCAAAACGATCAACACAGCGAAAACCCTGGGCGGACCGGTCTGACCTGTTTCGCCGACCGGTCTGACCGTTGCAAGAAGGGAACTCGCGAAGACCTAGAACAGCGAGCTCGGGAGGGACCCCATCGGAGCTCGTGATCGTAGGGTTGTTCTGAGGTCGGCAAGCCACTCAGAATGTCTTCAAACGCCGCCGGGATGAAGGAAGAAAGCAATCTAGGGTTGGAAAAGACCAGGGTTTGAGAGATAAAAGTAATGCAATTTTTTGTATTGATTCGATTGGGAATAACCTCAATCGGCCTTAGCCTTTATATTTACAGGCCGGGGAAGACGTACCCCTTCACGAGTAGAATTACATGAGGATTCTTTACAAAATCCATAATTCTACTCGGACTGTACAGACCAGACCGGTCTGACCGGTCGGCCCGACCGGTCAGACCGGTCGACCTCAGCAGGTGCCAAATTTGGCTGTCAACATATGCCCCCCTGCTTTTTGGTGAGTTTCACAAGCCAAAACCAAGAACTATCTTGATGTACATGTTTTACACAGAGCATACAACTCTAAAAATAAAACTAAGGGTGATATCCAATACCGGCTGTCTTAGTCTTCACGCACTTTGCCAAACGCTAGAATAGAATTTCTTCAAGTATCTCCCATTGATAGCCCTAGGTAGACGTTCACCTTGCACTGTCTCCACCATATATGAATTTCCGGAGATAACTTTGACAATCTTGTATGGACCCTCCCAACTTGGCGACCAGTTGCCAAACTTGTTGTTTTCATCCCAAGAGGCAAAATTGTCTTCCAAACCAGATCCCCAACCTGAAAAGATTTAAGTTTTACCTTTTTATTGTAAGCTCTGGCCACCCGAAGCTTGTCTTTCTCAATCTCCTTCAAAGCCTTCAAACACTTGTCGGTCACCTCATCAATATTATCCATCATCAAATCATGGTAATCAACAGCGGAGAGGTCATTTTGCTTTGCCAACCTATATGCGTCTAGATTTACCTCAACAGGTAAAACGGCCTTTTGACCATACACAAGCTCAAAAGGAGTAACCTTAGTAGAACCATGTCTAGATATACGATGAGCCCACTATGCTTCGGATAACACCTCATGCCACCTCTTAGGATTTTCTTCTATCTTCTTCTTGACAAGTTTGATCAAAATCTTATTACTAGACTCGGCCTGCCCATTGGCCTGAGCATAGTATGGAGATTAATTGAGCAACTTAATCTTATAAGATTCGGCAAAGGCACACACCTCTTTTGATATAAATGAAGGACCTTGATCCGTTGTCAAAGTTTGTGGAATGCCGAATCTATGAATAATATGCTCAGTAATAAACTCAATTACCTCCCTATGTGTCCTATTCTTCAAAGGAACTAACACGAAGCGATGCCCCATTGAAGATGGAGGATTAATTTGTCCAATAAAATCCAACCCCCAACCTCGGAACGGCCATGGTTTAATAATAGGATGCATCAACGCAGCAGGCAGCAATTGCAAATCACCAAATCACTGACATTCTTCACACCCTTTATAATATCTAAAACAATCGGACAGCATGGTTGGCCAATAGAAACCAGCTCTTCTGAGTAACCACTTCATCTTAGGAGCCGATTGATGAGTACCACAAATACCTTCATGAACCTCACCCATAGCAACCCGAGCCTGATCCGAGTCTAAACATTTGAGGAGCAAATCTTCGGCAATTCGACGATAAAGTTCAACGTCAATTAAAACATACTTGAAAGCCAAACGCTTTCGTTTGCATCGGCTTGTGAATGTTGAAATATTTTTTCGTAACATTATAGCCAGATGCTTGTTGCGCCAGAGTATTTGCCTTTCCATTCACCTCCCTCGGAATATGCTTGATAATAAATTCATCGAAAGAGGAAATAATATCGAGGCATTTATCAAGATATGCATTTAGAGAACCATTATAACACTGGCATACCTTAGATACTTGCTGCACCACCAGAAGAGAATCTCCAAAGGCTTCAACATGCTTCACGCCCATGGATTGCAAGAATTCCAAGCCAAATAGAAGAGCCTCATATTCAACTTGGTTATTTGTGCACTCTTCTTCCAATCGGTTTGAAAATTCAAAAACAGCACCATTCGGAGAAATAAGAACAGCACCAATCCCTTGACCATCATCACAAACCGATCCATCAAAGTACAACTTCCATGGTGTGCAAGAATATAGCCGACTTCTAAATCATGCTTGTCATTAATCCGATGCTCAATAATAAAATCCGCTACAATTTGGCCTCTCATAGATTTTAAAGGTTCACAAGCCAAATCATACTCAACCAAAGCATAAGCCCACCGACCGATTCTACCACTCAAAATCGGTTTCTGTAACATATGTTTGATCACATCGGTTTGACATACTACTATGCAAGTACTAGATAATAGATAATGTCTCAATTTGGTGCAAGCATAATAAAGAGACAAACATAACTTCTCAATAAATGTATACCTCGTCTCCGCATCAATAAGTCGTCGGCTTAAATATGTAATAATATATTCCTTCCCTTCGGTCTCTTGAGTCAAAAAAGCCCCAATAACCTTGTCTTCAGCAGCTATATAAAGTCTGAAAGGTACTCCTCTCCTAGGTGCTTTGAGTATGGGTGGTGAAGACAAATAAATCTTGATCTTCTCAAATGCTTCTTGCTGTTTTGCCCCCCAAGTAAATTCGGTTTCATCTTTTAACCGAAGAATAGGAGTAAAAGCATCGATCTTCCCGGATAAGTTAGATATAAATCTTCTCAAGAAATTTACCTTGCCCAAGAACTTCTGTAAATCCTTCTTGCATGTAGGGGCTTCAACCTTCTTCATGGCTTCAACTCTCTTAGGATCAATCTCTATTCCCTTCTCATGAATAATGAAGCCAAGAAACTTTCCAGCCGATACACCAAAAGCACATTTGAGTGGATTCATCTTTAAACCATACCGGCGCATCCTTTCAAGAGCAATTCTTAAATCGGCTAAATGATGATCTAAACCGGCCGATTTAATGACAATATCATCAATGTACACTTCCAAGATGACACCAATCAAATCATGAAAGATTAAATTCATAGCTCTTTGATAAGTAGCACCCGCATTTTTCAAACCAAAAGTCATAACCACCCACTCAAATAAGCCGACAAATCCCGGACATCTAAAGGCCGTTTTAGATATGTCTTCTTCGGCCATGAATATTTGATTGTAACCGGCGTTACCATCAAGAAAACTAATGACAGGATGTCCGGAAGCCTCATTAATCAACATATCAGCTATAGGCATAGGATATTCATCCTTGGGAGTAGCTTTATTAAGATCTCTAAAATCAATGCACACTCTAATTTTCCCCGAATCCTTTTTTCTCAACAGGCACAATATTAGAGATCCAATCAGCATAACGACAAGACCGAATAAATCCAGCATCAAGTAAACGATTAATTTCAGTTTTAATTCGGTCATAAATAATGGGATTGAAATGCCTAACCGGTTGTTTATATGGTCTAAAACCGGCTTTAATAGGTAAACGATGCTCAACAAGATCACGACTCAAACCAGGCATCTCATGATACTCCCAAGCAAAGCAATCGATGTATTCTTTTAATAAATTAACCAAATCGGCTTTATATTCAGCTAATAAATTTTTGTTTACAAAGGTCGGCCTAGGAATAGTTCCATCACCAATGTCTACCTTTTCTAAAGGATCGTCCGATGTAAACCCTTGTCCCAGCTTATCTAGATCACCAGAATCTTCAATGGCTTCACACATATCGTTCGTACGCACCCGATATTGATCTAGCCTGTGCTGTAGCCATTCTGTGTTAGACCGGTCTGACCGGTCGGGGTGTCCGGTTTGACCGGTCGGACCTGTGCGCCGAATGGGACAGGACCGGTCTGACCGGTCGGCACTGGCGGTCTGACCGGTCGCCTCTGGAATTTCTGTTGTACTCATCTGATTTATATTAAATGATTTAGCCGATTATTTATCGGCTTTAGCACAGCAGAAACAAAGCCATCTTTAGTGCAACTGATCAAATCATAATCGGACAGATCTATGCCTGATAAACACTTGACGTTGTCGTGTGCACTAATAGAATCCGAATCGGCCAAAGCAACAAAGGATGAAGTGTCCCCATGGACAATCTCAACCTCATCGCCGATCCACTGAACAAGAAACTGATGCAAGGTAGAAGGAACACACTGATTTGCATGAATCCAATCCCTCCCAAGAATCAAATTATAGTTACCTTGCACTTCCGCGACGAAGAAAGCTGTAGCATGCGTCTTACTTCCAATGGTGAGCTCCAAGGAAGCAACTCCTTTGGCGCTGAGGGGCTCGCTCCCTCCAACACCACTGACCGTCATGTTTGTCTTGATCAAGTCCTCGTCCTGGCCACCGAGCTTCTTGTACAGCGAGTAGGGCATAAGATTTACAATGGCCCCACCATCTATTAGCATGCGAGTCACCGGCTTCCCGTTGATGTGTCCCCTCATATAAAGAGCCCTCAGATGATTGTCTTTCTCGCTTGGCTTCTGGAACACAGCTTCACGGGGCCCGAACTGAAGATGAGCAAAATCCTCCTCCGGAACCACGAAGTAATCCGAAGATAAGTGCACCACATTGATCTCCATATTGGTGCGCTCTGGAGATGCTTCATAGTCTACCAACTCTTCGTCTTCTGATGTCGAAGGAACTGCTGGGGCTTCATCAACAGAAGAAACCGAAACGGGCGGCGCCGATTCGGCTGTTGCCTCTGTACTGGGCTCGACCGGTCTGTCTGACCGGTCTGACCGGTCGGTTGCGGCGGTCCGACCGGTCTGTCTGGCTGGTCAGCTATCTTAGCCTTCCACACCTTGCCTTGAGGGAACATTGTAACACCCGGTTTATAAAAGGACATAAACCGAGCAATCATATACGTGCCAGGATCAAGTCACACGTATATACAACAAAATAAATGGTATATCATAGCACATATCATGTAAAAAGATATAATAAAGCGAGTACAAATGTTATTTATTACATTATTGACGAAAATGTCTGATACAGCGGAAGCGAAGTACAAATACGATAAAAACTCTCCGAAGCTGAGTAGGGCGCCACAGGGACGTCGACTGAGAGACGAACGCCAAGAAGTCCTCGTAGTCCTGGTAGCGCTGAGCGAACTCCCTCGTGTCGGTAGGAACTGAGCAATAGTAGAGTGTCCTCAAGAAGAAAAAGAGTAGAGTAGGCAAGAGTGAGTACACAACTTGTACTCAACAAGTATAACACAAATTATGAGGCTCTAGGTTGGCTGACTGACTGCATTAGCTTTTAAGTCTTGGCAAAATTTTATTAAAGCTATTTACTACAAGTTGATGAATTACCATAAACCCAGTTACATAATAATTAATCAAAATTAAACATGATACTACTGAGAACCAAACCGAACCAACCCACCCGGGGAAACCTGCCTCCTCAAAGGAAGATAACCCCACTAATCAAAAGGAGGATCTGGGCCGCTCATGACCGTGAGCACGGCTAGTATACCAGTTTTACACTCTGCAGAGATTGCACATCTTTACCCACAAGTCGTGAGCTACGCTAGTTATTCATCACACTTCCTTAGGTGAGATGACTAGCAAACTCACTACGAGGCCGTTACAAAGGACACGTTGGTAAGGTGTAACTGCTAAGGATTCAGGCAATGCAACGATGGTGCCCACCTCGAGGGGTACACAGACCAAGCCTCGTAGCCTGGGAACCATTGAAGCTCGACCCCCCTCGTGCCCCGTCGGTAAGTTACTCCCGAACCAAAATGACCTAATTAGTAAGCCAAGACCGTCCCATTCCAGTCTTGTGGTAGCGCTGTTGTCCCAGGTTGTCGCTCTATGAACCGGTCTATATGGAGAGTGGCCAACCAGGCAGTAAGCACCATGCTGGCCCCCTAAACCATGTTTCTAACAAAACCAATTTTAACGAGACGTGAGCCCCTCAAACGGGCCACTCTCAGAATTAAGTTGCATATACCATTAATCAAATTAATTAAAAAGGACCAAGTGTATTATAGCATGGCACCTAGCACAACTAACCAAAATGCAACCCAAAGGATATATATAAAGGATATAAAGGGGCTAGGAAAGTCCTTATAGGCATACAATATTAAAATGCAGTATGAAAATGTATTTAAAGTGATAGGTGTTGTTCATGTTATACTTGCCTTCCTCGCACTGCTCCTGCTGCTGCTCAAACTAGTCAGAAGACGGCTACTCCGGGTACTAGTACTGGGGCTCCTCAGATGGATCAAGTCTACTCGCGAACACATGGCCAAAAACAATACACAACATAAACATACATGCAAACAATAGCAAAAACTAGGAAATAGTACAACAATACATAAAACAGCACACTAAACTAGTGTAAAACTATTCTACACATTACAACGATCGCGTGGACATAAAGAACGCCTAAAACGGAGCTAAAACGCATAATCTATGCCAAAAACAAGATCCAGGGACCTATTTGTAAGAAAACTGGAGTTCCAGGGGGTTTCTGGGCAAAACCGAGGACTAAAATGTAATTAAGGATTAGATCTGGGGTCTAACTCATGAAAAGGCAAGGGCTGGATGGCGGGTTCAAAAACAAAGAAGTTCAGGGGGGTCAGTGCAAGATTTTGGGGTGTTGTGTAAATACTTTTGAACAGACTTGGAGTGCGGGTTGATTCTACTAAAGACAGAGGGTTCTTTAGCAAAAATGCCAGGCCGAAGGGGTATCCACGGATCTCGGCCGTTGGATCACGATCTAAGGGATCGGGTTTGATGGGCTTTAGATTTAATCTGGACCGCTGGTCTGAGATCGTGCGGCCAGGGGGAAAAGGGCGCGTGTGGCGGCGGTGAGCGGCCGCCGGCGACAAATCCCGCGGCGGCGCTGCGCCGGAGAAGGCCGAACTCGGCCTTCCCGGGGCGGATCCGAGTGGCGCTGGTGTCTAGAAGCACCTACAAGGCACGTGTGATCCACCTGGACCTAGACTTGGGCACTAGCGGCTCTGTGGCGGTGGAAACGGTGACGGCGGTGGCTCTGGCTTGGCGGCGAGCCGCGCGCTGGGAACTAGAGGGCGCTACGAGCTGCTACAACTAGAGTATAAGATCAAGGAAGGCCCGGGGGTGCTCACCGAGGTTTGGTCTGGGCGGGGAGTGACGCAGCGGCGCCGGCGGCGAGATCCGGCGGCGGGTCGCGGGCGGAGCTTCACGGTCCGGGCGTTGCAGGGCCCCTCCGAGCGCCTGGATCCCTCGGGCTGGCTCGGGGTGCTCCTGCGGAGATGCTACGGAGGTTAGGGCAGACCAAGGACCACCGGCGGCGAGCAATTGCTCGAGTCTGCGATTACCTGCGGCGACGGGATCCGAGGAAATTCCGGCGCGGGTGTGGCTCTGAGTCGGGGTAGCGTGCTCGGGGTTTTGTGGACTCCGAAGTGAAGCTGCCATGCAGGCTAGGGGGTGGCGGCGTAGCATGGGGCGGCATGGCCGCGGCGGCGGGGTGTCCTGCTCCGGCGGAGGCAAGGCAGGGCGATGCGCTAGGGTTTGGGCGGCTGCGGCAGTGAGGTAGGGTTCGGAGAGGCGTCACGGTTTGGTTTAAAGGAAGCAAGGAGGGGATTGCGGCGTGGAGCAGCGGGATAAGGATCCCGGCGACCTCGCCGGTGATCTCGGGCGCGGCGTTGCACTGCAGGGAGAAAGGAAAGGGAAGAGGAGCCACTGACGTGTGGGCCTGCGGGTCAGGGACAATGCGGTTCGCGGGGAGAAAGGGTTGCGCATGTGGACCGGAAGCGGGAGAGCGAGCTAGGCCGGGCGTTGTGCTGTGCGCGTGAAGCGGTCCGAGCGGGGAAGGTAGGCCGCCTGGGAAAGAAGGGAGGGGTCGGGCCGCGGCGCTGGGCTGCCTGATTGGGCTGGGTTTGGGCTGCTTCCTAGGTTTGGGTTTTTCTTTCTATTTCTCTCTTTCTAATTCTAATTCAAACTCAAGATAAAAGAATTCAAATAAATTTGAATTCAAACTCTAACCAAACAACAAAAGAAAAGATGCTCCAGCATGAATGCAACAACAAAGTTTAACCTATGATAAAATTTTAATTACTTGAGGAACAAAATTGAATTAAATGCAAACTAAGCAAATTAAATCCTAGAAAAACAAATAAAGCCAATTAAATTGATTATTAATTGCTGAAATTTAAATTAGGGTGTTACAGACCCTACCCCCTTATAGGAATCTCGTCCCCGAGATTCAACTGGGCTGGCTAGCAAAGAGATCTGGATATGTCTTCCTCAGCTCATCTTTTCGCTCCCATGTAGCCTCAGCTTCACTGTGATGACTCCACTGAACTCTGCACATCTTGATGCACTTGTTCCGAGTAACCCTCTCTGATGTCTCCAGAATCTTCACCGGATGCTCAGTATAAGTCAGATCTTCTTGTACATCTACTCCATCCAGTGGTGCCTGCTCCTCGGGTACTCGCAGACACTTCTTCAGCTGAGATATATGGAAGACATCATGAACTCCTGAGAGGCTGGTGGGCAACTCCAGGCGATAAGCAACTTCGCCTTTCCTCTCTAGCACCTTGAATGGACCAACATACCGAGGTGCTAACTTCCCCTTGACATTAAACCTGCGAATTCCTCTCATCGGAGACACCTTCAGGTATACATGATCACCAACACTGAACGTTAGGTCTCTCCGTTTGCCATCTGCATAGCACTTTTGCCTACTCTGTGCAATCCTCAGATTTTCCCGCACAGCTTGTACCATCTGCTCTGCATCTTCTATAATGTCAGGGCCAAAGAGCTGCTTCTCTCCAATCTGATCCCAATAGAGAGGAGTCCTGCACTTCCTGCCATACAATGCCTCAAAGGGGGACTTCTTTAGACTGGCCTGGTAGCTGTTGTTGTAGGAGAACTCAGCATACGACAGGCACTTATCCCAACTAGCACCATACTGAATAGCACAAGCTCTCAGTATATCCTCCAACACTTGGTTGGTTCTCTCCGTCTGCCCATCTGTCAGAGGATGATAAGTGGTACTGAAGCGCAGCTTCGTATCCAACGACTCATGGAGCTGCTCCCAGAACCGTGAAGTGAACTGAGATCCTCTGTTAGATATGATCTTCTTGGGCACACCATGCAAGCAGACAATCCGAGAGATGTACAACTCTGCAAGTCTAGCACCGGAGTAAGTAGTGTTCACTGGAATGAAGTGGGAAACCTTCGTCAGACGATCCACTACTACCCATATAGAGTTGTACCCTTTCTGAGTACGAGGCAATCCAATAATGAAGTCCATAGTGATTTCTTCCCATTTCCACTCTGGAATCTTCAAAGGCTGTAACAGACCTGCTGGCCTCTGATGCTCAGCCTTGACACGCTGACAGGTGTCACAAATAGCCATGTACTCTGCCACTGAATGCTTCATCCCATACCACCAAAAACGTTCCTTCAGATCATAGCACATCTTCGTGCTGCCCGGATGAATAGAGTAAGCTGTATCATGGGCCTCACTCAGAATCAACTTCTGGAGATCCTTCACATCTGGCACACAGATCCGGTTCTTGTACCACAAGGTACCCTGATCATCTTCTTTGAAATGAGGAGCCTTGCCCTTCTTGAGCAACTCACGGATCTCCTACAGCTTCTCATCTTCCTTCTGATGCTGCCGGATCTCTGCCTCTAGAGTGGGGTACTGCCTCGAATGCTGCACTCGAAGTATGATGCAAGAAACCCAGACTCAACTGCTCAAACTCCTCACATAACTCTGGAGGCATCTGGAAAGCAACGGCCATGTTGACATAGCTTCTTCTGCTCAGAGCATCTGCCACAACATTGGCCTTACCCGGATGATAGTGAATCTCCAGGTCATAGTCCTTGACCAACTCTAACCATCTTCTCTGCCGCATGTTCAGCTCATTCTACGAGAAAATGTACTTGAGGCTCTTGTGATCAGTGTAGATATCACACTGCTGCCCATACAAGTAATGCCTCCAAATCTTCAGAGCATGCACAACTGCGGCTAACTCAAGATCATGAGTGGGATAGTTCAGCTCATGCCGACGTAACTGCCGTGAAACATAAGCAATCACTCTGCCCTCCTGCATTAGAACACAACCAAGACCATCCTTCGAAGCATCACAATACACCGTAAACCTCTTGCTCTGGTCTGGCAGAGTAAGGACTGGCGCCGTAGTCAACTTCTTCTTCATCTCATCAAAGGCCATCTGACGCTCATCAGTCCATATGAATGCCGCATTCTTCTCTAGCAAGGAAGTCAAAGGCTTCGCGATCTTGGAGAAATTCTCAATGAACCTCCGATAATATCCTACTAAGCCCAGGAATGACCGGACTTCCTTCACCGTCTGTAGTGTCTCCCACTCGAGCACATCCTTCACCTTGCTCAGATCAACTGCAATACCTCCCTTGGAGATGATATGACTGAGGAATGGAACCTCATCAATCCAGAACTCGCACTTGCTGAACTTAGCATACAGCTGGTGCTCCCTCAATCTCTGCAACACGAGCCTCAGATGCTCTTCATGCTCTTCCTCTATCTTGGAGAAGATCAGAATATCATCGATGAAGATCACCACGAAGACATCAAGATAATCCATGAAAACCATGTTCATCAAGTGCATGAAGAAAGTCGGGGCATTAGTCAAGCCGAAGGACATGACCGTGTACTCATACAGCCCATACTTGCAAGTGAATGCCGTATTTGGAATATCCCCAGGACAGATTCTCAGCTGAAAATAACCCGAACGCAGATCAATCTTCGAGAATATACGAGAACCTCGAAGCAGATCAAAGAGATCCTCAATACGGGGCAGTGGATGCTTGTTCATGATGGTAACTGCATTCAGCTCCCGATAATCAACACACATTCTCTTCGAGCCATCCTTCTTATCTACTAGCAACAATGGAAAAGCCCAAGGAGAGAAGCTGCGACGGATATAGCCCTTGGCTAGCAACTCATCAATAGTCTTCTTGACTTCCTCATGCTCTATAGGTGCCATGCGGTAGGGCCGCTTTGCAATAGGGGCAGTGCCAGGCAAGAGATCAATAGAAAACTCGATGTCGCGTTCAGGCGGCATACCTGGCAAATCATCCGGAAAGACATCCGGGAATTCAGACACCACGCGAATACCGTCCGTGGGTCTAGCCTCCATCTGATGAAGAAATCTAGAAGGCTCTGAAGCACTGACTGTCACCTCTTGGCCATCAGATGCTGTTAGGTGAACTGCCCGATGAGCACAATCAATTCTAACTCCCCACTTGGCAAGAGTATCCATTCCCAGAATCACATTGATACCCTTGGTGTCTAGCACCCTCAAATCAGCACTGAACGTTGCCCCCCTTATGGCTATACTGACTCGGGGGCAAACAATATGGGATCTCAACTCCCCTCCCGGTGAAGAGACTAGCAGACACTTCCTTAATGCAGTGGTAAACAAACTATGCTCCTCAACATATGACTTGGTGATGAATGAATGAGTAGCACCAGTATCGAAAAGCACTATAGCTGGATGGGAGTTGACCATGAACGTACCAATAACCACGTTAGGAGCCTTGGCCGCTGACTCGGCCGTCATGTGGTTCACTCTGCCCTGTGCTGGCACCCTGGGCTGAGCTGGGCGCCCCTGCTGTCCCGCCTGTGCCTTCCGGGGGCAAGTGTTGACGTAGTGCCCCGGCTGGCCGCAGTGATAGCACACGCGAGGAGGTGCTGGAGCCTGCTGTCCGGCAGGAGGAGCTGCCTGCCGTGGAGCCTGAGGTGCTGGCAGAGCTGGTGGAGCACGAGCCGGAGGTGCCGGTAACCTCTGGCCCTGACCTGCCTGCTGCTGCTGTCGAGGCGGGTACTTCTGCTGCCTCTGCTAGTACTGCTGGGGAGGCCGGTACTGCTGCTACTGGTACTGCTGGGGTGGATGGAGGCGAGGACGAGTGTTGCTGCCGGAAGCAACGGGGACAATCTTCCTCTTCTTGTCCTCCATCTCAAGGTACTTGCGCTCCGTGTTGAGCTCGTTGTCAACCAGATGGTTAAAGTCGTCGAAGCGGAGGTTGAGCAGCGCGTACTGGAGGTAGTCCTCAAGACCCTCCATGAAGTGCTCCTGCTTCTTGCGGTCATCCGCAACCTCGGCAGGGGCGTAGCGACCAAGCTGCAGAAAACGATCACGATACTCCGTGACTGTCATAGTCCCCTGAAGTGAAAAAGATAGATATATATATATCGAAGGATTAATTCATGACTCAGAAAGATAGAACAAGGGGGTATTTGCTCAAAAGGAAACGTTGAATGATTATATCTGAGATTACCTGCTTCAGTGCAAGGAACTCCTTCTCCTTCATCTTCATAACGCCCGCGGGGACGTTGTGGCTGCGGAACCGCTCCCGGAACTGGATCCAGGTGAAGGCCTCGCGGTCCTAAACTGGGTGGGACTCCCACCAGTCCAAAGCTGCCCCTCGCAGCTGTCCTGCTGCGTACAAGACTCGCTCTCGATCATCGCACTGGGCGATGTCCAGCTGGCGTTCCACTGCACGGAGCCAGTCGTCAGCCTGAAGTGGGTCAGACGTGTGAGAGAACGTCGGCGGGTGGCCCCTCAAAAACTCCGCACGCCTGTCGCGGGTCTGCGGAGGTGGAGGAGGCGGCGGCTGAGCGTGGATTTGCTGTAGTGCCTGAACAGTGTTGTTCTGGGTGGCCATCATCTGCATCTGGAGCTGAAAGAACTGCTCCGGAGTCAAGGGTGGAGGCATCGGCATCCCGGTACCATGGTTGTTCTGACCTTGCTGCTGGCCAGAACCAGAACTGGTGCTCCTGGTGTTCACCATCTGATTTGAACAAAGGATGTATGAGCAAAGATATTGCAGGAATAATTTAGGCGGATATGACATCTTTCTGCAAGGCAGACTTAGGCATGATAAAGTAGACAGGATAGAGTGGTCGGTTTTACCCCCAACGATCTAACTCGTTTTATTAATTAATTCACTTTAACTTAAGACTAATTTTCTTTAAACAAATTTAACTACTAAACTATGCAATCAACCAAAAATCCAAATCAAACATGTAGCATAATAACAAGCATACAAATTTCACAACTTAGCCGAGTTTAACACACGACTCGACTAACACAACGCGTCGCAGACCGTACTATTGTATTATTATAAAGAGCTTACACCTATGATGGTCAGACGACTTACTCCAGACCAGAATCTACGGAAACTATTCTATAGAGAGAAATCAAGGCAAGACGAGTAAAAATCTTGGAATTCAAGGAGTATAATAGCAAAATAGTTTCAGCAGACAAGGCTGAGAGAGAAAAGGACTTAAAACTCGACCAGTTCTATCTAGACTTTCGTCCTACAGTCGATACGGCTCTGATACCACTCTGTAACACCCGGTTTATAAAAGGACATAAACCGAGCAATCATATACGTGTCAGGATCAAGTCACATGTATATACAACAGAATGAACAGTATATCATAGCACATATCTCGTAAAAAGATATAATAAAGCGAGTACGAATGTTATTTATTACATTAATGACAAAAATGTCTGATACAGCGAAAGCGAAGTACAAATACGATAAAAACTCTCCGAAGCTGAGCAGGGCGCCACAGGGACGTCGACTGGGAGACGAACGCCTAGAAGTCCTCGTAGTCCTGGTAGCGCTGAGCGAACTCCCTCGCGTCGGTAGGAACTGAGCAGCAGTAGAGTGTCCCCAAGAAGAAAAAGAGTAGAGTAGGCAAGAGTGAGTACACAACTTGTACTCAACAAGTATAACACAAACTATGAGGCTCTAGGTTGGCTGACTGACAGCATTAGCTTTTAAGTCTTGGCAAAAAATTTTAAAGCTATTTACTACAAGTTGATGAATTACCATAAACCCAGTTACATAATAATTAATCAAAATTAAACATGATAGTACTGAGAACCAAACCGAACCAAGCCACCCGGGGAAACCTGCCTCGTCAAAGGAAGATAACCCCACTAATCAAAAGGAGGATCTGGGCCTCTCATGACCGTGAGCACGGCTAGTATACCAGTTTTACACTCTGCAGAGGTTTCACATCTTTACTCACAAGTCGTGAGCTACGCTAGTTGTTCATCACACTTCCTTAGGTGAGATGACTAGCAAACTCACTACGAGGCCGTTACAAAGGACACGTTGGTAAGGTGTAACCGCTAAGGATTCAGGCAAAGCAATGATGGTGCCCACCTCGAGGGGTACACAGACCAAGCCTCGTAGCCTGGGAACCATTGAAGCTCGACCCCCCTCGTGCCCCGTCGGTAAGTTACTCCCGAACCAAAATGACCTAATTTGTAAGCCAAGACCATCCCATTCCAGTCTTGTGGTAGCGCTGTTGTCCCAAGTTGTCGCTCTATGAACCGGTCCTTATGGAGAGTGGCCAACCAGGCAGTAAGCACCGTGCTGGCTCCCTAAACCATGTTTCTAACAAAACCAATTTTAACGAGACGTGAGCCCCTCAAACGGGCCACTCTCAGAATTAAGTTGCATATACCATTAATCAAATTAATTAAAAAGGACCAAGTGTGTTATAGCGCGGCACCTAGCACAACTAACCAAAATGCAACCCAAAGGATATATATAAAGGATATAAAGGGGCTAGGAAAGTCCTTATAGGCATACAGTATTAAAATGCAGTATGAAAATGTATTTAAAGTGATAGGTGTTGTTCATGTTATACTTGCCTTTCTCGTATTGCTCCTGCTGCTGTTCAAACTGGTTAGAAGATGGCTGCTCCGGGTACTGGTACTGGGGCTCCTCAGATGGATCAACGTCTACTCGCGAACACATGGCCAAAAACAATACACAATATAAACATACATGCAAACAATAGCAAAAACTAAGAAACAGTACAACAATACATAAAAACAACACACTAAACTAGTCTAAAACTATTCTACGTGTTACAATGATCGCGTGGACATAAAGAATGCCTAAAACGGAGCTAAAATGCATAATCTATGCCAAAAACAAGATCCAGGGACCTATTTGTAAGAAAATTGGAGTTCCAGGGGGGTTCTGGGCAAAACCGAGGACTAAAATGTAATTAAGGATTAGATCTGGGGTCTAACTCGCGAAAAGGCAAGGGCTGGACGGCGGGTTCAAAAACCAAGAAGTTCAGGGGGGGTCAGTGCAAGATTTTGGGCTGTTCTGTAAATACTTTTGAACAGACTTGGAGTGCGGGTTGATTCTACTAAAGACAGAGGGCTCTTTAGCAAAAATGCCAGGCCGAAGGGGTATCCACGAATCTCGGCCGTTGGATCACGATCTGAGGGATCGGGTTTGATGGGCTTTAGATCTAATCTGGACCGCTGGTCCGAGATCGTGCGGCCAGGGGGAAAAGGGCGCGTGAGGCGGCGATGAGCTGCCGCCGGTGACAAATCCCGCGGCGGCGCTGTGCCGGAGAAGGCCGAACTCGGCCTTCCCAGGGCGGATTCGAGCGGGGCTGGTGTTTGGAAGCACCTGCAAGGCACGCGTGATCCACCTGGACCTAGACCTAGGCGCGAGCGGCTCTGTGGCGGCGAAAACGGTGACGGCGGCGGCTCTGGCTTGGCGGCGAGCTGCGCGCAGGGAACTAGAGGGCACTACAGGCTGCTATAACTAGAGTATAAGATCAAGGAAGGCCCGGGGGTGCTCACCGAGGTTTGGTCTAGGCGGGGCGGTACGCAGCGGTGCCGGCGGCGAGATCCGGCGGCGGGTCGCGGGCGGAGCTTCGCGGTCCGGGCGTTGCATGGCCCCTCCGAGCGCCTGGATCCCTCGGGCTGGCTCGCGGTGCTCCTATGGAGATGCTACGGAGGTTAGGGCAGACCAAGGACCACCGGCGGTGAGCAATTGCTCGAGTCTACGATTACCTGCGGCGACGAGATCCGAGGAAATTCCGGCACGGGTGTGGCTCGGAGTCGGTGTAGCGTGCTCGGGGGTTTTGTGGACTCCGAAGTGAAGATGCCGTGCGGGCTAGGGGGTGGTGGCGCAGCGTGGAGCGGCGTGGCCACGGCGGCGGGGTGTCCTGCTCTGGCGGAGGCAAGGCAGGGCGATGCGCTAGGGTTTGGGCGGCTGCGGCAGTGAGGTAGGGTTTGGAGAGGCGTCACGGTTTCTTTTAAAGGAAGCAAGGCGGGGATTGTGGCGTGGAGCAGCGGGATAAGGATCCCGGCATCCTCGCCGGTGATCTCGGGCGCGGCATTGCGTTGCAAGGAGAAAGGAAAGGGAAGGCGAGCCACTGACGTGTGGGCCTGCGGGTCAGGGACAGAGCGGTTCAAGGGGAGAAAGGGTTGCGCGCGTGGACCGGAAGCGGGAGAGCGAGCTGGGCCGGGCGCTGCGCTGTGCGCGTGAAGCGGGCTGAGCGGGGAAGGTGGGCCGCCTGGGAAAGAAGGGAGGGGTCGGGCCGCGGCGCTGGGCTGCCTAATTGGGCTGGGTTTGGGCTGTTTCCTAGGTTTGGGTTTTTCTTTCTATTTCTCTCTTTCTAATTCTAATTCAAACTCAAGCTAAAATAATTCAAATAAATTTGAATTCAAACTCTAACCAAACAACAAAAGAAAAGATGCTCCAGCATGAATGCAACAACAAAGTTTAACCTATGATAAAATTTTAATTACTTGAGGAACAAAATTGAATTAAATGCAAACTAAGCAAATTAAATCCTAGAAAAACAAATAAAGCCAATTAAATTTATTATTAAATGCTGAAATTTAAATTAGGGTGTTACAAACATAGGCCTGTATCTGTTGAATTCCTCATCCCTCATCTTCTCCTTCTCCTGTTCCTTCTTTTCTTTGTTGCGGAGGCGCTGCAATTTCCTTTTTTGCGTATGAGTTAATCCCGAAGGGCACCATCCATGGCATGGTAGCATACATCTTCTGAGGAGGATACAATGTGACAATATCACCTCTGCGCCTGCTGAACTCCCCCCTCAGGGACGCTGGACAATCTTGGCGCGGTGGTGATCGCGGTCTCTTTTTTTGCGGCCGATCGTTCTGAACGGCCTTTGTGTACTTGTTCAACAACTGGTTGAAGGTGGGCTTCTGATTAGTAGCTCTTCCCTGCACCTTCACCTCATTGGTCTTCCAAGTACCCACTTCCGGACGTTTTGGCTTGAAAGTCTGGGGACGGTCACCAGGGCGGTCCGACCGGTCGGAGACACCGGTCTGACCGGTCGTGCCTGATCAGCAGACCGATTTTCTGGTGGAGAGCTTCCTTGCCCCCCAAGTCTGGGATTTCTGATAATGATCTTCAGAGTATCCTTGCCATCATCAGTCTTCTCGTTGATAACTTCCCGGGCAAGAATTTTGTCACTTGTATTCATCGGTCTTGGATCACCGATGACAACCTGCTTCCCCTTAGCTCCTTCGGCTTGTTCCGGCCGAATGAGCACCTTCGGATTGTTCAATTCCAGTGTATGAACAGGGAAAGGAGCTTTATCAATTTGCATCTCAGAAAGTACCAATCTTCCTTCATTAATGACCGATTGTACCTGTCGATGAAAAACATTACAATCAGTAGTAGCATGAGATGTAGAGTTATGCCACTTACAATATGCATGTCGCTTGAGCTCGTCGGGAGATGGAATAGCATGTAACAATCGGATGTTACCATTTTTAAGTAATTCATCAAAAATCCAATCGCATTTAGAAACATCAAAAGTAAATTTCAGCTCCTCTTGCAGATTCTTTTGAATCGGTTTGAGAGACGGAACTGAACCGGGTTTGGCCTTTGATGGCCAAACAAATTCAGCAGCATATACTTCTTTATTCTCATCGTCCGAACTATCTGAATCACGGTCGATAATGTGCATGTTGGACTGATGAGGCTTGAAAGTATCTTTGGCGTTTTAAGCTTAAACTCTAAACCCATGACTTTGACTTGCAAGAAATTCACAGTATGATATTCAAAGCCCTCGAGTTTATCTTTCAAATAAGAACGTAAACCATTAAACACCAAATCCGCCAAATCTTTTTCGGAAATCGTCAAACTAAAACACCGATTTTTAATTTCTTTAAATCTTTTGAAAAGAAACGTCCTTGCTTAATCGATGTTAAGTCTAACAATTTCGCTTCAGTTTCCCCACTAAAAAAGTGATCATGAAACTTATACTCCAACTGAGCCCAATTGCGAATAGAATTAGGTTGTATGATGCGCTTAACTAATTTGAGTTTAATTCCAAAGTTTACTTTTGTCAAAAATTCTAAGTGTCATGTATGTGTTGAATCAAAACAAACTCGCAAGCCTCATAAGGCCGCGGAGGTAAGGAGCTTGGCACCCTTAGAATTAATTCATTTCGATTTGTGCGAAATGAATGGAGTGTTGACCAAAGGTGGTAAAAGATATTTCATGACTTTGATTGATGACAGTACTAGATTTTGTTACATCTATTTGTTGAAGTCAAAAGATGAAGCTTTACACTACTTTAAAATCTATAAAGCTGAAGTAGAAAACCAACTTGAGAGAAAGATCAAAAGAGTTAGGTCAGATCGTGGTGGCGAGTACTTCTCAAATTTATTTACTTTATTCTGCGAGGAACATGGTATTATTCATGAGAGGACGCTTCCCTATTCACCTCAGTCAAATGGGGTTGCCGAAAGAAAGAACCGCACTCTAACGGATTTGGTTAACGCCATGTTAGATACAGCGGGACTTTCCAAGGAATGGTGGGGTGAGGCTATATTGACTGCATGTCATGTCCTAAACCGTGTTCCTACAAAGAATAAAGAGATAACACCATTCGAGGAATGGGAGAAGAAAATGCCAACACTTTCATACTTACGTACATGGGGTTGTTTGGCAAAAATGAGTGTGCCAATAACCAAGAAACGTAAGCTTCGACCTAAAACTATGGATTGTATCTTTCTAGGTTATGCTATTCATAGCGTTGGATATAGATTTTTAATAGTGAAATCTGGAGTACCTGACATGCATGTTGGTACTATAATGGAGTCCAGAGATGCTACATTTTTTGAAAATATTTTTCCAATGAGAGATGAAACAAGTTCATCTAGGCAAGAGTTCATCGAGGATGATAGCTCTGCTGAGCCGATAGAACACAATGAACATACACTTGTGGAAAATCCTGAGGAGGATAACAATGATGCTCCGAGAAAGAGCAAGAGACAAAGGACTGTAAAGTCTTTTGGTGATGATTTCATTGTATACCTCATAGATGATACACCCAGAACCATTGAAGAGGCATATTCATCTCCTGATGCTGACTATTGGAAGGAAGCAGTGAGGAGTGAGATGGATTCTATAATGTCTAATGGAACCTAGGAGGTCGTTGAACGTCCTTATGGATGTAAACCGGTTGGATGCAAATGGGTGTTCAAGAAAAAGCTTAGGCCAGATGGTACTATTGAAAAGTACAAGGCTAGGCTTGTGGCCAAGGGTTATACCCAAAAAGGAGAAGATTTCTTTGACACTTATACACCAGTTGTCCGATTGACCACAATTCGAGTGTTACTTTCCCTGGCAGCCTCTTATGGTCTTCTCGTTCATCAGATGGACGTTAAGACGGCTTTCCTCAATGGAGAGTTAGAAGAGGAGATCTATATGGATCAGCCGGATGGGTTTGTATCAAAGGGTCAAGAAGGAATGGTTTGTAAGTTGTTGAAATCTTTATATGGTCTCAAGCAAGCGCCTAAGCAGTGGCATGAAAAGTTCGACAGAACTTTAACGTCTGCTGGCTTTGTTGTGAACGAAGCTGACAAATGTGTGTACTATCGCTATGGTGGGGCTGAAGGAGTGATTTTGTGCTTGTATGTGGATGACATACTGATCTTTGGCACTAGACTTAATGTGATTAAGGAAGTCAAAGAGTTTTTATCTCAATGTTTTGAGATGAAGGATCTGGGAGAAGCTGATGTTATCCTTAATATAAAGCTGGTAAATATGATGCCAGTTTAATTCTTAGGAAGAACAAAAGGATAATGCGAGATCAGCTGAGATATTCTCAGATCATTGGTTCATTGATGTATTTAGCTAGTGCTACAAGACCTGACATCTCGTTTGCTGTAAGCAAACTGAGCCAGTTTGTTTCAAACCCGGGAGATGATCATTGGAAGGCTCTTGAAAGAGTAATGCGCTATCTAAAGGGGACAATGAACTATGGAATTCACTACACCGGGTACCCAAGGGTACTAGAAGGGTATAGTGATTCAAACTAGATTTCTGATGCTGATGAGATAAAGGCCACAAGTGGATATGTGTTTACACTTGGTGGTAGAGCTGTTTCCTGGAAGTCTTGCAAGCAGACCATCTTAACGTGGTCAACTATGGAAGCAAAACTCACAACATTAGATACCACCACTGTTGAGGCTGAGTGGCTTCATGAGCTCCTTATGGACTTGCCGATAGTTGAAAAACCGATACCAGCAATTCTAATGAACTGTGACAATCAAACGGTGATTGTCAAGGTGAACAGTTCAAAGGATAACATGAAGTCATCTAGACATGTGAAAAGGCGGTTGAAATCTGTCAGAAAATTGAGAAACTCCGGAGTTATAGCTCTGGACTATGTTCAGACGGCTAAAAATCTGGCAGATCAGTTTACAAAGGGTCTTTCACGAAATGTGATAGACAATGCATCTATGGAATTGGGCTTGAGACCCACATGAGTCATTCTATAGTGGAAACATGTCCTATGTGATCGGAGATCCCGTGAATTAGAATGGTGCAACAAACTAAAGTCTGACTGAGAGAAGGGAACCTTTGTGAAAAGGGCTCATTCTGTGTATAAGGTGCATTTCTCTTCTAATCTGTATGGCAGGTTGGTCTATACCTTAATGTGTTCCATGTGGTTTCTTTAAAACAAATGAGTTGTTTTCTTGAAACAAAGATGTTGTCCTACAGAACATCTGAAAGGAACACACCTATACGAGTCTGACTACTGGTCATGGTATATGAAAACTGGGTATTCTCTAGAAGCTCATGAAGGGCCTGGAGTATGACTTATAAGCTCCAAACCGCGGTGATGCTTTTGCAGCCTAGTACCAGTGTAGGGCTCTGGTCAAACTTGTTTGCACAAGACTAGCAATTCAATGCATAGTCCATTGTACAGTTGTGAATAAGTGTAACTTTTGTCCTAGATGGAAGTTCAACTTAACAGTCTCTGTCAAATACTGGTATATCAACGAGGGAATGAGGGCATTTCTAGTGTGGCTTGAATTTCTTGGTGGGGAATGATGGAATTATGGGCTTGGCCCATTTATTCTAATCAATACAATAAAAGAATTTAAAGCCCACTATTAAATATTAGGGAATCAATTGCTTAATTCTGTACCGGGATTTGAGGAGGATCTCAACCGACTTAAAGGGTGGACTTCGTGTACACCACTTGTGAAGCTGGTAAGAGGAGATCGGTGAACCACACGCGCGCGCGCTCGCTCGCCTCGCCGAGCCGGGCCGAGGCCGTGGGCGAGGCGCGGCCGGCCGGACTGGCGGAGCGGTGCAGTGCGCGTGCGCGGCCGGACGTGACGTGCCGTGCCGTGCTGAGATGAGAAGAACGTTTTGCTGTTAAGAACACTAAAACAGAGAATAAACATTGACAGTAATGACTGGAGAATCACACCAGTAACTGCCGCTCATCAAAGCTCTTTACGACGTCTAGGTTCTTGAACCTGAGGCACCTCCACGCCTATATAAACCACCCCTTCCTCCTCTCATCGACACACACTTCAGCACTTGATCCAGGTACTCCTACTTAGGAGACCTCTCCCTTCTCCCTCTGCTGCTTTCTGCCGTTCCCATCGCTAGTGCTGCGCGCACAGCTCTAGCGAGAGCAGACCTCCGGAACCTCTGCTCGCTGAAGGTCCTGCATGAGACGCGGGCAATCAAGTTTTTGGGGACCGTATTGACGCGACTGCTCGCTCCCTGATCGACTACTTCGTCTACTTCCCAGCGTGAACGAACGACTACTTTGTCTACTTCCCGGCGTGAACAAACGACTACTTCGTCTACTTCCCGGCGTGAACAAACGACTACTTCGTCTATTTCCTGGTGACCGTTCGTGGGACTGCACTGCGAACCTCTTCCTGCATCAACATCGTTCGGCTACTTTAGGCAAGGCCAGTCGAATAGCATGTCTATTCCAGCTGATAACGGCGCAACCGGTGCCTCCGGCACTGGTCCCGCCTTGGGGTACACTCTAAACCTATTCTGGTTTAACTTTTTATTCATGCTTATTAGTAAGAATAACATGAACACATGCACATATCTTATTCACACATTATCACTCATTTATGCCATGAAATTACTAGTAATATTTGGAATTAAAATATATCGAAAATTGCCTAGTTATCTAGCAGAAACCAGTCCAATGCAACTCAACGAATTGGACTGCTCCATAATCTTGTAGAACAAAATACTTTTGCAGCGAAAAGCACTCAGGGCATCAATTCAATCATGGCATAAACATAGTTGATTTAGTACTGCATCACTGACTGGTTATACTATTTGTTCAGAGCATCGTTGAGAACTGAGGACATAATCAACTTTGCCACAAGCCTAAGTCCATGAGAAATGATAAGCTCTTGGATGTGTGCAGGGTAGCTCGTTCCAAGAAAATCAGAGCCCGCTCTGCAACCTACTTGTACTATCTTCATGCTTCGGTTACAAAGCTGCAACATTGCAGTTACCTGGAATCATGTGTGGTCGACAATCTAACATCTTGCACATTTTAGCTTACAACAGGAGGCCTTGTCACCAATATTCCTGACAAGAACACTTTCCATCTTTGAAATGATGAAACCGATGCTTATCTCTGACAATTATCTCTCGATTCTCCACAACTGACATATATTTGATAGCTAGATGGCAATCCCCGCATATCCGCAGGTTTTTTATTATCCTGATTGGAGCTGTGCACCCAGCGCTCATCATGAGTCCAAAGGCTACAGCCAGTTTTTCACCGTGATATCTTAGTGCAAACTCCCTTTCCTCTTCTTCCAATTCATGCAGCACCGAGTCAGTTTCAGGCACATAGCCAGCATCAGTAATCCTATGGATTAGTTCCTCCAAATATTAAATATCTCGAGTTTGCGGATGAGACTTCTCACCCATGCGAAACAAATGGGCAATACCCCAATCTCAATCAAGCTGTAACCTATTTGCTTCTTCAATCTTCTCTTGATCATGGTATTCCTTACCTTCTCAACATGGTTCATTTTACCAGATAAAGCATAAATGTTAGAAAGCAGCACACGATGAGATGGATTCTCAGGCTCAAGGGCAATCAGTCACTCAGCCACCTCCACTCCAAGGTTGAAATTCTTGTGCATCTTACATGCATCAAGTATAGCTGTCCAAACTTCAGGTCCGGGTTCTCCAGGTATAGAGTCGTGTATAAATTGCATGGCATCATCAAGAAGTCCTGCCCTTCCATATATATCAACCATAGAACAATAGTGCTCAGCATGAGGGACCAATCCATAGACACTCTTCATTGTAGCAAAGGCATCACGCCCCTCACTAACCAACCCAGCATGCGCACAAGCAGATAGGACTGCAACAAAAGTGACATCGTTGGGAGGTGGCCCTTCGCACCTCGTGAGATGGAATAGTTTGATCGCCTCATGGCCATGTCTGTGCATGCCATATCCTGCGATCATGGAAGTCCATGTAACCACATTTCGTTCCTGAAGCTTGTCAAACCACTCACGAGCCTTGTTCACAAGCCCACACCTTACATACATGTTCACAAGGGCGGCACCAAGAAACACACTCATGTCCATCCTTTCAGAAACAATGCGTCTCTCCACTTCACGTCCCAAGTCCAGAGCACAACCCTTTGCACAAGCAGATAGCGTGGCTACAAATGTCGCAGAATCAGGTGCCTCCCCAGCCATCTGCATCTCCTTGTACACCTCAATTGCCCGCTCAGCAAGACCGTTCTGCTCATACCCAGAAATCATAGCGTTCCAAGCGACCACGCTTCTGTCACGAATTGCATCGAACAGCTTGCGTGCAACGGCCAGTTGGCCGCACTTGGAGTACAGCACAACAAGCGCCGTCTGCACGAACTGACCGGAGCCAAACCCAAGGAGGATGGCGTGAGCGTGGACGGCCATGCCGACACGGAGCGTAGACAGATCGGCGCATGCCTTGGCAACGGCGGTGAAGGCGAAGCTGGAGAAGGGCAGGGCAGCGGTGAGGAAGCTGTGGTAGAAGGTGAGAGCGGCGGCGGGGAGACCGTGGTGCGCAGCGGCACGCGTGAGGGTGCAGAAGAGGAAGGAGTCTGGTGCGGGGTGGGTGGCGGCGAGGAGGTAGGCGTAGGAGGCGGCGCCGGCCGCGACTGTGAGGGTGGCTAGCTTGGTGGTGAGGGGCAAGGAGCTCCCTTGGCCGGCGACGACGAGGCGCACGTGGGCTTGCTTTAAAGGGCCGAGGCGCGGACCGGCAAGGAGGAGGGCATTGTACTCCGGCGAGCGGCGGTGGTGGGGGTTCATACTGAAACTGGAGGGCTCGAATTGGGAAGATGGAGGGGATCGGAGTCTCCGAGAGATGGGGAATCCAATGCACCACTTGGCCTTGAAATCCCACAAGCGCGCAAAGCATTCACAGTACCTGTAAGAAACCATTAAAAGATTTCAGATGGATAGCATCAGTACACACAACAGACAAAGCTCAAAAAGAGTATCAAAACAGCAGGGCATTCTTCACATTTCAGAAAGGGATGTATTTCAAAATGAAGGTCAAAACAATGACACGCTGGTATAGTTTGCCTGTCTGTGGACAGTGGGAAATGAGGCATTTGGAGGTGATATGAAGCATTGAAGTGGTGCTGGAAATATTTCCCAAATTATTTGTATTATAAATTATAATTTGGTGTTACTCATAATAAACAAGCAGACGACACAAGCAGTTTGTGATGTTCGTCTTTTAGCGTGTTGCATAGCTTATAACTCTAGTCAAGCACCATTTGTAAGAACTTTAGCTTCTTTTGAAATCACGAAGAGAGTTCAGTAAAGAGAATTGTTCAAGCAGATTCTGTATCTAAATGACATATAAATATTTTGATTATCCAAACAATCCACATGCCTCATTTGCAACATGTCAAAGAATTCATATTGATAAAAGGAGAACACAATCCTCCTGACAAAACACCCTTTGCAATATTGCGTTCTTCTCAAGCTAAGGACAGAATCCAACTTACAACTTCAAACATCTGGAGTTCCTGCAGTTACAGCAGTAATGTTCGTGAAAACATTTTTAAACGTACATTTAATCGCGATTAAGTGCAAATCGGACCCCAGCGTTGCGTTTAGGCCATAAACGCCCAATTAAACGTTCGGTGAACAGTCAAACCCATGAATGGTGAAGAAAACAAGAGGAGAGATGAGATTTGGACTGCAAAATGGTTCATTGGGGTTGTAATTCCACCAATGCTTACCGCATGGTGTCCATGTCGCTCGATTTTGCTCGTCCTTTGCTCAATTTGCCCCCCTATTCTTGATTTGGCGACAGGGTCGTGCGCCGTCGGCGCTGGGGAAGAGAGGGAGGAGCGGCGGACGCAGAGGCGGCCGGCGGCCGGCGCGGGAAAGAGAGGGAGGAGTGGCGGCCGGCGCAGGGAGAGGAGGAGCGGCAGCCAGCGTGGGAAGAGAGGGGGAGGGGCCAGCGCCTAGCGGCCGGCTGCCTGACCTGAGGAGGAAGACGGCGGCTGCTGCTGGGTATCGTGAAGACATGAACTGGTTAGGGTATGGATGGGGTGGTATGGTGTTTAAATGGGCTGGTGAGCTGCTAGGATGGTGGGCTGTGCTGGGCTGTTGAGATGTTGCTTCTCATTTCTCATTTATTCTTTCATATATATATATGCATCTACATCACTTATAAATCCAAAAATTAATATATATTATGGAAAATAATAATAAATACACAAACGATTAATCACGTTTACTCAGCTTAGGCACTAATCAGTGGTCTAGCGCCCGCCTAGCGCCTAGCGTTTTCTTGAACCTAGTTTTCTTCGTGGGAGTGCTATCTTTCCCTTCATAGAGTCTTGACTGTGGTTTTGGTGACTCTGGCTTCCTACCGGGGGCAGGCCCAGGATTTAGGAGGTGGGTATTCAAAATTTGAAGTAGTGCAAAAAAAAAATAACAGCCCAACATACATACTAGCAGTATTGAGTACTAGCAACATAAATTGTTTATAATTAGAAATTGTTTAACATATACATAATAGATATATTAAATGATCAACATATCAAAATAGAAATATCTAAAGTAATAAAGGATAAAATTCTAAAACAACAAATATCATTGATAACAGAAATTGATACGCGACAACATTTTCTAGATCACAAACAGAACCATCACCCTCGTACCTAGCAATCAGGCCTCCCTACTCCCTGGTCGCCGGACGCTGGCTACCCGGCTGCGGCTGGCCGCCTGGCGCCTGCCTACGGCCTGCGCTGCTGCCTAGCGCAGCTGCACCTTGGCCCCTGCGCCTGGCCGCCGCCCACTGAGCAGGGCAGCCTGGCAGCAGGAGGCAGGAGTAGGCGGTCTCTCCTGCGCCTGCGAGGCGCGACTCGCGAGCGTATGGCCCCTCTGGCCTCCTCGGCTCTGCCCCTGCCGTGCGCCCGTGCCGGTGCCGCTCTGCTGCACCGCCGCTGCCACTAACTAGGGCGCTAGCTCGAGATTTAGGGATTGGGAGAGGGGAGACGAGAGGGAACTGGAGAGGAGCAAGACCGAGCGGACCAGGTTTGGGCGTGAGTGGGGTGGGCCGGGGAGGGAAGGAGTGAGTGAGGTGGGCTGTGGGCCGTTTGGTGGGGAGTCAGGGAACTAGAAGTTGTGGGCTGATTTGTATTTTTGAGCCCGTTCATGCTAGTATTAGGCTGTTTATTTTTAACTTTTTCTGTATATACTTGAGAAATACCTACATATACAAAAAAATGTCAAAAATAATGTGTATTCAGACTGGGCCCGCCCCTGGGGCCCTATACGTGTTGCCGAGAAGCCATCGCGATGTACTGGCGCTCGGGTATGTGGTCCTGTGAGGCTGCAGCAGCAATCATGCCTTCTCCTCAGCGGACAGCTCCAATGGTGAATGTGAAGGCACAAATCCAAGGCAAGACAGAGAGGAAAGGGAAAGAAGGAGAAGCTCACCGTGAGGAGCTGCTACAGATCCACGATGAGGAGGATGTCAACCATGGCGGCAGCCGCCCCATCATCCCTTTAGTCCGCGGACTCGCAGTCGTTCATCTCCCAGGACGCCGCCCACTGCGCCGCCGCGGGGGGTGCCTCCGCGCCCGCGGCGGAGACCAGCGGCGTGGCCAGGCGGCGCTCGCCGCCCCTTCGGGCCCCAGCTTCGCCGGCTCCCTGGCCACATGGAGGGCCACCGAGGCCACGCCGCCCGCCTCCCCTGCCACCTCCCTGGCCGCGCGGGCCGCCACTGTACCGGCGCCGCCAGATCTCATCGCAGCGCCGCCCGCCACCAAGGCCACCTCCCTGGCCGCACCTGCCGCCCCACACTATACGCGTTGACGAGAAGCCATCACGATGTACTGGCGCTCGGGTATGTGGTCCTGTGAGGCTGCAGCAGCAATCATGCCTTCTCCTCAGCGGACAGCTCCAATGGTGAATGCGAAGGCACAAATCCAAGGCAAGACAGAGTGGAAAGTGAAAGAAGGAGAAGCTCACCGTGAGGAGCTGCTACAGATCCACGATGAGGAGGATGTCAATCACGGCCGCAGCTGCCCCGTCATCCCTTTAGTCCACAGACTCGCAGTCGTCCATCTCCCAGGACGCCGCCCACTGCGCCGCTGCGGGGGGCGCTTCCGCGCCCGCGGCGGAGACCAGTGGTGCGGCCAGGCGGCGCTCGCTGCCCCTTTGGGCCCTAGCTTAGCCGGCTCCCTGACCGCATGGAGGGCCACCGAGGCCGCACCGCCCGCCTCCCCAGCCACCTCCCTGGCCGCGCGGGCCGCCACTGTGCCGGCGCCGCCAGATCCCATCGCAGCGCCGCCCGCCACCAAGGCCACCTCCCTTGCCGCACCTGCCACCCCACACAGCCAGGGGCAGGCCCAGGATTTAGGAGGTGGGTATTCAAAATTTGAAGTAGTGCAAAAAAAAATTAACAGCCCAACATATATACTAACAGTATTGAGTACTAGCAACATAAATTGTTTATAATTAGAAATTGTTTAACATATACATAATAGATATATTAAATGATCAACATATCAAATTAGAAATATCTAAAGTAATAAAGGATAAAATTCTAAAACAACAAATATCATTGATAACAGAAATTGATACGCGACAACATTTTCTAGATCACAAACAGAACCATCACCCACGTACCTAGCAATCAAGCCTCCCTGCTCCTTGGTCGCCGGATGCTAGCTACCCGGCTGCGGCTGGCCGCCTGGCGCCTGCCTACGGCCTGTGCTGCTGCCCAGTGCAGCTGCACCTTGTTCCCTGTGCCTGGCCGCCGCCCACTGAGAAGGGCAGCCAGGCAGCAGGAGGCAGGAGCAGGCGGTCGCTCCTGCGCCTGCGAGGCGCGACTCGCGAGCGCGCGGCCCCTCTGGCCTCCTCAGCTGTGCCCCTGCCGTGCGCCCGTGCCGGTGCCGCTCTGCTGCACCGCTGCCGCCACTAACTAGGGCGCTAGCTCGGGATTTAGGGATTGGGAGAGGGGAGACGAGAGGGAACTGGAGAGGAGCAAGACCGAGCAGACCAGGTTTGGGCGTGAGTGGGGTGGGCCAGGGAGGGAAGGAATGAGTGAGGTGGGCCGTGGGCTGTTTGGTGGGGAGTCATGGAACGAGAAGTTGTGGGCTGATTTGTATTTTTAGACTGTTCATGCTAGTATTAGGCTGTTTATTTTTAACTTTTTCTGTATATACTTGAGAAATACCTACATATACAAAAAAAAGTCAAAATAATGGGTATTCAACTGAATACCCTTGCTACATACTGGGCCCGCCCCTGCACACAACCCTCCTCCATGGATGCGCAGCCCTCCTCCATGCCTGCGCCATTGCCGCCGCCGCCGCCGCTGCTAGGGTTTCGCGGCCTCTCCCAGCCGAGCGCGAGGGAGACCAGGCGAGATCGAGCGGCCCCCTGGGTGAAAAATTGAGCAGTCTTCTTACCCTCAAAGGGCATTTTGATCGTTTCCCTCGGGTCCACGCCTCTAACGGCGGAAGGTGACAAAAGTAACTGGAGTCTTAAATAGGCAATAAAATTTTAACTTTCGGACATATAACTAAGATTTGAATTTTTGATGTCAAATGAGCAAATCTCTTTTTTTTTCAAGTATCAAATAGGCAAATTTCTGAAGTTTGGGAGTGGCGAGCTGCGGGATGGGTTTAGATTGTGTATGAAATATTGACACAAATAAACTAACAAGCCTCTATAATACGAAATACTTGAATGATTTGTTTGCTATAGCTCCAAGGGAGTGAATTTTACAGTCCAATATGGAGAGGCGCGCTTTATTTTTCAGATCTCCTACTTTACAAATATTTTGAAACATCAGTTTATTCATACTCTAATAAGTATTATGATGGGTTTGTGGGGTGACCAATCCAACATGGACAACATTATTTAAAAAATCAAGAAATGATTCATGAAGAAAAAAAATAATTTAGACTAACAGGTGGCCCATGATTCTTAACATGAATCAAAATTGTCACGAATCAAGTTTATGACGAAACAAGAATCGTCACAATAATTCGTAGGGTAGTTTGTGACGATTTTTTTTGTCTTTATGACGAATGTTTTGTTTTCGTCACTAACATATGCCGGTCCTTACAAAACGTCATAAAACACATTAAGTAATGATGATTATTACTTTCGTCATGAGGTTTTCATCACGGAAGGTCACATGTGTTGTAGTGTGTCTAGGCTGGACTATACCACTCAGTTGACTGATAGTCCCACGGTTTGTAGAGGTAGCCGGCAGGTGGTGACAGCTCTGTTCGAGCCCTAGTAATCCTCCACGTCCGGATATTGGATAGAGCACATATTATTGGAGCTATCGGCTTGTATAAGCCGGTCGAAACCAGTAGCTCGAAGTATAACGGCGACATGATCTCTTCTTCGAAATATAGATTCTAATCTTAGAAAGTCCTCTCTGTCATATCCTCCTACAGCAGTGTGTGTCATTGGACAGCCTGAATCCGTAGATAGTGTACTCACGTTTCTCAGTGGATATGATACCCTGGTATACTCTTTGGTGAAAGCTACAGCGGTATCCGTGCGCTTGCGGATTTTATTCGTGATGTTACAAAGTACCAACAAGCTTTCTGGCGCCGTTGCCAGGGAACGGCAGCTACATTATCTTCGGACTCAGTATCTTTTTTCTTTTTCTTTCCTTCTACCTCCACCCCCGCTATCCATGGAGCAGCTATCCCTTTCACAGCTCTCTAACCCCATGGGTGAGTTCTGGAAGCCATCATCCTCATTGAATCCATTTCTTTCGGCAAGCGGTGAACCCCGCCCTGCCTTCAAAGCCATGGTTCGAAAGTATTCGAGGAACTATGTTCGACCTTGGTAATTCCAGGCATGACGCAGGAGGCCGTGCGGTGGAAGCTGTTTCCTTTCTCTCTCACAGTGAGGCGCGGAGCAATGGTACACCCACACGATAGGAAGTATGTGCGGTAATTGGAAAGAGCTTCGAGCTGACTTTTGTCACTCGTTCTCTCGCGATAAACGCATAAACTCCCTACCGATAGATATCCTCGACTTTAAGCAATTAGAGGAGGAGTCCATAGGTGCAGCTTGGGCTAGATTCCTACGCCTTTTGGCGTCTAGCCCAGACTTATCTCTACCCGAGGATGTATCATTGAACATCTTCTGCTCCGGTTTAGGCATGAAATCTGCCATAAACCTCGACATCGCCGCCAGAGGTTCGTTTGTTCAGATAACTCCAATGGAAGGAAGAGAGATCTTTGATTTTCTCTTAGAAAACTCTTCATTCCCTACCAACCACAATGAACCCATCCAACAAGAGTGCGAGTCGTGCCAAGAGGATCTTCCAGCAGCTGAATCAAGTCCTTCAACTTCTACATCCTTAGATTCAGCCGTAGAACTCACGCTCGACCCAGGAACATCAGAGGAAGAAGAAATTCAACCCCCGGAGTCCTGTTTTCGATTCGAGGGTGAACCTTTAGGAAACATCCAAAAAACCTCGAATCATCTTAGGCACAAGAAGCCTACAACATCGTTGTGTCTTTATGCGACCCTCGATGAAATTTCCTGCCATACACCCACAATGGATTGGTCAAAGGAGGCAAAGCGTGCTTCTGAAGCAATTCGGATTAGCCCAACCTCTGCAACCATCCCTTGTTCTATGAAGGGAAATAACATAGAAGGTCTTCATGACCCTGCTGCTGAGGTTTGCATCATACCCTAGTATCTCCTGGACACTCTTGTGGGTAACAAGCCTTTAACCCCGTCCGACAAATACTTTAAAAGTCCATCCGAACTATACTTTGAATGTCGGGGGATTGCAAGGGATGTGCCAATCATCATAGACAAAATTGAGGTGTGTTTAGATTTTCACATCTACGACATCATCGATTTTGATCTTCTCCTAGGCCTCCCACTAGAAAAACTTCTGGCATCTCATGGGAGCCTAGATGAAAAGCTTAGTGAAACCGACTCTGCCACAACTACTCCTTGTTTAGAAAATCTTCTGGCAAAGCCTCTTCCCGAGCAAAACCAGCTCGAGGAGATAATTCATACATCTCCGTTCATATCATCCGAGCCCGTTCTCTTGGGAGTTCTAGAATTATCTGAGGAATACGACTAGGAGAGTAGCCTTCACTCTTGTGAACATGAACGATCATCATCATCCTCGACCGAGTGTGAGCCTCTTCCCGATGGTCTAGAATATGTTATTCTCGACCTTGATCGAGATACAACTACGATCTTTCATGATGAATCTCTTGAGATAGAGAATCAATGGGCCATGGAATTTTGTGAGGCGCCGACTCTGGAGTCCAATGAAAAGGATTCCTCAAATGAGCATGGGAATTTCACTCTTGACATACCACATAAACCATCCTCATTCAATACAGCTCCAGAGTCAGGCATGCTTGGTGCACTATGCACGCACGAGGAATACAACCAACTTAAGGTCTTCTTCTGCAAAATTTTCAGAAGGGTGGTTGTAGATGTATATGTTTATCGTAAACATTGCAGATTTCGCGAGTGCACCATGGTACTAACCTTGTAGCTAGCTTCAACAATTGGTGGTGAAACAATGACCCATCACCAATGATGGCTACAAGAGTTATCATGGTCGAGCTTATGATAAAAAACAAAGCACTGCCGGGAGATAGCCCGGATTATCATTTATTTATTTGCTTATTTATTCCCTTTCAATAAAAAGCAAGAGCATGTTCTAGGATATAGTTTTTCTTCGGGTATTTTTGGCCGCTAACTTTCTAGGGGAAGATCAAGAAGAATGATGGACAAGCAACACCTACGAACATGAGAGCTACACCGACTACAACACCTCGATATGCCTTGATGAAGGAACAACTACAAAAGGAGACTTGAACTCCATACACTTGAAGTTTTCCATACTCCAAGTGTGGGGGAGGTATGTGAGTGCCCTGAAGTAAGTTTCTTCCTCAATCCATATCTTGTCTTGGAATTGGTGTATGTCCTCGCATTGAGTCTTCAATCCATATCTTAACTCTATAAAAAAAGAAAAAAAGAGAGAGGAATTGCCATGGTGACAACATTGAGTCTTCATAAAAAAATGCCATGGTAAGTACTCTCAATGTCCTGCTTTTGACATTAAACAAAGCCCTGCCTGGAAGCCGCCCGAGGATCACCAGGTTCGTGCTCATACCTATCTCTCTTCGAATAATGCTCAATCATGCTTCGTGCTCCCTTTATCTGTCCTCGTATGCTCTAGTTTGAATGTGTGTCGCGAAACACATTCATAGGCGTTTTAAATCAAGCATGGTGTTTGGGTTAAAATGTCTTCTTCGGTCAAACTGACATGGTGTCAAGTTTGATTGATGAACCTCAGAGTTAATACTTGTACATATATTGGTTGCATATGTGGACTAACCCTTGCAGAAAACTCCAAATCCAAATGGGTAAGCCGTTGAGCTGAATTCAAATAGGAAGGTAAGTAGAGGTTTTGGATTAATATTGCACGGCCTACTCATGCCGATGCAATCTTGATTCGTCCTTGCTTGAGTAAGTATCACGGTGAGATTAAATTTTAGTTCAAATAAATTTTAGGGGCTCCCTGGTTCTTAAAATCGATAGAGCTATTAGTTTATTTCTATATTTTTTCTTTTTGAATAAGCACCAGGTACAAGAACAAGTGTGGGGGAGATCTCTCGGAACTTTCAAGCATATACACTGGAGATCTCCCACAACACGTGCACAATACCGAATGAACCATAATACAAAAAGCCAAGATGAACTGATGCTAGCATTGGTCGGCAGAAACCCAGGTTTGGCTGACTAGCAGTTTCCCCGTTCGTTCTACATCACGACGGTTTGTGCACTCTAACCCTCAGTCCCAACCTATGAGTTTAAATGAAACTTTTCCTTAATCACTAAAAATTAAACTCAAGGTATCCTCTGGTCTTGTGCTTCTCTATGATTGGCTTGCATAATTTTTATTCTTTGCTAAGCCTGAGCTTGTGAATCATATCTTAAGGAACCCATAATTGTTAAGTTGTTGACTAGTGAGATATGGTTTGATGGAAGAATCCTTGCTTTCTTTGTGTCTAGGAAACTTTTATCGAAAAGAAAACCTCCATAGCTTTACGGCTCCACATGTTTGTCCTACCAAAGCCATATGATGATCTTCATGATACAAATCTTTATACATATGTGCCTTGTTGTTGCTTTGAGCTTCTTCAAACTTTGTGACCCTAGTGAGATGTCTTTCATACTTGCTTGATCAAGATCACTTGCACTCCACCCGCTAAACTTCTACATTGGGAGTTAACTATGCCATCCCATACATCCACAAAATAAAACTCCATGTTTAATGATTTCTCTCTCTCTCTCTCTCGAGTATCTTTCAAATGAGGCATGAGCTATAAAAAAAAAAGATGGCATGCCCAAGAAGCATGACCCAAAAAACAATGGTGTTGACGCTCACTAACGACCAGTTCTGAGCGTCAATATTGCCATAATAAATGGATGGACTTGCATTTCTTACACTCATGCCACTAATAAATAACCGAATTCCACATGTCCCTCTAGATTTCTATGAGTGCAGGATTTAGCTGAAAATGGAGAGCAATCACACCCTTTTTGGCTAAGGAGCAAACACCGATTAATTAGACATCATCACACATGGATCAAAAGGCCACCAGAGAAGAAATTCAGTAGGAACAAGGCCGAGCCACACACCAGTAACAAATGGGCCCCGAGGGCAGCCCATGGAGCAAAGGAGAAGGTCGGTGGGCCCAGTGGGAGGCCAGCCAACCTACCCATGGGCCCCACCACCTCAAGCCTTCGACGTGGCAGCTCCTCATTGGATGGGGAAATCGGTTCCAGGAGGCCCGTGCACAATTCCCGGCCGAGCAAGGGATGGCTCCCCACTATATATATGAGGGGAGGGGCTCCATTTGAAGCATCACCAAGCATCCAAGCAATCAAGTTACTCTCTCAAGATGTAGTTCATCTTCTCTTGTAGAGGTCGTAGGACTAGAGGAGTTCAGGTTTGAGTCATAGTTCTAGGTCTTAGAGCCTTCATGGAGAGTCTGGTATGTCTTTTACTTTCTCTTTATGTAATTCTCTGAGTTTGTACTAGATGCTTATTACTCTATTAAGTACTTTGGTTCATATGCCCTTGTTGTGTATATGATCCTTCTTGTGAGTTATGAATATCTTGAGTGATTCGCATGTATAGACTAGTCGCGTATCATGGCTTTGTTTCATCTTTCTTAATTGGGTGTCCTTGCGCAAGGCTAGAGTGGTGCTCGTTAGCGTAGGCGTGGTGCCTAGGTTGATTACCACGTTTGAATGCGATTCTACCCCACGGTTTGTAGAGGTAGCCGGCAGGTGGTGACAGCCCTGTCCATGCCCTGAGTAATCATCCACATTCGGGTAGAAGAGTAGGAGGTACATAAAGCCGTCGGATGATCAGGCTTCTCCTATTCATCTGGATGCGGTCTCCCTAGTCCATTGATCAGGCTTTTCCTTTTGCTGTGAATGACTCAGTTCAGCTATTCATGAGGGTACAATAGAATATAGCTCTAGTCATCCTTGATCTTGCTCTTTCCTCTCCGATATCCTAGGTGTGTTATCTAGTTGTGCTTGTGTGTTCACTACCCCCTTTTACCATGAATATTATTTCCCTGTTCGGATCATTGACATTAATCCATAGTGGTCTTTTTGAGCTTAATTAAATTCTATACACTGCCGCCTTCCCTGCGGAAATATAAATTTTACCCCGGTTACTCTCGTGTAAAATGCTACGGCGGTACTCCGTGCGCTTGCGGATTTATTCGTGGCCCATGATTTACCTGCCACCCAAATTGGCATCTGCGGGCATCATCGCTAGGGACGTTGGTAGGCGCCAACAAGTATTTTTGGCGCTATTGCCGGGGAAGGCATAGGTTAAAAGAATTTCTTTAAGTAAGGAAAATCTCTATGGTTAGTGGCCAGTGATCTGGCAGGACAACCATGCTGTCTTCTCTTTGTGTAGAGACAGGGGTAGTCTCCGATCAATTCCAATTCGCCAATGAACTTCACGATGAATCTGAGTCGACTTTAAGACAAGCGTGACTTGGCACTCTTGATTTCGAGAAGTCAACAATTCGGCAGTTGAATTGATCATGATTGCATCCAACTTTGGAAGAGGCTCGAATTCTCTGTTTGAAGAAGTGCTCTATTGCTGCTGCCTGATCACCAACAACAATGCGCACTGCATCAATCGAGAAAGCGACCACATTATGGTTCAATCCAGGTAAGTAATTTCTAACATTTCAGGGGCAGTACCACGGGATGATATGTATCATGAGAAGTTCAACCCAATCAAAAGAAGACCAAATGATAATCCCGAGTACCCCAGACACCACATCAAGGTACAAGTTCTTCCGATAACTTTCATAAAGCGGTGTCACACTTTGGAATTATTTTGTAAAACTAATCAAGGTTGGTGGAATAAAATGTCTCATTCAAAAGACTCTAAATTTTGAACCCTTGCCGATAGGTAAATTGGTAGTTATCCCATGTTTGACTTCAACCATTGCATGTTTGAATTCCCCTCAATTCCATTTGCTTTCTTGCATGAACATTGCATCTTTTGCATGAAAACCCTTGCATATTTTGTTTTCTTGTCTTTTGCATCATAAACCCCCATGAATCTTGGAATTAGACAAGTGCCCAAGAGGCAAATTTGGAAGAAAATGGCAGCCACAAAAGTTTGGAGTGTAGTGCATGCATGAACTTGGATGATTTACATGTCCAAATGCATTTGGGGCCACTTCTAGGCCTGCACCGGCCTACCCCTGCGCTCATTCATGCAATTTTGGACCATGTGGCAGTCATTATGGATCATTGAAAAAAGGAGGGGAAAATTGGGGCCAGCCACAGGCCGGCCGACCCCCTTGGTCGGTCGACTCAGGGGCAGCACCCCGCTATTTAGCCCGGTGCACAAGGAGCTCATGGCACTCCCCTTGCCCGAGTTCCACCAGTTCCACTTCGTGTTCTCTGCTCCTCTGCTCTCTTTGGTCTTGTCTCTCTCCAAGTTCATAAGAAAAAGAAGAAAAAGATTTCCCTCTCTTGCATTCTCATTCGCATTTCGTGTTTACCTTCTTCCCTTCACAAAAACGTGTTTGTGGTGGTACAACTACCATGCAAGAATGGTTTTGTGGTGCGTCATCGCCCACAAGAATGATTTTGTGGAGTGTTATCACCCACAAGACCGATTTTTGTGAGAGGCAACCATGCCCCACAAGGACTACTAACTCTTGGACAGCTAACTTGGTTTTTGCTAACTCTCACATAATCCTTCTGAGTATTTGGCTTGTTTTGTCTACTGCAATGTCTTTCAGAAACATCGGAAGGAAGATGTCGGGAGCGCTCAAGAGGGTGACCGGGTCGAGCTCAAGTCAATCAATCTCGCATCGCTCGTCCACCCCCACGCCAAGCTACACTCATCAAGATGAGCAAGCTGAGTCCTAGGCGTCAGAAGAGCAGCCAGTACAACAAGAAGAAGAGGAGGCGCCAAATGATTCCCACCTCGACATTCGAGGGGAGCGAGAACTCCAAGCGTACAACATCCTAAAGGGTCGAACCATCGGTCATACATGGGAGTTCGATGAAGACCTACTGGAAAAGACATGTATGAATGCTGAATTTATGAGTGTTTGGAAAGCCATGGGATGGTCTTCATTTGCTGAAATTTCTAAGTTGGGTTCGAGAGATTTAACCATTCAATTTCTTTGCACTCTTGTGGAGACAAACGACGGTATTTCATTCCAATTTTTCGGGGAGGAATTCTCTTTATCATGGAAAGAGTTGAGTACTGTTTTGGGTTTTCACCATAGGTGTAATCTTGATCTTGAGAAAGCAACCAAGGGTTATCACCGGGACAGTTTTTGGCACACCATCTCTGGGTTAAACGCGTACACGCACCCCCGTTGCAATGATATTCAGCATCCAACTTTACGTTTGATGCATAAATGGGTTGCTCTTATGTGTTTCCCTAGAGATGATGTCCGGACAGTTCGTGTGGATGAACTTCGTATTCTTTATGCCATGGTGAACAAAATAAAAATTGCCCCTGTGCAAGAAATGGTTCACCAATGGCTCGAAAATTTTCGAATGTCCGGACCAGTTGAGTGCACTTCTTTGGTCACTAGAATTGCCACAAGTTTGGGCGTGTTGAATTGGGCTCGAGTTCCTTTTATCACTACTCCACGACCATCAATCTATATGGCATATTTAGTTCAAGGACATACTCTGAAAAGTGCTCCAGACGGCTCTATTATATTTTTCTTTCCCGGCTATGTAAACAAGATCCCGCTTCCTAACCCGGGACTCCGTTTATATAAAAGCTGTGGTTATACTTTTGAGTTGTAGCCCATCGAAGTACCTCGCAGGAGTAGTGTGTCGGGAAGGATGACCAAAAGCCAGTCGCAAAATGCTGCAACGGATATGCCATCACTACAACCACAAGCTTTTCATGGTTATGCAGGTTATGCACCCGCTACTGGAACAGCCGGACCCTCGGCCAAACAGCAGTCCAGTTGGGACCGATATATCCCGCAACCTAAAGCTGGAGGTTCATCATGGCAGACGGTGGCAGCTCTGAGTGGGATCAACCCGGACGAACAAACTGGGCACAGGCCAGTGGTTCTAGTTCGAGCGGAGCGCCCCCATTCTTTGCTGCCCGATGCTCGTTTTCAACTCGAAGTTATCGTGATCTCTCTCAGGGGATACACGACATCAACATCCGAGTCAATGACATTGATGATAGGACACAACAGACCCACAGAGCCCTCACTCAACATATTCAAGACACCGAAAGATATCACGCACAACAACTAGCAAATCATGAAGCCACCATGGAACTGCAGCGAAAGCAGTATCAGGACGTTCAAGCATTCTACCAGCACTACGGGTATTACCCTCCACCCGGTCAGTAAGCTAGCTTGGGGGGGAAGGAGTCCCCGAAGGTAACATGTATCTTGCATTTGCATATTTCTCTTTTTCATCATCTTGCATTGCATGTAAAAAAAAAGTCGAGTCAGTTATCTTTATTTTCCTTTAAGTGTCATTTGTTTTATCTTCTCATGAGCAGTAAGAATGCCTAAGTCTTCCAGTTGAAATGACGAACAGTTGCTCTATTTAATTTCCTTGTCATGCATAGTTTACAACTCATATTCTCCAAGAACTGGGTTCGTTGGTCTCAAAAAGTTTATCCTGAACCTGAAATTTTGTGGGTTGTGAGTGCATGATCTGAGTCTAAGCTGTTGAGAAATATGAAATGATGGATTAGAGTTGCTACAAATCTGTTCTGAGCAAAATTTTACGTCCGAAACTTTTATCTTTGAAAACTACAAAATAAAAAGTTCCTCGGTGATGAGAAATACCTACCAGAGCCATATGCATGAAGCCTACAAAGACATAATCTTACCTACATGCTGCTTGTATCTTTTTGAGCTTTGTCAAATTTTGTGACCTTTGTGAGTTGCGTTTCATACTCTCATGATCGAGAATCACGTACACACCACTTCCACATGCAAAAACTTCCACACTGGAAGAATAGCATTTCCATACCATCCACTCATTCATATCCTCTTTGATGTTCCATATTCATAAAGTCTCTCCCAAAAATTATTTCTAGTAAGGGCATGAGCTATGTATTGAAAAAAAAGAAGAGAAGAGAGCACATGAAGGCCCATGAAAAAAAAATGGACACATGAAGGTCCATGCAAAAATAAGAAAATTAGCCATGCCCAAAATATAAGAAGGGAGAGACAAAATCATGGAACATCCTACCCTCTTGCTTTTTACTCCATCCACCACATATTCACACACATGTACTTCTTGATCATGGTTGTATGACTTGCTTACTCTTTGGGTCCGATCTTTGACTTTGCAAAATATTCAGAACAAGCATGCCTTGGTTTTTCTCCCTGCCTTGAGCTCCACAAATAGCCTTTTAGAAGTAGGAGAAAGAAGGCACACAAAAAGGCCTTGGTGAGGATAAAACACCTTTGAGCGAATAAGAGTGTCATCCGAGGAACTTGTTTTTATTTTTCGAAAACTTTTAAAAACCTCCGGATGTAATTTTGAGCAAGGAATGGGGTAAGTGGTGCTTTATCAATCGTTCTATGTCTCAACCACCCAAGACAAGGAGAAGGCCAAAAGCCCCACGGAAATTAAGGTAAAAAGGGTGAGCAAAGTTTGACCAACTTATTCAATTCAAGATAAAATGTTTTGTTGTAACTTGTGCATGATGAAGAAATGAAGCATTGCAGCAACTCCTAATCAACAACGTAAAGTTTAGCTTTGCTCAGGGACGAGCAAAGTTTAGCTTGGCGGGTCTTGTTAACGCTCACTAACGACCAGTTCTGAGCGTCAATATTGACATAATAAATGGATGGACTTGCATTTCTTACACTCATGCCACTAATAAATAACCGAATTCCACATGTCCCTCTAGATTTCTATGAGTGTAGGATTTAGCTGAAAATGGAGGGCAATCACACCCTTTTTGGCTAAGGAGCAAACACCGATTAATCAGACATCATCACACATGGATCAAAAGGCCACCAGAGCAGAAATTCAGTAGGAACAAGGCCGAGCCACAAACCAGTAACAAATGGGCCCAGAGGGCAGACCATGGAGCAAAGGAGAATGTCGGTGAGCCCAGTGGGAGGCCGGCCGACCTACCCATGGGCCCCACCGCCTCAAGCCTTCGACGTGGCAGCTCCTCATTGGATGGGGAAGTCGGTTCCAGGAGGCCCGTGCACAATTCCCGGCCGAGCAAGGGATGGCTCCCCACTATATATGAGGGGAGGGGCTCCATTTCAAGCATCACCAAGCATCCAAGCAATCAAGTTACTCTCTCAAAATGTAGTTCATCTTCTCTTGTAGAGGTCTTAGGACTAGAGGAGTTCAGGTTGAGTCATAGTTCGAGGTCTTAGAGTCTTCATGGAGAGTCCGGTATGTCTTTTACTTTCTCTTTATGTAGTTCTCTGAGTTTGTACTAGATGCTTATTACTCTATTCAGTACCTTGGTTCGTATGCCCTTGTTGTGTATATGATCCTTCTTGTGAGTTATGAATATCTTGAGTGATTCGCATGTATAGACTAGTCGTGTATCATGGCTTTGTTTCATCTTACTTAATTGGGCGCTCTAGAACTAAGGCTCCGGATAGATAAGGGTGTCCTTGCGCAAAGCTAGAGTGGTGCTCGTTAGCATAGGCGTGGTGCCTAGGTTGATGACCACGTTTGAATGCGATTCTACCCCACGGTTTGTAGAGGTAGCCGGCAGGTGGTGACAGCCTTGTCCGTGCCCTGAGTAATCCTCCATGTTCGGGTAGAAGAGTAGGAGGTACATAAAGTCGTCGGATGATCAGGCTTCTCCTGTTCATCTGGATGCGGTCTCCCTAGTCCATTGATCAGGCTTTTCCTTTTGCTGTGAACGACTCAGTTCAGTTGTTCATGAGAGTACAATAGAATATAGCTCTAGTCATCCTTGATCTTGCTCTTTCCTCTCCGATATCCTAGGTGCGTTATCTAGTTGTGCTTGTGTGTTCACTACCCTCTTTTACCATGAATATTATTTCCCTGTTCGGATCATTGACATTAATACATAGTGGTCTTTCTGAGCTTAATTAAATTCTATACACTGCCGCCTTCCCTGTAGAAATATAAATGACACCCCGGTTACTTTCGGGTAAAATGCTACGGCGGTACTCCGTGCGCTTGCGGATTTATTCGTGGCCCATGATTTACCTGCCACCCAAATTGGCGTCTGTGGGCGTCATCGCTGGTGACGTTGGTAGGCGCCAACAAATGGACACAGGAAGGTCCATGAAAAAAAATACATATATATATATACATATATAGCCATGCCCTCATGTTATCCAAATAAAGGAGAGAGAGATTCATAAAAGGAGTATTCCATTTCTACCATCCACCTTCCACACATGTGCACAATCTTAATCAACTTGTTTGATTTGTCATCTCCGTGGATCCATTGTTTGATTTTGCAATATATGTGACACAAGTGCATGCCTCCATTTCCCTACCATGAGCTCCACATAATCCATCTTTAGAAGTAGGATGAAAAGAATCAATGCCTTGGTGAAGATATATACACAATGAGCGACATGAGAGATCCTATGGAGAAGTAAAACTATGGTTGGTCTTTGCAAAAATATTTCCAAAACCCCAGCCATACAGCAGGAAAGTGGAGGAGACTGATGTCAGCACCGTTCCACTCTTCAACTTTCCAAACAATTCATGGTAGACACATCAAAATTCATAGGTAAGGGTGAAGTTTAGAATAATCTGTATGCAGGTGCAATATCATATGAAGTCGGGTCTGCTTTAGTTCTTGGCTTTACTCGTGGATGAGCAAAGAACTAAGTGTGGGGGATCTTGTTGATGCTCGCTAACGACTCATTTCAAGCATCATCTTGAGCCTAAAATCATGAGAATAAAGTCTCATACCTGCCTATGTTATCTAGAAAGAGCCAATTCCACGTTTCCTCTTAGAAATATTACTACATTAGAATTCAGGCAGAAATAAAGGTAAAACAGGCTTCAAGCATCAAGATACAAACCCAACCATTAGAGCAAGCCATGAGCTCCTGCATGAGCGTTGCTTACGCTTGGAAATGAGAAGAGAATGCAGCCCATGAGCAAGGTGACACACCATCGATCTGAAGTAAAATCTTCTCGACGAATCTAGCGCGTTCACAAGGATCTATGGGCCCACCAGAGCACCCAAACCGACTTAAGACAAGCCCAAACCTATATACATGACATGAGGGCCCACCTAGCAACCTTCAGACCAAGAACCGGGCCGAACGGGCACAGCCCATGTCCGGCCGACCACCACGGTCGGCCGACCATGTGGTGGCGGCCCACGGGCCCCACCGACTCTCAGTGACACGTGGCAAGGAATGGTTGGTCCCCAATGGCAGTTTGGCTTCATTTCCGGGGTGGCTCCCTCTGATAAATACAAGAGGAGGGGCTCCAAATGAACACACACCACACACATCACATCACACCTTCTTTTGTTGAGTTCTCACTTGAGTGAGAGTTGTCTTAGGGAGTTAGGAGTAGAGGTACTCAGGAGGGGCGCCGGTAATGGTGCTCTTCTCCAATTTGTACCTCTACAAGAGAGTGAGGAGGAGTATGGGAAGTGCCGGGCTTGTCGGCGCTCTTCTCCCCTTGTACCTCGACGGATGCTTATTCGGTTGTAAGTGTTCGAGACTTTCTTATTTAGAATTAGAGTTTCGATTGCAAGTTATCATATCTGCCTTATATTAGATGAGTGTGTGCTTAGAGAGTAGCATTTGACTCTAGAGTTGGGCTCCGGATAAAAAAGGATACCCTTGTACGCCTCTAGAGTTAGTAGGGAATAGCGTAGATGTGGTGTCTAGGCTGGACTATACCACTCAGTTGTCTGATAGTCCCACGATTTGTAGAGGTAGCCGGCAGGTGGTGACAGCCCGGTTCGAGCCCTAGTAACCCTCCACGTCTGGATATTGGATAGAGCACGTATTATTGGAGCTATCGGCTTGTATATGCCGGTCGAAACTAGTAGCCCAAAGTATAACGGCGACGTGATCTCTTCTTCAAAACATAGATTCTAATCTTAGAAAGTCCTATCTGTCCTATCCTCCTACACCAGTGTGTGTGTCCTTGGACAGTCTGAACCTGTAGATAGTGTACTCACATTCCTTAGTGGATACGATATCCTCGAATACTATTGGGTGAAAGCTACAATGGTATCCGTGCGCTTGCGATTTTATTCGTGATGTTACAAAGTACCAACAGACATTTATTCAAAAATTATCAAGCCTGGCCCAGAAGATTTTATTTGTGTTTAGATATTTAACACTGATCATTGGATTCATGCTTAAAACTAATGAGCCAGGGAGAAAATGAGTGGGAGCGTGCAAACCGAGGAGCCAGACAAAAATGAGACTGAGTGAGCCAGGTCTTTGTTCGGCCGAACCAAGCATGTACCTGCTAAGTCTGGTTTTAAGCATGTAGGTCCATCCTACGGTGCACGTGACATGTAGGGCTGATTATGAGCGTGTACACGTCAAAATGCTATGAAATCTCCCCAACACTAATGCTATGAAATCTCCCCAACACTTGTTTTCATACCTAGCATATTCAATCAAAGCAATCAAACAAATTAAAAGCAAATGAGGCTCTATCGGCCTTGATACTGGGGAGCCAAACTTTATTCTATTCAAAAGTTTAGACCAATTACAATGATGTTAGGTTCGAACAGGCCAAACCAAAGCATAAAGGAGAGAGTCATACATCACAACTAAGTGGGAATGTAAAAGTATATGCTATAATGTCCAAAGAAAAATATCCCCGGTTTACAGTAAAAGAAGGGGCTATTTATACTCCCCAACCTTAGGTACACAATTCCCAAAATACCCCTAAGACACCAGAATATTCCACGAATATTCCAATTCCGATGGTCTTTTTACAGCTTGAAGTGTACCAATTGCCTTATACTACATAGATCATGTTTTCCCATCATTCAAGGTTACCCTCAATCACCCCCATGATGTGTCCCCCGTGCCTTGACCAACACCGAAGGCCACTACTAACCCTCAGAGGTTCTGAGGTCACTGGTTCTTGGATTCTACATCTCATCGTGACCTTCGATCGCTGGGCTCTATACTCTGCACATGAAAACAACTGAAAATGATGCTTGTAGTTTGCTCCTTAGCAATCCAAGGCTGCTTTTCAAGTCTTTGTGATCTTGGGAAGTCCAGAATAACCTTCGGTCCGTGCCCCTTGTTGGCGGTCCTTAGCTTAACAGAATAAATTCACCTCAGAGTATTCCGAGTATCTAATCCACGAGGAATGAGAAGTGTACTAGTAGTGACACTTGTTTATCTAGGAGATATGACGGGAGTGAAGAAGTAGTTATAGGTGTTCTAATGTCGTCTTGCTGACAACTCCTATGAAGAATACTTGACTTTACTACTCTAGCTGCTTCGGCAGCTGGAAGAGGAAGGACTTCAAAAAGGGGTGAGAGGACAGTCCAACGGCAACTTGCTACTACTGTTATGAAAGCACCCAAACGTGGTGTAATACGAATGATGCACAGGGTTGTCACCACTACTGCCTACCACACAGTTCCGTGGGGTGGAACACAACCCATGGTAATGAACCAAGACTAGGCACCACGCCTAAACTATCGAGTTAGTTACTCCTAACTCCCAGCAAGGTAAAGAGCACACACACAAATAAGTAGAACTTGCTACTTACACCATCATGGGACAACTAGAGAGATCAAGTACTCATGTACTAATAAACTAAAGGAGAAAAAGCAATGTTACCAACAAAAGAGGAAATTACTTGAACCAAAGCTTCATTCCTCGGAGGTACACCTTGGCACCTCTTCGGACTCACCTCTCTTCTCTCCCTATTTCTAAGGATATGTGTGCAGTGCTACGCTTAACCTTGGCCTTGCTTTAATTCTTCGTGTCTTGAAATAAAGGAGGGGGAAGGTATTTATAGGCCTCGAGGACAGTGCTTGGTAGGTTACATAGCTTGGTGTTGACGCTCACTAACGATCATTTACAGGCGTCAACTTGATCAGAAAATCATGAGAGTTTGCAATTCTTACACGCATCCTTATTCAATAAAGTCCCTAAACCACACTTTACCTTTTAGAAAATGTAAATTGTATTTTTGAGCTAATATGCAGGTTGCAAGCACACTTTGGCCCGACATAAAATCACAGAAAATATCAGAGTGACGATTCGAGCTCAAATGGACCAACTGTAGCCCAAGAACCAACCCAAATGAAGTCAAGACAGGCCAACCCCAACGTGGACCAGACAATGAGGCCCAGGACAGCCTGCTAGAAGAAGTTGGTGGCAGTTGGTGGCCCGGGCAGGCCGACCTGGCCCGTGGGCCCCACCGCCTCAACTAGAGCACATGACGCCTCCCCATTAGTCCCTTAGGTCGGTTGTGAAGGTTCTCACCCATGGCTCCCTGCTATAAATACAGGGGGGTAGAGAATGAGAACTTACACACACACACACACACACACACACACACACACCCCACACTTCCTCTCGTCTCTTGCTCATCTTGTATAGTCGTTAGGCTTAGTGGAGTTTAGGAGAAGTCTAGGAGTCATCAAGTTGCCAGAGTTGCTCGAGAGTTCCGGTATGGGTTCATCTCTAGCTCTCTCTTGTAATATTCGGTCATTTGTAATAGAATTAGACTATGGTTACCGATATCTGCTTGAAGTATGTTCTGAGTTATCAGATATATGCTTCTTGATATGGTTGCGTTATTATTCAATGCTTGCATTGCATGATCACCCTGTGGTGGAGATGGTTAGTCTTTTGTTCTTAGAACTCTATCAACTGCTCCAGTATTCGTATGTTTGCTCCAATGTGATGTCTGTCCATCCGGAGGGTGGGGGCTCCACGCGGGACACTGGAGTATCCCTTACTAGTGTAGACATGGTGTCTAGATTAGCTAAGAGTTGCTAGATGTCAACTATACCCATGGTTTGTAGAGGTAGCCGGCAGGTGGTGACAGCCCTGTCCGAGCCCGAGTAATCCTCCACGTTCGGTATGGGGGTAGGAGGTACATAAAGTTGCCAGGGTGTACGGGCTCTTCCCGTTACTTCGATAGCGATCTCCCCGTTGTGTAGTTTAATCTCGGATCAGCTAACTAATGAGAAAGTATAGATATAGCTAGCCTAGCACGGTTGACTCGAGCTCTAACTTCTGCCTTGCTCCAGGCCTAAAGCATCTTTTATCTTTCTTTTATTTATTTATCCAAGAGGGTATTTTGTGTGTGTGTCACACTACCTCCTACCATGTTATTATTTTACTCCTGTTTATGCATGAGAATATCCAATCTAGATAAAGTTCATCAACTAGTCTATATCTCTTCATTCACCGCCTTCCCTGCGGAAATATAAATGACACCCCGGTATACTCCCAGGTAAAATGCTACAGCGGTATTCCGTGCGCTTGCGGATTTATTTGGGGTGCCTGAAATACCTGCCACCCCAATTGGCGTCTGCGGGTGTCATTGCTATTTCCTGGTGGTGACGTTGGTAGGCGCCAACAAGCATTTTTGGCGCCGTTGCCGGGGAAGGCACAGATTGAAGTATATAGACAAAGTTATGAACAAAATCAAAATTGGTATTCGCTTGCTAAATAGGCTAACTTGGCTTTGTTTTCTTGTCTTTGTTGATATGAAAACAGGGTAGTGTATGACCGGTTTCGACTTGCCACAAAACTTTCATTCCGATCCAGAGTCACTTTTGAGGAGGAAGTGAGCTCGTCTCATATCACCTCGGTGATCACTCTCGGCAGCCGAACCAGTCATTGCATCGTCGTCAGCTTCTCAAGCTATGGCTCAGAAGACACTCCGTGATTACTCTGCTCCGTCTACTAACCAGGTCCCTACCGGGCCCGAGGTTAACACCGGAGGAGAAAATTTTGAGATCAAGACAGGTCTCATTACGATGGTGTAGGCCAGCCCTTTCTGTGGCAAGACAAATGAGGATGCCAGCGCTCATCTCCAGAAGTTCCAGGAGCTCTGCAGTAGTTTTGTTATCAAGGGTGTATCGCAAGATGCACTCTGGCACCGTCTGTTTCCGTTCTCTCCCTTGGAGAGAGCGAAGCAATGGTTTTATCCTAACAAGGCTGCTGTGGATACTTGGGACAAATGTGTTGTTGATGCTCACTAACGATCTTTTATTTTATATATTAATATGACCGTCTACATTGCACTCTTTAATCGGAATATCAAGTAACATTGTACCATTGCTCTAATAAAAACCACAACTTCGTGTTGTTCATTCTAAATGTTATTGAGGGAGCACTTTGTTATTTGATCTTGGGAAACTTGTAGACCTTTTTGTGTGCCTATTAGTGTTTAGAGTCTTTTTCTTTGTGTCTTTTTAGAGAGATTTATGAAGCATTGCACCACCCTTTGATTCTAAACTTGTGGCTAATTAACTTAGGCTAACTTTTTTTTTTGTTTTAGACCACCTCATCATGTCATATCATTTTATTCACTCACCCCGTGTTGCATTGCATACCATGTTGTTCGTCTCACCCTTGCATTGCATTGCATGTTGCATTTAAAAAAAACCTTTTCTAAAAAACATTGACTAGCCTCGTTTTTGAGGTCCTAAAACCCTTAGGAAAACCACTCATAGAGCAATCCCAAAACCATAGGGTATGTTTTTCATTCAAAAAAAATCTAACTCTTGTTTCTCTCTAGTTTTTTTTTTGAAACCACCTTAGATAGAATTTCTATACCCAACATTCTCTGTTCAAAATTTTTGTTTTAAGCCAAAAATATAGGAAACCCATAAACCCACTTCTAAAACCTTGTTAGCTCGGTTGGTTGGTCCTTTTTCGATGAATAACCTTTTCATTGACAAAAGCCTCACTTCTTATGAAGTGTCGCGAAGGCTTTTTGTCACTCTTAGCAATTGTTTTGAATAAGCTAGTTGCGGAACAACATCGAAAGGTCCTTTCAATCTTGCTAACACTTGTTTTTGCTAACTCTGCATTTGCACTTTGCATCCATTCCATTCTTCGTGCCCTCATTTTGCTAGCTTGGTCTCAATCTTATTGATGTATACTTTCCTATCCTTGTAATGCTTATCATGATAGCATTTTCCTTTTTGCAATCTTGTGTAAACATGGTGTTTAGACATGATTGAAGACCATCATCATTTAGTTACCAAGCTATGAGGTTGCATTTGGTTGGTTTATAAGCTTTGCAATGCGCTTTATTTTTTTCTTGTGCTATGAAGGCCTATTGATCTTGGGATAGACATGGTGTTTTGACCTTGGTTAAATAAGTCTTTGTGGCTATGGAGAAGTTCGGCAACCTAGTTGTAAACATGGTGTTTAGAACTAGGTGTAAACATTGTCTTTGTTTATATATCTTCCTCTCATTTGCATTTACACTAGCACACACGTACACTCACTAGTTTCGCTAAGCTAGCTATGCCACAAATTGAGATCTTAGGAATGGTAGGTTTGTTGGCATTTGTTTCTACTCCCGACCGTCACCTTGGGGGTAGATTGTGCACTTGAATTTTTTTTGCAGGCATGACAAAGTGTTCCCGTGAATTCGTGATCAAAGAAGAAATCAAATTCGTCAATATCTCCAAAGTTTGTGAGCAAGCCCCGCTGTTTTCATCAAATTTTGCACATGGACAGAGGCGTACAAGGAAGAAAAAGTTGATATTCAGAAGCTCCATGAAATTCCCGTTCCAACGCATCCAAGATCAATGAATTTGAAGACCCGTACAAGGAGATATGGCAAAAACTTTGGACGTTGCGCATTCTGAAATTCGTCGGGACAGATTGCAGCGCTGGGATGAAATGGACATAACTCTCTTGTTCGGAATCAATTTTGGGCGAATGAGGACTCGTTGGAAAGGAAAATTCGTGCACTTCGCAATGGAGCAATGTTTTAGTACAGGTTCTGTTCTGGAAATTGAAAGAAAAATTCGTGAAGATGCGGCAGCAATGAGACAATAAGGAATTGAAGGTGGCGACGACGACGTGAAGCAATGATTGGGACCATGACTTAGTACAAGAAGAAGTTGAAGGAAATTGAGGCAACAAAGGTGAAGACACATTGAAGATGATATTCATATACATGAGGAAAGGACTTCAAGAATTTCAAGATGGTCCATCTTCTCCTTCCACGCCTAGCATCATGCTAAGCATGGGGGAGAATTTCGTGGACAAGGAAGAAAGATCACATGGAGTAAGATAATCACGGTTGCCACAAGATGCTTATGATTCTTCTTCCATGCTTAGCACAATACTTAAGTATGGGGGAGGCCGCGCTACACTTCATTACAAGCATCGAGAAGGACGGTAATTCTTCCTCAACTCTCTCTTTTTCTAAATGCTTGTACATATATGCCTTCAACCATAGATGCAACCTTTGTATATATCTCTCAACCTATCACATGGCTTCTAGGAGGACAACCTAGTTTTGTTTTTGTTTTCAATTGAGTGATAACCACCATCACCTTGAGCTCACCACGATGATATTCTTATATGCTCTTGCTTATGGAAAAGTGATGAAAGTTGCTGCTTTGTTTTACCTACGCTATGTTGTATATGACTTGACCATTTGCTCTCAATTAAATAGAATTAAAATGATTAAATACCGGCTCTTTTATTTGTGGAGGTTAAATGACTAAATTCTAAACCCACATATTCTATGTTGCTCTTTGATTTAAGTCTACTGATGACCTTACACCTTGTGATTGTTTAATTTGAAAACTTAATTCCTATGCTATCTATATTTGTGAATCTCTTGTAAAGTTCTACCTACCAAAGCCTATACATACATATTCTTTCATGATGAAACCTTTAGATTGCAAACTTATATTTTGATGAGTTGGATTAAGATAGATTTCTTTGGTATGAGACTAAGATGCTGGTCATTCCGTTTTTTTTGTAACCTCCTTTTTGCTAGCCTATTTATCCATGCATTGTGAGTTTCTACTTCGGGAATTTTACAAACCTCGCTGGATATCCACCCTAAACCAAAAATATCTTTTTGTGATTACCTCCTTGACCACAACCCAATTTGAGTATGGATTATCATTTCGACGGAATCAAAAGAATCAAGGGCACCATATAAAGAAAAGTTTTGGGAGACAAGGCTCCCCGGAGATACTTTGATGCCTAATAGAATCGCGACTTGGCTTTGGGTTTGCTTTGCTCTTGCATGGTTTACCTAGAGTACATCAACTATCGTGTTCTTGTTGTTCGTTACCGATTATCCTCGTGTAGTGACAGTATGCGGGAGGGAAATGTTTTGATCCTGGAACACACCTTCAAGCGGTTTTACGAAGAAGAAGGTAAATTTGAGATACTTACCCTAGCTAGTTGCTTCTCCCACTATTCATACTCGAGGACGAGCATTCGTTCAAGCATGGGGGGATGGCTGGGTAAGTATTCTATGTTATCAAAAGTTCTAAGGAGCAAAAAGAAAGAAAAAAATGAATGAAAAAAGGGGAGAAAAGGAAAAAAAGAGAAGAATAAAATGCTCCTTAGTTCTTTTTGGTTTCATTAATTTTCCAAGTTACTTTGAAGAACTATTCCATACTCAAATCTTCCAACCATGTGCAATCCGATAACGAGAACTTCATTTGTGTCTCGGGATCATCCATTTGCCACTTGCACATGTCCACCTATCTAAATGTGTGTGTTTCATCTTTCCCCCTCTCCAACATTATTTTCCAATGGCCTTTTTGACTAGTCTCGGTAATCCCATTAGATCTCTCTCTCTTAGTTTGATAATATTTCAAGTATAATGTTTTGCTAGGATTGTTTTTACCTACCAAGCTCCACATAAGACTTCCACTTTTATATATGACTAGAATAGGTTGAAAACAATCTAATGTAGGCTTGAGCGACTTGATGAGATGAGTATTTCCATGATCTTTTGCAAGAGAACCTCACTTATGTTTGATATGCATTCTTTTGAAAACTCTTCACGATGAAACAAGGTGAAGGTTTGAAGTTTGCTTAAGTTTGAGAGCATTGCATTTATTTATTATTGTGGCTTGTTCTTTAATTGCTAGTCTATCTTCCATAATGAAAAAGTAGCCGGTCACAACATGAACTTAAATGCTAAATACTTGAGAGAGCAATATGTCTTGTTATGTATGACTAAGTGCAGAGAGGACATTGAGGGGCAACGCTGATTTCTTTATAAGCAAAGCTCCTGGACTTACTCGAGGACGAGCAAGGTTTAAGCATGGGGGGAATGTTGGCGCTCCTTAAGTACCCGTTTTATCCCTTGTTTATCCTTGATAATGGCATGAATTCAATATCAAAATCACTAACCGTCCTAACCCCGGCCTAATTATTGGTCATTTTCACATATGCACATATATTTTGGAGGAACTTCGTTTTTGCAGGTTTTTGGCCTATTTTGGAGCATGAAATGACGAGGCCCATGATCAAGCGCTAACACAGAGAAAGACGAGGGCCAAAGCCCAAAAGGGAGGACCAAAGCCCATGTTGATTCGAAGCCCATTCACGCACATCCATCCTCCAAGAGAGCCCAAAGGACCGAACCCACGAAGATGAGATCAAGATACTTCGGGATTAAGCAAAGCAAATGAAGATTTAAGGAAGGATTTCCTATCCTATCCTTTCCTCGAAGATATCTCCAAGATAACAACGTCCAAAGGGGTGCAATCGTGAAGGACAAAAACTCTAGAAGATGCGAGGAGTCTACACGCCAAAAATGAGACCGAGGCGAGCCCGAAAAGGGGTAGGCCGGCCAGCCTAGGCCCATGGGGCCAGCCGGCCCATCCCTTTTCTGAGGCGGTTTGCCTTCCCCTTCGACCGGTGGCTTCCTCGGCTTATAAATAGCTCGCACCTTATTCAACTCGGGGCATCCATCCAACCAGAACTCGACGAAAACCTAGGGCCAAGACCGGAGGGAGACGACGGCCGCCGCAAGTCTTCGAAGTTGTCTAGGAGATGGCTTAGGCCATCCCTAGCCGCCATGGCCTTCCTGCGTGGTTGTGTCATGGTGGAGTTAATGAGCTAGTTGGAGTCGTCAATGGTGTATACGCGGTGGTGGCGATCCAAACGAATCTATTATGTGAGTAATGTCTTCATGTCATCCGATCTATTTAGCGATCATGTCTCTCCTCTTTCGATTTCGTTCTTGCTTTGGGTCCGCTTATTCCTAGATCTATTCTCGAGATAGATTGCATGGGGTGTTCTTGTAGCTATGGTGGCTAGGAGTTCATACCGGATCTACCCAAAGGGGGTTCGACTTGCTTCAGGGTATCCCGTTGAAAAGGGGGGCGTCGTGACAGGCCGTCTCCACAGAGTAGGTTGGGTATCGAGGGATCGGATTTGAGGTTTTGATTTAAAGAGGCTTTGGATGAGATGCATGTTGAGCTTACTCGTTTAGCTAGAACTACAACTAGAATGTGTGCGATAGGTTTAGTCATGCCTTCGGTCATGCTTTATCCTTACCGATGTTCATGGATGAGATCAACCTTCGTACATCACTCATATCTATCAAAGGTTCACCTTTTATATGCAATTAATGCTTCATGTTAGGATAGATCCGTTAGATTAGATGGAAAATCCTAGTAAGTTCATTGTCGATCCACGGATTGATAAACCTTGGGGGAATACTCTAAGGGAAAAGCTACCACGAACCGTGCGCTTGCGGTATACAAATCGGGGGCGTTAGTGAACGTCAACAGTGGGTAAAGATGTGCAACCTCTGCAGAGTGTAAAACTGGTATACTAGCCGTGCTCACGGTCATGAGCGGCCTAGATCCTCCTTTTGATTAGTGGGGTTATTCTCCTTTGATTAGGGGGGGGGGGTCCCCGGGTGGTTTGGTTTGGTATGGTTCTAAGTAGTATCATAATTAATTCTGATTAATTACTATGAAACTGGGGTATGGTAACTCATCAACTTGTAGTAAATAGCTTTAATAAAATTTTGCCAAGATTAAAATCTAATGCAGTTAAGTCAGCCAACCTTAGAGCCTCATAGTTTGTGTTATACTTGTTGAGTACAAGTTGTGTACTCACTCTTGCCTACTCTACTCTTTTCCTCTTGTTCTCTTTGGGGACACCTACTGCTACTCAGTTCCCGGCAACGCGGAGGAGTTCACCCGGAGCTACTAGGAGTACGAGGACTTCTAGGCGTTTGTCTCCCTGTCGACGTCCCTGTGGTGCCCAGCTTCGACGAGAGTTTACGTATATGTTTTACGCTTCTGCTGTATCAGACATTTTTGTCATTTATGTAATAAATAACATTCGTACTCATTTTATTATATCTTTTTATGTGATATGTGCTGTGATATACTATTCATTCTATTGTATATACATGTGACTTGATCCTGGCACGTATATGATTGCTCGGTTTATGTCCTTTTATAAACCGGGTGTTACAGTATTGCTCCATAGGGCTAATTGGATTGCCCTCGCAGGATTCTGGCGCAACGTATGGGACTATCTCCTTGTCGGCCATGGGTTGATGTTGATGGGATGCTGGTGAGCAGTAATGGAGATTTTGGGGAATAGATGGAAACAAAGTGGAGGGTTTAGGTTTTCTGAGGAGAAGAAGAAGAGTACGAGACTCCTTTTCTCGTCATGAAACACCATCGTCCCTCACGGAGTTGGACTCAAGGTGGGTCAAGGAGGCCGTGCACTGAAGCTGGGCCTCACTAGAGCTGGCCCAGGTTCGGCCGACCTGGTGGATCGGCTGACCCAGGCTGGGCCCCAGTGGGCCCCAGCTTGCACGGGTCAGAAGTGGGGTCAGGTGTTTATGAGGTAGAATGTGCCCACCTACCCTTTTGGCCTATATGGCTCTTTTTAAATATAAGCACGGGATCGACTAAGTCAATCACGTCTATCTCTTCATCAAGAGCTTTATTATGGTCTAGGAAGAGCTTGATTCATTGACCGTTTACCTTGTAGGCATTACCATCGTCATCTTGTATCGTGATGGCTCCATGCGGTGATGTGTCGATGACGTGATACGGTCCTTGACATTTTCTTCACAGTTTCCCGTGACCAAATAACTTGACCCTGGAATTAAAGAGCAATACCTTGTCTCCGGGATTGAAGTTCTTGGGCTTCAATCGCTTATCATGCCATCTCTTGGTTCTTTCTTTGTAGATAGAGGCACTATGATAAGCTTTATCTCTCCATTCCTCCAGTTCTGAGATTTGATGCTCCCGGTACTCTCTGGCTATTTTAAGATCCATGTTTCACTTCCAGATAGCCCAGTGCGCTCTGTGCTCTAGCTCTACGGGTAAGTGGCAAGTTTTTCCGTAGACAAGCTGATAGGGTCCCATGGGTGTCTTGTATGTAGTACGGTATGCCCAAAGTGCATCCGGTAATTTCAGCTTCCATCCCCTCCCCATCTCATTCACGGTCTTCTGCAGAATGTTCTTGATTTGTTTGTTAGATGTATCTGTTTGACCGCTGGTCTGAGGGTGGTACGGAGTCACAATGTTGTGCCTTGTCCCTAGTTCCTTGAGAAAGTTCCGGAAGGCCGAGTCAATGAAGTGTGACCCTCCGTCACTGATTACCATCCGTGGTGTGCCAAACCTTGGAAAGATAATCTCATGGAACATCTTACGTGCATGCTTTGCATCTGCGGCTCTGCATGGCATGGCTTCGACCCATTTGGAAATGTAGTCTACGGTGACCAAGATATACTCGCATCCTTGGGATTTTACAAAAGGTCCCATGTAATCAATACCCCAAACATCAAAAAGTTTGACTTGAAGATTGTAGTTCAGGGGCATTGAATTGCGAGCTGTGATCCCTCCAAGCCTCTGGTAGTTTGGACATCTTCGTATGAAGTTCTTTGTATCCTCATACATAGATGGCCAATAGAAACCGCTCTGCCAGATTTTCGCTTGAGTACGAAATACACCATAGTGACCTCCATATGGTGCTGCATGGCATTTCTCTATGATCTTTTGTCCTTCTGCCATAGGTACACAACATCTGAGTAACCCATCTGCACAGACTTGGTACAGATATGGTGCATCCCATAGGTGGCGTCTGCTCTCTTGCACTAGCTTCTTTTTGCTCTCCCCTAGGGGTATATACCCTGAAACCATGAAGTTCACGATATTCGCATACCAGGGGTGCGAAGCTGTTACTTTGAGAAGCATATCATCCTGTAGGAAGTCATTTATCGGCGGGTCTTGGGTATTAGTGTTGGTCATGCGCGATAAATGATCTGCCACTGAATTCTCTACTCCTTTCTTATCTTTAATTTCCAAATCAAACTCTTGGAGTAGAAGAATCCATCTGATCAACCTCGGTTTAGCATCCTTCTTAGTGAAGAGGTACTTGAGTGTGGCATGACCTGTATAGACGATGACCTTGGTACCCACTAGATAGGATCTAAACTTGTCGATAGCAAAGACAACTGCTAGGAGCTCTTTTTCTGTCATGGCATAATTGAGCTGAGCTCCAGCGAGTGTCTTACTTGCATACGCGATCGTGTGATGCTTCTTATCCTTGGTTTGACCAAGCACGGCCCCCACCGCGTAATCACTAGCATCATACATGATCTCAAATGGGAGCTTTCAATCTGGGGGTTGAATGATTGGAGCTGAGATGAGTGCCTCTTTGAGAGTGTCAAAGGCTTTATGGCACTCATCTGTAAATTGGAAAGGAACATCCTTGGCTAGGAGACTTGTGAGGGGTCTAGCGATCTGGGAGAAGTTCACGATGAACCTTCGATAGAATCCGGCATGGCCAAGGAAGCTTCTAATTCCTTCCACATTGATGGGAGGCGAAAGTTGTTCAATGACTTCCATCTTTGCCTTATCCACCTCAATCCCTCTTTTGGACACTAAGTGTCCTAGAAAGATGCCTTCACGGACCATGAACTGACATTTCTCCCAGTTGAGGATCAGGTCCTTCTCTTGGCATCTCTGCAAGACTCTGTCCAAATTTTCTAGACAATGATCAAAGGTTGTTCCATAGACTGAGAAGTCGTCCATGAAAACTTCCATAATTTCTTCGATCATGTCAGAGAAAATGGACATCATGCACCTTTGGAATGACGCGGGTGCGTTACATAACCCAAACGACATTCATCGGTAGGCATATGTTCCATAGGGGCATGTGAACGTAGTCTTGCTCTGATCTTCGGGATGGATGGGTATTTGATGGTAACCAGAATAACCATCAAGGAAACAGAAGTAGGAATGCTTCGCCAACCGCTCTATCATCTCATCGATGAAAGGTAGTGGGAAGTGATCCTTCTTTGTGGCCTTGTTGAGTTTTCTGTAATCTATACACATCCTCCATCCCGTGACGGTTCGTTGGGGAATTAGCTCGTTCTTGCTATTTTCCACCACTGTCATGCCTCCTTTCTTGGGCACGACTTGGACTGGGCTTACTCACTCACTATGCGGAACATGATAGATAATTTCAGCATCTACGAGTTTGAGAACCTCTTTCTTCACCACCTCCCTCATAGCATTGTTCAACCTTCTTTGGGGTTCAATAGAAAGTGCTATTGCGGGATCCAATGGGATTCAGTGGGTGCAAAGGGCAGGACTGATGCCCTTGAGGTCTTGTAGGGTATAGTCTAGGAGTGATCGATGCTTCTCTAAAACAGTGATGAGCTTGTTCGTCTCCTCTTCTGAGAGTTTGTCGCTAATGATCACGGGAGACTCTACATCGCTATTCAGAAAGGCATATCTAAGCCTGGAAGGTAAAGGCTTTAGCTCAATCGGAGGTCGTGATGGCTTTTTAGTCGTGGGCAGTTCAAAAGTTTCACCAGAGTCTTCTTCTGCATCGCTGACTTCTTCCGGCATTTCCTCGATATCCTCCTCAAGGTCTGAGTCAAAAGACTTGAAGGTGGAAGTGGCCATTATTTCCTCGATTGGCTCTGGAATAGGGAGATCTTCCACTAAGCATGTCAATGCTCGATCCACGGGGATGTGGAAAGTGTCCTTCCCTAACTTGATGTTTAAACATCCGTCTTTAGGAACATCCTTAAAGAGAGCTTTAAGGGGACGTCCTATCAAGAAATCAAAGTTGAGATCTTCGAAGATATGGAAGTTCAGACGGATTTTAACATCATTGTGCCAAAATGGCACATCGGTGATTATCCCGTAGCTGCTCATAAGAGAATCTGAAGGTCTCTTGGGCTGTCTGTCTATCGGAGTGAGCTTGTAATTGCCCAGAAAGGCTAAGACAAACTCATCAGACATGAGATTATCTCCAACAGCGGGACTATAGAGAGCATCCACAGTTTGATCTTGGAGACGGCAATGGAATGATGAGGAGGGAGAGTTTAGATAGATTCGAGATAAAGATGATTCTCCTTCCTACAGCCATTCATTGCTGATCAATGTTGTCAACTCTTGAATCATTTCCCGAAGAAAATCCTCCTCTAGGGGATTCGTAGGAGTGACAGGACTCGGTGGTCGCTTCTGGCAGAAGTATCTTGAGGTGTTGCCGAAATCTTCAAAGACATCCGGCTTGATACTTCGGAGAAACTCTGAAGGTAGAGGGTCTTCCTCCTCTGATGTTTCGGATTTATGTTCAGGGGCTGTCTCATAGATCGAATCTACTGATTGGCTTTCGAAGGGTTCTGATTCGATTTCTGAAGACTCCACTTGACGCATCTTGGGCTCTGTGGGGACTGGCTCGTGGATACAAATGAAAGAGGTTCTATCCAAGATTTTGTCGAGGACTTCCCTACTCTCGGTTGGGGTAACATGAGCGAAAGATCCTCCAGAGGTAAGATCGAGATGGTGTGCAGACTCCTTGTCAAGACCAGCATAAAAATGCTGGAGCAATAAATGCTCGGGTAATGACAAGTCTGGGCCTGATTTACTAATACGGTAAATCTAGCCCAAGCTACACCGATTGATTCCTTATCATTCTGACGGAAAGTTAAAATTTCTGTTCGTAAGGCACATATTCGTGAAAGCGGGAAGAATGCAGAACAAAATATGTCCCGAAGTTCAATCCAACTTCCATTCACACAGCCTACGACACGAATGTACCATTGCTTCGCTTCTCCCGAAAGGGAAAAAGAAAACAACTTCCATTTAAGAGTTTCATGTGTCCTGCTGGAAATTTTCTTGCATGAACACATTTGCTCGAACTCGCACAGATGATGGTAGAGATTTTCACAATCCCTTCTTGAAAAGTAATTTTCCTGAACAAAGGCTATGTAGCCTGAGTCGAGTTCATATCTAGTAGAAAGAATTGGGTCAGCAGAGGGTGCTAGCTCATAGAACTCGTTCTTGGGTGAAGAGAGATGTAAAAGGGATAGCTGCTCCATGGGTAGCGGGGGTTGAGGTAGAATCAAGGAAAAACAAAAAAGAAGACAAGAGGATGACTAAGTCCCAAGATAATATAGCTACCGTTCCCCAACAACGGTGCCAGAAAGCTTGTTGTATTTTGCAACGTCCCGAATAAAATCCGCAAGGCACGGATGTCGCTGTAGTTTTCACCCAAGAGTATTCCAGGGTATCGTATCCACTGAGGAACGTGAGTATGCTATCTACGGGTTTAGGCTCATCCAAGGACACACACACCGGTGTGGAGAAGACAAAAGAGAGGACTTTCTATATCTAGAATCTATGCCTAGAAGAAGAGATCACGTCGTTGTTATACTTCGAGCTAAAGGTATCGACCGGCTTATACAAGCCAATAGCTCCAATAATATGCTCTATCCAATATCCGAACGTGGAGGATTACTAGGGCTCGAATAGGGCTGTCGCCACCTGCCGGCTATCTCTACAAACCGTGGGACTATCAGACAACTGAGTGGTATAGTCCAGCCTAGACACCACGTCTATGCCTTTTCCTACTAACCTTAGCCCTGGCCAAGACTACCCTTTTCTATCTGGGGTCTTAAGCTAAGATCAAATGCTACTCGCTAGCATACATATCAACTAATATAAGGCAGAGATGATAACTTGCGATCTAAACTCTAATTCTAAATAAACAAACAAAGAAAGTCTAGAATACTTACAACCGAATAAGCATCCGTCGAGGTACAAGCAGAGAAGAGTGCCGACAGACTCGGCACTTCCCCCGACTCCTCCTCTTCTTCTACACCTCCTAGTCTACCTAAGCATCTAAGATGAAGACCTCAAGCTCCAAGGGAGAAAGGTGAGTTGAGAGGGTGTGTTGTGTGTGTGTGTGTTCCATTTCTTCACCCCCCTCCCTCTATATTTATAGGAGGGAGCCACGGCCAAGGGGAGTCCATTCTGCAGCTGATCCTCTCCAAACCGACTTAGCCATCCAATGAGCTTTCTCCACGTCTCCAGCTTATGTCGGTGGGGCCCATGGGCAGTTCGGCCGACCAGGCTTTTTGTCCATCTTAAGTCAGTGGGGCCCAGTGGGCCCACTGACCTTTCCTTTTGGTCCATGGGTTCATTCCTGGGCCCACTTGTCATTGGCACGGGTATTAGCTTTAATCTTGTTGGTTTCTTGCTCTGGTGGGCCCTCTACTCCATATTCTGACACGTGTCGCGTCCTGATTCGCCAGAATGTCATGTCTTGGATCAAATCACACCATTATACTACAAAATCAGCAAGAAATCACATGCACACATTCTAGAACATCATTTGTGGAATTCGTTAGTAAATAAATGTCTCCTAGTATTTATTCCACATTTTGATTCTTTTTGTGCAGGAGTTGACGGTCAAAATTGGTTGTTAGTGACCGTCAACAAAAAGGTATGGTAGCCAACTTATTTAAGCTTATAGATGAATCTCTTTGCTTCAGACTATGACATGACAGGTAAGGTACGAGTCAATGTGATTTTCTGATCAACAACCTGATTTGTCCTACTTTGCTCGGGACGAGCAAAGGACGGCTTGGGGGATCTTGTTGACGCTCACTAACGATCATTTCTAGGAGTCAACTTGATCAAAAAATCATGAGAGTTTGCATTTCTTACACGCATCCTTATTCAGTAAAGTCCCTAAACCACACTTTACCTTTTAGAAAATGCAAGTTGTATTTTGGAGCCAATATGCAGGTTGTAAGCACACTTTGACCCGACATAAAACCACAGAAAATATCAGAGCGACGATTCGGGCTCAAATGGACCAAGTGTAGCCCAAGAACCAACTCAAATGAAGTCAAGACAGGCCAACCCCAATGTGGACCAGACAATGAGGCCCTGGACAGCCTGCCAGAAGAAGTTGGGGGCGGTTGGTGGCCCGGGCAGGCCGACCGACCTACCTGGTCAGCCGACCTGGCCCGTGGGCCCCACCACCTCAACCTGGCCACGTGGCGCCTCCCCATTGGTCCCTTAGGTCAGTTGTGAAGGTTCTCACCCGTGGCTCCCTGCTATAAATACAAGGGGGGTAGAGAATGAGAACACTCCTCTCCTCTCTTGCTCATCTTGCATAGTCTTTAGGCTTAGTGAAGTTTAGGAGAAGTCTAGGAGTTATCGAGTCGCCAGAGTTGCTCGAGAGTTCTGGTATGGGTTCATCTCTAGCTCTCTCTTGTAATATTCGGTCGTTTGTAAAAGAATTAGACTATGGTTACCGATATCTGCTTAAAGTATGTTTTGAATTATCGGATATATGCTTCTTGATATGGTTGCGTTATTATTCAATGCTTGCATTGCATGATCGGCCTATGCTGGAGATGGTTAGTCTTTTGTTTAGAAGTCTATCAACTACTCCAGTATTCATATGTTTTCTCTAGTGTGATGTCTGTCCATTCGGAGGGTGGGGCTCCGCGCGGGACACTAGAGTATCCCTTACTAGTGTAGACATGGTGTCCAGATTAGCTAAGAGTTGCTGGATGTCAACTATACCCACGGTTTGTAGAGGTAGCTGGTAGGTGGTGACAGCCCTGTCCGAGCCCGAGTAATCCTCCACGTTCGGTATGGGGGGTAGGAGGTACATAAAGTCGCCGGGGTGTACGGGCTCCTCCCGTTACTTCGATAGCGATCTCCCTGTTATGTAGTTTAATCTCTGACGAGCTAACCAATGAGAAAGTATAGATATAGCTAGCCTAGCACAGTTGACTCGAGCTCTAACTTCTGCCTTGCTCCCGGCCTAAAGCATCTTTTATCTTTGTTTTATTTATTTATCCAAGAGGGTAGTTTGTGTGTGTGTCACACTACCTCCTACCATGTTATTATCTTACACTTGTTTATGCATGAGAATATCCAATCTAGATAAAGTTCATCAATTAGTCTATATCTCTTCATTCACCGCCATCCCTGCGGAAATATAAATGACACCCCGGTATACTCCTGGGTAAAATGCTACAGTGGTATTCCGTGCGCTTGCGGATTTATTCGTGGTTCATGAAATACCTGCCACCCCAATTGGCATCTGCGGGCATCATTGTCGTTTCCCGGTGGTGACGTTGGTAGGCGCCAACAAGCATTTTTAGCGCCGTTGCCGGGGAAGGCACAGATTGATGTATATAGACAAAGTTATGAACAAAATCGAAATTGGTATTCGCTTGCTAAACAGGCTAACTTGGCTTTGTTTTCTTGTCTTTGTTGATATGAAAACAGGGTAGTGTATGACCGGTTTCGACTTGCCGCAAAACTTTCATTTTGATCTGAGTCACTTTTGAGGAGGACGCGAGCTTGTCTTGTATCACCTCGGAGATCACTCTCGGCAGCCGAACCAGTCATTGCATCATTGTCAGCTTGGAGATCACTCTCGGCAGCTGAACCAGTCATTGCATCATTGTCAGCTTCTCAAGCTATGGCCTAGAAGACACTCCGTGATTACTCTGCTCCGTCTGCTAACCAGGTCCCTACTGGTCCCGAGGTTAACACCGGAGGATAAAATTTTGAGATCAAGACGGGTCTCATTACGATGGTGCAGGCCAGCCCTTTCTGTGGCAAGGCCAATGAGGATGCCAGCGCACATCTCCAGAAGTTCCTGGAGCTCTACAGTACTTTTGTTATCAAGGGTGTATCGCAGAATGCAATTGTTGACGGTCCTTAAGTTAGAATTAAAGCCGTCAACTCCTGCAGCTTTTCATGTTAAATAATCACCAAACTTAGATATAGGGCTTACAACTAATCAATTCCACAAGTTTTGGTGATTCTTGATTTGCAGGCACCCATATGCGGAATAAGGAGAAAACAAGCACAAGACGCAACATAAACACACAAAAGATCGCATCCTGCATTACACTTGTAAGATGGGCCCATTTGACAAAGAAAACCGATGTACAAAGCCCCGGCACCGGCGTACACAAGATAAGGGCCCACCTGGCAGTATCCAGAACAAAAGGCGGCGCGAGAGGCGGCACCCGGGGATCGGCCGAACCCCGGGGTCGGCCGAACTTGGGCTATAAAAAGGGCCTTCACACACCCTCTCAAGGATCCATTCTTTCTCATCTCATACACAAGGAGGAAAAGTAGTAGTAGTGCTCCACTTGTATCATTAGAGTAGGGAGTGTGAGAGGTGGAGGATCAGAGAAGAGCTGGACGTGTCGGTCTCTCTTCGTGTTGTACATCGACGGATACGAGCATTTGAGTAAGTATCCGGAGTTCATCTTCTTTTAAGTTCTTGGTGTAGTATTCTTAAGTTATTCTTTCATTTATGGGTTCATCATCCGTTCTCGTAACGGATACACTAGTAGAGGGCCCCTGATAAAGAAGGGTAAACCCTGTACACCACTAGAGTAGTAATCGAAGGATTAGACATGGTGTCTAGGCCCTAGATTACCTTTGTTTGCCTCGTACTCCACAGTATTGCGGGGTAGACCGCGGGTGGTGACAGCCCCGTTGGTCCGCTACGAAGCTGCTTCGTGGTTAGTGCACTCCCCCCTGTCCAAGTACGGCGTAGAGCAACAAGCCGGAGGGCCCTAACATACCAGGGTCAGACCGGTGCCCGAAGTAAATGAGTGAAGAACCTAAGTCTACCTTACCTTGATTCTTATCCTTAGATAAACCACACTTCCCGAAGCTCTCCTACTTCTCGTTCTCCTGTGTTATTCTAGCTAGAAGATCAGTGCACCTCCATTCCCTGTGAAATTACGATACCCTGAATACTCTCCGGGTGAAGTGCTACAACAATATCTTCCGTTCGCTTGCGGATCCTATCTGTGAACGTTAAGAAATACCAACAATCATTTCTAGCGCCGTTGCCGGGGAACGGTTGCTGTAGTTATCTTCGAACCTAGTTTGCCCGTGTAACCTTTCTTTTATCTTTTCTTCTTTTACATCCTTTTCTATCACCATGGAACACATGTCTATCCAAAACCTTTCTACTCCTAAGGGCGAGTTCGTAGAGCCACCACAATCTTCGATGCCAATCACAGCTTCCAGCTTTGAACTCCGCCCTAGCTTCGTAGCCATGGTTCGGGAACAATCCTTCTCTAGTTACAACCATGAAAATCCCTACGACCACCTACGAGAGTTCGAGCAGCTGTGCTCATGCTTGTCAATCGCAGGCATGGCACAAGAAACACTTCGTTGGAAGTTGTTTCCTTTCTCCCTTGCTGAGAGAGCAAAACAATGGTACGCCCATAATGTAGGGAATGTAAACGGAGAGTGGGTTGAGCTAAGAGACAGATTTTGTCTTGCGTTCTTCCCTATGTCTCGCATTGCTTCCCTACGAAAAGAGATCCTCGACTTTCGTCAGGATGAGAAGGAGTCCATAGGTGCAGCCTGGGCCAGGTTTTCCAAACTAACCCATGCTGGCCCAGACTTGTCTATCCCCGATCATGTGTTGCTTCAACACTTCTGGTAGGGCTTAGCAAGGAATATGCCCTACAGCTTGACATTTTCGCCGAAGGGTCATTCACTCATAAAATCACAGCCGAAGGAGAAGCTCTCTTAGATCGTATCCTAGAGAACACATCCTTGACAGAAACCCTTCCGGCATCGGAATCCTCAAGCCAAGAGGAAGTTCTGTTGGTTGATTCTACACCCCCAAGACCAATTCCCATAGAGCCAACCACTGACCTTCCCCCCGAACCAAAAACAACGGAGGAAGAAGAAATTCAACCTCCAGAGTTTCCTTTCAACATCGAGGATGATGTTTTTCAAAATTTCAGAAACACCTCGAGGTATCCTCGTGAGAAGAGACCACCAGTTTCTAAAGAACTCATAACCCCTCCGGATAAAGCCTCCCTGGATCAGGCAGTCAAAGGGGTAACAGCTGTCATGAACAACGAATGGGTACACGAAGGCGAAATGTCATGCGAAGCAAGTCGAATACAAACCCCCTTGTACACCCTTCCCTATTTCATCCAAGGAACTGTTGTCTCAATTCTCTATAGCCCCATGGTTGGAGCAAACATCATGTCTACATCCTTTGTGCTTAGCCATCTAAGCGACAATCCTTTGCTCCCGACCTCAAGATCCCTATGGATTGGACCACGTTCCACAATTGAAGGGATCGGGATCTTGCACGATGTACCAGTTTGGTACGATAAAACTTAGATTGCCCACAAGTGTAGAAGGAGTATGTATTCTCTTTCTATCATGGAAACATGACATTTTGGATAAGCTTTTTGCTAAACTTGTCAAAATTTTAACTCTCAGTCTCTTTAAAAATATAGTTTTGCTCCTTTTCAATTGATTAACATCTTCTGCATATCCAACAATCAGACAGTTTTAAACTAGCAAGCGATCGAGGTTATAACTTTGGAGTTTGAGGGCTAACATATACCCACAAGTGTAGAAGGAGCGCCAGGGAAGTGGTAGACGGGCCATGGGGCATTTCACGTGCAGAGGTTCACATGAACGGTGAAGAAAGTCCGTTACTCTGGTGGCAGTGGCACCACCAAAGCCACATGGATGTAGGGCAGCTTATATTAGGGATACATTAATGCTTGCTGCTGGAAGCCGAGCCAAATTTTGGTCGTTGACCGTGGGCACAAATTCTGTTTTGAGGCCTGCCAAAAATTGGCTCGCCCCCATGGCTCAGCTTATTTTTGAGCCCATACACAACCGATTCAAGTTTTGTGATACGTTACATTTGAAATATTGCGCCCATACAATAGCTTACTATGCAGACCACAAGCCATGTTAGGTTAGTGAGTCAAACAGTAATTACTTGAATATCGAATTGATGTGACATTTAACAACTAAATCCTACATAAATTTACTCTATGATTTTTTTATTTGGTAGGTATATATAGCTTTGTTAGATTATATAATGTATAATCTTAAAAATTGCGGATTATGTATGGGATCACTCCTGATGGAATTCACAGCATAACTAAAAAAGAAGTACAACTAATGGAGAATAAGATTCTTCACCAACTTTTTTTTAAAAAAAAAGAGAACCCCATGTATGCACTCACCCAAGGCTCCATGGGTAACTGTAAAAGTGAAAGTAATAAGTACATTTCTATTTGTCCGCTTATGATTAAATTCCATTTTTCACTTTATTCTCAGAGAAAGGTCTACTAATTCAACAGCTAGTGCGATGTTAATGCTTCACCATTAACACAAGCGATAACAATTTTGTAAATCGAAAATCTAATTATCATTTCTTGTTAGGTTCATTTCAAAATTATAGGGAGCTGTATCAGCCATGATATGGTTTAGAATACTTATTTTTATTTAGTGTAATCAAACAGTACCTTACAAGCATTGTTCAAACAATATAGCATCCTAAAATATGCTCAAGAATCAGTTAAATTTCCAAAGTAAATGAATGGTTAAACTCTATGCTTCTTGCTAATATGTTTTGAGCAATTAGGTGATATAATCTTTACTTATATAGTTAAGTATATATGTATGTATAGCTAAAAATAATTTATGCTTATCACCAGATACCTAAAACTTGCACTCCATATATAAAATGGTAGCTAAACATATACTGAAATTGCTTTCTAGAAGGGAAATGACTAAAATTTTATTTTCATAATAATTTCTTACAATATAAATTGGCGCATTTATGTAATAAAAGGGTTGCATAAATGACACATTAAAATTAAATTTGTGCAAATATCCCTCAAAGAAGAAAAGAGCTTAAATTAATTAACATGCATGGTACCTCAAAAGCAAATTTTGCCACATAGATTATAATTATGTTGGAGCTCCTATATCTTATCAAGATAACAACAGCTAGCAAGATTCCCAGACATTTGTTAAAAACCTAGAGCTCCAGCCCGCACCTCAACAAGCTTTCAGAGGAAGTATGGTCAATTATCAAAGAACAAATTCCTTTTTCCTTCCACCTCATGGATGGATATAAAACCAAAAGGGTACCAAATCAGATGTGAGGAGTAAGATTGATGTATATAGCTAAACATTAATCAGCCTATTTTTAGTTGTGTGTAGAGAAATTTAAATTATCAATCCGAATGAATACAATGAATTGGGAACAAAGATATTAATAAATTTGCATCAGGAAAACAACTAACCACATGTAGCTTGTAGTTGAGTATGTTATAAAAAACAAAAAGATTGTGTGGGACTAAAAACATTAAACTTTTGGCGGTTTATAGAAACTACTACATTCTTAAGTTTGCAGTTTTTTTGTTCTAAATTTCACTATATAGATATCAATCCCAGATATAGTGAAGATCAGATGGGCCTGTACCATCATCTAAGGGGACAGCCAAGCTCAGCAAGACCAGACGGTCGGCAAATGGCACAAGTCAGCATGTATCTCACGGGTACCCTGATATCGATAGACTCTAGTTGGCAGGTAGGAAAGTTGTTAGAATCATTTCCGATCTTATGCCTTGTAAAACATGCTTCATATATCACTGGACGCAATAACATTCATAGAAAAAAATTATGCAAACAGTAGATATCTAAGTAAAAGGCAACCATCGAAGTATTTACTGCTAAAAATAAAAAACGCAGAGAAATGTAGTAGAGAGAATCTATTCTCCTTGTGCAAAATATTATTTACCTTTTTGTCATTGCTCAATTTGATCATTTGCTAAATGTTCTCTAGCTTTATCAAAACCTTAGATAATGCAAGAATTTTGTGAAACTAATATTTTTTTTGTGACATGATGTGGAGCAAAAAGATTTCTTTCCAAAGAACACATAAACTTTACCTGTAGTTGCAAAATGCTACTATCTATGGGCAATTCCGTATATATTTATACTTCTTTTAGAAGTATTCTATGTATTTGATTCTAAAATGAAGCTGGTATGAGTAGTTTTCACTATTAAAATGGCATTCATAATAAGTAATAAAATGATGAAAGTAACATAATATCTAAAGAGAGGGCAATGATATGAGTTTTTACTGTTAAAATGATAAGTGTGAAGAAATGCACTGAAGAATATATTCCTTGTTTCCCAAAACATTGTATCTTTGTTATTGATTAATTTGGTTATTTGCTAGATGTTATCCGTTGTTATCCGAATCTCATGTCATGCTATAGTATTTCCAAGCTATAATATTCCAGTGACATGTGCAGCAGCAAAAAGAAAAGTTTTCCTTTTTCCAAAAGAATGGGTAAAACATGGTTTACCAACAGTTACAAAATGCCACTAGATATGTGAAACGAGATCATAATATGATTCCCACTAAAATAAAATAATATTTCACAAAAGCGTTATATAGAGAAATGCTAATTGGGTATGTTGGCATATCTTGCACGTGCCATCATGTATAATACACGGCGTACCAAGTGTAGATATATACTAATTCTGTTCCAAATTGTAGTTCATTTGACTTTTTTATCGTAAGTTTGATCACTCGTCTTATTCAAAAAATTTGTGCAAATATTGCCAAATTTAAGTCATTATTGAAGATCTTGTATGGATAAAGCAACCCACAATAATAAAATATTTTGCCTAAATTTTGAATAAGACGAGTGGTCAAATTTGGGATCAAAAAAGTCAAACCACCTGTAATGAAACAGAGGGAGTAGATACACGGAGAAATTATAAAAAAAATAAAGAAACTCCTGGCGTACTAGTTTTGTCTAGTGCAACATTTCAACACTCTCCACTAGCTATTAGTAGCTTTTACACGGGTAAATTTAAATAAGATAAACCCATCGTCCATGAAGCCTGATCTGAACTGATTATTGGTTATGGTTCCCCGGTGGCACTGCAGTAAATAAGACACCCTAAAACCTCCTTCAAAATTAAAATCTTATTTTTCATCATATATATAAAAAAGTGGACGGAATTTTTTCTTGTTTGCTACACTCCAGCTCCAAGAATTTTTCGGCGTTAGCTGTGGACTAATAAACAAATTAATTGAGAATTTTTTTTCATTAATTTGGATTGAACACATTACACATGTCAAAACCAGTTTTTTTTTATGCTACAAACTCCAAATCCCGTTAGCTCTGGAAGAGTGCTAGACGGGACCATATACATCTTCAAATCTAATCTAAATAGGGGAAGGAAAAGAGAATGGTGACGTCATGAAACAACGCCGGTCCCAGTCTGCCACTAGCTACTACCATAGCTACGAATTGTTTTCTATGACACATGTGTGGGTTATGCTAACACTAAACAAACTCTTGGGCATTAGACATGTTTATTAGCTTTTCCCATACTAGTTTATGTCAACTCCAAGTCCACCAGTAAAGACCCCGATGCTGGTAGCTCCCAGCTAACACTAAAATGCAAGAATGTTTTGTTTAACAGGCTACGGCCAATTAGGCCGGAAGAAGCATCCGACGGTGCCATCGTGTAGCTATCAGTATGACAAGGCATGGCCCCACACATAATCATGACTCTGCCGGTCATTAGCCATCGAACCTGCATCTAATCAAGGAAGGTATTATTCTTCTAGAGAGAGTGCTGTGATGAATCGCTTTGACACCAAGTTATTTTAGTCACCAGTGTGATCTTGTTGGGGTCCATGTACACGTGTGTTTCATGCACTTTTTTGTCATACATGCGTGACATGCACTTATTATTTGGAAGCAAGCAAGCAATGTCAATGTGTAAGCGTTTGTCACCCAAACATGTTACTAAATAATCAGTCTCACAATCATCCTGCATGCCTAAATTCAGACCATAATTCTAATCGTATCGCATAATGTACGACTGTTTATGCTTATCCAATACATTAGCTGCAAATTCATATTAGTCAGTGTAGCGAGCTGGATCTGGGAGGCAACGGAGCAGGCCAGCATCATCTCTGATGGGAACGAAGAGGCCGGTCTGCGGGTGCAATGCTCCTTGAGGGGCCACGCTTCCTCCTCTGTTCTTGCTTCACTTAGTTTCTGTATCGAAAAAGGAGCGGCAGTATATAATTTATCATGATGTTAGTTCAGTAAATCTGATATAGCGATCTAATAATTTTCATTCTTCAGCTTCATCTTGGCACAGAAGTTTACATAGATTTTGATGATGTATAACGGATATAAAACTAGACGCCAATTCAATGAATGGTCCATTAAGAAAAATACTAAACCGTTCGAGAAAATGATGGAATTTAAAGGACAGGAAGTGATATGAGATGGATTATCCTGCCCTCCTTATATTATTTCATTCTGATAAATTTCAAATATGATTTTTCAGTTTAAAATTCAAATAAATTCTTATTTTTGCTAAACACGAGTAAACTATACATGTCAAGGTAACTGTATGATAACACTCCCCACTGAGACTGGCCTAATGGTCCTAACAAAAGAAATCTGATACCACCTTCTCCTGAGCCAATAATCTCAACACTCTTCACCTTTAATCGTCACCCGTAGAGCTTGAGAATGCTGCCAAATTATTTGTGGATTGGAAACTTCAGTTAATGTCACTTGGTTGACTTGACAGTGCAGGACACTTCATGCATGGTACCCATAGATCACGCACAATTATCCTGTTCTGATTGCGAACCATCAGATGACGTCATATTAGCAACTTTCTCCAAGGAATGGCACTTGGAAGCATTTCTGTTTTCTCTTAAAGCTGGCGAATGAATTGCCAAAAGCAAAACACATGAATCTTCAAATCTGCAATCAAACTCAGATTTACAAGTGGTCTTATGTGTGACCTTGGCAAAGCTCAGATTAGTAAGACAGTGACGGTGAAATACTGTCTACAAGTTGGCGAGGTCTTTTAATGGAAATCAAGTTCCCCACTAGAACCTGTAGTATATTGAAAGAGTACAACAGAAGAAGAAATGAGGGGAAAACATAATGGACTTCACTTTCCGCACACAGTTCTTTTCTCTTTCCCTTAGTGACCCATCCAATCTTTCTAATCCTGGGATAGTAGCTATGAGGAACACGAGGTTTGGGTAAATGGTCTGTCATAGTGCCGACCTAACTTTCTGATTAACCAATACACCTATTTTTATTTTTATATTAGTGGTACATCTTCAAGAGCACAAGATCAATGGATAGATGGATTGACTTCCTCTTCCCAACCTTTTTGCTCTCCGTAAGGTCGTCCAGATGCAACTCATGTGCGATGTATATCCTGATGCAATCCAGACTATATACAGTAGCAGGTTAGGGACTGAAAGGGCGACCAGAGGGGGGTGAATGGGAGCCGATTAAAAATTCTTGCAAACGAAAAGATCGGCTTAGTCCCGAAGTACACACCCAACCTTAGAGTCCTAGGCACAGTGTGGAGTAGCTATGGAGGAGCTACACCAACACAAGAAAGTCCTAGGAACGAACGGAAACCAAGCGGAAGCAAACTCCGAAAAGTAGCGCAAGAATCAACGCACGGTATAACTCACCGGTTGAACCGATGTGCACAAAGGCACCTCGTCGGTTTAACCGACGCGCAGAGCCTACAGCAGTGAAAAAGCACACACCGGATGAACCGACGCTACGGTTTAAACTGCGTCGGTTTAACCGGTGATTGAACACCGGATGATCCGACAAAATCGATCACGAGCGCCGGTGTGGTTGTCCAGAGGGACACCAAAACTTGATGCTGAGCACCGGTTAAACCGATGCTAGCAAAACCGAAACACCGGTGTAGTTGTCCAGAGAGTTCGCAAAGCCAAACACACAAAGCACCGGTTAAACCGACATCTTGAAAAGACTATACGCTGGTTAAACGAGTAAAAACGCAAATCCAGCAGTGACACCGGTCGATCTGATGCATGTCGATTTTGATACACCGGTGCAACCACTGAAAACCCCAAAAACCCTAACCCGTGAAATCTTCACTTACCGGTTGATCCGACGCAAAAGAGTGTGATCGTCGGTTCAACCGGCGATAACCAAAAATCCTGCCCGAGCAGAACTGAGAAGAACAAAGAAACAAGAGAGAACTGGAACAAGTGACAAAAGCTCGAAAGAAGCAAGAACAAGTCACTTGACCAAGCAAAGATCGATTCCCTCATACAAGGGCAACGGCTCGACGCAATCGATCAAACACAGGCATGACTCCTCAAAGACAGAGGCAGGGCTCGACACAGTCATGCTAGAAGCAAAGGGAAAACCAGGAGCTAAACAAAGCAAAAACTCCCACTGAAATGCATTCCCCCCTTACCAGTGCAACTCTCACCACATGTATGCACTCTCAAAGTCCTGTGCACAAGTTTTTGTTCGATCACTAACCTTCCCCCCCTTGTTGGCACATGCACACATCAAGGCTTAGACCTAAAGCTCCCCCTGAAACTAAGACTCCCCCTGAAGATATGCTATGCAATGAATGCAATGCAGGAGGTGTAAGTGAAAGCATTCAGGGATACAAGAATAAGAGCAACAACTAGTCACAAGCACATGTGCATCCATAAACATGACCTGCATCTGGCTCAACAGAGTATATCAAATTAGTCTAGAGCTAGGCAAGTTCTAGTTTAGGAGAAATAAAAGCATCACCCTTGATCTAGCACTAGCAAATAGGGAATGAAGATCAGTGCTAATCAAACTCATACAGGTGAGCCAAAAACAACCAAAGCATGTTGTAAACATTGATTTAGCAATCTCATTATATCAAGCAATTTAATGCCAGGGGTTGAAAGCTTGTCATGCTTTACTTTGCAACGAGGCCAAGCCTATGCCAAATGCAATCAGAAGCTTAAGACACCCATTTCAGTCATTCACAGCCTTGCTCGGGTTCTCACAAGTGCAAAGTGAGCCGTCCCGAAAGCTCGATCAGTGTGACAAGCAATCCCACCTGGATCTTTTCATTCCATTTTAAGCACAATTCAAGCAATGTTATCAATTTTAGATCATGTCAAGTATGAATTGCTGAACAGAAGGCTACACTAGCATGAATGAGATAGCAAAGCATATCAACACGCCCTAATATGCTAGTAGCCAAGACAGGGTGACCATGTTTTCAAATTTTCAAATCAAAATAGGTTAACTTAGATGAAGTCATATACACAGTGGAGTAAGCTATACATGATCACATTTATAAACTCACACTAGCAAGCACTAGGGGATCATAGCAATATATACAAGAATGCTAGTGCAAGTGAAGCAATCAAAATGCATAAATGTACAATGCATATGCACAATGCAACTACCAAACCTAGAAAACTAAAAGAAGAACAAACAAGACCTACAAAGCTAACCAAAGAAAAAGTCAGCAATCAAAAGGGGTAACAAACCCCAAGCACCCCTCGCAAGCGAGCAAAGGTGTCCTGCTCAAGAGGTTTAGTTAGGATATCTGCGGTTTGCCTCTCTGAAGGGACATGGATCAAGTCTATGTGGCCTCTCTCATGGTTATCTCGTAGGAAATGGAACCGGATATCTATGTGTTTGGTTCTGGAGTGTAGGACAGGGTTCTTTGCAATGCTAATAGCGGACATATTGTCTATGAAAATGGGAACACTATCATAACTCAGTCCATAATCCCGCAAGGTTTGTCTCATCCATAGGATCTGGGAGCAACAGCTAGCAGCGGCAACGTACTCAGCTTCTGTGGAGAAAAGCGCTATGCTAGCCTACTTGCGAGAGGACCAAGACACCAAAGATGTACCGAGAAATTGACAAGTGCCGGATGTCGACTTGCGATCCAATCGACAGCCACCGAAATCGGCATCAGAAAAGCCCACCAAAACCAGAGAAGAATCCGCAGAGTACCAAAGACCAAATTTAGGGGTGAATTTCAGGTACCTGAAGATGCGTTTCACCACCTGTCTGTGGGAGGTGCGCGGCGAAGCCTGATACCGCGCACAGAGGCCGATGCCGAACTAAATGTCCGGCCGCGTCGCTGTCAGGTACACGAGAGAGCCGATCATGCTCCTGTACTCCGTCTGGTCCACCGCCTCGCCATCCAAGTCCTCATCAAGCGCCGTCGAAGTGCTGATCGGAGTTGACTGAGGTGACAAGTCACTCATGTCGAACTTCTGCAGCAAGTCCTTGGTGTACTTCGCTTGATGGACGAACGTGCCCTGAGGAGTTTGCTTGATCTGCAGCCCGAGAAAGAACTGCAGCTCACTCATCATACTCATCTCGAACTCTCTCGAACTCCCTGGACATCTGCTCAGAAAACTTGGAGACAAGAGCGTGAGAAGAGCCACCAAAGATAATATCATCCACGTATATCTGAACTAATAGAAAATTAGTGCCAGACAGCATGAGGAACAGAGCTTTATCGACACATCCCATTTTAAAACCTTGAGCCAGCAAAAATGTTTTCAGTCTATCATACCAAGCTCTAGGTGCCTGTTTCAAACCATAAAGTGCTTTCTAAAGTTTATAAACATGGTTTGGAAACTTGGGATTTTCGAAACCAAGGGGTTGTTTCACATAAACCTCTTCCTCGATAAAACCATTTAAGAAGGCAGATTTAACGTCCATTTGGAAAATCAGTGCAAGACAGCATGAGGAACAAAGTTTTATCGACACATCCCATTTTAAAACCTTGAGCCAGCAAAAATATTTTCAGTCTATCATACCAAGCTCTAGGTGCCTGTTTCAAACCATAAAGTGATTTCTGAAGTTTATAAACACGGTTTAAAAACTTGGGATTTTCGAAACCAGGGGGTTGTTTCACATAAACCTCTTCCTCGATAAAACCATTTAAGAAGGCAGATTTAACGTCCATTTGGAAAACTTTAAAACCCTTAGAAGCAGCAAATGCAAGAAAAATCCGAATCGCTTCCAAACGAGCAACAGGGGCAAAAGTTTCCTCAAAATCAATCCCTTCTTTTTGGCAAAACCTCTGGGCAACAAGACGAGCCTTGTTTCGAACAACCAACCCATCCTCACCCTGCTTGTTTTTGAAAACTCACTTCGTTCCGATGGGATTACAAGCAGGTGGAGGCTCGACTAAAACCCAAACTTGGTTTCTTTCAAAATTTTCAAGTTCCTCATGCATGGCATTGACCCAATTAGAATCAGAAAGAGCGTGTCCAATATCTTTGGGCAAAAAAGAGGCAACAAACGTTGAATGAGCAATGCCAGCGATACTTATTACCTTGGACCATGTGACTCGTTCATTGAGATCACCTAGCATCTATTGAGGTGGATGATGACACTGAATATATCGCAGTGCTTCACTTGTCGAAGTCGCCTCCTCCTCAACCAAAGTTGGTGCCTCCTCAGGTGCAGCTGGTGAAGGCTGAGTCACCTGCTCGACTAGCCCCCGAGAAGTAGACGTAGTAGGATCGGGGCCGTCATCATCGTCCGAGCTCGTGGCAGAGGCGACTGGGTCCACAGCACGCGTGGTAGCCTCAGCATCACCCTCCGCATCTTCTTCCTCCTCATCTTCAAAGATAGAGATGCCGAGCTCATCTTCTCCTGCAACTTCAAAGACAGAAGCATTGCACGGTGTAGTCTCGTCGAAAGTGACTTCACAAGTCTCTCTGACGATGTTAGTATCAATAATCAGCACACGGTAAGCTCTGGAGTGAGAAGCATAACCGAGAAAAATGTCGTCAAACGAGCGAGACTCAAACTTATCAAGATTTCCTTCTTTCAGCACAAAGCACCGGCAACCGAAAACTCTGAGATGGTCAACACGGGGCCGGCGTCCAAATCGCAACTCATAAGAGGTCCTGTGCATGAAAGCACGCAAGAAAATACAGTTGGACACGTAACAAGCGGTGTTAACTGCCTCAGCCCAGTATTTGCGAGGAGTCCTATGCTCATCGAGCATCGTCCTCACCATCTCAACCAGCGTCCGATTCTTCCGCTCTACAACTCCATTCTGCTGTGGAGTGTAGGGAGAAGAATACTGGTGTTCAAGCCCTTGATCACTGCAAAAGGCGTCAAAATGAGTGTTTTTGAATTCTGTCCCATTATCACTGCGAATCGCTCGCATGGCCTGGGGTAGCTCGTTTTTCAACCTCAAGATCCAGTCTCGAATAAACTCGAAAGCCTCATCCTTGGTTCTCATGAAAAAGACCCAAGAATAACGAGAGAAATCGTCCACGATCACAAGAACGTACCACTTCCCACCAACAGACATCACCCTAGAAGGACCAACTGTGTCCATGTGTAGCAACTCTCCAGGGTGAGCGGTCATCACTTGATTAACAGGCGGGTGTGAAGTAGCAATCATCTTCTCGTGGCGACATGGATGGCAAACAAGGTCCTTTTCAAACTTCAATTTGGGCAATCCTCGGATCAGGCCAAATGAGCTCAGTCTCGACAACAGATCAAAGCTCAAATGTCCAAGTCTCATATGCCACTTCCACAGATCAGAAGAAGGACCAGCCAACAAGCAATGAGAAGGGCCAAGAGGAGTTCCAGAAAATTCAACCAAGAAAACCCGATCGCGAGGTGTAATCCGGCAAACCAAATCTCCTCTGGAATCCAACACACGCGAACAGCCCTCCTTGAAGCGAACCTCAAACCCCTCATCAAGAAGTTGCGAAACAGAGAGCAAATTGAACCCAAGGTTCGAAACCAAAGCAACCTCTCTCAGGGTAAAGCGATCAGAAACTCGAACAGCGCCAAGTACACATACCTTTCCTCTTCCATTATCCCCGAACACAATGTACTCCTTTGAGCGCATCGGGGTGAGACTGGAGAACCATTTGTCATTTTCGGTCATGTGGCGCGAACAACCGGAGTCCATGATCCACCTGTTCTCCAAGCCTCCAACCTGCACATCAGTAGTGAGACAAAGAGTGAGCAAATGTCTCAACACTGGGGTTAGCAAAGTGAGAAGCAAACCAGTGTCGAGCCATTTGCTCTACAGAAGGGTTAGCAAAACCAGGCAAAGCGTATCCCCCGTCCCGTCTACCGCATGACTGACGAACACCACCGCGAGGAAAGCGTGGTACCTCGAAACCTCCTCCAAAGCCTCGGTCTCGTGGTCCATAGCCGTACTGAAAACGACCAGGAGCACGACCGGCAAAGTGACCACCCGCTGGAGCACGGTAAGCACCACCGTCTCCCTGACCTCCACCTACACAGCACGTCCTAGCATCTTGCCTACCACCACGCCGAGGAGGACCATGCACCCGAGCAGAGTATATGTCCGCGTTCCGTCTCTCCTGCTCACGCCTCACAGCTCGCTTCCTTCTGAAGCAAAACTCCTGCAGGTGACCTTCTCTGTCACAGAACTCGCAGTGGTACCTCACCTCTCTCTTGGGAGGTGGAGGCCTAGCCTGCGGACGGGGAGGAGCAGCCCTCTTCTTCTGGGCAACCTGAGCTGCAGCAGCAGGGAGCGTGTCGAGGGGATTCCTCAGCTCATTGGGCTTTGGAACCTAAACCTGCTTCTGTGGAGGTGCTTTTGTGGTTCTTTCAGCACACCATCCACGGGGTCAACAAGCGAAGGCTGTGTGCTCGTGCTAGCAGTGTTCAGAGCACTTGGAGCTCCAACAGCCTTGCCGATCTTACCATACAACTTGTCAAAGTCTGACTTCGTGTATGTGTAACCGACCCCAAACTCATCACCACGCTTGAACTGCTTGATCATCATGCCCAACTGCGGCTCACTAGCAGAAACCCAACTAAGAATCGCCCTAAGATAGGTATTCTCATTCTCCAGGTTGGCTTTCTCTACCGCAAGATTATCCAGATTAGAGATCAAACCAGGGCAAACATGACAATCAATAGGTGGGCTAGACTCCCCGACCTTAGTCTTCCCTAAAGACTTAACCAAGGCGTTCTTCTCATCTAGCTCCGACCTTAGCATGGGACAAAGCTTATAGGCATGAAGCAGAACAGGTCTAGACCTAAGCTCCTCTAGTTCACACACAATAGTAGCAAACTTCGACTGTAAAGAAGCTAGATCAGCCTTAAAGATAGGACACTCATCACATTCAAACACATCACTAACAATGGGAGCATCGGTAACCAGTTTAAGTTCAAGCTTGGCCTTAGCGAGCTCTTGAGACACGTCAGCAAGTGAAGTCTTAGCAACATCTAAGTTCGCAACGTTCTCATCATGCTTGGCACGGAGAGCAACAAGATCGTTCATGTGAGATTTGCAGCCAGCGCACTCATCCTCGCTAGATTTCTCCCTAGCACAAGCCAGCTCAGCACTAAGCTTTCTACGCTCTCTAGCTGCTTCCTTAAGCAGCCTCTTCTGGTTGTCGAGAGCGGCGTACAACTCCCTAACCTCCGTATCAAGCAGGTCGATTGTGGAGTTTACCTCTGAATCGCTCCCGGATCCAGGAGAAGGGTCGACGTGCGTCGGTGTAGCATGTCCACCCGAAGACGCACGAGCACCATCGGCTTCGCCGGCCATGGTGCAGAAACCCTTGCGCCGACCGGCCGCCAAGCACAGGCCGATGAAGCCGGTGGCTTCCTTGTCCCGCTTCATCTTCTTCTTGTCGTCGTCGTCGGAGGTCGGTGAAGAAGAGTGGTCGGTGTCGGAGCTCTTGTCGAGGTCGCTGAGCTGCGCCAGAAAGGCCTTCTCCCACTTCTTGGCCTTGTACTGGAAGCACTTCTTGAGTGACTCCTTGTCGAAGCGTCCTCCCCGGTCACGACTGCGGTGCTTGTGGCGCCGACGCTCCTTGTTGGAGCCTCCCTCGTCGCGGTCGCGGTGGCGGTAGTAGTCGAAGTGGTTGTTCTGGCCACCGCCGGACTTCTTGGGGCAATCGGCGATGAAGTGGTTCAAATCGCCGCAGTTGTAGCACCCGGGGTTCTTCTTCCTCTGCCTGTTGTGGTAGACGCGCTGGAACTTGCTGATGAGGAGGCACAAGTCGTCGTCGCCCAGCGTCTCCAGCTGCTCATCTGTAACAGAAGGCAAATAGGCAAGAGAAAAGCCAAGAGCAGAGTTAGCGTTAGAGATCGATCCACCTAGGCCAGTCACAAGAGTGATGCTCTTGGAAGGAGGGGCATCATTGAGCTTGGCTCGTGTCTGGTTATCCTCCTATGTGGCCTTGAGCTTGATGAAAAGCTCATTCACGGTCAGAGTCTCATAGCCAGCAGACTCAATGATCGTGTTCACCTTGAGAACCCACACAGAGCGGTCAAGTGCATAGAGCAGCTTGAGGGCCTTCTCATGCTCTGTGTACTCAAGGGCATCAGCAGATCTGTTCGCATTGACTTTGTTCACAATCGATTAAAACCGACTGAACATGTCGCCAATGCTCTCACCCGGCCCTTGTGTGAAATTCTCATATTCACGCCGGTGAGTCTCGAACAGTCTGGCCTTGACCTGAGGTGTGCCCTCGTGATAGTTCTCAAGACACGTCCAAACCTTGTGGGCTTCCTGAAAACCCTGGACGCGTGAGAACTCCGCACGAGCAACGCCAGCGAACAAGGCATTGACAGCCTTGGCGTTGGCCTCGTGCTCGGACACCTGAAGAGGTGTGGTCCGAACGGCAAGCACCTCGTAAGCCTGGTTCTTGGTAATCTCCCAAAACTCGGCTCCCATGCTTTGTAAGAAGGCTCGCATACGCACCTTCCAATAAGCATAGTCCTCGCTGGCAAACACAGGGATCTTACCAAGACTCGCCATGGTCGCCAAATAGTTTTCGAACCGGTCAAGGTACTGAAAACCTTAACCAAGCTCTGGTACCAATTGAGGGACTGAAAGGGCGACCAGAGGGGGGTGAATGGGAGCCGATTAAAAATTCTTGCAAACGAAAAGATCGGCTTAGTCCCGAAGTACACACACAACCCTAGAGTCCTAGGCATAGTGTGGAGTAGCTATGGAGGAGCTACACCAACACAAGAAAGCCCTAGGAACAAACGGAAACCAAGCCGAAGCAAACTCTGAAAAGCAGCGCAAGAATCAATGCACGGTATAACTCACCGGTTGAACCAACGTGCACAAAGGCACCTCGTCGGTTTAACCGACACGCAGAGCATGCAGCAGTGAAAAAGCACACACCGGATGAACCGACGCTACGGTTTAAACTGCGTTGGTTTAACCGGTGATTGAACACCGGATGATCCGACAAAATCGATCATGAGCGCCGGTGTGGTTGTCCAGAGGGACACCAAAACTCGATGCTGAGCTCTGGTTAAACCGATGCTAGCAAAATCGAAACACCAGTGTAGTTGTCCAAAGAGTTTGCAAAGCCAAACACACAAAGCACCAGTTAAACCGACGTCTTGAAAAGACTGTACGCTGGTTAAACGAGTAAAAACGCAAATCCAGCATTGACACCGGTCGATCCGATGCATGTCGATTTTGATACACCGGTGCAACCAATGAAAACCCCAAAAACCCTAACCCGTGAAATCTTCACTCACCGGTTGATCCGACGCAAAAGAGTGTGATCGTCGGTTCAACCAGCGATAACGAAAAATCCTACCCGAGCAGAACAGGATTTTTCCAGCCCGCGAACTTTGAAAAACTTGACGATTGCATGCTCAAATCAAGTCCAAAGGAGCTCAAATTTTGGGGTGATGAAGATGATGACTTCAAGAACACATCCCCAAAAGATTTCGATGAAAGTCCTCACGGATTGAGAGGAATCGAAAGAAATCGGAGCAAAAGCGGGGTTTTCTCTAGAATGCAAAAACTTCGATTCAAGGGTGCTCGTGAATCCCAGGGTTTTAGCACTAGGTTAGAAGAATTAGGAACACCCCAAGGAGTCACGAAAATAGAAAGAACCAACTCCTCACCTCGTGCACAAGAATCGACAACAAAAATCGAAATTCAACCAAACAAGGCACGAAACAAAAAGGATTGAGACGAGATTAAAACCCCAGAGGGCACAAGGAGGGAAGGGCCTCCTTTCCCGATCAATTCACGCACAAAGTCTTCACCAATCCATGGTTAAAATCCCTAACTCTAGAGAGGAGAGGAGAGGGACATGGAGGAGGAGAAGAGCGCCAGGAGGGGATGGCGTGCTGTCCAGGACACAGGGAAAAAGAAGAGAGAGGGTGAGGGGGTTTTTAACCCCAACAACTCTCAACCCAAAAGACTAAACTACCCCTAAACTCTATTAGACACTAGGAAGCCCGTAGGGGCAAACCGGAAAAAGATACAAGGACTCATCCGACGGTCGAGGTTCTTTCTTCGAGTCGAAGTCTTCTCCGCGTTGCCGCCGTGTGGATGAAGATCTGGTTCGCGGTTTTGGGGGGTCCGCGAAACCCGGGTAGGTGGTCGGTTTTGAGAAAACCACCAAAACTCCACGCGCGGGAAGACTCCCGCCTCCACGCTGTGGCCCTAGACGCCGTTCCCGCCTCGGCCTTCTGACGGCCCTGGATGCCGTCCGACGCCCGTCACCTCCTCGCCCGCAGCGAGGCCCTAGACGCCGTCGACGCCCGTCGCCTCCGTCAGTCCCGAGACCGACACCCGTGCCCCCATGACTTGGCGTCTTCAACCGCCGTACGCCTCCTTGGTTTTGTGGCACAAACCAAGAAACCCGCCTTCCGTCGCCGCTTGCGTCCTCGATCCAGGAGTGGACGCCACAGCTGCCGCCCGGCCCGAGCTCCTCCACGGCAACTCTCCATCGACAGTCGACGCCCGTGTACCTGCAATCCAAAGACCAAGCGCACGATCACACCGCACGGTTGACATTTCACTCATCACAAGCAGAATAGAGTACTCAACATTCCTCACAGGTAGGTGCCGAAGACAGCAATCAAACGTTTATCCAACGCCGACACTGTGTTCACAGCTTGCGCAACAGTGAGCAGCACATTGTAAAGACCCAGGAGAATGTTGGTGTAAACAGATCGCCAGACATCAGGACAGTGACTGTAGTTTCCAAGTTGACTAGAACCGCACCTATGGTTTGTAGGTCTTGTGGTGTGCGCCACATGCGTCACACCACCTTCCATTGGACTAAGTAAAAGAGTGTTGCGAGTGAAAAATGCAGCGATTAATCCCAGTGGTCACTCGGTTGTCACCTTAAAGTTTCACCCCCTCATTTGCTCCCTCAAAATATTTAAACACAAATGTTAGGTCACCGGGCCTCGGATGGGACAGCTCCAAATGAATGAAATATATATACAAACAAGAGTCAAATTTCAGTGCCCAACGTGCGTGCCCATGGCCGAAAAGAAAATCCGAAGCCGCATATGCAGCGTCTGTGATGAACTACATTTCTTCTCTCCCCCAACTAGAGCTTGGCGTGCCTAAAACGAGACGTCCATGTCCATGGCCATTCGGATCACCACACCAAAAATAACCTGTTGGCTGAAACGGACATCGAGCCCGGCCATGGCAGAATCTCAACGTGCGCCAGGAAGAGTTTCTTTTTTTGCTAGTCTGGGTGCAGGGTGCCATAATGTCAAACACCCAGGCAAGGAAGACGACAAAGAAGGACAGTTGTTGAGACATCAACGGCCTGGATAAAGGCAGGACGCGCCATTGGCGACTTGGACAACGAAAGCTGTGTAGTGTCTCTGCACTCTGCAGGATGCCCATACGCCGGGCTCTGACCAAACTACGCATAGCTCATTGGCGATGTAGGTATGATGCACTGTTTCTGAAATCATTGGCATGGGCGACTTGCATTTGGGTGGATTGGGTTGGACCCTTGGATGAGACTTCCATCGTTGATCACGAGGGGGACATGGCATCTGGTCCTTGAGATCTTGAGGGGTGAGTACTTGTCTTTCAGAGATGCCTCCTTTTCCTTGAAATCTTGTGGGATTCAGAGGTGCGCTGTCAGAGTGCGCACTACGTAAAGCGTAGTTGTGGTGGACGGGAGGCCGGGGACTCGACTCCCGGCGACGGCGAGGCCGCGACGCCGTCCTGGCGGCCGGCGTCGAGCAAGAACAGGGGAACACGGTTACAGGAAAGGAGCGGGAGCCCTGAGATCCAAATGATCTCCAAGCTTAACTGCTTCATTCACTAATACGATAGTTATAGTTTGATTACACAACTGACTCAACACTGAATATTCAAACACACGCACATGATCTACTCATCCGGACGTGTACACCCTTGTAGTCTTTAGCCACGGCGCCTGCGTTCATACACTTGGCCGACCATAACATCTCTCGCCTCCTCGGAAAACAGCTCGTCCTCAAGCTGGAATTCCGGATATGTTTGGTTGAACTCAGGAACTAGTTCCCAAGTGGCATCAGCTGGTGGGAAGCCTGACCATTTAACTAGTACATGCCAGACGCCACGGCGAAGTTGTGATTTGAGGATTGTTTCAGGGTGCTGTAGCATGCGACCATCCTGCATTGGAGGTAATGATGGCGTTGAAGATGGAGGGGTTCCATGATATGGCTTGAGAACGCCGATGTGGAACACATCATGGATGTGAGCACCGGATGGGAGCTTCAGGCGATACGCCACTTCGCCGATGCGTTCAGTGATCTGAAATGGACCAGCATAGCGTGGCCCAAGTTTGCCGCGCGTACCAGGTACCAGGGAACGAGTGTGGCGATGTAGGATGCGCAACCACACCCAGTCATTAACTTGAAAGGTCAGTGCCCGGTGACGAGTGTCATAGTTCCTCTTGGCATATTCTTGAGCTTGAAGGAGGCGTTCACGTACGTCTGCGATGAACGCGTCCCGATCGGTGAGCAGAGAGTCGACTGTCGACGTCGATGCTGTTGTAGGGGTATAAGGGAGCAATGTCGGAGGTTGGCGGCCATAGACAACCTGAAATGGAGTTGTTCGCAGCGCTGAATGATAAGCTGTGTTGTAAACATATTCTGCCCACGGTAGCCAATCTAACCAAGCTCTAGGCCGGTCTCCAGTAATGCAACGGAGGTACATGGAAATTGTTTTATTGACTGCCTCAGATTGACCATCTGTTTGAGGGTGGAATGCTGTGCTCATTTTTAGTGCAACTCCAGCATGCTTGAATAGGTCACGCCACACATGGCCGGTGAACACCGGATCACAATCACTGACAATGGAGTTGGAAAAACCATGCAGCCGAACAATGTCATTGAAGAATGCTCTGGCGACAGAAGCTGCTGTATAGGGATGTCCCATGGCAATAAAATGTGCAAATTTTGAGAAACGATCAACTACTGTCAGAATGACACTCTTGCCATGAACTTTAGGAAGACCCTCGATGAAATCCATGGAAATGTCAGCCCATACTTGGTGTGGCACTTCTAGTGGCTGTAGAAGTCCAGCTGGGTGGAGAGCTTCTGTTTTGTTTCTTTGGCAAGTTGTACAGGAACGGACGAAGTCACGGACGACTGCACGATCATTATCAATGACAAAATCCTTGCGAAGGTGTTGGAGGGTTTTCTGTATGCCTTCATGAGCTGCTGTATGGGACATCTGGAGCACATCTGGAGCACGTGTGGAATGCAAGCTGATTGAGGTGAGACATAAACACGTGAGCCCTGGAGAATTAGACCTTGTTATTAATGACGGGAATAATTAGTGTATTCCTCCAACCCTAGATGGGTGGGTATATATAGAACCTATACATGGGCCTCTAGATGGGCCTCTATACACATGGGCTCAATATACTCCAACACCCCCCCCCCCCCCAGTCTGAACTACCGGCGCAGCGGCGTTCAAGACTGGACAACAAGAAAGCTAACACCCCCCCCCCCCCCCCGCAGTCTGAACAACCGATGCAGCGGTATTCAAGACTGGACAAGATGAGAGTACAAAGGGCAAATACCCCCCCCCCCCCCCGTAGCCACAACTAGCCACCGGCTACATTGAGGCTGGATCGAAACTCCGAGAAGGTCGAGGAGGGCAGGCCCTTGGTGAAGATATCAGCAAACTGGGAGGTAGTCGGGACATGGAGTACCCGAACATCGCCGATGGCGACTCTGTCGCGCACGAAGTGTAGGTCGATCTCCACGTGCTTCGTCCGCTGATGTTGGACGGGGTTGGTGGAGAGATACACGGCGCTGATGTTGTCGCAGTAGACGAGCGTACTCTTGGCGAGCGGGCTGTGGAGCTCCGCCAAGAGCTATCGTAGCCAGGACGCCTCCGCCACGCCGTTAGCGACAGCCCGGTACAACCGGCTGCCGCTTGGACGACCAGGAGACCAGGTTGCCGCCCAGGAAGACGGCGTAGCCGGAGGTGGAGCGACGAGTGTCCGGGCAGCCAGCCCAGTCAGCGTCGATGTAGACCACCAGCTCAGCAGGGGACGAGCGGTGAAGTACCAAGCCGAGGTCCACAGTGCCACGGACGTACCGGAGGAAACGCTTCAGCGCAGCAAGGTGTGACTCCCGGGGATCATGCATGTGGAGACAGACCTGCTGAACAGCGTAGGTGAGGTCCGGCCTGGTGAAGGTGAGGTACTGCAAAGCGCCGGCCAGACTCCGGTAGGCTGTAGGGTCAGCCACCGGATCACCCAGATCAGCAGACAGCTTCGCCTGAGTGTCGACTGGAGTGGAGCAGGGCTTACAATCAGTCATCCCAGCCCGCTCCAGAATATCGAGGGCGTACTGCCGCTGGTGCAGAAGAAGACCAGATGGGTGAGGCTCAACAGTGACGCCCAAGAAGTGGTGGAGCTGACCGAGATCCTTCATAGCGAACTCCTGTTGCAGAGAGGAGATGACACTCTGAAGCAACTGCTGACTGGAAGCTGTGAGCACAATGTCATCGACATATAGCAGCAGATATGCCATCTCATCCCCACGGCGGTAGATGAAGAGAGACGTGTCAGACTTGGTGTCGGTGAACCCCAGTGTCAACAAGAACGTGGCGAACCGAGAGTACCAAGCCCGTGGAGCCTGCTTCAGTCCATAGAGAGACTTGTTGAGCCGGCAGACCATATCCGGATGACTCGAGTCCACAAATGCCGCAGGCTGAGAGCAGTAAACAGTCTCTCACAAGGTGCCGTGAAGAAATGCATTCTTCACGTCCAGCTGGTGCACAGGCTAAGTGCGCGAGAGCGCAAGCGAGTGGACCGTGCGCACCGTAGCGGGCTTCACGACCGGGCTAAAAGTCTCATCATAGTCCACACCAGGCCGCTGAGTGAACCCCCGGAGAACACAGCGAGCCTTGTAGCGCTCCAGTGTGCCGTCAGCCCGACGCTTATGCGTCCAGATCCACTTGCCAGTCACCACATTGCAACCAGACGGACGCGGCACGAGGTCCCATGTTTGGTTGGCAAGAAGAGCCGCGTACTCCTCTTCCATCGCGCGACGCCAGTGAGGATCCGCCAAGGCGTTGCGGACAGAGGAGGGTACCAGAGAGACCCGCGGCTCTCCCTCGGTGGCGGAGAGAGTCGCGGCCTGGGACGCCATCCGCCGAGTCACCATGGGATGGATATGCCGAGGATCCCAATGGATGACCGGCGGGTGGTACACCTCCGGCTCTGCTTGAGAGGGAGCCGGAGGAGGAGGTGGCGGCGACGGCTCCGGTGTCGGCGTCGCAGGAGCCTCCGGAGCAGGAGGCGGCGCCGGTGTCGACGCGGAACGACGCCGGTACACCTGCACCGGCTCAGCGTACCGCTGCGGCGCCGGGTTCGGCGCCGAAAGACGCCGGTACACCTGCACCAGCTGAGCATACCGCTCAGGTGCAGGGGAAGGCACCGGGGCCGCGCGTGGCGCAGCAGAAGACACCGGGTCCGTGCGCGGCACGACCGGAGGTCCGGGGGCCGCGCGTGGCGCGACCGCGGGCACCGGGGCCGCGCTTGGCGCAGCAGGGATCACCGAAAGCGGTGCCGGTGAGCCGGGAAAACCTGCAGGAAAAGGACAGACAAGTAACGGTGGCTGAACCACCGGGTCTGTCGGAAACAGAGACGCCAGCTCGGGATCAGAAGAAGGTGTGGAGGAGGTGGAGTAGGAGAAATCCGACTCATCGAAGACGACGTGTCGGGAGATCAGAACGCGGCGATAGGGGAGATCAGAATGCGGCGATATGTGAGGTCAAAGCATCGGTACCCCTTGTGGTCAGGGGAGTACCCGAGGAACACACAACGAGTTGAGCGGGGCGCCAACTTGTGAGAAGCGGTGGCGGAGGTTTTAGGGTAACACGCACACCCGAAGACCCGAAGGTGGTCGTAGCGAGGAGGGGTACCAAAAAGAGCATGGTGTGGAGTGGGAGCAGGAGAAGCAGTGGACGAAAGACGGTTGAGCAGGTAGGTGGCGGTGTGGAGGCTCTCAGCCCAGAAGCGCGAGGGGAGAGAAGCCTGGATCAGAAGGGTGCGCACGACGTCGTTCGTCGTGCGAATCATCCGCTCAGCCTTACCATTCTGAGGAGAGGTATACGGACAAGACATACGCAGTTGAACACCCCGAGACAGGAAGAAAGACCGGGAGGTGGAGTTATCGAACTCCCGCCCATTGTCACACTGGACGGCCTTAACGGTGAGGCCGAACTGAGTGGACACCCAGGGAAAGAAGTGGAGAAGGGTGGGGAAGGTCTCAGACTTGGCGCGCAAAGGGAAAGTCCAAGAGTAATGAGAAAAATCATCAATAATGACCAGATAATATCTATAGCCAGACATGCTGAGTACAGGAGATGTCCACAGGTCACAGTGAATGAGATCAAAAGCATGCGCAGCATGCGAAGAAGAAGAAGAAAACGGAAGTCTAACATGATGACCTAACTGGCACGCATGACAGAGGTGCTCAGCAGGAGCCCTAGTACATGGAACATTGGTACTACAGCGGAGCTGAGCCAAAACGTCGCGGCCGGGGTGACCAAGCCGGTGGTGCCAGGTGGTGGAAGAAGGCGTCACGGCAAAAGCAGAAGACAAAGAAGCCGAAGGCGAGGCCGCGGAAGCAAGAAGCCGAAGAGTGTAAAGGGGCCCCGGGCTGTCACATCGGAGGAGCGGACGCCGGGAAGCCGAATCCTTCACAGTAAGACCAGAGGAGTCAAATTCGATAGAACAGGAGTTGTCAGCAGTAAACTGGAGAATAGAAAGAAGGTTGTGAACCATTTGAGGAGCAACAAGAACATTGAGAAGACGAGGAGCAGAACCCACGGCGGTGACAGGAAGGCAAGACCCATCACCAACCATGATAGATGAAGGACAAGAGGGGTGTGGAGGTCGGATAGAAGAGAGGATACCAGCATCGGGAGTGGTGTGGAATGAGGCGCCCGAGTCGGCGAACCACTCGGTGCTAGTCGGCGGCGTCAGTCCCATTGTAACACCCGGTTTATAAAAGAACATAAACCGAGCAATCATATACGTGCCAGGATCAAGTCACACGTATATACAACAGAATGAACAGTATATCACAGCACATATCACGAATAAGACATAATAAATCGAAATACGAATGTTATTTATTACATAAATGACAAAAATGTTTGATACAGCGGAAGCGAAGTACAAATACGGTAAAACTCTACGAAGCTGAAGCAGGGCGCCACAGGGACGTCGATTGGGAGACGAACGCCTAGAAGTCCTCGTAGTCCTGGTAGCGCTAGACGAACTCCCTCGTGTCGGTAGGAACTGAGCAGCAGTAGCGTAGCCAATAGGAAAAAAGTAGAGAAGAGGCAAGGGTGAGTACACAACTTGTACTCAACAAGTATAACACAAACTATGAGGCTCTAAGGTTGGCTGACTCAACTGCATTAGCTTTTAAGTCTTGGCAAAATTTTATTAAGGCTAATTACTACAAGTTGATGAATTACCATTAACCCAGTTACATAGTAATTAGTCAAATTTAATCATGTTAATACTGAGAACCAAACCAAAACCAAGCCACCAAGGTAACCCCGAGAGGCACCTCCCTCGTCGGAAGGAGACAACCCCACTAATCAAAAGGAGGATCTGGGCCGCTCATAACCGTGAGCACGGCTAGTATACCAGTTTTACACTCTGCAGAGATTGCACATCTTTACCCACAAGTCGTGAGCTACGCTAGGGGTTCATCACACTTCCTTAGGTGAGATGACTAGCGACTCACTACGAGGCCGTTACAAAGAATCTCGTTGGTAAGGCATAACCGCGAGAGTTAGGTCAACGACGATGGGGCCCACCTCCGGGGGTACAAGCACAGGAGCGCAATCCAAGCACAGACCAAGCCAGAGGAGCAGGGACCATTTAAGCTTACTACTCTTGCCCCGCAGGTAAGTTACTCCAAACCAAAAAGACCTAATTAGTAAGCCAAGTCTATCCCATTCTAGCCTTGTGGTAGCGTTGTTGTCCCAGGTTGTCGCTCTATGAACCGGTCCTTATGGAGAGTGGCCAACCAAGCACTAAGCACCGTGCTGGCCCCCTAAACCATGTTTCTACAAAAACATCTTTTAACGAGACGTGAGCCACTCATCCACACAGAGGGCCACTCTCAGAATTAAGTTCAAGTAAACCATTAATCAATTTAATTAAAAAGGACCAGAGTGTGTTATGGCGCAGCAACCTAGCACAACTAACCAAAATGCAACCCAAAGGTATATATAAAGGATATAAAGTGGCTAGGAAATCCTTATAGGCATACAGTATTAAAATGCAGTATGAAAATGTATTTAAACGTGATAGGTTGTTCATGTTACACTTGCCTTCCTCGTACTGCTCCTGCTGCTGCTCAAAATGCTCGGAAGACGGCTGCTCCTGGTACTGGTACTGGGGCTCCTCAGATGAATCAACGTCTACTCACGAACACATAGCCAAAACAAAGCACAATAATAAGCATACAAGCAAACACTAACAAAAACTAGAAAACAGTACATCAATACATAAAAACAGCAAGAAAAACTAAGCCTAAACTGTTCTACTCATTACAATGATCATGTGGATATAAAGAACGCTTAAAACGGAGCTAAAACGCATTTTCTAGGCTAAAAACAAGTTCTAGGGGCTTATTTGTAAGAAAACTGAAGTTCCAGGGGGTTTTCTGCAAAAACCGAGGGCTAAAACATAATTAAACTAAAGCTTCAGGGTCTAACTCGCAAAAATGCAAGGGCTGGACGGCGGGTTTGATTTCTGGAAAGCTCAGGGGGGTCGATGCAAGATTCTGGGCCTGGTTTGAAATATTTTAACACTGAGTAGGACTGCGGGTTAATTTCTAATAAACCGAGGGGCTCTTTAACAAAAGAACCAGGGTGAACCGTTAGGTTTGGATCTCGATCGTAGGATTCAGATCTGGCGGTTTGGATCTATTGGGATCTGGATCTAATCTAGTGCGTCCTTTGTGGATCGGGCGGCTGGGGTTCAACCCGCGCGGGGAAGCGGCGACGCGCTACCGCCGGCGAGGAATCCCGCGGCGGCGCGCAGGGGAACCTGCCGGAGAAGGTCAAACCGGTGTTTCAAGGTCAAACCATCCTTTGACTTCTTTGCTGGAGAAGAATGTGGCTTTTGTATGGACTGATGAGCGTCAGATGGCCTTTGATGAGCTGAAAAAGAGGTTGACTACGGCGCCAGTCCTGACTCTGCCAGACCAGACGAAGAGGTTCACGGTGTACTGTGATGCTTCGAAGGATGGTCTTGGGTGTGTTCTGATGCAGGAGGGCAGAGTGATTGCTTATGCTTCACGGCAGTTACGTCGGCATGAGCTGAATTATCCCACACATGATCTTGAGTTAGCCGCAGTTGTGCATGCTCTGAAGATTTGGAGGCATTACTTGTATGGGCAGCGGTGTGATATCTACACTGATCACAAGAGCCTCAAGTATATTTTCACGCAGAATGAGCTGAACATGCGGCAGAGAAGATGGCTAGAGTTGGTCAAGGATTATGATCTGGAGATTCACTATCATCCGGGCAAGGCCAATGTTGTAGCAGATGCTCTGAGCAGAAGAAGTTATGTCAACATGGCCGTGGCTTTCCAGATGCCTGCAGAGTTATGCGAGGAGTTCGAGCAGTTGAGTCTGGGCTTCTTGCATCATACTTCGAGTGCAGCGTTTGAGGCAGTACCGACTCTAGAGTCAGAGATCAGGCAGCATCAGAAAGATGATGAGAAGCTGCAGGAGATTCGTGAGTTGCTCAAGAAAGGCAAGGCTCCTCATTTCAGAGAGGATGATCAGGGTACTTTGTGGTACAAGAACCGGATCTGCGTACCTGATGTGCATGATCTCCGGAAGTTGATTCTGAGTGAGGCCCATGATACAGCATACTCTATTCATCCGGACAGCACGAAGATGTACTATGATCTGAAGGAACGTTTCTGGTGGTATGGGATGAAGCGTTCAGTGGCAGAGTACGTGGCTATTTGTGACACCTGTCAGCGTGTCAAGGCTGAGCATCAGAGGCCAGCAGGTCTGTTACAGCCTTTGAAGATTCCAGAGTGGAAATGGGAGGAAATCACTATGGACTTCATTGTTGGGTTGCCTCGTACTCAGAAAGGGTACAACTCTATTTGGGTAGTAGTGGATCGATTGACGAAGGTTGCTCACTTCATTCCAGTGAACACTACTTACTCCGGTGCTAGACTTGCAGAGTTGTACATCTCTCGGATTGTCTGCTTGCATGGTGTGCCCAAGAAGATCATATCTGACAGAGGGTCTCAGTTCACTTCTCGAATCTGGGAGCAGCTCCATGACTCATTGGATACGAAGCTGCGTTTCAGTATGGCTCATCACCCTCAGACAGATGGGCAGACAGAGAGGACCAACCAAGTGTTGGAGGATATGCTGAGAGCTTGTGCCATTCAGTACGGTACTAGTTGGGATAAGTGCCTGTCTTATGCTGAGTTCTCATATAACAACAGCTATCAGGCCAGTCTGAAGAAGTCTCCCTTCGAGGCATTGTATGGCAGAAAGTGCAGGACTCCTCTCTATTGGGATCAGATTGGTGAGAAGCAGCTCTTTGGCCCTGAGATCATAGATGATGCAGAGCAGATGGTTCAGGCTGTGCGAGAAAATCTGAGGATTGCACAGAGCAGGCAAAAGAGCTATGCAGATGGCAAACGGAGAGACCTGACTTTCAGTGTTGGTGATTATGTGTATCTGAAGGTGTCTCCGATGAGAGGAATCCGCAGATTCAATGTCAAAGGGAAGTTAGCACCTCGTTATGTGGGGCCATTCAAGGTGCTAGAGCGGAAAGGCGAAGTTGCTTATCGCCTGGAATTACCTCTCAGCCTCTCAGGAGTTCATGATGTCTTCCATATATCTTAGATGAAGAGGTGTCTGCGGGTACCCGAGGAGCAGGCACCCCTGGATGGAGTCGATGTGCAGGAAGATCTGACTTATACTGAGCATCCGGTGAAGATTCTAGAGACATCAGAGAGGGTTACTCGGAACAAGCGCATCAAGATGTGCAGAGTTCAGTGGAGTCATCACAGTGAAGCTGAGGCTACATGGGAGCGAGAAGATGAGTTGAGGAAGACCTATCCAGATCTCTTTGCTAGCCAGCCCAGCTAAATCTCGAGGACGAGATTTCTTTAAGGGGGTAGGATATGTAACACCCTAATTTAAATTCTAGCATTTATTAATAAATTTAATTGGCTTTATTTAAATTTCTAAGGTTTATTGAGTTAGACTTGCATTTAATCTAAATTTTTGTTCTATAAGTAATTAAAATTTATCATAGGTTTAATTTTTGTTGTTGCATCATGCTGGAACATTGTTTTATTTGTTGAGTGCTTGTGTGAATTCAAATTTAAATTTGAATTCATTTGCTTTGAGTTTGAATTAGGATTAGAAATAGAAGTGAGGGAGAAATAGAAAAGGCAAAACCCAAAACCCAGCTAAACCCCAGATCCCGGCCCAAACCAAACCCAGGCCCGGACCCCTCTCCCCTCTCCCTTTCCCTGTGACGGCCCACCGCACTCAGCTCGACCCAGCCAGCCCCCCCCCCCCCCCCCCGCGGCCCACGCTCTCGCCAGCGTTTTCCGCTTCCGCGTCACCAGGCACAGCGAGCCAGCGCCGCTTCCTCCCTGACCGCTCGGCCCGCACGCGCTCCCCGCCCCGACTAACCGCCTGGGCCCGCACGTCAGCGCACCCGCGCGTCGCCCGCGTCGCCCGCTCAGCCCGCTCGCAGTGCGCCCCGCCGCTGACCCGTGGGCCCCGCTTGCCAGAACCGTCTTCCCCGCGCAGCGCAACTCCCGGCCGGGAATCTCGCCGTGAATCCCCGCCCGGGCACGCACGCCTATGTTGGGCCGCCGCCCTATAAATAGGGACCCCCACGGCCCCCCTGCACCCCCATCCACCCACAATCCACCGCGCCAACCCTAGCCGCCGCCTTGCCACTGCTCGGAGCGGAGCGCCGCCGCGACCTCCACGCCGGTGAGCCCCTGCGCCGCCTCAATCCAACACCTCCGGTGATGTTCTGACCCCTCTGACCCCAGGTTCGCCTCCGCAGCCGACAGCGCACCTGTACGCGGGACCAGGACGCCGGGAGCCGCACCCCTACGGCCGCTCCACGGGATCCGCCGCACCCTTCCGCCGCTGGACTTCACGCCGACCCACCAGCGCCTCAACTCCGACCTTGCCAAGTCTCGGTGAGCACTCTAGAGCCCCACGCCTCCGTTTGCGTTAGTCCATTTAGATCGTAGCCCCGGAGCCCCGCAGAACGCCGCTCGCCGGTGCACTTCGCCGCGCCGACCCGCCGCCGCAGAGCCAGCACCGCCACGGACCTCCTTTAGCCCCGCCAAGGCCACCAGTGCGTCACCCATATCGCGCACGTGCGCCACGGCCAAGCCACGGTCCAAACCGTGCCTAGAAACACCGGTTTGACCTTCTCCGGCGGGTTCCCCTGCGCACCGCCGCGGGATTCCTCGCCGGCGGTAGCGCGCCGCCGCTTCCCCGCGCGGGTTGAACCCCAGCCGCCCGATCCACAAAGGACGCACTAGATTAGATCCAGATCCCATTAGATCCAAACCGCCAGATCTGAATCCTACGATCGAGATCCAAATGTAACGGTTCGCCCTGGTTCTTTTGTTAAAGAGCCCCTTGGTTTATTAGAAATTAACCCGCAGTCCTACTCAGTGTTAAAATATTTCAAACCAGGCCCAGAATCTTGCACCGACCCCCCTGAGCTTTCCAGAAATCAAACCCACCGTCCAGCCCTTGCATTTTTGCGAGTTAGACCCTGAAGCTTTAGTTTAATTACGTTTTAGCCCTCGATTTTTGCAGAAAACCCCCTGGAACTTCAGTTTTCTTACAAATAAGCCCCTAGAACTTGTTTTTAGCCTAGAAAATGCGTTTTAGCTCCGTTTTAAGCGTTCTTTATATCCACGCGATCGTTGTAACGAGTAGAATAGTTTAGGCTTAGTTTTCTTGCTCTTTTTATGTATTGATGTACTGATTCCTAGTTTTTGTTAGTGTTTGCTTGCATGCTTATTATTGTGCTTTGTTTTGGCTATGTGTTCGTGAGTAGACGTTGATCCATCTGAGGAGCCCCAGTACCAGTACCAGGAGCAGCCGTCTTCCGAGCATTTTGAGCAGCAGCAGGAGCAGTACGAGGAAGGCAAGTGTAACATGAACAACCTATCACGTTTAAATACATTTTCATACTGCATTTTAATACTTGTATGCCTATAAGGATTTCCTAGCCACTTTATATCCTTTATATATACCTTTGGGTTGCATTTTGGTTAGTTGTGCTAGGTTGCTGTGCCATAACACACTCTGGTCCTTTTTAATTAAATTGATTAATGGTTTACTTGAACTTAATTCTGAGAGTGGCCCTCTGTGTGGATGAGTGGCTCACGTCTCGTTAAAAGATGTTTTTGTAGAAACATGGTTTAGGGGGCCAGCACGGTGCTTAGTGCTTGGTTGGCCACTCTCCATAAGGACCGGTTCATAGAGCGACAACCTGGGACAACAGCGCTACCACAAGGCTAGAATGGGATAGACTTGGCTTACTAATTAGGTCTTTTTGGTTTGGAGTAACTTACCTGCGGGGCAAGAGTAGTAAGCTTCAATGGTCCCTGCTCCTCCGGCTTGGTCTGTGCTTGGATTGCGCTCCTGTGCTTGTACCCCCGGAGGTGGGCCCGATCGTCGCTGACCTAACTCTCACGGTTACGCCTTACCAACGAGATTCTTTGTAACGGCCTCGTAGTGAGTCGCTAGTCATCTCACCTAAGGAAGTGTGATGAACCCCTAGCGTAGCTCACGACTTGTGGGTAAAGATGTGCAATCTCTGCAGAGTGTAAAACTGGTATACTAGCCGTGCTCACGGTTATGAGCGGCCCAGATCCTCCTTTTGATTAGTGGGGTTGTCTCCTTCCGACGAGGGAGGTGCCTCTCGGGGTTACCTTGGTGGCTTGGTTTTGGTTTGGTTCTCAGTAGTAACATGATTAAATTTGACTAATTACTATGTAACTGGGTTAATGGTAATTCATCAACTTGTAGTAATTAGCCTTAATAAAATTTTGCCAAGACTTAAAAGCTAATGCAGTTGAGTCAGCCAACCTTAGAGCCTCATAGTTTGTGTAATACTTGTTGAGTACAAGTTGTGTACTCACCCTTGCCTCTTCTCTACTTTTTTCCTCTTGGCTACGCTACTGCTGCTCAGTTCATGCCGACACGAGGGAGTTCGTCCAGCGCTACCAGGACTACGAGGACTTCTAGGCGTTCGTCTCCCAGTCGACGTCCCTGTGGCTGCCCTGCTTCAGCTTCGGAGAGTTTTACCGTATTTGTACTTCGCTTCCGCTGTATCAGACATTTTTTTCATTTATGTAATAAATAACATTCGTATTTCGATTTATTATGTCTTATTCGTGATATGTGCTGTGATATACTGTTCATTCTGTTGTATATACGTGTGACTTGATCCTGGCACGTATATGATTGCTCGGTTTATATTCTTTTATAAACCGGGTGTTACACCCATGGTGCTGAAGGACTGCGCCAGAGCGGCCTGGTCCCACCCCCCAGGCCAGGTCGGCTGCTGGCTGGGCTAAGCGGGCGGGGTCCAGGACGGCGCGAAGAGTGGAGCAGCGCCAATGAACATGGCCGCCGGTTGGAGCTGAAGACGGTGCCCTCCTCCCGGACCATAGAACGGCCACATCGAGATGCGCCCTGACCATGGGTTGCTGAAGGATGGCCAGGGCGTACCTCTAGCGGTAGGGGCAGGAGCGGGAGCCGGAGCCGGTGGCGGCGCGCCCCGATGGCCCCCACCAGTACCGGTGCTCCCAGAAGTAGGGCCACCAGTACCACCACCACAACCACCCCGTCGCCGGCGACGTCCACGGCCCCCCCTCCTCCGGTCTGCCCGGTGGGAGCAGCACCAAGGAGGGAGGTGGCAGGAGCAGCGGAGGAGGCCGGTGGAGTAGCAACGAGCGCGGCGGGGGTGAGCGAGGACGATCCGGGCGCGAGACCCCTGGTGATCTCCTCGAGGGCGAGGTCGTCCCGGACCTGCAGGAAGGTGGGGAAGGGCCTCTGGCGGGCGATCCAGCCCTTCAGGTGGTCGTAGGTGCTGCTAAGTCCCCGTAGGACATTGAGCACCAAGACCCGATCGGACACTGGATCCCCGAGGTCATGAAGAGCATCGGCCATGCTCTTCATCCGCCGGCAGTACTCACCGACGGAGAGGCCCCCCCTGCACGAAGGTGCGGAAGGTGGCGTCGAGCTGGAGAGCGCGGTACTCGGCGTTGCCGAGGAACTGCCCCTCGAGCGTCACCCAGGCCTGCCGCGCGGTGCCGCCGTGTGTCCTGACGAGGTCCTGAAGATCCAGGGAGGTGGTCCCGAAGATCCAGGATAGGGCGACGATGTCGAGGCGCAGCCACGTCACGTCACGCACCTCGATCGGCGAGTCGACGAGGATGTGGTCGTCGAGGGCGTAGCGGCGGAGGGTGAGGAGGACCTGGTCCCGCCAGCGGCTGTAGGAGGAGGACGCGGGGTCGAGGAGGACGGAGACCAGAGCCCTGATGTTCTGGACGCCGGTCGCCTGGAGGTGGAGCTGGGCGACCATGGGGTCAGTCGGGTCGTACCGAGCTCCAGATCCAGCGGGCGGGGCCTAGTGGGAGGAGGAGGTGCCGTGCTCGAGGTCAACGGGCTGGCCGGAGGAGAAGCGGAGGAAGCGCTCCGCCTCGGCGACCCGGAGGGCGAGGGCGTCGGCCGTGGCGCGCTCGCGCTCCCAGGCAAGGGCAGCCACGCGGACCCGCTCCTGGGCCGCCGAAGCCTCCGACTTGGCGGCGAGGAGTGCCGCAGCGAGAGCGGCGTCGGCCTGCTGACCACGGAAGGCGGCGGCAGAGAGTGGCGCATCCATGGGAGGCATCCCTAGCTCGGGCCACGTGGGATCGGCGGCGGCCGTGGCGGCTGCGTGCTGTTTGACGGCAGCGACCGCAGCTCGGTGGGCGGCAGCGGTGGCATCACCCGCGCCCGGGACGTCCTGAGCTGTGGCGGCGGTGGCGGCGGGCCCACCCGCGCCCGCGCCTATGCCAGAGACGGCCTGGGCGGCTGCTGCAGTGGCGGCATGCCCGATTTGGGCGGCGGCGGCGGCTGCAGGTCCACCCGCGCCTGCACCAGGGCCGGGCACAACCTGGGCAGCTGCTGCAACCCCGGCCTGGGCCCCTCCCGCGCCTGCGCCCACGCCAGGGCCAGCCTGGGCGGCCAGTGCGGCGGCAGGGCGGCCCCAGGCGGCTACGGCGCGGCTCCAGGCAGCGGCTCCATGCTGCGGCGGTGGAGCAGAGGAGGGGAGGACGGCGGCTGCTCCAGCAGCGGATCCGGCGGTGGAGGCCTCGGGGGCGGCGGATCCGGCGGCCCCCAGGCCCCTGCCGGCGGCGGCGGCCCTGCCCTGCTCGGGATCGAGCAGGGCCAGGGAGGCGGCGAGCCGGGCTGGCCATGGCGCCGGCGCAGAGAGGGGGGAAGGAAGGGAAGAGAGGGAGGGGAAGTCGGAGAGGAGAGGAGGAGGAGGAGCCGGAGGCCGGCCATGCTGGCCGGCGGCGGCGGCGCAACAGGGGAGCCGGCTCCCTGGCGGCTGGAATAGAGGAGAGGTGGAAAACCTAAGCTAATGATACCATAATAACGGGAATAATTTGTGTATTCCTCCAACCCTAGATGGGTGGGTATATATAGAACCTATACATGGGCCTCTAGATGGGCCTCTATACACATGGGCTCAATATACTCCAACAGTTATGAATGCCATTGATCACCCCGGATGGCAGTGATGTTATCCCTTAAATGTTGCAGTGAAGGATCTGCATTGATCTCACGACGAAGCTCATCGCAGAAGGCAAAGGAGGGTGTGGACAGGGTGTTGCAGTGGTTGTCTTCCTGATCGCGACGAGAGGGTGCATCAGCCACCGTATTGAGTCGACCAGGATGATATTCCACTGAGAAATCAAACCCAAATAATTTATTGATCCACTGGTGTTGTGGTACAGTAGACAGTCTTTGATCTAGCATAAAATTTGAGAGCATAGTGATCGGTGCGCACAACAAATTTTCTCCCCCACATATAGGGTCTCCAGTGGCGTACTGCTTGGACAAGACCAATTAATTCTCGTTCATATGCTACAAGTTTGAGATGGCGAGCTGCAAAAGGTTTGCTGAAAAATGCTAATGGTCCATCACCCTGATGTAACACAGCACCGAATCCTGATCCGGAGGCATCACAGTCCACTAAGAACGGTTTGGCAAAATCTGGAAGGTGAAGAACAGGTGCTGAAGACAGCGCACTTTTGAGTGCTGTGAAGGAGTTTTCTGCTGCCTCTGACCAATGAAACTGATCTTTCTTAAGTAATTGGGTGAGAGGGGTAGCTGTGACTCCATAATCCTTAATAAATCGTCTATAGTAGCCTGCAAGACCAAGAAAACCTCGTAGAGCCCGGACTGAGTTTGGTTGTGGCCAAGAGCGAACTGCCTGAACTTTGTCTACATCCATGGATACACCTGCAGCTGAGATTTCGTGGCCCAAGTAATGAACAGAAGGAGATGCAAAGGAGCACATGGATTTCTTGACTTGAAGCTTGTGTTGACGTAGGACAGTAAAGACAGCTCGCAAATGCTGCAAGTGTTCTGACCAAGATTTGCTATAAATCAAGATGTCATCGAAGAAAACCAGGACACACTTGAGAAGGAATGGATGAAGCACCAAGTTCATAAGACTTTGGAATGTAGCTGGCACGTTTGTTAAACCAAAGGGCATAACCAGAAATTCAAAATGGCCATGGTGAGTGCGAAATGCTGTTTTCTCAATATCATCAGGGTGCACTCGAACTTGATGGTATCCAGCCCGGAGGTCTAATTTTGTGAAGAAACGTGCTCCATGTAATTCATCAATTAATTTCTCCACTATAGGAATTGGGAACTTGTCCTTGACTGTTTGCTCATTCAGGGCTCTATAATCAACACAAAAGCGCCATGAACCATCCTGTTTTTTGATGAAGCGCAGTTCTCCTGCGTCTTTCGAGACAAGTAGGACAGGACAGGACAGGAGCTGAGAAAGGAGTACTAGAGCGAATTATGCCTTGTTCCAGCATAGTTTTGCATTGGAGCTCTAATTCATCCTTTTGCAGGTGTGGGTATCGGTATGGCCGGACAGCTACTGGTACTGTTTGTGGAAGCAGGTGAATGCGGTGGTCACATTCACGTGCTGAGGGTAATCCTATAGGTGGATCAAGGACATCTTGAAAAGAGTTTAGGAGTGTATCCAGAAGAGGCTTGTCGGATGTGGATATTGTGTGAAGCTGGTGAGGTGGTAGGAGTTCCCTTTGTGGTGATCCAATGCCTCTCCATATCACTCGATGACCCCGATGCCAGAAGGACATGCATAATTCATCGAAATTCCAAAGAATGGGCCCCAATGTCTTGAGGAAAGAAATACCCAGTACCATGTCAAAGCAATCCAGGGGAATTGTATAGCATTCGATTGCAAAGAATTCAGACCCAATGCGAGTAGCAACATCACGAGCAAGACCACGACATGCTACTCGGTCACCATTAGCAACGATGACACTAGCCCCCTTACTGTCATGAAGGTGTAATCCAATGTTCTCTGCTGCTTCAAGGCTGATGAAGTTAGATGATGAACCAGAATCGAGCAGGGCACAGAGGACCGATTCTCCTATCTTGACATTCACTTTCATGGTGTCGTTTGTTGTCAGTCCAGCAATGGCATGTAAGGAGATGAGAGGAGGATGATCCTCTGGTTCTTCTGCAATTGGTTGCTCAGAATCGTCTACATCATCAAAATCAGTCACTTCTAAGTAGAACAACTTTGGACACTTGTGACCGCGAACATATGGCTCATCACAATTATAGCAGAGCCCTTGGCGCCGGCGCTCAGCCATTTCTTGAGGCGATAATTTCTTGAATGGCCGAGGTGATGGAGTTGGTGTAGAACCAAGAGACAAGGTAGAAGGCGCAGACGATGTCGTGGTAGAGGTCTGGCCTGTCCGAGGTGGAGGTCGAGCGGAACGTGGTGGCAGGGCTGAAATGGCCACTGCGCGACGTTCATAAGCGCGTGCCAATGACATGGCACGCAGCAGATCGGCCAGAACCTGAGGCTCTACATCAGTCCGAATCGGGTCTGGTAGTCCACCTGTAAATAGTTGAACTTGCTGCTCAGGGGATAAGTAACCAGCATGAGCCATACGAGCTTGGAACGCCTCTTGGTAATCAGTGACGGAGCCACGAAATTGGAGACGAGCGAGATCAGATAGATGGTTTGTGCCAAGGGGCGGCCCAAAACGCTGCTGGCACAAGGAGCAGAACAGAGGCCAGTGGATGGCGTTGATGTCGCCGACATCCTGCTCGAGCATGTAATACCAATGCTGAGTGACGCCAGTCATGTGGAACGAAGCAAGCCACACCTTGTCAGCCTCGCGAATTCGCTGTGCTCGGAAGAAGTGGTCACACTTGTTGAGCCAGCCAAGGGGATCTTCTTTTCCATCATAAGTAGGAAAGGATAGCTTGTGATACCTCAGTACACCGAGTTCATCCTCGTGCTCAGCCGGTGGTTCATGGTTGATGGGGGGGTGGAAGGTGGGGAATGGCAGATGGTGAATGGGGAAATGGAATCTGCGTGATATGAACAGGTCGGCTGGCTGGGGCGGAATGAACGAGGATGGACGGGGTGGACTGCGGCGCAGGGATTCCGCCATATCCTTGTAGTCCGTATGGAAGACAGGATGGTGGCGGCCTGGGAGCGGAGGACAGACCAACACCAAGCGATTGCAGATGGGATTCGCCTAGGGACGGTGATCGTCGCTCGATGTCGGTCAAACGGATGGCAAATTGCCCCATTTGACGCTAGAGACCGAAGATCGCCATCGTGAGGCTTTCTAGGGCGGCGGCGGAATTGGCGGTTGTCGGTGGAGCGGTGGTGGCGACATGAGACGGATGCGGCAGCGGGGCGGACGATGAGGCCGCGATCACCAGCGCAGGCAGCAGGGATGCCGGCGCGGCAGAGACACCCGATGCAGGCACACCGGCGGCCGTCGCGGCGGCGGGCACAGAGCCCGAGATCGGCCCAGACATATATGATACCAGATTGTCAGAGTGCGCACGACGTAGAGCATAGTTGTGGTGGACGGGAGGTCGGGGACTCGGCTCCCGGCGATGGCGAGGACACGACGCCGTCCTGGCGGCTGGCGTCGAGCAAGAACAGGGGAGCACGGTTACAGGAAAGGAGCGGGAGCCCTGAGATCCAAATGATCTCCAAGCTTAACTGCTTCATTCACTAATACGATAGTTTTAGTTTGATTACACAACTGACTCAACACTGAATATTCAAACACACGCACATGATCTACTCATCCGGACGTGTACACCCTTGTAGTCTTTAGCCACGGCGCCTGCGTTCATACACTTGGCCGAACATGCGCGCATGCCAACTACTTTTCCTGAGATCTGGATGAGTGCTAAGAATGGAATGCAGGAAGTCAGAAGCAGCATATATCACCAAAAATGAGAAAAGGGTGCTGTGAACTTGTGATTAGCCTCTGGTAACTGTTGAAGTAAACTCTAATGCATGGCAAATGTTGCTACAGTTATCTCTCTAGTAATGGTTGAAGTAAACTCTAAGAGCAACTCCAGTAGGGCTGCTAAAATTGAGTGAGCAAAAGTCCATTTAAAAGCCCACTTCTAAATTTTACTCATCCAAATATGGACCTTCACTCCAGCAGACCGAATAAATTGGGCTTCTATTTTTTTCGACTGACAAATGGGCCCCACCTGTCATTCGCTCAGCACCCCACCCACCTCTCCCAGTCGCTGTTCCCACCCCGCGCCGCCGGCGCCCGCCACCCCCACCGCCGCCAGCTCGTCGTCCCGTCGCCGCGGCACTCGCGCCAGGAGGAGTAGGAAGCGGGGGTGGGGGGCGCGACGCGGGCGGCCGCCCTCTCGTTGTCCCATCGCCGCTCGCCGTCCGCGCCGACCCACGGACGCCTCCCTACCACCGCCGACGTCGCCGCCGGGGACATCATCGTCGTGCCGCTGCCCGGTGAGTGAGTGAGCTCGCTTGCCTCCGTCCCTTCCATTTAAACTGAACAACTAGCACGTTTTCTTGGATCTGGAGGCCAAGCAAACCTACTGATTTTTATTTTAAGCAAAGCTACTAATGCTAGACAAATGGATTGAGTTTTTACTGGAGAATATACAATAAATTGAGTTTTTTTTCTTAGCTGCCGAGTACCCCTGTACCCCTGCATTGCAGAGGTCTCAAGCATCTCTTGTGCGGCAGCAGGATTCAGAAGGAGGTAGAGGCCAAAATCTGATATCCCAGGCTGGAAATCGGCGTCAAGCATAATGTTGTTTGTTTTGAGATTGCCGTGAATAATTGGGTTCTGCGAAGCTGTGTGAAGGTGGTCCAGTCCTTCGACAATGCTGAAATCCAAAGAGCAAAGAGCTCTTTAACTTACAACTTAGCTGCGAACAGGAAATGTAATTATGATTTTAGACAAGTGTTGGAGTCAGAACACTTCATGTTATTGAATATGCTTTTCAATTTCTGATGCATCATGTAATTATGTAATGCAGGACCTGATGGCATGTTTGAGAAGAAGGACCACCATTAAGCATGAATAGCAACACACCATCAGGAGTCATGCATGTCTAAAAGATTCCTGTTCCATTGTTTTTCTTTTCCATCGAAACCTATTTGCCGCAACAAGAAATAAGAATGACAACTCTTATGTTGACAGTCAGGTCTTAACTGTGTCATTAGCTGAGCAATTCCTGTCTTTGTTTTCTTTGCTGTCCCGTCCGCATCAAAGATCACATGAAAGTTTGTCTTGCCCAGTTTCAGGAAATCGTGTCACTGTTATCAAAAAGCTTGCTATTATATTCTGATTGCTTCAGATTGTGGCTTGTGCTATTATATACAAGTTTCTTATTGACCCTACTGCAGTTGATATGTATTTATTTTCTTACAAAAGTTTTCTGATTCTTGCATTATGTTCCACTATTATATAAAATTTCTTGCTGACTTATGTCTGGTTTTATAAAATTTCTGTAGCTGTTATTTCTGTAGCTTGTCAGCATGTATGGTTTTGGAATTTTGGTCTTAAAGTGTTACTGTTCTGTTTCAGGCACATCTGCAAGTGTTTGTGCATTTGATCCTGACTGTAACATGGTGCTTTATAACCTGTGGAACAAGGGCAAGCAAAAGGATCTGACTGTGAACAAGGCATGAATTGTGAACTTGTGATGGACAAGAAGGATCTTCAGCTCCTTTGTTTATTAGTCACTTGTTTATTAGTCACTCAATGTTCTTTTCTGACGCATGATGTATGAAATATTCAAGCCACAGTGTTGCACACTACTCAAATTAATAAAGTGCTTGCCCTTGTGAGGCCTGTAAAAAGCTGTTACAATTATTCCTGCAGATGCTCGGCTCCTCCAGAACTGTATACCATTGTCAATTGATTGATTCGCTGAATTACATCATTTATTTCTCAGATGATTGTATGGCTTTTGGTCATATATTTCTCAGATGATTGGACGCCATTTATGATTGATTACAGAAGTATTTTGCAACATCACCATTAAAATGATGCTAGCACAATGTAACACCTGAACATAATTAAATGCACTTTGGCGCTAAAAACAAAACTGATCATGTTGCATAGCCAGGTTGCCATGGATACATGCATAGTCACAGCTTGTTCTGAAAACTGTACAGATTGCATAGATGACAGCATCAGTAAGGTTCAGCATTTTATGTTTGGTAATCAGGTAATCCTGAACCTTACTGAACTCTGCAGAGGTAATCAGGTGTGCAAGTAAAAAAAACATTCAGTTCTGTAAACCATAGGTCCTTTGGTCATATTTCTGTGCATTTCTACTGCAAATTTCGTTCTGTTCTTTTCTGATACTTGCCAGTCTGGTCCTTTGGTCACTATTATCATCAGTAATCTATTTATACCAGTGACTACTGCCAAATGTGATCCTAGATGGGAGCTATATTCTTTTCTTGTCGAAGGCAATAGTGTTCTGCTTTTCTTCAACTGTATCAGATTGTTGGAGCGAAATTTGGTGACAACTACTTGCCCTTCAATGATCTTGAAAAGGCTCCAAAGGTATAACTGTGATACTAACAGCTAGAATAACTCATTTATCTCATTTATAACATACAGAAATGCTGATATGCTGATAAATCAAATAACATACAGATTAGGTGTTAGGAATCCAAGGCATAACTCATTTATCTCAATATATTTCACGATATGCTGATATATATTAAGGACACATCACATTCTGGTCATACAATGGAGCAAAGTTGCATACGAAAGTGTGACTCCTGCACTAGGCTATTTATGCTGCACTTAATCTCACATGATTTTTCAGGTACATTGATAAACAACAACAACAACATAGCCTTTTGTCCCAAGCGAATTGGGGTAGGTTAGAGATGAAACCCAAAAGACACAAAGGTCATGGTTCAGGCACGTTGATAACTAGTCTCCAAACGCTCCTATCCAAAGCTAACTCCTCAGAGATATCCCAATCTTTAAGGTCTCTCTTAACCGACTCCTCCCAAGTCAGTTTAGGTACATTGATAAACATCCAATGCAAATTTTCAGGTTCAATGTATCCAAACTTCTGATTTCTGAAGGGATGAATTGTCAGAAGTTCTGCTCCCGTATTCCTCTATGGTCCTTGTGCGTCAACATCTGGTCCTTCTGCAGCCGTGGACAACAGAAGAAGCACGAAAGGGGAGGACCCTCCAAGCAAGACGCCCGAACAATGGCCACCCGAAGAGCAAGACCTGCACAAAGTACTGTCGCAACCACGAAGCAGGAGACGGTGGCAAAGCATCCACCGAAAAGCACAACCACGGCGGCAAAGTATCCGCCAGAGTAGAAACGGCGGCAAAGCATCCGCCAAGCTCGAAGTAACCACAGGTGGCAAAGCATCCACCAAGCAACACGAACACGGCGGCAACGCATCCGCCAGGGCCAACGAACCACCATCTGCAAGTAAAAGCAGACATCGTAACAGGGCGGCAAAGCATCCGCCACGACCTAGACTTCCAGGGCGACAGTGCAAAAAACGGAGCGAGGCAGGTATACAGGATGAACCACCGATCAGGCGACCAGCCATAGGGGGCACGGCGGGGGAATGGAGCGAACGAATGATGCCTCCAAGAAGGAAAACGGCACCCGAAGGCGTCGCCATCATCGGCCTGCAAACAGGCATAGGCTTTCACCTGAGCTCCACCCCAGAGCACCCACCCCAGCGACGACGACCCACCACAAGCAGCGTCGAAAGGAAGACGATACCGCAGTGACGAGGCAGAAGGACGACGTCTCCCAAGACATCACAACAACGCCTCCAGGGAGGGGAACGACGCCCGCAAGCGCCGTCATTGCTGGTCCAGCACAGCACTGGACAGAGCTTTCGCTCGAAGTTCCTGGGAACGAGACGAAGTCTGCTCGCCACGAGCGTCAACCGACGGCAGCGACAATGGATGACGCCCCAACTGGCAGCGGCACCCCCATGACCCACAGCGACCATGGGCAGCGGCCAAGGGAAGGAGCCCTAACCCCCAACCCGCAGCCACAGGAAGGGGATCCCAGGGCCCGGAGGCCACAGCACGATGCCGGGAAGGGGCGGCCAGGCGGACGAAGGCGCACGCGATGCGGCCACCCGAGGCGAGTAGCGGAGGCCACGGCCCCCGAGTGGCACCAGCGGCGGCGAGGTCACCCGAAGTTGGAGGCGGATGCGACGCCCGGCCAGGGGCGGCCACCCCTCGGCTAACACCGACGAGGGGCGACGGCAGCCGGGGATGGCGATGCGCAGCAGGGCTGCACGCGGCCGTGCCCAGCGGCGGCGGAGGCCAGCCGGAGCGCGCCGGGACCCCACGACACCCGCCGGGGGAGGGAGGCCACGAGCAGATCCGGCCATGGTGGGGGTAGATCCGGCGAAGGGGAGGCCGGATCCGGCCGCCGACGGCGAGGGGCGGGGCCGGATGGCGACCAAGGTTTGGAGGCAGGGGAAGGAGAGAGAGGGGGGAAGGAAGGAGGAGGCAAGCGGAGCCGGCTTCGGCTTGGCCGCCGGCGGCGGCAGCGGCCACCGGAGGCAGCGAGGTGAGGTCGGGAAGCGGTGGCGCGGTGTCGCCCCCGAGTCGCCAGGGAGGGGCGACGCGGGGGGGGCTCCTTCCTCGTTCTGTTCCAAGGGAATTAGTATGGTACTATACTACTACATATAGAAATTATTTACAAAAGTGCAGAAGTACTCTGAATATAATTCAGCTATCTACATATAGAGTCTCTGAATCTCTATTTTGCTGAATAAAGGTGTAGGAGGGACGCAGAGTGGCAGACCTGCATCGCTGTTGCCGATTGCAGCTGGAAGCAGATCGCAGAGCCGGTGATGTGCCTCTACAGGGAGACGACGGACGGATCAACCATCGAGGACAGGGAGACGATCCTCGTCTGGAACTACGAGGACGCGGACCCTGACTTCGGCTCCTGCCAGGCCAAGGAGCTCGTCGACCACCTCGAGAGCGTGCTCGCGAATGAGCCCGTGTCCGTCAAGACCACCCCTCACTCTGTCGAAGTGAACGGCAGGTGACCCTCGTTCTTCAAAAATCATCTTCATCTCATCGACATGCATGTTCATGGCACAAATAATCGAGGCATTGGCAATCAAACTCACAAGGGGAAAGAAATCATTTTGTTTCCTTGCTGCAGGGCGTGAGCAAGGGCCTGGTGGCGCGGCGCATGCTGGCGTCGATGCAGGAACGGGGCGTCGCGGAGCTGCCCCGTCGCCTCCCCGCGCCCGCAGCTGGCAAGAAGCAGGCGCTGGTGTTCCTCGACCTCGGGGATTGGGAGGCCGACGGCGCCGGCAGCAAGGACCGCCTCGTGTCCGCCGCGGGGCCGGGGCCGGGGCCGGCGGAGAGGATGCAGAGGGCGCTCCTCCGCCCGGCGCGGCTCGGCCCGATCCCTGGGGGCACGACAACGTGCGGCGCGGTGGCGGCGGAGGCGGCTAGGGCGGCCGGCGGCGTGGCATCAGCGGGGCGGGGCGGGGGCGGCGGCGTGACAGGGCGGGGGCCGCTGGGATCGGATCGGGAAAGAAAAAAAAAAGAAACCGGTCGGGCCCACAGTTGGCAGCTTAAATAGAGAGCCATCAAATTGGAGGGTGGACTGGGAAATTTGGAAGGACTACTAAAATGGCAATCCATTTGCTCCCTCTGCTAGAGATTGATTTTTGATATCCACCGACTAAATATTTAAATGGTAACACATTTGCTCTCTCTGCTGGAGCAAATGCTGCTGCAGTTATCTAAGCAAAGACTTTATGTAGAGAAATTAACTGATGCTAGTATGAAGACATGCGTGGTTGGTGAGCAGAAAGGATGGTCACCCTTGTAATATCAGGAGTTCAGGACCCCAATGACTCGAGTCAACTCTCAGGAACAGAGGAAAAAGAATGGTAATTCCAAAATGGAAGTATCATCCCAAATGCTCTCAAGTGCATCGCAGACTAGGCAAAAAGTAGTTATATTCAGTATCCCACTTCCATCCATAAACACACAAATCCTTCTCTAAGTGCTGTCAAACAGATAGCTAGGTCTCTTGTTGGATTCAGCTCAAAAGGTAACAATAGAATGTCTCCCTCGTTTCTGCACCAATGCCAGCAACGATTTTCCATTAGCATCAGTAGAATCTAGCTAGAGGATTTTGATTCATAGTACAGGATAACAATGCAACCTTAGAAGAATCACAATCCAAAACACGTCTTAGAATTAAGAAAGATATGAAAAATCCCTGCCCACAAACATTTTTGCACCAATTAAGAACGCTGCATCCGTGAAACAAAGAATTCACACTTTTGTAAGATTGATGGTGGATAAATGCTAGACTTAAGTCAGAAGCAAGAATTGCATGTCAAAAAGGGTTGTTATAATAATGGGAATTACAAATGAATGTGCCTTTCGCTAAGTAGGATCCGATGCAAAAGAGGACTCTTGCCTTAACCTGGTTTGTTAGGCCAAAGAGTGAAAGAGAGAGCACTTTTTTGTCGCAATTAGTGCTAATGGAAACACAATAACAACTTCAAGAGGGTAATGGCCTCTCCACAACAATATTGGAACCCTTGAGAACAAGCAGGTGTAAAAGAACTTCATGGGGATAATGGCCACTCCAATAGGATTCTATTCCTACTAGCTTCCTATATACTGGAAAAGCATAATCCAAGTAGAAAAAAGTCACAAGAAGTATGGACATTGCATGCTTCGGCTACTTCACCCATAATTCAGTGCGAAAATGTCTTTTTCGACATTGTGTTCTTTCCATTTTAAGAAGTAGCAGAGGAAGATAGAAAACCACATTAACCAATTATTGTTAATTTGTAACTAAGAACAGGTGAACTTAGAGGCTAAAGCAAAGTTTCAGCGTATACAACTGCACTTCGTAAGACTCTTCTAATTGAACTAAAAGAAGTCGATAAATAAACTCCACAGAAACAATATCGGTTGAGAAAAAGCCTCACTCAGCATCTTTCAGGGGCTCTTTCACAGAAACATCCCTGTTGAATTCCAAACAGAAACCTAACTAAATTTTGTCAAACTGAGAGTATAAGATCAAAAAACTCCCTAGCACCCAATGTAACCCCAGTATGCTTGGTACTTCTGCACCTCTATCTGCATCAGCTGCTTACCTTGTACATTACATCCCTTTGCAGGCAATTAGGCGTCATTAGCGCCCAAGTCTAAAACTAACAAGTTACTCAAAATAATATTACTTTGTAATGTAGATATCATCACATTATAAATGTTCTATACAAGTGCTAAAAGACGGAGGGGTGGGGGGGTGGGGGGCAGAGTGAACATTTTCTTAACGACTTTCTAGTTCAGATAATGAAATGCTGATTCCAAATATTAGCAAATTATGCACAACAATAGACTATTTTTGTCCATAGTGAAGCATACACAGAAAAGTAGATTTGATCACATAGAAAAAGAAGCACCAAAAGAAGGGTACACAGTTCTTAAGTGTTCATTTTTATGATGTCATAACAAGCAAGCTCAGCTCAAGTATCTGTAACACAGCGGTACAGCACTGACACTGGTAGCACTGTCTGTTAGGAGTATAGTGCCTTCTATGTATACGTATAAAGTCCTTTCCTATAGACACTCTTTCAAATGCATCGCTATTGCATAAGCCTTGCATTCGAGAGCTGTGTTAGAAGTACAGAATCCTCTATGTATCTGTTAGTAGAGTCCCTTTCTATACGCACTCATGTCAGGTATATGTAGCCTCCGTGACCATGAGGCTATTATTCATTGCAAGTTCTATTCATAAGAGAAACTACATCTTTGAATGGGAACTCTTGGGAAGATAAGACCTGACAAGATGACTATCTGATCAAACTAGGACATAACACATAGCCGACCTAAACCAGTGTTGCAGTGTCCAAAGCAATAAAAAGCTATGCAGGTATTGCGATTTGAGTACTATAAGTTTTAACTTGCAATCACAAAATTTTTACCACATTGAAAAGATTGCAGGAAGACATGTATAACTTTTTAAAAAAACATCCTAGGGTCAATCTATATGTAAAATTGTGCATAACAATATGACAGCAATCAAGACATTTCATGCTTTCGGAAAATTACAGACCTATATGATGGAGACCTAGTAACAACAAAAGTAAGACGAAAAATCAGAGTAGAAAACTGTTGCACTAAGCAGAGAAGCAAAACCAAATCCAGAATGTTTAGATTAACCTGTAATAGCAGAGGGTAAGTCACAGCTACAGCATTGCTTGCTCTCCTCACAATGATATACTCGTGACTGGGAGCCAACCGTTTTCTTTGTCTTAAGTCTTGTCTCATTTCAAGTTCTGACAACTCAATAATACATCTTCCAAGTAGTTCAAGGTTGTGGCAATTAGGTCCATGCAAATGTTACTACTAAGTACTATAAACCTAGAACAATGCTAGCATGAATGTCACATGACATAGGGACAGCCATGCAAGCATCTATTACTAGATAGGGTGCTAACCACATTATTATTCTCACAAGTGTTTCAGTTATGCAAGCATAATTCCAATGGAGGATACAGTTCATTTGGCATAACTGCAGTGAAATGCTACCAACTGGCACATCTATTTGTTAAGAAAAGGAGATAACCCTGACATTGTGATATCTTGAAATAAAACTAGAAATCCTCACAATAAAGTAAAATATTCACTCATCAATTTGGTGAATCCATATCACTGTTGGCAATCACAAGTGGTAGCCACACTAATTCCCGCAGCATCGGCTGCGTCTTGTTAAACAAAAAGGAAAAGAGAAATACATGTGTTCTCTAAATGCATACCATAACAGAAAAGTTATTCTAAACATGCTATGTGCACGGAAAAAGTTTGGTGCTCAATGAATAGTTGAGACAAGAAGACAACAAGGATAATAACTGAACCATCTAAGATCAAAGTGCTGCTAAACAGCTCAAAGATCATAATATAGTGGACAAATGTTCTACTTGAAGCAAAGCAACTAAAACAAAGATGCCTTCTGACCCAGTATAACAGGAAAGGCAGCTCAAAGGAAATGGACTGAGGCACGGAGCAACTAATCAGGATGATGATGACGATACAGTCTGATTCTCAAATAGCCATAAGCAATGTTAGTTTAACTCATTATCAGAATTAGAGAAGAGTGGCTACATATATTTAGTTGTGAACTCTGCGATGAAAGATGATGGGTCTTCAGAGAGTGGTAACAACCAGAAGAGCCAATATATATAGGTGGTGCTAGAAAATGGTAGAAGAGTGAGAGTTCTGGAAACCTGCATCACAGTTAAGAGTGCAAGTTTTTCATCTCAGGAACATAAAAGAGCTTAGAGAACTGACGCCCAGCTCACGAGGCTCAGCACTTTTTGGCCGATGTTACTCCAAGAACCTATGAATTCTTCGTCCATGTTGCTCCAAGAAGGCAACTTTTCTCTCCTAATTAACACCCTAAGAGCAAACTAGATTTAGGATAATGAACTAAGCTGGGTACGATAGCACATGACATGGTTATAGATAAACAGTGAAGTTGAATACTAATTCATTTATCCTGACGTTTTAATGGTATGTTCCATTGCTTGAACCAGACAAAAAAATTTAAGAAGCATCAAAGCTACACTGCGCATTATGCAAGTAATACTTTGAATCTTTCAAACGTCCAATTGGGAATGGAGGCAAAATATGAACCACCACCTTTCTTCATCAAATTCTGAGAAACAGATCAACTCAATGCAAGTATCTATAGCTGTGGCTCTACTTAGGGAAGGGAAGCAACAGGGTCAAAACTAGGAATCGCACAAACAAACCAGGCAAAACGATGCAATAGGGAGGGGGGAGCACTTCTAGATTATAAGAAATTAACTAGCTTCTCTAAATTTAAGCAAACACGGTCAAGGAGTGACTTTATACAGTTACAGTTCTGCATATGTTACGTCCTTGAAGACATGAGCATTCCCACTTCAAAGGACCCTGGACCCACAATGTTTCTCTGACAATTATATGGGAGCTGCATTAGAATCTTCAGTAAAGCTTCTATAGGAGATGCACTTGGTCTTCTAGGCCTAATCAAAATTAGGGAGAAATTTAAGTACAGTAAGATGAAACCTATTTCCTGAATGATAAAAAGTAGTAACAGCTAATACACGCAAAAGAAGGGAATTTAGGATATTTAATGACACAATTAAACAGTTAAACAAAATGTGATGCAAATCATACAATGCATAAAAGACCAAATTAAAATTAAATGGCAACATTGCTTGAGTTAAATGCCACAGATTTTCAAATGTTGATTGTCCCAGTTCTCACAGAAATTCAATGACAGCATAAGGTGATGTGGGATAACTAACTTGTGGTAGTTTCAAACCACTGAATGTCCTAAATAATAAATACTCCATCCGTTCCAAATTGTAGGTCGTTTTGGAAAATATAAATACATAGTTTTTGCTATGTACCTAGACATAAGTGTATAGCTAGGTACATAGCAAAACCTATGTATCTAGATTTGTCAAAACGATCTACAATTTGGAACAGAGGGAGTACTTGCCTCCAATTAAAAAAATAAATGCATATCATCAGGCTTGCTCATCTAAAAATTTATATGAAGGGTATTCTACATAGAAGAACAGAAATTTCATAAGAGAATGTAACCAACCCAAAAGAAAGCTATAAAACAACCCTTTAATGTTTTATGACCATAAAAGAAAAACGGGTGGCCAGTTCGCCGAGAAATTTGGATTTTTGACACTATGGTCATTGGGCTTCACAAGTTCGACACTCCCAAGATTAACTTCATAAAATTGACACTCTCCTCGTTAACATCTTGATTTCCTTGACATTTTCATTATTTTAATGATTTTTACTTTCTTTTCCCACTAAAAGCCTAAGAAATTGACTAATGTACCCATAGGATATATTAGCTTGATTAAACAACCACGCGCCATGGTCGATCCCTCCGCCGGCTCGCCGACTGCGTTGTCGTCGATCCTGACCGACTGCAAGCATGTTCAGTTCAGGTATACGTACCGAGGAGGCCTCTAATGAAGGCTACGTCGTTGCCGGGCGGCGGCGGCGGCGGGGACGGCAGCGTTGCCGACGGCGGCCTGCCGGACGGGATCGACGGCGCAGACGGCGTGCTGCCGGATGGGATCGACGACGCAGCAATTGGCGGGCTGCCGGAGGTGTCGACAATGCAGCAGTCAGCAGGCTGCCAGAGGTGTCAGACGATGCTATGGCCGGCTGCCGGACGGGATCGACGGCGCATACGACGAGCTGCCATGGCGATGGTCTGGCAATCGACGATGGTGCGTGGTTGCCTAAACAAGCTAATAAACCAAGGTAATGTATCGTAGGGGCAAATTAGTCAATTTTTTAGACTTTTAGTGGAAAAAGGAAGTAAAAACCATTAAAACAATAAAAATGTCAAGGAAATCAAGATGTTAATGAAGAGAGTGTCAATTTTACGAAGTCAATCTTGAAAGTGTCGGACTCGCGAAGCCCAACGAATAGAATGTCAAAAATCTAAATTTCTCCAGTTCGCCAGAACCATAAGCTAATGCCATGCTACCTAAAGCTTCAATCATAACAGAAACAACATAGATAACTCAAAGTTTTCTTATGTAGATAATTCAAGGTTCAAAAGAATTGATTAGAATCTATTAGCTCAACACTTGTTCATTGAAATTATAATCCACTAGGCAGCCTTTACAAATTGCATCAATAGACAAGCCAAAATACAGATTTCAAATTACCAACCGCATGGGAGTATGATAGAAGGTATCAATAGATGCACTGAACATATCTTCTTAAGAAATAAAGCATAGTACTAAGCACCGCAATTCCAATAATAATACAAAGTATCACATTGTAAGATAAATAAAATTTCTGCAAATTAGTCATATAGCAATATACTGTAATAAAAAATGTCAATATTGGAAAGCAACAAACATACCACTGAGGCAGTAAGTATCAATATAAGGTTACTGCATCCTTCCAGTTACAATACTTTGAAAGCGTTCTAAAATTCTTTCAGCATCAAGTTCTTTAGATATGTCTTCCTCAATGTAGTAAATGGCAAAATCACTCAACCAATCAATAGGTATCTCATTGCATAGATCAGTAGGGATAATGTTAGCTGCTGACGAAATTCTTTCAACTGATGCTGTCATGACTGGTAAGAGTAATGCTAACTCAATGAGGCGATACACCAGCGGAAAATCCAAATGCTGCTTGGTTTCAACCATCTTTGCAGCCAAACTTGCAATATCATGACAGGAAGTAAATTCAACATTTCTTCTCACATAGCAAATATAGGCTTCAAGTTGATCATTTATAATTGCACGATCAGCCTCAGAGAAATCTTCAGAATAAATATCTGCAAGTTGAGACATTTTCTCCACATCAAACTTGGAGAAGTTCTTCCTTGGATCAAGATAGGAAAAACGCAATAACAAATCCATAGAACCATCATTGAAACGATGACCAATCTCTGTTACAATGGAGTCAATAGCAGCAAAGAAAATCTGAACACGATAATAGTGAAGCTGAGAAACAGTTATGCCATCCAGCCGTGAATGGCCCATACTTGGTATGCGTTCATCCATATTTGGCACTAGAATTCCATTTGCAGCACAAAAACTTTTGATGTCTTCAAACAAAGCCTCCCAACCATTGTTTCTCAAGGTTTGCAAGCGTTCATTCATATCCACAAGTAACCCCACAGCCTGAATAATGTCTTGATCTTTTCTTTGTAAAACAAGTGACAGTTCATTCATAGTGGCAAACAATTTTAACATCATCTTTAAAATGAAGACAAATTCAAAGCTTTCCATTGTTTCTATTGAAAATGATGCTCGGGAATCTCGGCAGCCATGTTCATGCACAATCATTAGCACCTCAAGCACTGTGTCCCACATTGTGTCAATACGGTTCAAGGTTGTCTGATGTGAGCCCCATTTAGTCTCTCCTGGCACCTTTTGACGCTTGTCTCTTTTGGAGACTTCACCACCATCCAACTTATCCAAAATTCCTTGGCGACACTTTTCAGCACTCTTTGTCATGCAAGGTGCACTCGTGGCATTCACAATTATCGGCACATTGTAGAAGAAATAAGAAATTGCTGATGAAGAAGAACTTGAGACAGAAACAAGAATCTTTTCCAGCTGGCAAGCAAAGCAATGGACATAGGAAGCATATGGATATTCATCCCGTATCTGTCTCTGCACGTTATTAAACTCTTCTCTCATGTTTGATTGTCCATGATAGCCCTGACCTCGTATCCTAGAAATGGATAAACCATGCCGAACAAGAAAACCAACCAAATTCCCCTTGATTGTGGCTGGTGTGGTATCTTCGACCCTCTCAAGACCGAGAAATCTTTCTATGACCTTCCCTCGCTTATCCACAAATCTGCATGACAGAAATTATAATGAGTTCAGATAGCACATAGCAACAGAACAGCATATAGAAAGCTATAAATATATAGGTAAAAGCAGCAACTAACCTCAAAATTATGCCCATATGCTCTTTGCTTGCAATGTCATGAGTATCATCAATAAGTATGGAGAAACGTCTATCTCCAATCTCTTCCAGAATCACCTGGATCACCTCTTCTGCACAGGCTTTTACAAGGTCCTTCTGAAACCCTCGAGAAGCCAATTCGCTGTGATGATCAGCATCCATCTCATCAAACGCACGCCTCACCTTCTCATCGAAGCCTTTGTACCAATCTACCATCTCCAGAAAATGACCCTTGTCCCATGTGTAAGATGGATCGAGGTGATAAAAGGGTATACCTTGCCTCAAGAGATATCTTGCACAGTCCAAAGAAGTACGCAAACAGACTCCAAAAGGGTTTCCACTCTCCGAACAATCAGAAGCAAGTGAAGGCGGCACACTTCGCCTTTGACTGTTAAAACCTTTGTGATGCTGCCTTGCCCTATTGATGGCGCCCTTTGTTGCACCAACTTCGTCCCCAATCCCTGGGGTAAACTTTATGTGAGGTTCTGGAATAATGCCCCCAACACTTTCACGATTCCTTTTGGGCACAGGCTGGTAGTACCGCTTCATTTCCGAAAACTAATCTGGGAGTATTAATAGTTCAGAATCCGCCTAAGATTCAATCATAAGACAGTAAAAGTAAAACTACGCCACAAAACATATACCAGTTCTAATCTAAAATGACAACTCCCAGTGGTGAAGGGTAGAGAACTCACAGGCAATGTGCTGGCAACGGAGCCGGATTCCCGGTGCTGCCAACACGCCGCAGCGATTACCGGAGCCTGGAACCGATCCTTCCGGAGCTGGATCGACCGATGTTTTGCGTCGCGGTACGGGTTGGCCGCCGCGACGGCTGATCGGCTGAAATGGCCTAGCCGGAGCAGTCCCCGCCGCGCCGGTACCCGGTCGGTTGCGGAAAATGCCGCTGCCGAGTGCCGACTAGGGTTTTCCCGCTCAAAGTCTTTTTTTTTTTGTGGTTTTTCCCGCTCAAAGTCGGGAAGCCATAGAGTCGCCGCGCCCAAACGGAAGACGACAATCCTATTCACGGACCAGATGGGCCAGGTGAGCCTGTAAACAGAATTTGGGTCTCTTGTGCTATATAGATTTTTTTTGTTACAGATTGTTTGTCTTCTTATTGATCCTGTTTAATCAAATTATGGTCCATTGATTAACTAGATTAAAAAGAACCAACTCCGGTAGTCCTTGAAATGTGTCATAAGCACTGCTCAGGATTTAAACACACTCCACTCGCACATCATGTTGACATCATCACACAAGCACAACTGTAAATAGAGTTTAGATTACATAAAATATGTTCAAGTACAAGAACATCAAATCCTAGAATTTTGCAGCAGAAAGTTTTGTGTCGCGCTCATTCCATGCATAGTACAAAATAAAAAGGTTAACACTATATGCCGATAGTGCCTTTTCCATAGCCACCGGCTATTTACTCCTCGCCCGCATCTCCGTCCGCGAGGTAGAAGTACCCAAAGACGGCATTCGACTGCGGTTCACCTGCATCAACTTAACGAGAGTACCATGAGTACAAAAGGTACTCGCGGGGTTTATCCGGTATGGGTATATACTTGCCCGACCTCAAGGAGAATGCATTTGGTTAGTAGCAAGGCTAGGTCATGGTATTTAATTTTGCGTAAAAGCATCTAACTTTGATCAAGTTATAATAAGCAAAAGACATAGCATCTATGATCTCTACAACATACTTTATAGTAACTCATGCACAACACAAGACACATATACTTTATTGATCCAAAATAGGATGTAAGAGATGCATAGGTGCCTGCCTTGAGTCTCAACGGGACTATTGTCTTCAACGATCTCCGGCTCAACCTCCTCTTGCTCCGGCGTCACGGTCTCTACACGAGTGCAACAATGCTTGATAAATAAATATGACATGAATGATCATAATAATATGCAAATTATATGACAAGGCTTGCTTTAACATTGTCAAACTATGATAAAAGAGGTTAGACATGTAATACATAGGTAGATTAATCATGGGTAAGTGTAAGGGTAATCAATAACTAAATGCGGACCGTCCGGCTTGGAAGAAGCGGACCGTCCGGCTTGGAAGAAGTGGACCGTCCGGCTCTAAACGGCGGATCATTTGGCGGACCGTCCGCAAGCCAACCGTGGACTGGGCGAAAAACATGATTTCTGGGTGTTTCTGTGTAAGACTAAAAAATGACCTGCGGACTGTCCGCCCATAGGGGGAGACCGTCCCCCTCACAAAATTTTGAAAGGCGGAAAAGTGTCCAAAAGCACTATTGGTCGGGTCGGGTGACTAGCAGACTGTCCACCCATGATGGGGAGACCATTTGCACCCGAGCCGAGGCTCACCGGCGAGTTCACCGCCGGCAATTCCGGCCACAGTTTGGGATAGGGTTTGTTCCTAAAAGTTGTTGAGAGTATAGGGAGTTCATTTTGGCGTCCTCCGGCGATGCTCTGGCGAGGTGGAGGGGCTTCAATGGTGGAGGAGAGGATGGTGAAGCTCCTCCATGGCTTTGGTAGAGAGAGAGAGTGAGGTTTGAGCAAATGGGGAGGGAAAAAGATAGCAACGGTGCTCCGGTGGAAGGGGCTCAGGCAAACACAGACCTGTAGGTGCTACTCAAATGCTCTAAAATCTAAGCCTAGGCTACAGATCCTTTCACATTATTGTCTATATGGATGAGATAAGCATGTATAAACAATATGTCTCAAAACTGGTAGAGATCCTTTCGCACCATTGTCTATGTGGATGAGATAAACATTTACAAACAATGTCTCAAAAGATTTAGCGGAATCCTCATGCACTTTTTTAACGAATGTACATGAGCATATCTAGGAGCCTAGCTATTTTGGCTTTGGCTAGCTTAAAAAAAAAACTCTTCAGAAAAACAGATCCAAAAGGTTCTGCAAAGATCCCCCTAGCTGTCCTACTAATCATCCCCGCTATCTCGGCAAAGATAGCCCGTGCGCTTCACCGTCACCCCTCGCTCGCGCGCGTTCTGCTGTCACCCCTTGCTTGCCGTGGAGGATGTCTCGCTGCTGTGGAGGATGCGCCCCCTACCTGCCGTGGAGTCTAGAGCAAGTGAGGAGGAGTCGGCGGCGCTAGAGGCGGCAGTAGGGGGTCGAATCGGCGGCGGGAGGTTTGGACTGTGTGTTGCTGCTGGATGATGTTGTGGGGCTCATGGGCAAGTGAGTTGAAGAGAGCAGAGTTGCATATGACGAGACTAATCTGTTGGAGTGTAGCCAAATGTAGAGATGAAATTTTAGCTAACTAGAAATATAGAGAGCGTGATTTGGCTAGACTTCTGAAGATGCTCTTAGAATCTATTAGTACTATTTCTATTCATCTCTCAAAATATTAGTTTATTGGGAGATTGAAAAGCTGGACAATGTAGAACAAAATTCCTTCTGCTCTAAAAAAAACTTGAATAAAAAAGGACAACTATTAATCATCATTTACCTATAGACTAGTGAATATGTACATGCCGCAGGCACGTATTTAATTTTTCTTCCATCAAACAACGATGTCACTTCTAAAAATAATACATGTCTTTCTTTTCCTTTCCATAAATAATGATGTCAATTATTATCTTTTTAAAAAATAATGATACGAATTATGGGTGAATGCATATGCAAAAAAGTAAGATGTGTGCCAAAAGAAAGTAATGCGCATATACAAGAGGTGGGTATAGAAAATTATTAGTGTAAAATGTATTAGAATTTTGGTCAAAAGCGTTAACGAAATCAATCTGCCCCTCCCCTTCGTCAAACCTTTTAGCCTAACAAGTGGAACCTCTGTGAGAAGTACTAATCTTGGTGAGAAATGATTTTAACTGTTACACATTAAAACTATCAACCCTCCTTTTTTTTGGTTCACAGGATTAACTGAAATATTCAATTGGTCGCTGTATCCGTGACCAGCTTTTAGAGAATCATTATTTGTATTTGTATAATTCATTACCAAGCAAAAAGTCATATTGAGTTGTTCAATTTTATCACAAAACATGCCTTCTTTACATCTCAATATGCGATTGGTTTGCTCGGTTGCCACGACACAAAATTGATAAAAGTTGTGGTATGGTAGTATTTACACGAGCTACTAATGGTTATATGGAACGGTTTGAACTTGACAAATATGGCGCTGACTTCAATTTTGTTTCAAAACGCGTTTTAGAAAATTCCCGGAAGCTGAGAATTAGTAATATTGTTCTCGCTAGACTTGAAAAGGCAAACCTCCTCCATTTCCACAATTCCACTGGGATCGGGAATCCTCCCCCGTAAACCATACAGGACCCGTAAACCATAAGTGAAAACAGCGGGACGGCCGTGTGATTCCAGGGAAACCCTCCGTTTCCTCCGAAACAGCCGACCACCCTCACAAACGCCAGCCACAGTCCCCACCCAACCCGAATCGATTCGAATCACCGCGGCCCAAACCCTAGCTCTACCACCCCACCCCACCCCAGCCATGGCGCCGGCGGCGGCGGCGGCGGCGGGGCCCGGCGACGACGGTCTCCGAAAGCTGGAGTACCTCTCCCTCGTCTCGAAGGTATGCTCCGAGCTCGAGACCCACATCGGCGTCGGCGACAAGGTGCTGGCCGAGTTCATCACGGAGCTCGGCCGCGACTCCGCCACCGTCGCCGAGTTCGACGCCCGGCTCAAGGAGAAGGGAGCCGACTTCCCCGACTACTTCGTCCGCACGCTCCTCACCATCATCCACGCCATTCTCCCGCCCTCCTCCAACCCTAGCTCCGCCGCCGTCGCCGCGGGCCCCGCCGGTGCAGAGGCGTCCAAGTTCCCCGGGCTCGCCCGCCCCGACGACCCCGACCACGCCCGCAACCTCCGCCTCGAGCTCGAGCGGGACGCCGATGTGGCCGCCCCCGCCCCCTCCAGGGATGACCGTGACCGCCGCCGCGACGGGAGAGGCCGTGACCGGGACTACGACCGCGGCGGCCGTGACCGCGACCGTGACCGCGGCGGCCATGACCGCGACCGTGACCGCGGCGGTGATCGCGGCGGCAGGGACAGGGATCGAGGCCGTGACCGTGATTATGCCCGTGACAGGGACCGAGACCGTGTTGGGGATCAGTATCGGGACCGAGACAGGGGAAGGGACAGAGACATGGAGAGGGATATAGATAGAGATTGGGGGAGGAGCAGGAGGTATGAAGAGGAGGACAGAGGTGTTGGGGGAAGGGGGAGGGAGGTTGCTGCTTCGAATCCCAGTGGCGAGCCAGAGCTCTACCAGGTTTACCGAGGGAGGGTGACCCGGGTAATGGACACTGGGTGCTTTGTCAGGCTTGAGGATGTGCGCGGTGGCCGCGAGGGACTTGTGCATGTCTCACAGATGGTGAGCAGGCGGGTGGCCAATGCGAAGGAGTTAGTGAAGCGTGACCAGGAGGTGTATGTTAAGGTAGTATCAGTGAAGGGGCAGAAGTTGAGTTTGTCAATGCGGGATGTGGACCAGGATACAGGGAAGGACCTCTTGCCAATGCAGCGTGGTGTAGATGACGCGCCAAGGGCGAACCCATCGGGTGGCGGTGGCGGTGCCATGGGGTCTGGCAAGAGGTTGGGTCTGTCGGGCATTGTGATCAAGGAGGAGGATGAGTCCGCGCCAACATCACGGCGGCCGCTCAAGCGTATGAGCTCTCCGGAGAGATGGGAGGCAAAGCAGCTGATTGCTTCGGGTGTTCTGGATGTGAGGGATTACCCAATGTTTGATGAGGATGGTGATGGCATGATGTACCAGGAGGAAGGTGCAGAGGAAGAGCTTGAAATCGAGCTTAATGAGGATGAACCAGCATTCTTGCAGGGACAGAGCAGATTTTCAATTGATATGTCACCTGTAAAGATATTCAAGAATCCTGAGGGTTCGCTGAGCCGAGCTGCGGCCCTGCAGACTGCCCTGATAAAGGAACGTCGTGAGGTCCGAGAGCAGGAGCAGAGAGCCATGTTGGATTCGATCCCCAAGGATCTGAATCGACCATGGGAGGACCCTATGCCTGATACAGGTGAGCGGCACCTTGCACAGGAGCTGAGGGGTGTTGGCCTTTCAGCTTATGACATGCCAGAGTGGAAGAAGGAGGCATATGGAAAGGCTTTAACTTTTGGTCAAAGGTCAAAGCTTTCATTACAAGAGCAGAGGCAGTCTCTTCCTATCTACAAGTTGAAGAAGGAGCTTATACAAGCTGTACATGACAATCAAGTTCTGGTTGTTATTGGAGAGACAGGTTCTGGGAAGACAACACAGGTGACACAATATTTGGCTGAGGCAGGTTATACCACCAGGGGTAAAATTGGGTGCACTCAGCCTCGGAGGGTTGCGGCAATGTCTGTTGCAAAGAGAGTGGCAGAAGAATTTGGGTGCCGGTTGGGAGAGGAAGTTGGCTATGCCATCCGTTTTGAGGATTGTACTGGGCCAGACACAGTTATAAAATACATGACTGATGGTATGCTTCTGCGTGAGATTCTTGTTGATGAGAATCTTTCCCAATATTCTGTTATCATGCTCGATGAAGCCCATGAAAGGACCATGCACACAGATGTGCTCTTTGGTTTGCTGAAACAACTTATTAAGCGCAGATCTGACATGAGGCTTATTGTTACTTCAGCCACCCTTGATGCTGAGAAGTTCTCAGGATATTTCTTTAATTGTAACATCTTCACAATTCCTGGAAGAACATTCCCAGTGGAGATACTCTACACAAAACAACCTGAGAGTGATTACTTGGATGCTGCATTGATTACTGTTCTGCAGATTCATTTGACAGAGCCAGAAGGAGACATCCTTCTTTTCTTGACAGGACAGGAGGAGATTGACCACGCCTGCCAATGTCTGTATGAGAGGATGAAGGGGTTAGGCAAGGATGTTCCAGAGCTCATAATTTTGCCTGTGTATAGCGCCCTTCCTAGTGAGATGCAATCAAAGATCTTTGACCCAGCTCCGCCTGGCAAAAGGAAAGTTGTTGTGGCCACCAATATTGCTGAAGCTTCTTTGACAATCGATGGCATATACTATGTTGTGGATCCTGGTTTTGCCAAGATCAATGTGTACAATTCAAAACAGGGGCTTGACTCATTGGTTATCACTCCAATCTCGCAAGCATCTGCGAAACAGAGAGCAGGGCGTGCTGGGCGTACTGGACCTGGCAAGTGTTATCGTCTATACACCGAAAGTGCCTACCGTAATGAAATGTCCCCCACGACCATTCCAGAAATTCAGAGGATCAACTTGGGGTCTACAGTACTTAATATGAAGGCAATGGGTATAAATGACCTATTATCCTTTGATTTTATGGACCCCCCAGCACCTCAAGCACTGATTTCTGCCATGGAACAGTTGTATAGCCTTGACGCTCTTGATGAAGAGGGCCTTCTAACCAAACTGGGGAGGAAAATGGCAGAATTCCCATTGGACCCACCACTTTCAAAGATGCTACTAGCCAGTGTTGACCTTGGGTGCAGTGATGAGATACTGACTATCATAGCAATGATTCAAACAGGGAACATATTCTACAGGCCACGAGAAAAACAGGCTCAAGCTGATCAAAAAAGGGCTAAATTTTTCCAGCCAGAGGGGGATCATCTTACTCTGCTTGCTGTATACGAGGCTTGGAAGGCAAAGAACTTTTCTGGTCCCTGGTGTTTTGAGAACTTTGTTCAATCAAGATCATTGAGGAGAGCACAGGATGTGAGGAAGCAACTTCTCACTATCATGGACAGGTAAATGATATTTTTCAGGGTGTGTTTAGTTGGTGAAAAAGTTTTAGTTTTAATACTGTAGCACATTTCATTGTTACTTGACAAATAATATCCACTTATGGACTAATTAGGTTTAAAAGATTCATCTCTTGCTAATCAGTTAGACTGTGTAATTAGTTATTTTTTCAACTGAATTTAATTCTTCATGCATATGTCCGAAGATTCGATGTGACGGGTACTGTGCAAACTTTTTTGAGAACTAAACAGGGCCTCAGTTGTTTTGACTAGACTAGAAGCATGTAGCATCTGCATTAGCTAAAGCACATTCTTGCCTTTTTCCTTGTATCTGTTCCTTGAATGTTTCCTTCTGCTCTTGCATATATATTCAATTTGTTTTTGTATAGTCGATTTACTTCATACTTTCACAGCAAGCTTCGATTGATTGACTATTGTCAAAATTTGCCTGCTTAAATATGTCAACCTTTTCCTTTCCTGAATAAAGTATTTTATAAGCAGATATGGTTGGGCAGAGTGCCACACTGCGAGTAGGCATCAACCTTGCATTCAGTATAATTTAACTGTGTACAATACAAAATCCAACTAGTGTACTAATGCATAGACAGAAACATTACGCAATGGCTACAGATGATAGGGCAGGGGCAGAGGTCAACTAATTTGTATGAGTCTTGTTTCTGGAATATTAGAGTAGGTGCTCAGAATTCGACATGCAATTTTGTCGCGAAATATGAAAAGCTTAGCCAATGTACAGTGATGACTTATTGATAGCATGTGTACATTGAGCCAGTGTCGTGGAATGCTATTTTGTTGTGTGGATCCTATGGAAGCAATTGCTCTTTCTGTACATCATATTCATCTCTCCAGATGCTTATAATTCTTGTTTGCACAGCAGTTTATGTAGCTAGATCTATTTGTTGTTATCTTTTCTTTTACGAGATTGATGTATGCTAAACAATGTTGCTGTTGTCTATGCAGATATAAACTTGATATTGTCTCTGCTGGGAAAAACTTCACAAAGATAAGGAAAGCAATTACCGCTGGCTTCTTTTTCCATGCTGCAAGGAAGGATCCCCAAGAAGGATACAGAACCTTGGTTGAAAACCAGCCAGTGTACATCCACCCCAGCAGCGCTTTGTTCCAGCGGCAGCCAGACTGGGTCATCTATCACGAGCTCGTGATGACGACCAAGGAGTACATGAGGGAGGTGACTGTGATTGATCCGAAATGGCTTGTTGAGCTTGCGCCAAGGTTTTACAAGGGTGCAGACCCCACCAAGATGAGCAAAAGGAAAAGGCAGGAGAGAATTGAACCCCTGTACGATAGATACCACGAGCCCAACTCTTGGCGCCTTAGCAAGCGCCGAGCTTGATTGTAACTGTAACTGTGTACTGTATGTTCTTTATCGCTGGTTGATCAAATTCAAGCTGACAATTTTGTTAGAACTGTAAATATTTTTTCCCTGTGCGTCTTGTTAGGGCAAATGAATTGACACATGTAATGTACCAGAAGTTAGGGGTGCTATCGTTACTAACGGTCAACTGATGAAGTGGTTCAGTTTTGTTCTCTTGTCCACATAAAATGGACCAAGCTTGTGTTTCTGGAGTAATGACATGTGGAACATATACGCCTCTGTTTCCAAGTTGGCCTCCCTTTATGAGTATGTTCGGATGAAATGACTGCCACAAATAGAGGTTTCCATTTTGACTATGTTTGGCTGAAATTACTGCCACAAATAGAGGTGGTAACAGACCATGGCTTTAGTGCTCTCTTCACAATTCAATTTGACCCTTATATATTTTTAGCATAAAATTGTATAAGATAAGTCCTTTAAGTCCAGCTCTTTAATTATCTAGGTTAAAATTTGAGGCCCTTCACCACCCCTAGTACAAAAACTCTTCACATCTCAGCAGGCAGCTGACAACGAAGTGCATTTGTGAGAACTGCAGGCACACGAAAATGTTACCTGATCTCTCAGTGGACGGAATCACAAAATTTGAATTCAAAACAAGTAGACACCACAGAATTCACAAAAAAGATTCACTGGGTCAGAGATAACAAACATTCTGTTAATTGGTCTCTAACTCCAAGGAATCTTAAAGGGTCAATTTCACAAATAGTTATGAACTTTAGTCAGAGTCAGGGTCTCCATCAACAATATCTGGCACTGAGTCATCTGACTCTGAATCAACGCCAGACTCCGACCCAAACAATTCTGCAAAGCTGGTTGAACGGCCCACTGGTGCTTGATGGAAGCCTGAAGCAGCAACCGGAACGTCTGAAACTTCATCTGAAGTTTCCAGCTTGCTAGAGGGTGCATCGACAGTTGGGCTTCTGTTCTCAAGATGACTGACTTGATCAGTGCGCCTCTGCCCAGGAAATGAGGGTATGACATGCTTCTGTGAATCAGAATTTGTTGTGTGCACTGGAGCCAAGACAGCATTGGAACTTGAAGTGTTATCCACTGTGTTTGGCTTGACAATTTCGCCTGCCGCCGCATCAACCATATTGACATCACTCTTGCTGGAGGCTGGAGCATCTTGTGCTGCAGACGTGATTCTGGGTGGGTTAATTTTTGGATCGTCTGCAATGGGATTGAGTTGACTTCCATCAGCCAACATTGTGCCAGCTTTACTTGTTCCTGCAGCACTATCATTCACTGGAGCCTCTGCTGGTTCATCGTCCTTGGTGGATGCCAACCAATCATCGTACATGTCTTCAATCTCCATAGCTTGAGGCTGATCTCTGTATGCTGAAATCCGGTATGTTCCACCGCCAAAAAATGTCTTTCCTTGTGTGCTGTAATTGAGCTCAGAGCCTACAGGAACTGCTTTTTCTAGAGAAAGGGCTCGAGGGTGCGCAAGGACATCCAAAGCCAGCAAAGCTCGTGAACAAAAGTCTGCAAGCTTAGTGCCTATCTCTAACTTCCCTGTAACAAACAAAAGATAGATATTATTACATATTTCGGGTGGACCTTTTTTAGGGTTACCCTTTTTTTTAAGGCCCAGATCCATACCAATCACTGCCACTTGCACAAAATATGTAATTAAGAGTAAGGAAAATTAATCTCGTAGTCCAACACAAATACCATTATTAATTGTTTCTGAACGAGTCATGCCGGCAAATTACTAGGTCCATACTTTTTCAGTGCCATACCCATTGCAGCCAAACCTTTGATTCAACTAACTAGATGTTAATTTTGAACTAATACCCGATCCAAAATCCAAAATCCACTAAATAACATGCTAAAAGACACTTCATCCGATCACAAATACAAGTGCATCTAGATTTGTCCCAAGTAAACTTTTTAGATTTGACCACAAATATGTAAACACTAATGTAGATCGACTATATAAGGTCAACATTAATAGATTCATTATTAAATAAGCTTTTCTATGTAAGAAAGTATACTTATATGGATATTTGCAGTCAAATTGACGACTGGAAACCGTGTTCGAATGTACTCACATTTGTATTCATAGGAACTATTACCTTTCATGAAGAGTTTGATTCCTTTGGCTAAATAAGGAGGACGGGAATATGGAGAAGAAAGAAAAGATGCTAGCAGGGCCTTCAATGAAGCAAGTTGGAGGTCTAATATGCTTGCCCCCCCAAACGTGGATGGTTTTTGCTCATAACTCCCTCCTGTGTCACAAGCACTTGTAGCCACGTTAATTAGGAGCAAGTCTACTTCTGGCCTCCAGCAATCCGTCTGCAATGAACCTCCCTGCTCCAGATGGTAAGTCATAATGTTATTGTTATATGTCACAAAAACATATAATCTGAATTTACACACTAACTAGGTATGGCAATTAAAATAACACAATACATGCAAATTGCATAACCAATTCACATAACATGATTGTGTTTTTCTTCCCATTCACCATGAAAATCGAAGTTTCAATACCTATTTCATTTTATAATCTCTCTAGAATATAATCATAAAAAAATGGTTGCAGGTAGTGTTTCAGCTATGGTCTGGAAAATAAGTATCTATTGGCACCATGAATGAAATCTGTCTGTCTTGGATATTAAATCATACAGTACCATGTGGTACCACTTCAAAAAACAACTTTGACCATTTAATCGTTAAATTTGCAAAATATATTATCTGTAGTCCAATTCCAATTTTGTTCATTGCTTGTGTTATGGAGGTAGTACCGGGATTAAAAGTCACAGGATAGAGGTTCACGCAGTTCTGTAGCACATGCACAGTGTTTGGATTAGTTGGTTTGTTAGAATAGAAATAAGTTTAGATTTATACAGTTAGGATATTTGCTTAGGGGTCAAGTTAGGCAAAGAGACACCAGTGTATCAGTTCAGGTTAAGCAAGAATACAAACCGTAAATAGTTCAGAGCCTCCAAGGGAAGGCGAACTGGTCTATCTTGCCCTAGTTCTATCTTCCATATCAGCTTAAAATTTTAATAAGGTGTATAAATGGTTTGAACTTTCTTAAAATAAGTATTTGCAATGAACTTGGCCAAGTCATTCTTGCTACAATCAGACTAATATGAGAACAAGGATTCAAACAACGACAAATATCTCGTAACAGGAAAATTAAGACATGCAGCAATAATTGGATGATGAACAGCAATAATTGGATGATGAAATAGAGGTTAGATTTAAGCATACCACATTCAGAAGAATTTCCAATGTTTCTAGCGCAGCTATTTTGACTGAAAGTGGGGTTAATATTCTAGCATCTCCTGTAGTTTCAGGGGTCATTGCCTTCGATGCAATTTGTACAGAAGAACCTTTTCTTTTCCTTGGGCTGATTGCTGCCTTCTCTGAACCTGAGACAAATGAGTTTTGTACTTGTGGTTCTTGCTTCCTCTTCTTCGAATAAATTTTTGATGATGATTCATTTGTCACTTTTGATGGATTTGTGCTCATTATAGTCATGTCACTTCCACCATCATCATTCAGATCAGCAATTGCATTGCTGACTGTTGCCTCAAGCAGGTGCAGAGATGTCCCTGATAAAAAAAAGATCATTTGTGTAAGAACGGTTGCAACAGGAAATTCACAAGAAAAAACAAAACCAAAGATGTGTAGCAAACAAATGGTATCTCAATCATTCCCAAAAGAGAAGTATAAAGTATTTAAAGTTGAGGAGTTGCAAGAATGGTTAAACACTATCAAACAATTGGGACCTATATACAAGATATACAGTCCACCCTAAACAATGCTTACAGAAAAACGCTCTTGAGCATGCTACATACATCATTTTCAGAGCATTATAGATGTTACAACATAACAAGTAGAAGTCATTGAAGAATTTTCTTTTAAAAAAAACAACATGCTGAAGATATTTCAAGATTATTTGTCTCCAATATTCAAAAATCTTTAAGAAACTTTTTTTTGTTATTAATGTTGCTAATTCAGAAAAACAAGGCATTCAAGTAGAATTGTAGCCTGAGATGCTAATATGCTATAATAGTATTACTATGACAAAACCTAAACTACACTAACAACAAATTATAATCAATTGTACTATTTCCAAAGCTAAAATCATATAACTGTAATGGAGTATGCAAGAAATAAAGAATGACATACCAATTCCCATGGAGGTCAGCAACAGCTGCAAAATACTGTAAGCTTTTGTCCTCAAACTAGGTAACTTTGCTATTTTGAAGTACTCTGTTACAAGCCGTATGATACTAGCACCATGTGGTAAAAGTTGGCTGCAGGATGATAGTCTAAATTAGTCCTTTTATATCTTAGCTTAGATTTGAACAAAAATTAAAAGAGAAATTCTAGATGTCTCAATTTTTGTTCCAGAACTAGTCACAATTATAGTCTATAATGCTTCCCATATGATTTTTTTTTTCAGTCCCCCACTAGACCAAGTTAAGAAATGTATGCTTTTGAAGAGACAATGACAAGTTACCTTCGCAATCCTTTAATAGTTGCATTGAGCAAATCCAAGAAAGTCGAATGCAATGATGGAAGCTCAAAACAAATAAGCTCTTGATGCAATGAAGTTGTTGAAGGAAACAGCTTTTTATGCAGTGATCCATCAACTAACAGCACTCTTCGAATCAAAGCCACCAAAGCACGCATTGGAACATTGACCTTTTTGCCAATAAAAAGAGATGAATTTAGAATAAAATTGCATCTCTCACCAGCAGATTATGAGCACCATTAGGTAATATACAGAAATATTATGATTTTGACCAACCTGAACTGGATAATAACTAGTCAGCATCACACTGCAGCAATGCATAAGAGCTGAAATGGTAGGAACAGTACAGACACGAAATTTCTTCGTGATGTGTACATTGGCTCCAGACCTTACTTGATCTCCCAATGTTGGTGGAGGATCAGCTCCAGGTGGAACTAGTAGCAACATAATATCATGGCCATTCTTTTCTGCAGCAGTAAAATGGTTAAAAATTACCTGAAATGGTAGGACTGAAGCATGATTAGCAGCAAGCTGTTATATCTTACCTTCTTCAAGCCCTACGAAAGCATCATTCAAAAGATTGTTTACCACAATCAATATCCTCTGAATCATCAGTGACCAACTGTCCTCAGATACTCGGATAGAAGGTAACAATGCTAAGGTTCTTGCAAATTTCTGGAGTGTGGGAACTATGGGTCAGGGCTGAGCATTCTATAACACGAAACAAGAAAACAAAAGGATAAATTAAGTAAAGCTCGAGGCTCCTCTCACCTCAGATGGTTTTATATTGACTCCTGTACTCATAACCTTTGCTACAATGGCAGATTCAACCTGAAATTTGTAAAAGTAAGTAAACTGTATGAATAGAACAGTTAGGGTGATAGAAATAGTATTATAAACATACAACATCATGTGTATTTGAGTATTTCTATACATCCTAGCAATTAGTGAACTTTTGAAAAATCTGCATCATACATATAGACTGAAGATTATCAGCAACTATCATTGATGGAAAACTCAGCAGCTATCATTAATGGAAAACTCGTGTGGAACCGCTGTGTTTTATATCTGTAACTACAATATTAGTAAAATAGCAACTAGCTCAGGGAAATATCAAGAGCTTCAATAGCAGTTCAATTCTGCAATCCATATAGACTGAAGATTATCAACAGACTTGCATCGAATTCAAACTTCTATAATCCTACAGTCCAATCAAGGAGCAAAATTAAAATGTTACGAAGAGCTAAACTTTTTTTCCTTTTATGCTACTCTGGATTCTGGAAGAACCATCCTTTTTTTCCTGGGCACCAAGACATACCCATAATAGGAAATGAGAACATAAAAATAAGACATACTTTATTGTAGTGCCGATTTACAGATGATGGGTACAATTTAATAACTGTTCTCAGCAAATTAGTTGCTTCGTCCTGCAAAAATAGATATAAATTAAGATATTCCCATCGCGTGGTTCAAGGCAAACATATAAGCATAAGAATGAAAAGAGTACAACATACAGCTACTAGACCATTTTCATTTAAAAGCCGCAGAACCGGTTCAACAACCCTTCCAGCAAAGGCTGATGCCTCTTTCTTTAAGTTCAAAAACTTCGCCAATCTAATCAGAATCATCTTGCTTTCAGTGTAAACAAACAAAACATACAGAACAAAATGCAAAGAATAAAATAACATTTTTTAATATTCTTTAATCAAACCTGTAATACTGAAGCGGACAAGCTACAAAGCCAATATACTTTAGAATTCAGATAGATTGGATCGCAGAGTCTATTGCAAACATAGAACTTGAAGTTGGGAACTGTACTTAAGATAGGAGCCATGTAAAATTTGGCTTACTGCAGATTGGTCGCAGGAGCCATGTCTAATTCAAGCCACTTGGCTACGCCAGAACTAATTATATGGACTATTAGAAAACTACTAAACAAGCCATTTAGCTACATCAGAACTAATTATATGGCCTATTAGAAAACTAATAAACAAAGCAATACAAGGAAAATTTAAATTGTTCCGAATCATATAAAATGCAATGGAAAATCCACCTGAATGCATTATGTCCACTTTTGTAACTGAGTAATAAATAAAAAAAATATAAAAAAGTTCCATTCTGATGTGAACACTACGTAACTTTATTAAGTGGTGGTTCAATTGATAAATTCATAACTTAATCCATTTAATCATGTAAAAGTTAAACATAGACAATCCAAAATTACACTTGGCAGCTTAAAGGACATCAATCTTCTGTAACTTACCTGACAAATAAATCAGACATGGAAGTACAAGAAATAACAGTTACAAGTTGCAAGCTAGATGGTTCCTGCTACAAGGAAAAGAGAATCAGTATAAAAATAATGTGTGCAAGACTGAAGGTTCACATATATAAGATGTTTAATGAGAATGACGACGAGATTAAATCCTGGGAGAAGCACGAGCATATGTTGGCTACTTAGCCGGCCTAATCAGCGATTAAGCACAAGAAGCTGCCCTAAAACCATCGTTACAACAAATAAAGTTGGCTGGTACTATATAAAGTTACAGCTGAAATACAAAATGGTAAAGGTAAAATAAAGAGTATATTGCTGTAAACTGTACTGTTTGATTAAAACTATTCATTCTAGATACTAAAGAGATGGATGGAATTACATGATGAAGATGAACCACAGTAAATTCAGTATGAGCATTATTCGCAAGAAGAGCGACAAGAGAGAAGCACGAGCTTTTTCATAGCTACAGTCAATCTCAAGATTCTATGGTTATAGTTTTATTCCTAAAGCACTTGAATAACCAAGTACAACATCAATAAACTCCTGCCAAGGTAAACTATGTTTGGAATTTACTAGTTCAGACTGCATGAAGGACATCAAAGAGAAAGTTTTCATACTCCATAGCACAATGTCTACTTCAGCAAAATATAACTGAAAAATTGCCATTCACTTCAATAACTCCCAAAGACACTAGTATCAAATTCATGGCTATACTCCAACTAAAATTTAACTAGAAAACATTTGTGAGATGCTAAATACATCGTCAACTAAATAGTGGCATAACCCAGAATCTGAAACAGAAAGGAATTTGGGGGGGGGGGGGGGGGGACAAGCAGACAAACTTCTGGCTTCTGGGGACACAAGTCATAAACTGGTGTGCATACGTTCTACATAAATTGCGCCAAATTACATGCATTACCTGCAAGTTACTCAGAATCTTTTCGTACCAATTGGAGTACGATTCTGCAAAGCGCTCATTGCTGCACTCTTGGAAAGTCACACCGAGAAAGCAAGTACCCAACCAGCAACTGTATGCCTAAAGAATTTTCAAAAACAAAGGTAAGCATATTTGCAAAAGTTCTCTGATTCATTTTTCTTTTACAATAAAGCATAGACATCAAGGGCATGACTATGGATCAACTGTTTTTCAGACTCAAGAAATAAATAGTAAAATAGTTTTTGCAAACTATAACATATAGTTCTTTCACAATTGACCATGTGGTAGGCACAGGGAGGGTGATGACATGTCAGGTTGATGGCCAAAGCGTTGAGAGATGCACAAAATGTGAGAGCGCACATCTGTGGCTTAGCATGATCAAAATAGCAGAGGGCTAAGATGAAACGCTTGGCATAGATGCATTACCAGTTGTGGGATCAAGCAATTAGAAACTGGTACTCTTGTACGGAGTATGGATAAACTAAACGTAATAACACTTTTAAAGGATGTAGAGAAAATTTTTGAGTAAATCACTTGTTCAATAATTTAACAGCAAAGTAACCAACACAGTGAGGTACTGATGATTCATAAGACGATGCCTTTGAAGCAGAATTTTTTTATCTAAAAATATCACATTCCAACTAAAATACACTCATTCTGAACTACTTCAGTAAACTGCAGCTGTAGTCATTCTCATTGGTGTCCTCCAATCTTAAATGGAAGAGCAGAGGGACCCTCGAATTTGCTTCACATACGAAGTTATTCAAACTTAATTCCACATGATGAATCTGCAATCTATGTCCTCGAAATTTAAACTACTCCCCTCACACGGTCACACCATCCAAATGAACTTTTCTCTATTGCATAAAAAAAATTACCACACAGTACGCTGTATCCTTGGAAAAAGAGGAAGGTTTCGCCCCAAAATGTACTAATTTCTCAACACAGAGAGCAGATGGAACATAGAGACCATACCGAGTCGCTCTCCACCAGCGCTACGACACGCTCGACCCAGGAATCCACGGCGGCGCGCCACGCCTCGGCGAGTTTGGGGTCCTCTGGAGCGCGGTCCGGGAGGCCCTCCGTGAGCAGACCGTGCGTGCGCACCGCGCCGAGGACAGAGGCGAGCTCCACCGGCGGGAGCTCGGCGCCGCCGGGCTGCGGCAGCCGCTCGGCGACCACCGCGCGGAGCAGCCGCGGCTTCAGCCACGGATCGTTGAAGCCGGCCAGGAAGCCGCCGCTCGCACCTGCCATCGGGGGCCCTGGTATGGATGATTTGGGCCGGCGGCCGGGGCGGAGGGAGAACGGCGGCTGTTTACTGGTCCGCGATGTCGAGTGTGGGGCAAAAGGGTTTAGGGTTTAAGAGCATCTCCAGACTCTAGTACACACACGATCTAAAAAAAATATAGTACATACACCTCTATCCAAAACAGTCTCTCTTTATCACAAATAACAATTTTTATATTTTTAGTAATATAGTTGCTGCAGCACAATATCAAAATCCAAATAGTGTAGAGAGAAAACTTCATATAGGTGAGGGAGGTGTATTTTGATGATTACCAAAAATTATTAGGTAATGGGAATAGGATTGGTATCCGCTAGAGACCTCCAATCACAAAACATCAAATTTTTGGTATCGGAAAGAGGGATGAATAATCTACTATCTGTTTTTTTTTTTGTTTTTTTCCCTCATGCTCGAGCGCGGCGCGGGGCAACCGGCCATGTCAACTAGCTTTATTTTTTTACGGGGAGATAGGACAACTGACGTCATATTCTCCCATATGATGGCCACATCCATCGTCCAAAACAATTGCAGTATTTGTACGGCTAAAATGATCCCTGCCGTCTTATCGGCACACGTCTCCTTCCAGAGCACGCTGGATCCATTTTGTCGCCTCCTCCTCCCTGTGCCTGCCCTCTCCTGCTCCCGCTCCCCACCGATGGGACAGCCACGCTGGATCCATTTTGTCGCCGCCTCCTCCCAACGCCTGCCCTCTCCCGCTCCTGCTCCCCACCGATGCGACAGCCCCAGGCGGCGAGAAGGGCAATGTCAGAGGTCACTGGTGATGCTCATCGCGATGCGGAGAAGCGGCATGGTGCGCACTCACCCTCGGCATGCGCCACTCCTGCATGCTCCCCACCAGCCGCGCAATGCTCGCGCTCCCCTCCGACTTCAGCAAGAAGGGCGGCAACACCTCGAGCGAGTGGAGGAGAAGGGAGCACCAGCCACCGGTAAGCCCCATCCCGGATGCGGAGAGGGGGGAGGCGATGCGCGCAGCTCGTGGTGACCACATGCTTGCGCAGCCCTCCAATGTCCAACCTCTCCAGCAAGAAGGACAAGACACCTCGAGCGCCTCCAAGTGAGTTGCTCAGTGTGACTACTCTTAATGCTCCATTTTTCATGGGATCATATTGCATGATTTAGTAAGGATTTTGTTTGATTTAGGGTTTCACCATGAACGGCTATTTTGATAAACTATTCAGTAGATTATCCCCATGTAACTAGCATGAATATTTTTGTGTGATTTGTATTAGTTTTTTCCTTTGATTTTAGGGCCCCTTCAATCTAATTTTACATGTGTTTTGTGGTGATTATCAAGGCTCCATCCCCATGCCATCTGATTTAGGATTCCATTTCTTTTAGTTATCTAGCATTTTCTTTCATCCCTAGCAGGTGATGTCTACACCATATGTTCATGAACATGCTGATCGATTATTCTAGGTGTTTCAGTATTCCTTTCACTTCCCAATTGTGACTTAGGATTATTTGAAAATTTGGTTTGGGTTGATTTTCAAGGCTTTTCATCCCTATGATATGTCATCTGATTTTTGGGGATTTCACTTGATCTAGCAATGTACTATGTTTTTTTTATCCTCAGATGTTATATATCTGGGCCATGTTTCATGAACATGTTGCATGTATTATTATGGGTGTTTTAGTTTTATTCTAGGCTTCATTTTTTAGTTGTGTCACAAGTTTCCGATGTAGTCCTCATAAAGCACAATGTGTCCATCTCTATTTTGTAGTTTAGAAGAGAATTAAGTGCCTTTTGTCTTCATTTCACTATCCTCATGTGTCATTGTTTCAAATTCTTTTTTGAAACTCTTTTGTTTATGATCTACAGAAGGACTTGGCATCACGAATGTTGAGATTGAACACTTGAAAGCCTGTATATAAGAAAAAAATTGAGTTGGACCAATGACGTTGCTATGGCGCGCAACGCAGGCCATTGCTGTGGTGCCGCAACGCTGGAAAAAATCCAGATTCGTCCATATGGCTGTGCACTGTCCAGATTTCTCCATACGGATGATGTTGTTATTGAAGCTGAGGTGTGGGCCAGTGAGGGTATAGGTGGTGTTAGGGGAGGCGATGCGCATTGGGGTCTCGTGGAGGCGGTGGCCTGCAGCGGAAGGGCTCAATGCAGCGGCAGTGCCTGGCGACAGCTTCCTTTGTTGAAGATAAGGTGCCCAGAGGTGGAGGCGGCAAAAGAGCTCGGCATGATCCATGCTTGCTTTTCTTGTGTTGCATAAAGTGATTTTTCATCAAATGCTTTTTAGATGTTGGAAAAAATCCCTTGTTACGACCTATGATTTCCTATGTTGCATTCACTGAGTTTGGATATTGCTATTTTTTTTCCAATGTTGCATTAAGCAAGTCTGCATGCGGATATTATGTTGTTTCTATGTTACGACCAGTCAGATTTGATGTTGCAATTACTTGTTGTAATGTGTTGTTGTGCATGAAATTTTCATCTGAAATGTTGCATGAAACATTCCTATATGTTGCAACATGATATTTTATATGTTCAGAGTATATACTTCTTGAGTATATACTTATTGAATGTTGCATGCAATATGAGGCACATGTTGCGTCGGGAATTTTTCTACCAAACTTAAGTTGCGACCGGATTTTCTCTACTGAGTTTATATTTGTTAGAGATTGCATGAAACACGAACCATGTGTTGCGGTGGGAAGTTTTTAGTGATCTACCATCCTATGCCTGGCGTTCGGATTGGACGTCCGAGCACTAGAAACCCTGATTTTTTTTATTAAGGGGCTGTCAACGAGTTAGCCTGTAGTATGTAGCTATCGGGAGCTGGCCATAGGTTCTGGTGGTCGTAGGAGTTGAGCCCACGATAAATATCTGCTTCAGTTGCTGCAGACCGCAGATGTCCTTGGGAGTGGCGTTGGCTGGATGCTTCACTACAAAAAAAAAACCATTTAATCTGTGACGATTTTTGACGAAATTTTCGTAACGTTTTTAGATATCGTCACAGATCTGCAATTATGGTTATAAGGCTCGTAACACAGTGACGGTTTATTGATTTCATCATGAATGAGCCCAAAACCTGTGACGTTTTAGCAAATCCGTTGCAATTAATAAATTTAGAATTACTATCATAGCACAAGGTGAGAAAACAAAAATACAAAAGGAAAAAGAAAAAAGACATCGCAAGGTGAGAAATCAAAAATACAAAAAGAAAAAAAAGGCCTCGCACAGGGATTAGAAGAGGATAAAAAACCAATATGTGATTAGGAGAGTAAATTGTTGATAAAAAAGCCAAACAGCCGCTCACCAAAAAAAAAAGATAAAAAAATAGGAAAAATGAGAGGATATGGTGTTTGAACTTTGGTCTCTTAGAACAGACTACAGCGCCATACCACTATTCTACAACTTCACATTATCACATGTTAGCGTCTTTCGTTTTACTATTTATATACTAATATCTGCGCTTCAATTTAGAAAAAAAAACTTGAGACTAATGGGAATCGAACCCTAGTGTTGAGCAAAAGAAACACACGCCTTTACCAACTGCGCTTGTGGTAAAAGTGAAAAAAAGAAAGCAATCCAAGAAATAATAAAAAAAACAGAACAGCAGCCTCCCACTTGCGCGCTTGTGGTAAATAAAAGGAAAAAACAATAAAAAAAGAAAACCAAAATAGCATGTACCGAGAGGGAGTCGAACCACGACTGCGGGCTTGAAGGAGCAAAGCAATAACCACTTAGAATGGGCGTGGTTCGGATGGATCCGACGATTCGTCGAACTGCTCCATAAAAGTGAATCTAATGGGCCCCTAATCCAACCAGTGAAATGATGCCGGTGCAATGGATCAGAACCATTGTAACCATAGGTTCAAACGGATCGATCCGCACCCAAATGTTATCCGCCTGACCAAATCTCCATGGATGCTGCTGTTTGCCTGCCTGCCCCCGCAGTGGTCTGCCAGCCGGCGGCCGCACGCCTTGGCCGCCGCCCGGCCGCATTCCCACGCTGCCGCCGCCGCCGCCCGGCCGCATTCCCACGCTGCCGCCGCCGCCCGTCTGGTCCAGCACCCGCGGCTCCATTGACTCGCAGAGTCGCAGTGCGCAAGACAGCCGCCCTGCGCGTCCTTCGCCGGAGTACATCTACAGCGGCAAGGCCACGAGGAAGAAGGATGTGTCTTCACCTTCGGACTGCTCGTCCTCGAGATCGTCATGGGGAAGAGGGCAGTCGGCAGAGACGTGCAGTTTGGGTATGTCACAGATTGGTTCTGAAGCCTTCACGTTGAGGGGAACCTGCTCGCCGCCGCCGTCGACGCCGCCGTGCTCGCCGCCGTCACCGTCGGCGAGTTCGACGAGGAGGAGGCTGTACGGCTGCTGCAGCTTGGCATGGCATGCAGCAACCCGAACCCGGGCGAGCGACGGCCGAGCATGGTGGACACCGTGAAGATCATCGGCAAGTCGTTGCCGCCGACGGATGTGACTCCTTCCAAGCCGCCGATGGTGTGGCCACCGTAAAGGTGGAACTCAGTGACAAACCTCTGATTGTAGCACGTCGACTAGTCGACGTTCATGGTTGAGACAGTGGGCAGGGATCGAAGCATCTCTTCTGAACACGAACGAGAACGACGCGGCAGATTGACTGGTTATCACAGAGGAAGATCTTCGCAGCTAGAGCCTAGAGGCCGTCTCCGAACATATGGTTCGACCCGCGGTATCCATTGGAGCATCGGGGGTGAGCAAGCTAATTATAATGGATCAATCGGTGCTCCTCTAAGCATCAAATGGATCACTGGATCGGCTGCGGGTCGCTCCAAGGTTGGTCCATGCCCATCTATATAACCACTGAGCTATCACTTCGTTAGCCTAAGATTGATTCGTTAAATTATATTTATACTAGCCTCCACAGCAGAGCTAAATTTGGAGGAAAAAGAGGTGTATAGAGTGAGGGGGATTCGAACCCGGGTCACTGGTAGAAGACATGGACGCCCTAGCCAGTGCGCCGAGCATTCATTGGTGATTGTTTTGGGTATAAAACATTTAGATAGTATTGTGTGATTCATCTTTTTCTTTTTAATCCGGAATTAAATTTTGTAGTTGGTATTTCTCTCTCATAAGAAGTCCAAATTTGATGATTCTTTTTTCTAAATTTTTCTAAAATCAGAAGATTTTATTTTGTGGCTTTTGTTTATATGTTAATTGATATATCTTGATTATTTTCGTATGACATGTTTTATTCCAACTAAATAAAGAATAGAAAAAATATGTTTTTGAATAATAATTGCTAATATAACATGATGTTTTTCAATATTATGGTCAACATAAGGTGGTGTCTAAAATTGAGCTGTATACGGATTCGATCGTGTTATGATGTGTTCAAATTTCAAAGTTTGACTTCAATAACAAGAAACTATGTAAGAAATATACAATTTTGTGAACAATTTACTGTCTCACTTTATGCAAACTATTTAAATTTTTATGGAAAAGCTTATAAACCAAAAATATGTTGTCATATCAATTTATAGAATTTTTTTACTATATTTGGATATTATTGTAATTATTATATAGTAATTCGGAGAAAGAAGTTTGAATTATCCCTGGAAGACAATTGAATTTTTCATCCATCTCCGAGACAGGGGCCACAATGGAACATATGAGCCTAAATATAATTTTTCTACAATTTTTGTATCCTTTTGGGGTACACATAATTCAAATTATAATTACTTTCAATAAACATGCAGAAATTCATTTAAACCATCGAAAATAGTAAATGAGTTTGAAAATTATCAAAACTTCTACAAGACAAATTATATGTAGTCTATTATATTTAGAAAATATATTAATGTATATAAGATAATTATTTTTATATGTTACTTCACAATGGTGCAATAAAATGGGAAAAGAAAAAGAAAAATGTTAAATGGGCCGAAACACTACCTAGGGTCGTTTTCTATCAGAGCCCATCTTCTCCCGACCGTCCATCTTCGATCCAACAACTCAGATCGATCCGTAGATGTATAAATAGGCCAGCAAACCCTAGAGCCAGCCTCTCTCCCATCCCCTTCCCCTCCCTCCCTCGCATCCCTCCTCAGATCTCGCCGCCCCTTCGCATCCGCCGCCGCCGCCTCCCACCTCCGCTGCTGCCGCTTCTCTCCAAATCCAAGGGCCGCGCCCGCCGTCCCCTTCTGTTCCCACGCCCTTGCCGATTTGCTCGTCACCGCCGCTCCTCGTTGACCAAGGGTGTGGGTGCGGCCGCATCCTCGTCGGTCCCTCCCTACGAGCGTGCGTTGGGGCGGGGGGGGCATGGTTGCCTTCCTGCTCTTGGTGGTGATGCTGCCGGTGGCCGAACTGCACGCGGAGGTGGGGAGACGGGCGGTGTTCGCCAAGCTCAGCGATGGCGGCCGCGCCTCGGGTGAGGTCGTGTCCTCCTCGTTCTTAGATGGACAAGGGCGCCCGCGCGCCTGGGTCGCGATGTGTGGTCAAGCTTGACCCCCTCTTGTTTGAGGATTGCGTCCACGCCGGAGAAAACATCTACTGGCACGTCGGCAACTTCGGCCACATGCTCGCACGCTGGATTTCTCCTTCCTGGCGTCGGCCGAGCTAGGGGATTCCTTCTGCAAGTACCACATCGGAGGATGGGAGGCTGTCCATCGCGTGCATCGGCGCGTGTTCCACCTCTAGCGCGTCTGGTGGTCTGGTGCGGGTCGGCCGGCGACGGGGCAACGGCCAGGACGCGCCCCCCAGGTATTCGCTTCATGGTCTCACACAGCCAGGTCTGTGTCCGTGTCTTCTCCTGCTGCTGTAGCCTGTTTCCTTTCAGCAGGCGTTGGATTATTCGTGTTGAGTTTGGATTATTCGTGCTAAGTTTTGGCGTATAATGTGTCTGTGCAGTTCTTGCTACGATCGATGTGCCGGCTGCGACCATTGGTAACGCCACGACCATCACAGAGCAGGAGATATTGGCGCAGATCAAGACCTTCAAGTTCGGCTCTCCTGGCGGCAATGTCCATGCAGGTAATCTAGTCGATGAAATGTCTCTGAAGACTGGTGTTGCTGCAGTGGGAGCTGCTCTCGTCTGGCTTAACTGGTTTGAAAATGATAGTACCTACGATTTCGGCGTTACTGTGAAATTCTTTGAGAGATAATACTTCAGGAGACCTCGCACAAAATGTTTTGCCAGTTGTTGTCTCAAGTGTCTATATAGGTGTTAAAGAATTAAGAAGCATTATTACATTTATAATTTGTAATCTAGCAGTAATTAGTCAATTGTGAAATTTGTAAAAAAAACTAAGAAGTTGCTATTACATTTTTCCTAATCGATGATTGTTTATCACTAGTGTCAAATGTCAATCATAGGATTTTAATTAAGTCTACAGTGTAGTGTGTAAAACAACTGCAACACTGATTCTATTATTTAGTTGAAAACACCTGCATAACTACACTAGCTACATACATCTGTTCTCTCATTGCCTACAAATTACTTGTAAAACCTGTAGCTTGAGCTTTGCCAGGGGTGAACTATATGCATTGGATAAAATATGGTATTTGTATTTTTATGAGTTCGGAACTCACTTCATTCATATGCATGCAGGCTGGAGGACGCATCCAATCGGAATGGCGTGACTTGTGTGGGGCAGTGGAGAATAAGTCCTTACTGTACATGTTGCGACAGTCATGTGATTATTTTTAGTTCATGGTAATTTAAATCACATTTGTACTGTTTTTTGTGTTTGGTGGGCTGTATTATGGAAAGTTGGTGTAATTTGGGCTGTAATTGGTTATTGTGACTTCTGGGCTGGAACTTTTGTTTTGATAAATAGATTATGTATAAAGTTGAACTTGGTTATCTGATAATTAATATTGGGCTGAAATTAGGCCCAACTTAGTGGCCCACTCTGAATTGGATCCATCAACTCATGGGCTGTGCTGCTGATGTCACCTGCCATGTCGATTGCCACATCACCTGCCATGTCGATTGCCACATCACCTGCCATGTCAGCACTACTTTTCACATCATTGCCACATCATTGATCAGGTCATCCTCTATGTCATTAATGTGTGACATGGCAATTGAATCCGTGACAAAAATTATATTATTTGTGATGTTTATTTTTGTCATAGAAAATGGGCTTGGGTTGGGCTTCGGGGTCCGGAGACATTTTATGACAGTTTTAAAACGTCATGGATCAATCAATCTGTGACGAAATTTTAAGAAACGTCGCGAGATGTGATCTGTGACGTTCAATACATGACGCAACTTTAGATCGTCATAGATACTGTTTTATGACGATTTTTTAGTGATCTGTGACGAAATTTAATCGTCATGGATCAATGGATTTTTTAGTGCTTCTCAAGGACGGGAGATACACAGGAATGCATGTTGGTCGCTGAGCATGGTAGCATCGCTACACTTGGGCGCACATGCTCGACCTCTATCAGCTTGGGTTCAGCAACTCGAGGTTGTGTCAACCCCGCCGCTCGAGGAAGCTGCTCGACGTTGAGAGTACAGGGCGCAGCAAGGCTTGAGAAGGTATGCTGTTGTTGTCATGCGACATTTGGCCTCACTTGCTCATGCTCGCCGCATTGCTTCACATCATGGTCACGATCGCTGGTGCATTGACACAGCCAGTCCTCGTGGCTCAGCCATGCGTCGTCCATGAGCTGTGTGAGCACCGTTTTCACTGGCCGTCGTTGCTTCATATGAGAGCAAGTTTCATGATCTCGCCCATCGCCGACTGGGATGCATGTGACAGAGGGAGAGAGATAGTGGCGGGTCCCACAATCTGGTCAATAGCAGCACGAGCAAACTCATTTCGCCGGCCTGAACAGGCGCGTGGGCAGTCGCCCGCGTCCTTCTTTCTCCTAAGCCACGTAAGCTCTCAGCCCGTTTCTCACCACCTATAATACATGCTCTGAGGTGCGCTGATGCCGCCGTCATGTGAGGTCGTCAACACCCCGACAGCATTAGCCGCACGTACCACAGGAGTATCAGCATGCATGTATCCCAGAAACATCAGCATGGATTTGGTGTCCGAGGCAGCAACCGCACACACCCTTGGCGCATCCGACGTATGTGTCCCCCAGGGTGAGCATCACTTGGGTTGCGCTGGCAGTCTGACACGTTGTTGCTTGGAAGAGCTGGCCATTAGCAAGTAGCACATGTGGACATGCCGATAAAGCCCCCAGCCTGCAAAATATGAGAAGGAAGAAAACTCACAGGATGCATACACGACATCCTTAAATTGGGCGGTACTAGCGCCTGGACGTCCGTCGCAACATCAATAATAACGTCCGCAGCATAGAAGGAAATCATTTGCAACATAGACAACCACCGTTTGCAACATCAAAATAATGTTAAAAAAAGTTGTTAGTCATCCATTGATGATTAGGAAAAAAACTCGCTGCAACATTTATTTCATATTGCATGGAATATTCAAATGTCTCGTTAAAGATTTAATATTCAGATAAAACACTTGCAATATGTGTAAAATATATGTAACATCGCAACATCTAAATCTATTTTTGCAACATCTACATGAAGCACATACAATATTTTAAAATCTCTACTGCAACATTATAAAATATCTATTTCAACATGACCATCTGGTGCTCACCATAGCCTTCGCTCCTCTGCATCCTTTCAGAGCTGGCCACCATGGCCGCCACCCAGAGCTCCTTCAGCGGCCGACGCGGCTTACCCATGGCAGGGTTAACCATTTCGTTTTCCGGTCAAATCCCGGTGTTTACCGGAAACGAAATTTCGTTCCGAAATTTCGGTAAATTTCGGCGAATTTCGGTGAATTTCGGTCGAAATTTGTTGAATTTTGAATTTGAAAACGAAATTTTTCGAAAAATACCGAAATTTCGAATCCCGGTAACTAGCGGAAACGGAAAATTTTCCGAAATTTCGGCGAAATTTCGCCGAAATTGTTAACCCTGACCCATGGTGGGCGAGCGGCAACCTGGGGTGGGGGTGGGGGTGGGGGAAGGTGCGGGGGAGCAGCGGCCAGACCCCCCCCCCCCCAGCAGCCGTCCGGAGCTGTTCACTATGGACTGCATCTCGCTGTGAAACAGGCAATGTGGGCACGGTTCTCGAGATCTGTGGAGGCACGACGGCGGCGCAACTCTCGGAGCTCAGGGAGGTAGATGAGGAAGGCGGCAACTATGAGCCTGCAGACATGAAGATAACGAGAGGATAAGATTGACCAAGCAAACTAAAGGTCAAGGCAGGGATTAATATGTGGAGTTTATTATTGTGCCACGACTCCATCCGGAGTGAGCCATCCCTCCGGATGCTCGAGTTGAAGCATTACCGAAATAAATTACTTTTACCAACAGGTAGCAGTGGGAAGTACTAGCAGCTGCACTAGTACAACATGCTTTTTCATGATACAAACTGCTTTGCCGTGAAGCCCCTCGTTGCCACGCGAGTTAGGTTAATCAAGGATTCACATTGGCTCGCGACCTGGAGTGCCGCACCAAGTTGGGCGATTGAGGCTCGGGGTGCAGCGCCATGTCCGGGGACCGCGGCCTGTGGCCTCGGACAGCTTGTTAGGATCTTTTTACCGACACTTGTATGCCGTGTGTTTTTTGCCAGATGTTACACACGGAAAAGGTTTTGCCGTGCGTTTTTCGGTCTTTGCCGTGTGCTTTTGGCACACGGCAAACTAGACAGCTCCCGTAGTAGCTTACTATTACCAACTCGAGGAAACAGAACGCCTCGTCGACTTGGGGTGTGCATGGGCTGTCGAGCAGCCCCTAGTACCGCTTGTCAGTGCTGGGCATCACAGCGTCGTCGTCGTCAAGGGTGCGTCGCCAAATCCCTCGTGGCCGCCGCCGTGCTCCTTGCTCGAGCGTTGTCGATGCACCCGTGGAGGTACTACCCGAGCTGAGTGCCAGCGCACTAACATGCCCTTGATTCACATATGTGCTTCGGCAAATGCGCTCGCCCAACGAGCCGTCAGGCGTTCGTACGAAAACAACAAAGATGTGGATTAGATATCTCCACACAAAATGATTTGCCTTTAGAGTAATTGTGGGCTTCAAAGAAAAGGGTGACTTGCCTTCTGAGTGCTTCCAGTGTACACACTTGTAGCACCAGCACGTAAGTGTAAGGAGGAAAAGGCAGATGCCTCATAAACTGCACCTTAATGGTGAATGCAGCAAGACGTTCTTCCATCGGAACATGTGACCGATGTTGGCAAAAAGGAGAAAACAACACCGCATTCCCTAGCTGTCGCGCTAGCTGACGGTGGGATAAGTACCGCAAGCAGAGATTCGTAGGAACTCTTATTTAGAGATCTGGCCAAGAGATGAACGCACTGCAATCTTCCAAATTACCTTGTGAAAAATAAAGAGCACATGAGGGAATTTTTACGCAGGTTAAGGCCTTCCGATGAATAATAGCCCTACGTCCTTTCTGTTTGTATATTCTTTGGAGTGTATGAACTAGAGAGAAGATACAAAGAACCAAGCTCGCTATCTAGCTTTGTCGGTTTTTCTAGGGGAGAATAAGTCCTCACCCTCCCCTTATGGACATTTTTTTTTATAATGCACACTACCTGTGTAAGGCGGTCTTCAGAAAGTAAGTGACGCGTCCCTATTGATGATACGCGCGTCCTTCATGCACCCTGCTACCTACTTGCCAGGGTTAACCAAACCGGTGGGAACCGGTCCGGCCCGGTTTCGGTTTGGGCCGGTACCAAACCAGCCCAAATTCAAAATTCAAAATTCAAATTTTAAAAAATGAAAAAATTCCTAAAAATGCTTCAAGGTGAGACGAATCTAATGGTGTCAAATTTTCTCAAAAATTCGTTCATTTAGTATAGTTTGCGGGCATATGAAGTTAAATAAAAAAAGAAAAAGAAAAAAATGGGCCGGCCCATTAAGGCCCACCGCATATGGCGGACGGTAAACCAGTCAAACCGGGAAACCATTTTTAAACCGTCGGATTTTTTGGTTAAAACACCGCTAACCGGTCAGACCGGACCGGTAAACCGGTCGGAACCGGTTACACATGTGCTTTTGAATTTGTATTTGAATTCAATCGGTTTTCGATCAAACCGGTTCGGTAAACTACTATCGGAGAGCGGCGGTTTGACCGGACTGGTCGGTTTTGTAAACCCTGTTTACACCACCTCGTCCTTTGGGGTGTATGCATCATGCATGACTCCAGAGCCACTTAAATGCTTGCTGGTGCATGCACCGCGTATGCTGCATGCATGCATGACCTGCATGCATGACCCCCTCACTTGCTTTGCAACTTGCATGTGTGTGTGGCAGAGGCCCACCTAGTGCTAGATCCCGCTACCAAGGAGAGCGGATTTTCAGCCGCGGGGGCAGGTGCGCCGGATACGTGTACGGACAGGATTACGTCAAGATTCGTGAAGGACAGGTACAGATGGAGTACTTCTGACTTATTTGTGAACAGTTCATTGTGCAGGTGTTTTTTTTACAGGAAGAACCGGAGGCGCATCTATGGAGAAGACCACGACGGGAGGCTTCCGGCTCGCGGAGGGGTGCAGCACGTACATCGAGAAAACAGGAAAACTACACTGTCGATGAACAGTTCAAGTACGGACCTTGAAGGAGCAGGATGGTTCCAGAGTGGAGTATGATTAATCTAAGTTGGTTGCTCATGGTACGAATAAGAAATTAAACGCATATATTAGTTATTACTCACGGTACAAATAAAGAATTAAACACATATATTGCTCACGGTACAAATAAGAAATTAGACGCATATGCAACAGTTGCTCACGGTACAGATAAGAAACTAAACGCAGATGCACCGGGAATGCATTAGATTTAAATATTTCTTACTGTGCAAAAAATATGAATAGGCACACATTTGATTGAGAAATATGATGCACACAATCGTAGTTGTGGCATATATTGATTTTATATTTTCTTAATCATGCTGCACACTTTTTTTTTTGCATAGAGGCACCGCCCTCTAAATTGTTCAACAAGTATCTACATAAATTAGTGTACTATGTAAAATATAGTTACAAAACTGTGTGATGATGAATAGACTTTTGTGCAAGACCAATAATTTTTATAACTTTTAGTGCATTAATTTAATTACTACAGCATCTTCAAGATGCACATATTTTTTAGGATGCTTAAAAATGTCCAATTATCTCGATAGATAACATGTATATATTTTCGTGCAGATAGAAAATGTAAAATTATTGAAATGTGAGATGTTCAAACTCGATTGCACACAAAAGTAGCATATTGTTTTATATAAATCAAGCAATATATGTGCATCTTGAACATTCAATTTCCCTCTAAAATAGTTCGAATAATATGGTGCTACTCCGTAAATTCTCTAATTAATTAAGTATAACTAAAGAAGCACATATATGTGTGCGTAACAAAAAAAATGATGCACACAAAAATTAGATTGATATGTATTTTTTTTTGGAGAAGGTTGACATGTATTTTTGCTCATTGAAAAATAAAAAGACTTGAACAATGCACCTATGTTTTTGCTGCAATAATCAATTAATTGCATTACAGTTTATTTCAATCAAAGAGGATGCTATTATATTTTGTTTAAACTATGAAACCAAGATGCAATAATTTTCTATATACAGAAACTATTTGAATTATTCAATAAATAAGGGTGCACAAGATTATGGTTGAGAAATTCTAAAAAAAACAAGATGCACATGTTTTTGGGCATAATGGGAAGCCTGGACTGTTAGATAATTAATGATGCACAAATTATTTTGCTAGCCAGATAATTTTAAGTGGCAGACTAATTAGTCCAATAAATTTGGATGCACATTTTCTTGCACATAGATTATATTCTCAGCCATTACTAGGGGATGCCCATATCATCAATATTTTTTTTGTGAGTAGTATCATCCCTAATTGATTTTCACTTTTTCGTATTTAAAGGATAATTTCTTTTGTCTTCTCACTCTTGTTAGATGCATGCGACGGGGAAGATGATATTAAAAGATTTGCAAGTGGGTCCTTACTGTTAAAAACAGTGCATCACATTAGAGAACGAGTAAAAACACTTTGTGTTTTTTCTATTGGAAAATTTTTTCGAAGCATGCTAAAATTTGACTAGAAGGATGCACAGATTTTGTGCAAATAAAACATCATGAAATTTGATCATCCAAACAGGATGCACCTGTTTTTTTTGCATCTAACAATTAATCTAAGTATTTGTTCACCAACGAAATTTTTGAGACGTTGACAGATGAATTTGGCAACCATAAATCAACTGAACAAAATCAAGAATGGAATCAAAGATTTACTCTGCACAATAGTGCTTTGATGTTCTATAACTTCAGTTGGGCTTGTGGGTAGAGAGCTATAAAACGTACGAGAGAAATACAGGAGGGTATTGCTGAGTGTTGCCGGATGGTCGCTGGCTGCTACTATGTTCACTTATCTCTTGTCATTGTCAGGAAGCATGTGCTCGGCCTTGCCGTCGCGCAAGATAGCGCAAGACACACGCGGAGGAATGGCACGCCGTCGCAGAGCGCGCGTTGCTCCAGTGGACTAGCGCGCCCACGCCCTAGCGAGCATCTGGGATGCGGATGCTGGCTTCTTGCAAGTTGCAACATGCCCCTGCCGCACTGCCCCTTGCTTTGGGAAATCAACGCCGCCGCAGCAGTGAAGCTCGCCGTAGCTCGTGCCAACTGCGCTTGGAGGAAGAAAGAGAGGTCTGAGGGAGAGAGAACCAAAGGATAGACAAATCCATCCATATGAAATCACCACTCGCAGGTAATGGAGGAAGAACATGTACCCCGCCGTGGTGGTCAAGACCCACCTGCAGGTAGCGCAGCTGCCCGCGGCGTCCACCGTGACCGCCGCCGCCATCCTCCGGCGGGACGTCCCGAGGCCCCTCCCCTCGCTCCTAGACACGGGATGAGGGACGAGCGAGGCATGTCGTCCCGGGGCAAGCAACGGCGGGACCCCACCTGATTGGATCCGGGCTGGGCACCTCGGATCCGGCAAGGAGACCTGGTGGGCAGGGGCAGCACCCGCCGGCCTACTGCGACGGGGAGGAGCGGAGGCCGCCGGTTGGATGGGGAGCGGTGGAAGGGGTGGAGATGGGCGGCGGCATCGGGCATCCGCAATCGCCGGCCTACTGCGGCGACAAGAAGAAGATGAGCACGGCACTGGTCTTCTCCCCTTCCACATTCTTTATTTTATTATTTCTGCGGGTATGTCTTGGTATTTCATGTTTTGATGGAGGGTATATGAACTTAAAAATAAAAAAACAATAGTCGGTTCACGAATCTCGAGATTACTACTGCTCTCGCGCGCGTCACCGAATTACCCGGCACACATGCCACGGGGGTCTGAATCGAATTACCGCGCTACCAAGTAGACTAGAGCGGGAAATGGCTATTTATTGTCTCGTCCTTAGCACTACCGTGGCTAGGGGCTATTTAATGCACCTGTGTTGTCAGCTGCTAGAATGCAGTTTTCAAAGCGAAGGCAGCTCTTCTGCTGCTCCGTCATCCTACCACGGTGCCGAGCTGCACCCCAGGGTCCCCCAACAGGGCTGTCCCGGAGTGCCCCGAGCTCCCGGGATTATAGATGGCCATTTGGCCCGATACCCATGGGGCCTCGAAGCCCGCCCATATTAGCCCGACTCGAGCACGGCACGGGTCCGAATATTATTGGGCTCGGGCCGGCACGGGCACGATAGCCGGGCCGTGCCTGGGCCTCAATCCCGGCCCATGGACGCGTCCAGGCACGGCCCGAAAAAGGGCGGCCCGATCGGCCCGATGGGTAGCACGATAAGCCCGTTTAAATACTATGTTATCCATTATCAAACCCTATTTAAATATTTTCGGGCCACCGGGCCAAACGGCCCGGCCCGGCCCGATTAAATCAATTTCGGGCCGTGCCTGGGCCGGCACTTCAGCCCATGGGTAGGCACGGCACGGCCCGTTAATATTTTCGTGCTTAAGCGGGTCGTGCCTAAACGGGCCGTGCTTAGCCGGGCCCGTGCCGGGCCGGGCCGGGCCGCCCGTTTGGCCACCTATACCCGGGACCTAGGAATTAAGTGGGCTCATTTCAATAGTCATCCCCTTCGGGTGTCGTGGCAGTCGAGCATCCACATGAATCATTTACTCATGGAACCTTTGTTCTCTTGACGCCGACAGTAATCTTCTCAGATGTCCCAAGTCGTGCCTATGCAAATTAAATAAGTCCTATCGTCTCTCTAAGTAGTTGCACCAAACACCTCTCAGAAGCCACGAGGTTCTCTCGGACACCAAACATTGGGCTAAAGTGAGAACAATACTGGAGAGGTTTCTCCTATATAGTCCTTAACATAGAAACTCGTCTCGCATAAAGTAACCAGGAGGTAAAGGAAATTTCAAAAGCAAACTATTTCATTAAAACAAACATACTTTCATATGGCCTTCCCTTTCGGAATACCCCACAAACAACTAGGGGGAATTAACTTACAGCGAACATGGTACAATGGTCTTCTTGCATATTCAGTTGATTGATTAAACACTACTACTATAAAAGAGTGCTATCAGGAACTTGAAGGCTGCATGTGTCTTCCTTGCTTGCTCCCGATATCCTGTGCCTGGACGTCTACCTCTGCTTATATAGTCGGGGATATATCTAGTGCAAACTATAACTTCATCAAAACTCATGCAAACTAAAACAAAAAAAGTTGTCTAAATTCACAAAAAAATCACCCATATAGACGATATGATGATACACAACCTTATAAAATATCTTGTCCAAACTTGACTTTGTCTGTGAGATATAAAAATAACAAATTTCAAGCCAGGAAGTTGTCCAGTTGATTTGTTTGAAATTTGTTATTTTTATATCTCACAAACGAAGTCGAGTTTGGACAAGATATTTTATAAGGTTGTGTATCATCATATTATCTATATGTGTGATTTTTTGGTGAATTTAGACAACTTTTTTTTCTGTGATTTGTATGTATTTTCACGAAATTGTGGTTTGCACTAGATATGTTCCCTATATAGTAAAGCGGTGGGATGCTTCTTTATTTATCTTCACTCCCGAGAGCCAACTCGGAGTCTCTAAACGGCGATGTCTGACGATATAAAATATTCTTCGAGCCCATGCAATTAGGAGAGCATGCGTCCATGCAAAACTTAAGCACTTGCAGGAGGCATGCACATTTTGCAAGCAACATGGTTATGAAGATGGCTGCATTCTTGATTATACAAGTAATGAGGCATGATTGTTATATGGATATGGAATCTTTATATTTTACAGCAGCTGAGCATAGAGAGTGATAGATGGATGTCGATATTTGTTGAAACCTATGCACTACAATGATGGATGGCAGCATGTGATCTTTTCGTTATCTCCATGAAACCCATTAAGAGTTTCCTTACAAAAATTGATAAATAACTGAGGACGTCTACCATAAAATCCAGTGCTAGTATTCATTGGTTTGAAAAATCATTGATTTTGTTTGCTGAAGTTGTGTCGTTTACCAAGCTTTGTTGTAGCTTTCGATCTTTTTGCAAGAAAAATGTTGAGATTGTGTTTAGTTCGCGAAAAGTTTGGGTTTTGATATTGTAGCACATTTTATTTTTTTATTTAACAATTAATATTTAATTATGAACTAATTAGGTTTAAAAAATTTATTTTTTATAAAACAATTATACTATATAATTAATTATTTTTCTAACTGTATTTAGGACGTGTTTGGATTACAGCCACCATCAGCCCCGCCGCACCTTAGGCGAGCCACAGGCTGTGGCGGACAAAAAGACCGCCACACTGTCAGCTCCCACTGTTTACTTTTCCATGGCGGGACTGTAGCATGGCACGGGCACGGTAGCGGTGGCGATGTGTGGCGGGGAACCAAACACTCCCTTAATGCTCTATGCATGTGTCCGAAAATTCTATGTGATGGATACTGTAATTTTTTTTGACTAAATAAGGCCTGAAGTCCTTTGCTAAAAGGGAGAGAAAAAAAGACTTGGGCACAGTAAGCAGCAGGCTAGGTACGATAGGATAATTTTCTTTGAGAAAAGAGGCACACAGCGCCACACGAGAGGAGATGGAAGGGCGGCCGTGGAGCATCTGCCGGCAGTCCGCGGGCGCGCCGCTAGCCACCGCGGGGAGCATGAGCATACGCGCGGTGCTCGACCGCGTCTTCTCCGCCGTCGACGCCTCCGGCCCGCGCCCCGTCCTGGCGATTGGCAACGGCGACCCCACCGTCTCCGCCTTCTTCAGGCCTCCGCTCGAGGCCGAGGAGGCCGTGGTGGCGGCGCTCCGCTCCAGGAAGCACAACGGTTACTCCCCGTCCGTCGGCGTCCTGCCGGCACGACGGTTAGCAGCCCTGCTCCCTCCGCCTCACCTCACGTCACTTAGTTACATTACTACTAGCAAAAGGAACAAAAAATCATGGTAGATTTGTCTATTAAAGTCAACCAGGAAGCATTCCTGAAGTGCGCGGTTCGCTGCCTCTGCAAGTTTTTTTTCTTCTGTGCCCGATGCCCCACCAAATCACCATGCATCATCATGGAGTGATCACCAATTAGGCAATTACAGAACTAAAAATCGAACTCACATTGTATATTCGCAGCTTGCAAACAGCAAAACCGTCACTCCGTCAGTTTTCGGTGGCTCCAGAATGGAGTACTAGCCACCACTCGTTGACTCGTGAAAAGAATTGGCGAGCAGTGACGCGAGAGAAGAATTGCACGGCTTGGAAGAACAGGAATATTTATATCTAGCACGAAATCAGGGCAATTTGTTCCTCTTAAAAACCTTTCTTTTTTTGCAAATGACGTCCACCGTGCAAAGATGCCATGGCTGATCCTTGCACTGTTCCGTGTCGTTTACCACGTTGCGGTAGCTGTCCGGAACGATAGTTGTTGAGTAAAGTTGATTTCTTTCCTAAAAAAATTGCTCTGACTCAGCACCGGTCTTATTTGTCAGCAACAAACAGAGTGATCGATATCTTTTAAAGAAGGAAGCCGGACAGATGCAAAACCATACTTACATTACATGTGAAAATCCGTGTTCAAAGAGGGTGAGCATTGAGCAAGTCCAGTATGAGGTCCGACAAGAGTCCGGAGATGGAAGGGAACGGCGGCGCCGGCGCCGGCGCGACGGAATGGCGTATCTCCCGGGCGTCCGCGCGGGGCGCGCCGCTGGCGGACGCCGGGAGCATGAGCATCCGCGCCGTGCTCGGCCGCGTCTTCTCCTCGGTCGACGAGTCGGGCCCGCGGCCCATGCTGATGCTCGGCAGCGGCGACCCCACCGGCTGCGCTTGCTTCAGGCCTCCGCCCGAGGCCGAGGACGCCATAGTGGACGCGCTCCGGTCCGGGGAGCACAACGGGTATTCTCCGACCGTCGGCGTCCTCTCCGCGCGCCGGTGAGTGGCCATCCTCTCGCTAACCTCTGACGCTCGCACCACTTCGTAGTCAACTGGTATGCGAGGCCGAAACAGAAGGCGGCGTTCATATGCAGGGGTTTTGAGGGAAGATGCAGAGTTACTCATGGAAGTACTTTCTTGTAGATCTTATCCACATAATAGTACAATCTGCTAATTCACTTAAAAGTGTTTATGAATCTGCATGTTTTAAGCTTTCTTGCCTGTAAGGTTCAGTTTCTCATGCCTCTGTTCTATGTAACGTCACCTTTTTCGTCCCCTAAACTTTCGGTTTCTGAATTCATGACCATATCTCATATACTGTTTTCTTGAATTGGCAGTGCTATTGCAGAGTACCTATCACGGGATCTTCCTTACCAGCTTTCACCGGATGATATTTACCTCACTGCTGGATGCTGCCAAGCTATTGACGTCATGATCTCCGTCCTCGCCCAGCCTGGATCCAACATCTTGCTTCCCAAACCTGGGTTTCCGTTATATGAGTCACGGACCATGTTCAGTAATCTAGAGGCCCGGCATTTCAACCTTATTCCTGACCGAGGCTGGGAGGCTGATCTTGAGTCCGTGGAGGCTCTTGCTGATGAGAACACGGTTGCGATGGTCATTGTAAATCCCAGTAACCCTTGTGGGAGTGTGTACTCACATGATCATTTGGCCAAAGTGAGTATATATTATTCTCAGACAAATATTTCCTAGGTTGTGTCCCTATTTGTTTTTTGATGAGATTTTTTTACTGGACATGAACAGATTGCAGAGACTGCAAGGAAACTTGGAATAATAATCATTGCTGACGAGGTATATGACCATTTGGCTTTTGGGAATAAGCCTTTTATACCGATGGGTATCTTTGCAGATATGGTTCCAGTGATCACCGTGGGATCTATATCAAAAAGATGGCTTGTGCCTGGTTGGCGACTTGGTTGGATAGCAATGTGCGACCTGAATTGCATCTTAAAAGAAGCCAAGGTAAACATTGATCTGTCGTTGTATGCATTTCTTTAGGCTGTCAACTAATACTGTCTGTACATCACTATATGCTTGTTTGAGATGTGCTGTGGGTAGGGGTGAATGGGACCCATTCTAAATAACATGTGACTCCATCCTCTATAGAAAATATAATTTGCATAATTGTAACATCTGGTCAGTTGTTTCTGAATATTTTCTGGCTGGGAATTTTCTGCTAACAAATAGTTGATGGATTCAGTGTCTCTTCCTGGTTATCTTGATAATGTTCGTAAAATAAAGAAATACTAGGGTGTATAGGTGTTTCACAGGTGCAGATAAATTAAGATGCCAAGGGGACGTCTCTCCAAATGGTTGGGTCCTTTTTAGATAAAACTAAGCACTAATCTATCATGACATAGATGCTGAAGCAGTGCAGTACTTCTCTTGGTTTCCTTTTTGGATCCAGGGACTTTGTTGATCAGTAATGGAATAGGATCTCCAGTTTTCATAGATATATGAGCATTATTACTTTGACACGCGGGTTTCCTTTTAACTGAACAGCCACTAAAAACATATGATGGAAGCAAATTGATGTCTGTGTCCTTATTCTTTATCAGTGAGAAAATATAAGTTGATACACTAGACACTAGCTGATGTGATAAATCGTAGGTGATGCAACAAACTAAAACTCTGTAATGAGGTTGATTGCTTGACTATAACTTTTGGACTACAATATCCTTTACACAAGTTGTCATACAGAGTAATGGAAATTGAAAACTATAAAATATGAAGCATTGTTCTGGATAGGATTATGTCATCAATCAAACCTCTGAAAGCAAGGAAAAACTGTTGAGGTTAATTTTGCCCTCTACAACACTACGTTGCTTGACTATAACTTTTGGACTACAATATCCTTTACACAAGCTGTGTGGTAGTAGTTTATCTGTCCTAGTATTAATTATTCTAACGTTAAATTAACTGTTGGAACCTGGGACCTGGAATTACCAATGATATAGTATGTGTTTAAATGATATAATATACTGGATAATTTTTTAGCCACTCCAGATTTGCAAGGTCATATTAGTCAAACTCATTTTTAGGCTCCTATTCTATTTAGGTTTTAATGGTTACCATTGATTTCTCTTACAGGTTGATAAATCGATTGAAAGCTACATTAATATCACAAATGATCCTGCAACATTTATCCAGGTATATGCGTTCACAATTTATTGAACAATATTTGTTAAAACAGCAGTTTATTTTTAGCTGATGTCAAACATTCTACTAATTATTTCATACAGGGTGCAGTCCCTCAAATAATAGCCAACACCAAGGAAGATTACTTCATGAAAATACTTAATCTTTTGCGGAATTCGGCAGATTTATGTTACAGTAAAATAAAGGAGGCTAGGGGCATTACATGCCCTCACAAGCCAGAGGGATCAATGTTTGTCATGGTAAAGAGATTCAGTACAAATAAGCTTCAGATAAAATGCTCACTGTTTCCTAGCTTCAAATTTTCAATCATAATACAATTTATGATCTCTGTTGTACAGGCAAAGTTGGATCTCTCTTGCTTGGATGGCATCCAGGATGATTTGGACTTCTGCTGCATGTTGGCAAAAGAGGAGTCTGTAATAGTGTTACCAGGTACATTTAACTTCCATCTATGTGCTACTTTGGATGCTTCTGGTTTCCAATCCCTCTTTCAATTTCTAATGTCAACTTAGTATAAGGCAAAGCGGTATAATTCAAACATCAAATTATGTCCATGATATATATTCTCTTGTATGTTGATATAGCTGTTCTAGCTTAACCACTTTTTATCATCATGAGTGCCAGTGCCATTATCCTATTACTCTCTCCCTCCCAAAAATATTGCTATGTTTAAGTTTGTCCTAAGTCAAATATTTATCTTTGGCCTATAATATCTCTAAAAATAATTTATTTCAAAATTTGTTTTCATGATGAATCGCATTTTTACATTGTCAATCTTTATGATTTTTCTGCTATTCATGGTCAAAGTTAAAAATGTTTGACTCGGGGTAAACTTAAATGTAGCTATATTTTGGGATGGAGTAGACAGTAAAATATAAGTAGGTACAGTTCGCACTAACAAATTACCAAAGAACTCAATTAGGCGATTTCACCCGTCACCAGCTCGGCAGCTACAATTCACATAGGAAGATTCCGTTTTCATTTTTTAGATGGCTGAGAACATGTAGAAGCTAGGATACTTGGTTTATTCCATTATCTGAAAAAATTGGCTGGCAACAACTATAATTTGGAGAAAGTAGTACCAGTACCGATATGGCGATATATCTAACTGTTTTGGTACCCTGTGATAAAAAGCCAGTGCTGATGAGTATTTTTGCAGGAAGTGCATTAGGAATGAAGGACTGGATCCGTATCACTTTTGCCATGGATATACCAACTCTTGAGAATGCCCTTGAAAGGATCACGTCCTTTTGCCAGAGGCATGATAAACTGGAAGCATAAGCACAGTGATGATTGTGTTATTACCCCGTACATTATTGTGCTGGATCACTTTGATCATGGCTGTTGCACCATTCTGGGGAGCAACTACCGTTGCTTTACCAGAAGGTCGTCAATAAATGATTGTCTTGTTGTCAATAAAATGGTGGAGATTATTTTGATTTTCCATACATTTACATCTGTGCGCTATATTCCTGCTTGGCTCAGATGGTCGTGGAATATCTAGTGTCTGCAGAAAATGCTACAGTTTGCCAAATTTTCTCGGTTGCAGACTTGCAGTTGATGCGAACATGAAAGATTTTGGGGAAGGAACATATTAGTTGAACCGGGAGGTTCTGGGCTAATTCCAGCTCATTCATCTCCATCTTCACGGGGTATCCAATTCGGATATATTCTTGTCCTAAATCTGAAAAATCAATTTTGAGTCTCAGCAATTACTTGTCGGAGACCCCAAATAAACAAAGCCCATGTATTGGTAGCTTATCCTTTTATTGGTCAACGCAAAGTGGCGTTCTAAAGAATGTCCAATGTTTAAATTCAACAATACAGCCTCTGAAGGTCGCCAAGCTTATATTGGCCTTCTATGTGCTGAATTGCAGGGCACATATACACTCTGTTCGCTGCATCCAGCTAACAGTATTTTTCTCTCACGTCAAACCAGCACCGGCTAGTAGTTACTAGCCAGCCAACAGTACTTTTCTCTTACAACAAATCAGCACCAGCCACAGCACAACGAACAGAGTCATAGGAAATTGAACGTCTGAAATATGGCAAATTTTACAATGTTTGTCACCGCTGGTTTCGGGGTCGCTGGATTTCGTTGCCGGTTCCGAACTCAAGTCGAGAAAAAAACAGCATAAAAATAGATATTGGTGGGAAAATAATTATATCCAAGATTCATGTGTCGCGCATGACCTTATGACTGGTGAAAGAATATTCTTATCTTAACTGTCCGCAATGTGAAAAAAAGGTGGATCTTTTGCTGTAAATAGTCCCTAGATGATCAATTCGTATACGTATATTTTCCTAAAACCTTCATCCTCAGACGAAAGGGTTTCCTTTATCGGCTAAAATTTATCAAAATTTCCAATATATCCATTCTATCCGTAGGGTCCGATAAAATTAGATATTGTTCAAAAATTTTATGTTTTTCCTGCTTCTACACAGATGGTCCAAATTCACCGGCGTGACAATCCCGCACTCATAATGTTTTATTTATGTTTGTATCTATGAACAAATGATGCTTAGTAGCTTAGAAATAGTTTCAAATAAATTTCTATGAATTTTTTTGAAACAATTTAATTTTTTGAATTTAGTTCGATATTTCTGATATATACTGTTTATCCTATTTATCCATGACCTCCAATAAATTTTTATTTCCGTTAATGAAAACCTAACGAGCGACTGTGCTTATCTTATCTCATCCCTTTTACTTCTTCGTTTCTCTCGTTGCCTCAATCATGTTTTCTGACAGGACAATTTCTTATCCAAAACTGACCAGTCAGTTTCACCTTCCAATTTGTTTGAGAAGGTGGCCAAACACTGGCCCAATTCAGTACGACGCGGCAAAGTTGCGCCAAAGATTCTATTATATATAATCGGCAGCTCTCCTGTATCTCTCGGTGAATCTATTTTGCTTCTTATTTTCCCCTTTTCTGTTCCTCCTCTCTTGCATCTCTCATGGATGACAATTGTGTGACCGGTCCCGATGTGGAGGGTGGCTTGCCATGGCATGATGACCTCTCTCGCCTCTCGGTGTCCCTAACTTTGGCATGCCACAACGACCTCGATGGTGGTGCCCCTCCCGTGAGCACGAGGGCGTGGGACGATGCAGAAGCTGCGGGGTTAAGCGTCATAGGCATGGTTGGCAATGGCAAGGAGCGCGACGAGCGCGGCCTGTGGTGCATGGGTGTGCATGACTAGGCTGCGTGCATGGGCGGAGGGTTTTACATGTATATTATTATAAAAGATGACCCCGACGTTCATACCACTAAAAAGTTTGGTGGTACCTCTATATCATCGTGTTTTTTTCGTTTTGACGTCTGTACCATTATGGATGGATTGGAGGTTAACGGATGCTAACAGAGCTGCAAAAGGTCCATGATGCCCTTGGGTGCCCAAAAAATAATTTACCCTCCATGCCATTCTATTTTGCTTCCAACGTTTGAGTACATGACCAAAATTTTTTTTGTCTTCCATGCCACTCCATGGCACTCCACGCAGAAATGTAATATGGTTTGCAATACGATATTTTTTTAATTCTTGCACAAATAAATTATATTTGGACAGCACAAATAAAAATATATTTTTTGTCCATCATTTGGACAACATCAGAATCATTCATGTGGACAGCAACACAACATTATATTTTCCTACATAAGAGGAACAATTCACAGTAACAAATAACATCACAAAGTAATTGTTCATTGCACCAACATTTAAGCACCTAAGTTACTAGTTTCCATCTCCACAGGACTGGTCATCGAAACTAAAGTGTCTTAAATACAACTCCATTGCATAATATTACATAACAAAATAACACTCATCAATTACATTTTATTCAAGCTTCAGTTTCTTCTTGCTTCTAGTATTTGCAGCTGGGCTGGCCGGGCTGTCAACCTGAACTGGCGCCCTTTTTGGTGTTAGCTTCTTCGTGACACCACATTTCTTCATTGGTGGAGCGCTGTATGTGCTGAGGCAGCAGGCAGAACAGGAGGCAGAACTTGGAGAGGCACAGGATCATTGGATCCAGTTTCCAGATCTTGTGTGAAAGCAAGAAATGTCTATCAGTGAGCTGTAAATCACAAAGTATTGAAAAGTGAGAATAGAACAAGACCATACCTGCTAGCAGTACTTGTTGAAGTACTGGTTGTTGTCTTCTTCCTTTTCTTGGCACCTGATGATGATGAAGATGATTTTCTGTTCCCTTTCTTGTGTGTAGCATTAGCCACCACCTCATTGTGTGGCCAGACCATTCTTGATGCAGGAGTGGCCACAATAATGCTACTCTCTCTGGTACAAGCAACTGCTTTCTTCTTGAGCTGTTTCTTTGGTGGACCCCTGAAAAAATTATTTGATATACATGTCTAAAGGCAAACACATATAGTAGTAATGTCCATGGAGTTTACCTCTCACGCTCTATTGCAGCTATATCTTCTGGATTCCCATTGTTACATTTGTACCAGTGGTGCCCTAACTCTTTGCATATTTGGCACTTATGTCTCCTCTTGCCAGTCCCTTTGCTACCACTACCTCCACTACCTCCGTGTCAGAATCATTGCATGTGTCTGATTGGGATGGTTCATGATCTCTTTGTTGGCTTTGAGGATTGACAGGTTCTGTCGGGACCAATATCAATATACAACCCTTCCCCATCCACACCTAAGTACTCATCACATGGATTTGGGTTGGGCATTTGTTCAGTTTCATGGGTATGAGTTTCAAAGCTTGGTTCTGCTATGCTAGGACATGGCATTGAAGGAGTGCATGAGGCTGCAACTGACTTGCTAGTAGTAGTAACATCCCATATAGGAATCTCAGGAGGCTTACTACCAGGGCTATGATAACAGAAAGTCATATAACAGCACTTTGAAGCTTCATGTTTTGCAAACATTTCAACCAAATCTTGGTCAGAATAGACTTGGATATTGGCCTTTGCATCCATGCATGAGTAAAACAGTTTCACTACGTCGCTGAAACTGGGAGGACACTTGTCAACAACTTCAACAACCAAATCTCTGAAGTTGGTGAAGTCAGCATCCACAATTTTTTCCAAGCTGTACCATCTACCACGACAGTTGGGAGCAACGATTTGAATTTCTAGCTTGAAACGACTATTGTCGTCCATCCTACAGATGAACAACAATGCAGCCTCATCACATATGCAAGCAAATACAAGCAAATCTCTCCTCTCTAATTCTAGTAGCAAAATCATGAGAAAAAATTCAGAAATGTACCTGCTGCTCGCTGCGTACTCCTCTGCCTCTCGCCTGTGAGTGCCCGGACGCATCTTCAAGCCCCACTCCGCAGCCCCCCACATAGTTGGTCCCCCCGCGCAGGCTCGGCCTGGTCCGGCCTAGTCCCCCGCGCAGCGCCGCTGGTCCGGCGTGCCCTGTCTCCTCGTCCGGCCTGGTCAGCGAGTGGAGGGCGGCGCCCCCAGCGTGCGGACCCCCACGCGCAGCCCCCCGCGTAGGCCCCCGCGCAAGCCCCACGCCCCTCTCCAGCTGCAGGCGCGGGCGGCGAGGGGAATCCGGAGGGGTGGGAGGAGGGGCGGGGCGGCAGCCTGACCGGCGGTGGCGTGGGATGGGGGCGCAGGCCTGGGGTGGATGGGGCGTGGATGGAGGCCTCGAGTGGATGTGGTGCCCGTGAGAAAAAAGAGTTGGGAGGATAAGGTTTGATGTAAGAGTCCACATGTCAGAACCCTAGATCTGTTAACTTCTAACGGATGATGGATGGAATGGTACAGACGTCAAAACGAAAAAACGCGATGATATAGAGGTGTCACCAAACTTTTTAGTGGTTTGGACGTCGGGGCCATCTTTTATAATGATATACATGTAAAACCCTACCACTGTAACGACTCGACCCGGGTAACGGCTAAGATCTACTCTGCACGTTGAGTAAATCACACCTGCTAAATAACTCTCTTGCGCTTTCGTCCTCGCTTCGCGCAAAAGGTTGCAACCGGAGTTATTCAACTACCCTGGGCCTAGTATTTAAGCTGGCTCGTCCCTCTCTCAACTTCCAGTCTGGGACTATACTCCCGGCGCTACAGTAGCCGAGCTACAGTAATCCGGGATTCGGCCCGGCCCATCTGGCCCGTTCTGTTACAATCACCCACCCTTTAGGATTTGACGCCCCCGTTGAATCATCGAACCAACTTAAATACCACCAGGATGGTTGTGCACCCGCTGAAGCAACGACAAGTGCTTTGCCTACTATGAGAGTGTGTGTGGGTGGGGTGGGTTTGGGCAGGGGCGGGTGCAGGATTTGAGATTTGGACCTGGTTAACGCGCGACCCGTCACGCTATCATGGAGCGCGCGACCTCTTCCCCACTGCTCTTTTTTTTGTATTGAACCGTCTGCTCGCACGTCTTTTGAAGTCTTTACCTGTCTCTCCCACCGCATATCGCAACACCATGGGGATTTTTTTATTAACATGCAGTTTGCTCAAGAAAAAATACTTTATCACCTTCTTATGATCTCCGTTTTAGATACCGATTTCACCATTGTGTTCTATGTGATGAAACGAACAAATTAGATCTCACCTGCACATATTTTGAAGATATTTTGTACGGGTAGTAACTTATATGTAAATTTGAGATACATAAGTTGTCACACATATAAGATAAAAGGTTGCCACAAAAATATTTATAAATTGTCATAAAAATAAAGTTGCCACAAAAGCTTAATCTATTATAGATATCGCAAAAATAGAATTTATAATATACATGAGTTGCCATAAACGGAAGATGTCATACACTTAAGTAGTTAAAAAAGGAGTGAGATGTGGTACACATAAGTTTATACACAAATTTTCATAAAAATAAAAATTGCCAAAAAATAAAATCTAATATACACATGAGTTGCCAAACATATAAAATATAAGTTATTACAAACAAATTCTATCATACGATCATGCATAGAAGTAGACACAAAATAAAAAGTCATTATGCGTATGAGTTGCTACTACAGTAAGCCGATATTAACATAAGTTGCTATAAAAAGAGAGCAAATCATCACATAAGTTACTATCAGTTTATGAACATCATCAAAACATATGCAAGCGGAGTCTAATTTTGTTCGTCTCGTTGCGTAGAATATAATGGTGTAATCAGTTTTTGAAATAAGTGTAGTATGAAGAAGATATAATATTTTTAGTACAAGCAACATTAAATAAAAGCAGGGGAGGACGTCAGGGGAGCTGGGGCATGGAGAAGTGGGCCATGCAATAAAGTTTCCACAGCGTGAGAGAAAAGGCCGACGGCCTACAGGGTTTGAAGGGTCGCGTGATGGCGCTGTAGCGCGACAGGTCGTGGGTTAGATTTTTTTTTAAGATTTGGGTATTCAAAATTTTTAAAGCGTGAATTTTTTAACAGTCTAAACTATATATTTATAGCACATAATTAAGTATCAAAATTGTAATATTTATTATAACATAAGATAATAAATATATTAAATGATCAAAATATCCAAGTTGCTAGGATTGGGTCGGGAACAGAGCACGGGAGAAAAAGCAGATAGATGGGGAATTTCTATTTCTATATATGAAAGCGCTCACGTGCTGCGCACACCTAGACTATCCACGTCTCCTCATTTTATTTACGCCGTCCGATCTCAATCCAACTTAGTCAATTTTGTGTTCCTCTACTGCCGGCTCTGCTGGTCAACAATGCCATGTTCCTCTACTGTCGCCTCTGCTGAGTTCTGTTTGTCAACAATGCCATGTTCCTCTACTGCCGCCTCTGCTGGTCAACAAGGGCATGTTTAGTTTTCAAGGAATTTCCTACAGTACCCATCACATCGAAACTTCGGACTCATGAATAGAGTATAAAATGTAGTTTGAAAAATAATTACACAGTATAACAATTTCATACGAGATAAATCTTTTAAGGCTAATTAGTCCATAAATTTTTTAAGCTTAATTGTTTCCTACAGTACCCGTCACATCGAATCTTCGAATACATGCATGGAACATGCATAACTATTTCATTACGAGATGAATTTTTTAAGCCTAATTAGTCCATGATTGGATACTAACTGTCACATCAAATCTTCAAACTCATGCATGGACTACTAAATCCATTTTGAAAAAAAAAACTAATTACACAGTTTAACTGATTCATATGACATTAATGTTTTAAGCCCAGTTAGTCCATGAAACTTTTAAGCCTAATTATTTCCTACAGTACCCGTCGTATCGAATCTTCGAACACAATTTAACTGATTCATATGAGATTAATATTTTAAGCCCAGTTAGTCCATAAAACTTTTAAGCCTAATTATTTCCTATAGTACACGTCGTATCGAATCTTCGAAAACATGCATGAAGCATTAAATGCAGCTGAAAAAAACTAATTACATAGCACATCAAATCTTCGAACACATGCATGGAACATGCATAACTATTTCATACGAGATAAATTTTTTAAGCCTAATTAGTCCATAATTGGATACTAACTATTTCATACGAGATGAATCTATTAAGCCTAATTAGTCCATGATTGGATACTAATTGTCACATCAAATCTTCAGACTCATGCATGGACTACTAAATGCATTTGGAAAAAAAAACTAATTACAAAGTTCAACTAATTCATATGAGATTAATATTTTATGCCCAGTTAGTCCATAAAATTTTTAAGCCTAATTATTTCCTACAGTACTCGTCATATCGAAACTTCGAACACAGTTTAACTAATTCATATGAGATTAATGTTTTAAGCCCACTTAGTCCATGAAACTTTTAAGCCTAATTATTTCCTAAAGTAACCTGTCGTATCGAATCTTCGAAAATATGCATAAAGCATTAAATACAGCTGAAAAAACGAATTACAGTATGATTATTCCATACACGATGAATCTTTCAAGCCTAATTAGTTCATAAGTTGATATTAGTTGTCAAATTACAGTGAAATGTGCTACATTGCTAAAATCCAAACTTTTTCACGAACCAAAACACTGCCAAAATTCTCACTCCCTTTTCACATTGCAGTCTCACTGCCGTGTCTTGTTGTTTTTCCTTTGGTTCACACACTGTACTACTGTTTCTCTGCTGCGGGCTCAGCTGGTCAACAAGTTCTAGCTCCTTTTTCACATTCCAGTTTCACAGCCGTCTTGTTTTTCCTTTGGTTCACACACTGTACCGCTTGTGAACCGCTGCATCTGCTTCCTCAGTCGTGCAACAGCCCCCATCCACTCTTTCATCTCCGTCACCTCGATCCCTCATCGCTTCTGCACGCCATTGTCGACGCTCTTGCTGAGCCCAGTTGCCCTTGCACTCCCCCTGACTTCTCCAAACCTTCGCTCTTTTACCTCTTTGGATTCACTGCTAGCCTCACGCGGACGGCTTCCGTCAGGTGGTTTTCCCCTATCAAGCTACTGCTAAGGACGACTCTTGGATTTGCATATCTAATAGCAATTGTCCTCCATCTTCCCTGGTTGCCTGCAGGACAATCGGTCTGCATACCTTGTCTCCCGGTTGTCTACCCCTGCTAATGGGTTGGAACCCGCACCATACCCAACCCACCCAAAATTAACATATTTAAATACCCAACCCACCCAACCCAATTAGTTAATTTCTCAATTCTAACCAACCCGCCCCATTATAAACGGGTAACCCATAAAAACCCATGAGTTCTACTATGCAGAGGAATTTAGTGGTTCTACACTTAATGTGGGGACCACATATATGTCTAGCCACACTACTTTGCACAGAGTATCTGTCAGTCATATTGACTCATCTCTAAAAATTTCAGTCAATTTCGATAAAATTTTATAGTGTGAACGCGGGTTTTAATTCCAGGGTCCGTCTCTTGATGTGGAGCCCACGTATAGTTCTAGCCACGCTATTTTGCACAGAGTAGCTGACAGTCGTACTGAGTCATCTCCAACAAATTTCAGTCAATTTCGATAAAATTTTATAGTGTGAACGCGAGATTTTAATTCTAGGGTCCGGCTCTTGATGTGGAGCCCACGTGTAGTTCTAGCCACGCTGCTTTGCACAGAGTAGCTGCCAGTCGTACTGAGTCATCTCCAACAAATTTCAGTCAATTTCGATAAAATTTTATAGTGTGAACGCGAGGTTTTAATTCTAGGGTCCGGCTCTTGATGTGGAGCCCACGTGTAGTTCTAGCCACGCAGCTTTGCACAGAGTAGCTGCCAGTCGTATTGAGTCATCTCCAACAAATTTCAGTCAATTTCGATAAAATTTTATAGTGTGAACGCGAGGTTTTAATTCCAGGGTCCGGCTCTTCATGTGGGGCCCACAGGTAGTTCTAGCCACACTGCTTTGCACAAAATAGCTGCCAGTCGAACTGAGTTATCTCCAACAAAATTCAGTCAATTTCGATAAAATTTTCTGATATAAACACGTGGTTTTAATTTCAGAGTCCAGCTCTCAAGTGGGACCCACATTTATATATAGTTATACTATTTTGTAAAAAGTATCCATTTCAACCCACCCCAACCCGCCCCAACCCGCATTTATATAGAACCCGCCCCGACCCACCCCATTTACTAATACAACCCATTTTAAATCATCCAAACACAATCCATTTCAAATCCACCCCATAAAACTCATTTCAACCCAACCCATTAGCAGGCCTACGGTTGTCCTGCATATTATTTGCCATTGTGAGTGTACTCTTCGATTGCTCTGCCCCCTCCCCTTCCCTTCCTGTTGTTACTCTCACCCTTCTCTGGATCTACGGTGGCGGTAAAGCTACTTTCTGGTCAGATTACTATGGGGGCGACCAAGAACCACTGAAGCAGCTGCGTAGTGTTCCGGCTCCTCCATTGTGAGGTCAGGTATTGGCTCGTTTTCCTTTTCCCCTTTAGAGATCCTACTTCCTTTCTTACTGTTCACATCAGTTCGGGTTGGTAGATTTTTTTTTCTTTTTTTTTGCGCACCTACAAATTCGTCATGAATCATTTTCGCACCTACAAATTCTTCTGGTACTGTCCATTCTAAAGTTTGTACTGTATTGTCCTTCCGTTTCACTGACAAAAGAATGGATGTTCCCTTTTTGCCTTCCTTTCATATATGTCTGCACGTGATTAGACTAATCCTAATCTCTCACATCTGTGGTCCATATCTCCACTGCCTCCTGTGTACGAAACATTGTACAACAAATTTAAAACTTTTGGAGTGCGATGTTTTTTTTTGTCTGTCTGTTTGCCAACTTGGCTGCGCGATGCTTTTTTTCCCTGTTGAGTTCCCACCCCATAATCCCCGTAAACGTAAAAAAGTCGTCACATCGAATGTTTCGACACATGTATGAAGTACTAAATGAAGTCTATTTACAAATTTTTTTGCATAGATGGGCTGTAAATCGCGAGATGAATCTAATGAGCCTACTTAATGCATGTTTTGCAACAGTAGTGCTACAGTAACCACGCTAATTATTGATTAATCATGGATTAATTAGCATCATTAGATTCGTCTCGCGATTTACAACCCATCTGTGCAAAAGTTTTGTAAATAGGCTTTATTTAGTACTTCAAATTAGTAAGATTCCAACGCAAAAAGTTTTTGCGTTTTATCTAACAGACCCTTTGTCTGTTTTCTAGCCCTAAATCATTGATAACATGCACAGTACTTTTATCTTGTTGCACACCCACACCATAGTTTAAATTTAAGTACTTTAGCTGACAACCTGCTTTTTTAAGAAAACCAAATTTACTCATCTTATTATTTTTCATTTTTTTGCATCCATAATGCTTCGACAGGTTTTCGGATGGAGTTTTTGATGAGGCATAAAATATCGTTGGTAATCGCCCAAGGGGGAGTGTTGTAAACAAATCAACTTTGGAACAAGAATCCTAGAAGGAAAGGAAAAGACTGGAAGTCCTATTCCTAGTCCGGTTTGTTTGTGGGCTCTTACCGAAACTCTAGACTTTGAGAATATATATATGAGAGATATGTTCATTGTAAAAGAGGGAATTTGAGGAATAAAGATTTGTCTCTCGTATTTGTGTTCTTGTGTCTCCGTGTGTCCGTGTGTCCGTGTGATTGTTGAGAGAGAGAGAGTCGATCCGACGTTGACGACGTGTTTCACAACACGTTATCAGCACGCTGCTCTACATCGACATCGACGGAGTTGACGCATCAAGAAGCTGTACATCGACACCGACGTCCAGTTCATCTACGTCGACTTCGACGGCGCCGAGAACCTCGACGTCGTCTACGTTTGATCGGCATCAACTCAGACATCGCGCCGGCATCACGCTGGCAGGTCCCCTCGGCTCAGCCGAACTGTCCTACACGACAGCTTCGTTTTTCCTCTACGTGAGAAACCGAGGTACATACATGATTGATAGTAGATTAGATTGGTTCTAATCTGCTGCGTAGATATGTGTTTGTATCTGTTCTACGCACTTTAATCTACGCAAAGAACTCGCTCATAAGAATTTAGCCATGATTGGAAAAGAAAAGGGGCAGAATAGATAGGATTCTCGCTGGTACTGCATGCCGACGATTCTTGATGTACGTAGTATACCACCGGCTTGAAGACCGTGGTCAGAACCACTTGAACTGTTATACATCTAATCCTAAGTCTTGAAGATTGAGATTCAGATTACATGGAAGTAATCGTTAAGATTTAGATTACACGGAAGTAATCGTAGCACTAGCCTGCTAGTAGTAAGCACGAACACTAACAGTCCTGCAACGCATGCTATGTATTTGGCCTGTCACCTGATGTAAAGCCGCTTCATCGCACGCTGCCGGCGAACAGGGTAAGCCGCCTGAACGCGACGTTCTGCCACTGATATGTGCGCGCTAGCCGTGCGGCACCCCTCGGCTAAATTCGAAAACTTGAAGTTAACCATAGAACTAGCAGTTCAGATCATGAACATCTTTGCGGTAGATTATTTTTTTTACATGCCTGTTTACCAACTGGACATTAGATATTGGTTTTTTGTTTATGTTGCAGGCATATGAGTTCTCTAAACCCCCCATGAGGCTCATATTTTAATTTTCTAGCATGGTTTATTGTTTTTGTTATTCTGCTAGAAAAATATAACTAAGATTATTTAAGCTTCCAAACCAATTTACTTTCTGTATACTACATGTTTACTAGCAGTAAACTTACTTGCATATTTTTTTTTCATCATGTAGAAAATGTCTGATCTTGTGAAAAGAGAGATCACAGAGCTCGCCCCAAATGGCAGCAACTATCTGTCTTGGTCCTTAGATGCTGAGATTGTCTTGGATGGGAAAAATCTCATGCATGCGATTAAACCCACCAATGACAAAATTGCAACAAGTGCTGAAAGAGCGCAAGCTCTACACTTTCTCAGGCATCACATAAGCTCATCACTGAAGAATGAGTATATGACTGAACGTGACCCTATAGTCTTGTGGAATGCATTGCATGAACGCTTTGAAAAGATGGAGACTGTACTTCTTCCTCGAGTAAAACGCGAATGGCAGAATCTTCGCTATCAAGACTACAAGACTGTGGAGGAATACAATGCCAAACTCTATGCAATTGTTACACGCATGAAGTTGTGTGGACTTAAGCTGACTGAATCAGATCTCATAGAGAAAACCTTGTCCACTTTCCATCCTAAACAGACATATTTAAGCCGCCAGTATAAGAAAGAAAAATACAAGAAGTATATTGACCTTAGTAATGCTTTACAGCAAGACCAAGGTGAAGATGAAGAGTTGATGCAGAATCATCTAACTCGCCCTACTGGCAGCTTAAGTAAGCCTGAAGCAAATGCTGTTTCTTCATCACAGAAGAATGAAGGAAAAAAGGAGTCACAGAAGGCACCTTGGAAAGGAAAAAACCAGAAGTTTAATAACTTCAAAAAGAAGGGACAGTGGAAATCAAAGAAAATTCCACCAGGGGGAGAATATGGCAAACAGGACCAAGAATGCTATAGGTGTGGAATGAAAGGCCATTGGTCTAGAATATGTCGCACTCCTAAGCATATAGTGAAACTCTATCAAGAACTCAATGGTCAGCTCAAGAAAAGGAAGACTGAACATGAAGCTCACTTTGTCTCTAGCCGGAAGTTTGAACAAGGTGAATCTTCCTAGTCAAAGGAAATGGAGATTGATCTTCAAAGCATGAAGAGAAGAATGAAGCTCCAGCTGCTGAAGAAAATCCTGAAGATATGTTAGTAGATATCAACCTACTGACACTATGGATGAAATCATGAAGAATCTAGAGAATAAAATTCAGCAAGATGATGATGATGATCTTCTAGGAGAAGAGCTTGAAGATATGCATGGGGACTCTGTCTAAGTCTTCCAAATTGTTCCCAACTATCTAATAGTCTAGTGGTCTTAATATTACATTAAGTATTTTAAAATTCCTGCATGAATTTTGTGGTTTGGAGTCAGCTCATGTAGAGCTTATTTATGTAATAAGAGTCTTGCAGACAATTTTTTTGCTTAAATAAATTTTAGTATATGAGTAATATTTTCGTGTATTCTATTTTTAAGCATATATCTATTATCTGCATAATCTGAACGAATTATATTGCTTTATTATAGAATTTGTGGAGTACAAATGGCTATGGAAGAGGAATTATGTCTCGTAGACAGTTGCACAACTGACACAATTCTTAGGGATACAAGATATTTTCAGACTCTTAGAAAGAATGATGAAAATATTACTACTATCACTGGCAGTGGTATGCATATAGTTGGCACTGGTAGAGCCACTATAATCCTCCCTAATGGAACTGAATTAGTAATCCAAGAAGCATTACTTTATCCTGAATCAACCAGAACGTTGCTTTCATTCAAGGATATACGTGCAAATGATTTACATGTGGAAACAAATGATGATAATGGTAAAGAATGCCTAATCATGACTAAGAAAATAGGAGACAACAAGAAGATTGTCGAAACCTTTCCTTCCATGCGCCAAGCATTGTACTACACTTACATTAAGCCTATTCAAACATGTTACTATGCAAACAATAATTAGAAAAAATGAGTCATACAGAATATGGCATGATCGATTAGGACATCCTAGTCTAAGTATGATGAAAAGAATTACTAACAATTCCAATGGTCATAGTTTAAAGAAAAATGATTTTCCTAATCATGAAGATTTTGTGTGCATCGCATGCGCCAAAGGGAAACTAATAACTCGACCCTCGAAATTAAAAGTGAGAGATGAATCACCAGCATTCCTGAACCGAATTCAGGGTGACATTTGCGGTCCGATCAGTCCCCTGTCAGGGCCATTTCGGTACTTTATGGTGCTAATTGATGCTTCTACGAAGTGGAGCCATGTATGTCTTCTCTCTCTACTAGAAATCATGCATTTGCACGATTAATTTCCCAAATAATTCAATTACGAGCCAACTTCCCAGATTCAAGAATTCAATCCATCAGAATGGATAATGCTGGGGAATTTACCTCGAAGGTATTTAATGATTATTGCATGGCTTTGGGAATTAAAGTTGAGCACTCTGTGCCACACGTGCATACGCAAAATGGTCTAGCAGAATCATTAATTAAGAGGATCAAGTTTATAGCAAGGCCATTGATACAGAATTGTCAGCTACCTTCCACTTGTTGGGGGCATGCTGTACTGCACGCAGCAGCACTAATACAACTTAGACCATCTGCATATCATGAAGTATCACCGATCCAATTAGTGCGAAAAATTGAACCGAATATTTCCCATCTGCGTAAATTTGGATGTGCTGTATACATTCCAATACCACCACCTCAGCGAACCACGATGGGGCCTCAGCGTAAGCTGGGAATCTATGTCGGATTTGAAAGCCCATCAATAATTAAATATTTAGCCATTAACTGGAGATCTGCATACAGCTCGGTTCGCTGACAGTATTTTTAACGAAGATCATTTCCCGGCATTAGGGGGAGGAAAGTATCTCGCTAGGGACGAATGCCGAGAAATAACATGGGAAAGCATAGGGATCCTAGGAATGGATCCTCGCACTAAAGAAACTGAACATGAAGTTCAGAGTATCATCAATTTGCAAAGAATTGCAAACGAGCTGCCTGAAGCCTTCACTAATAATAAAGGGATTATGAAATCTCACATACCTGCAGTAAACGCACCAGAAAGAATAGAAATACCACATGAAGTGGATGAAATGGAATTCCAAGTAAAATCTACATTGACTCCTCATACCCTGAAGAGGGGGAGACAGAGTAGAAATACTAATAATGGTGCATCTACTCAGACTATAGCTTCAGGGAGACGTCCTAAGAAGCTTAAGACTGGGCAGAATGAAAATAATAATAAAAGTGAAGGTACACATGTAGTGACACCCAGTGAGAATGTGCGCACTGAAAATACTCACGTTGGGAGACCGGAAATTCCTGATTTAAATATAATAATTGATCAGGATGAATGCGAAAGAATATTGGAAAATTCAACAAATTATGTTGAAACAGAAGAAATATATGATAGAAAGACTACTAATGTCGATATATATTTTGCTGAGAAGATTGCAAAAATTGATCTAGATCCGGAGCCGAAGTCATTAATAGAATGCAAGAAGCGTTCTGACTGGCCCAAATGGAAAGAAGCAATCGCAGCTGAATTGTTCTCGCTTAATAAAAGAAAAGTATTCGGCCCAGTAGATCGAATCCCTGAAGGGATATTCCCTGTAGGACATAAATGGGTTTTCGTTCGAAAAAGAAACGAAAATAACCAGGTGGTAAGATATAAAGCGAGACTAGTAGCACAAGGTTTACGCAGAGACCCGGTATCGATTTCGATGAAACTTATTCTCCTGTGATGGATGGAATCACATTCCGGTACTTAATATCTATGGCAGCAAGTATGAACTTGCAGATGAAATTAATGGATGTCGTGACAGCATATTATATGGGTCACTTGATGCAAATATTTATATGAAAGTCCCTGAAGGAATTACTGTCCCTAACCCAACAAAACGTAACATGTATTGTGTGAAATTACAAAGATCACTTTATGGTTTAAAACAATCTGGAAGAATGTGGTATAATCGTCTTAGCGATTTTCTCGAAGAAAAGGGATTCCTGAAGAATGATGATTGTCCTTGTGTGTTCATACAAAAATCTAACAAAGGTTTTTGTATAATATCAGTTTATGTTGATGACCTGAATGTCATAGGAACCACAGAGGATATTGAAGAAGCTAGTTCATACCTAAAATCTGAATTTGAAATGAAGGATTTAGGTAAAACTACATTTTGTTTAGGCCTGCAGCTAGAACATAACCAAGAAGGGATTTTAGTGCACCAGTCTGCTTATACCAAAAGGTATTAGAGAAATTTCATCATGAAAATGCACACCCAGAACACCCATGATGGGGCGATCTCTCGACATAGAGAAAGACCTTTTAGACCAAGGGAAGATGGAGAGGAATTGTTGGGATCAGGATATCCCTACTTAAGTGCCATTGGAGCTTTAATGTACTTAGCGAATGGTACTAGACCTGATATTGCATTTGCTGTCAACCTACTTGCAAGGTTCAGCTCAGCTCCAACCAAAAGGCATTGGAATGGCATTAAAAGAATCCTCAGATACCTAAGAGGTACGATTGATCTTGGATTATATTTCCAGAAGAAACAAGATCTCAACATAATTGGATATACGGACGCAGGGTATCTTTCTGATCCCCATAATGCACTATCATAGACTGGATATGTATTTCTTAGTGGTGGAACAGCTATTTCTTGGAAATCAGCAAAGCAAACTATGGTAGCGACATCTACTAACCATTCTGAAATTATAGCACTTTATGAAGCAGCCAAGGAATGCACCTGGCTTCGGCGTATTCATCAGCATGTACAGAATGCATGCGGAATAATGATAGCGCCTACCCCCACTATTATCTATGAAGATAACTCAGCTTGTATTGCACAAGTACAATCAGGGTATATAAAGTCAAATATCACGAAGCATATTTCACCTAAATTCTTCTACACGCATAACTTGCAAAAGAATGGAGAAATAAAAGTGACTCGTGTCAAATCGTGTGATAATCTTGCAGATGTATTCACAAAAAGTAGTAGCTCCACCAATTTTTGAAAAATGTGTTCGTGGACTTGGCATGAGGGATGAGAGAAATACAAGAATCAGGGGGAGAACTCCTTGAGTAATCCTGATAAAACTTATCTAGAAGACATAATGATTATTCCAGAAGAATATTCAATAAATATCTTGAAGATTATATAATTATTGTACTCTTTTCCTACTATGAGTTTTCCTGAAGTTTCTCATAAAGGTTTTTAATGAGGCAATAAAGTGCAATTAACAAGTACGGTATATATGTACTCTTTCTCCAATGAACCGTTTTTCCCACTGGGTTTTCGGATGGAGTTTTTGATGAGGCATAAAATATCGTTGGTAATCGCCCAAGGGGAGTGTTGTAAAACAAATCAACTTTGGAAACAAGAATCCTAGAAGGAAAGGAAAAGACTGGAAGTCCTTCCTAGTCCGGTTTGTTTGTGGGCTCTTACCGAAACTCTAGACTTTGATTGGAATATATATATGAGAGATATGTTCATTGTAAAAGAGGGAATTTGAGGAATAAAGATTGTCTCTCGTATTTG